>NC_138184.1:6079771-6719863 GCF_964194105.1 Spermophilus citellus | reverse complement strand
CTGATAATAATTGTGCCAGGACTAACATTGGATAGACATCTGAAACATTACCTAAGAAATTTGAGTCTTAATATCTCTACCTGATTCCATTTTCCTGCAAACCTGTTCCCCAAACATACTTATTGTTATGAAACGCAGAGGTGTAATTATCTGCTTGTGTTTTCATGTCAGAATCATCTATCAAACACTTTTATTTCACACATTTACCTAAAACATAGGTAAAAAAATCATCTAAGTAATTTGCAAAACAATACCCATTGGCCATGAAATCTACAAGTTTACATTAATCTAAGCTTTTAATTTCTCAATGAAGTACATTTCTCTTCTGCAAAGTCTTTTCTGGTGCAAAGTGATAGAAAGGACATCATGGTTTAATTCAGTGGTATACTAGTATGACAATCATTTCAAAGCAGTCTCCCTGTCACTTAAATCCCTGTCTGGATAATATGTTGTCAGGACATGGTTGGTTGATTTCCAGTGCAAAAGCCGTGTCCAAATTTACTCTTAATGACCTACATTTAGGTACCTACAAGAACAGTCACTATCACCTACATCTTCTCAATCCTAATATGTATCATGGAAATGCAATTGCACCCTGACTAGGAATATTCTTCCTTGATGAATCCTGAAGAAGTTTGGTCTTGTGCAGGGAATACTATTTACTGTGGCTCTAACAGAAGAGCCAAGTCCTGGGCTGGAGTCAGGCAGGCAACATTTCAGACCTGTATTACCTGCCAGTTTGTGCACAGTGTGTGAATCTCTCCTCCTTTCCTTGCTCACTGCTTAAGGGAAACACAGATTATAACACCATCTCCACAATATGTGCAACATTGGGAACCCAATGAATATTTGGAAATTGTTATTTTAGTAAAAAATTCATAATTATGTTAAGTATTAACATTATGGAGGAAAGCCATGGTCAAGGGCACTGGAGGCCAGAATGAAGTGAAACCCTGCCGTAGGTCTCAGTAGAAGGCTCAGTGTTAGGTTCCCCTTCAGCTTCTGCCTTGTTGCTTTTCTTCAAATCCATGAAAATCTCTGCCATGATTTCTGAACACTTGCCTACTGTGGATGAAACTAAATAAAAGTAAATTGTCCCTATGACCAAAACATGGACATAAAGGACACTGTTTGAACTTGTCTATTCCCATGGACACTGCTGGAAGGAATGAAAGGACAGTCAGGAGGCCACAGTCTGTTCATCCAGATTCGTTTTGTTCAATATAGGGAAAAGGGTGGGGTGCTTCAATTCTCAACAGACTTGCTCAAGACGTCACCCTGGCCAAGTAGAACTCAGGCTCCAGGGTGTAAGAAATAGAAGAAAGGAAGCTGTTCCTCCCAAATGCACAGCACATGCATCTGTAAGGGCAAACATAAAGTGTCCCATCCAGAAACAGGAAAACAGTCACTTCAGGTCACTGGATATATTAGTTGAGTGGAATGAAGATTAACCTATCAGGACTAACAGTACCAATAATATCCAGATTTATTATGCCCTCATTTTATTCCCATATCCCATATTATTCACATAAAATAACCAAGTATCTACTTATCCTTACTCACTGTAGTCGCATCAATGGGAAATGAATTCAGATGACAGGGCTGAGTCTAGACACCCGTGAAACCAGGGACTGCTTAACAGACACAGTGACTGGGCTGACAGACTCTGGAAAGGATTGATTTAATTATTTTATTCTTTCCCACCTGACAGTGTTCAGTATGGGCCCAGACATTTTCTCTGTAGTAAATATGAGGTACATTTTTAAAATATTTCCAGTATTGGCGGGGGGGAAATAAAATCAAACCTGACCTTAGTTTTGCTTTGGGATTGAGAGGGCTGTTTTCAAGCATGGAGGAGCATGGAGGGAGCTCCACAGAGGTTCTGGAGGGGCCCCAAGATTGTGATCTAATCTGAATGACCATCAGCCTCCCCCACTGTGACCTCTCCTGTGACATGTGGATGTCCTTCCATTGTGCATGCACCAGGAACCCCACTGCTCTGCCCTGTGATCCCCAGGAATCCCAAGAGGAAGAGCACCATGGGCAAGGCTCTCTTTCTGCAGGACAGGGACTAGGAATGGCTGGTTGGCCTGCTGATGGGACAGCCTGCCAGGATTCTCCTGTGATGCCCTGTGTCCATGGCCAGACAGCCCAGTGCAAACATGGCTGCACTCTTTCCCACCTAACAAAGGAGTACAAGTTACAAAAGTATAACATACTGCTTCATTTTCTATAAAATAATAATAATGTGGACACATATAACTAAAGTAGGATGTTGTTTATGAAAAGGAAAAAAAAAGGTAGTTGGTTAGCACCTGAGCCTGGGAAGCACTGCACTTTCTGTCATCCTCATCATCATCTTATCACCACCATCACAGTCCTTTCTTAGAAGTTAAGAAACACTTCTGAAGGATTCATTTTGTGCTGTTGTGGGTAATATTTATGTGAGAATCAGAACCAGTGTGGGTGGAGAGCACAGTTTGCATAAGATTTCTCATCTCCCCCCCTGAAACAAAAGCTTGAACCCCACAATCCCAAGTTGAACATGCATGTGGTGTCCTCCCATGTGGCTACTCTGTGGTGTTTGCCCCTGTGCTGAGGTAACACTACTTCCCCAGTCCTTCCTACATCCAAGGCCCACTCTGTACTTACTGGGTCACACTGCCTCCCTGCAGGGTCATGACCAAGAAGTGCTGATCCTAAGGCCCTACCAAGTGTGGAGCCCAGGGAAGGAGAAACTGTGTCCACAGGAAGAGATCGTGTCATCAGGAGCTTCCTGATGCAGAAAATCCCAGGAGGAGACACAGCCATGCAGCTCACTGGACAAGAACCATCCACTAAAGGGCAGCAGGCACAGGCTAATTGTGCACTAATATAGGACCTTAGAAGATCAATACACAGAGCTTGCAATTAGACTAATTGGTCCATGAAATCCCCATCTCTAAGGATTCTCCGTCATTAATGGGGAAGACAAATGAAATTGAATGTCCACATAAGTATCTGGCCCTAACTCTAATTAGTAAAAAGTTTACATATTCTATTTATTTTCTTTCATTTCTGTGTTCCTTAAAGATACATCTGTGATTAATGTTCATTTTATTGGGATAAAATATCAATGCAAACAAATATCACTTGAACCACATTAAGTACACTCTTTAGTGACAAAATTACAATCACATTGTTGTGCCATAACCACCATCATCCAAATCCAGATATTTTCTATCTTCTGAAATTTAAACTTTGCACCCAGGTGAAAAAAAATTCACCATTTCTCCTACCCCAACCCAGCAACCACCACTCTATTGTGAAGTATGTTGAGGAGAGAGTCATCCAAATAAATCATGCTCAGGGAGGAGGCATTTCCACAACTAGATTTAATTCTGTTCTATTTTCCAGCCTGCATTGCCCTCAGGTGCCTCGGGCCCTGAGAACAACCTGTTCTGCTTGCAGCCTCCTTGATGGTGGTGTAAGGACTCTGTTTCTCTGGCTCAACTGAAGTATTCATAGTACAAGAGCCCACTGCACAACTACAGAGGCCACTGCACCTTCTAGGTAAATGCAGCACACTTGAACCAAGATGCAATCCAAAAGTAAATAAAACACCTCTTTGTTATTGAAATTGTATGAGAAAAGGCAAGATTAAGGAGAAAATGTTCTCAGAAGAAATCAGAATTATCAATATTCTTATACTGAGTATTAGGAAGGCAATCAACTATTGCAGTTGGCATCCAACACTAACCAAAGATGACATCCAAATTACAACCAAGCGCTGAGGGATCAGGAGGACTGAACAATGCAAGGAGATGCAGAGGACCTTAGTCCAATCATATACCATCACAGCCAGAAGCTCAGTAAATATTCTTACTAATAATTGACTATTTTATTTCTTTTTTAAAAATTTTTATTATTTGCTCAAAATATTACAATGATCTTGACGTATCATACATTTGATTCAAATGGGGTACGTAATCTTAATCTTATTTTTCCACATGTACAGATTGCAGGATCACATTGGTTATACAGCCACATTTATACATAGGGCCATACTAGTGTCTATTGTATTGTGCTGCTCTTCCTATCCCCCTTCCTCTCCGCTCCCTGTTTTCTACCCAATCTACTGTGACACATTTCTCTCTCTCTCTCTCTCTTTTCTTCCCCCTCACACCATCTTATATGTAATTGTGCATAACAATGAGGGTCTCCTACCATCTTCTGTGCAATTCCCCTTCTCTCTCCCATTCCCATGTCCCTATTTAATGGTAATCTTCTTCTCATGCTCTTCCTCCCTGCTCTGTTTTGAGTCACCCCCCTTATATCAAAGAAGACATTCTGCATTTGTTTTTTAGGGATTGGCTAGCTTCACTTAGCATAATCTGCTCTAATGTCATCCATTTCACTGCTAATGCCATGATTTGTTGTTTTTTAGTGCTGAGTAATATTCCATTGTGTATAAATACCACTTTTTTATCCATTCATCTATTGAAGGGCATCTGGGTTGGTTCCACAGTCTAGCTATTGTGAATTGTGCTGCTATGAACATTGATGTAGCTGTGTCCCTGTTGTATGCTCTTTTTAGGTCTTTTGGGTATAATCCGAGTTGCACTAATTTTTAGTCCAAACAGCAGCATATGAGTGTACCCTTTTCCCCACATCCTTGATGATATTTATTATTATTTGTATTCTTGATTATTGCCATTCTGATGGGAGTGAGATGAAATCCCAATGTAGTTTTAATTTGCATTTCTCTAATTGCTAGAGATGTTGGCCATTTTTTCATCAATTTTCTGACCATTTGTATATATTTTTTGAGAAGTATCCATTTAGTTCTTTATTTTTTCCCTTTGGTTAGGAGAGATTTTTATTTTATTTTTATTCTTTTTAGACATACATGACAGTAGAGTGCATTTGGACATATTATATCTACATAGAGTATAACTTATTCTAATTAGGATCCCATTCTTGTGATTTTACATGATGCCAGGTTCCACTGGTCATGTATTCACATATGAACATAGGAAAGATGTCCAATTCATTCTGCTGTCTGTCCTACTACTATACTCCTCCCTTCCCTTCATCCCCCCTGGTCTAAACCACTGAATTTGTATTCTTCCCCCACCCCTGTTGTGTGTTAGCATCCACATATCAGACAGAACATTCAACTATGTTTTGTTCCCCCCATTTATTGATTGGGTTATTTGGTTTTTGGGGTGTTAAGTTGGTTGAATTCTTTGTATATACTTTGAATATATTTTGAATTCATTGTATATATTAATGTTCTATAGGAGCAGGTGGTAAAGATTTTCTCCTGTACTGTTGTCTCTTCCTTCTCTTATTTCCTTTCCTGTGAAGAAGTTTTTTATTTTATGCCATCAACTTACTTATTTTTTATTTTATTTCTTGTGTTTACAAGTCTAGCTATGGAAGTTGGTTCCTATGGTAACACATTGGAGTGTTGGGTCTACCTTTTTTTCTAGCAGTTTCAGGGTTTCTGGTCTAATTCCTAGGTCTTTGATCCATGTTGAGTTGGCTTTCATGCAGAGTGAGAAATATGGGTTAAATTTAATTCTTCTACATATGTATTTCCAGGTTTCCCAGACCATTTATTGAAGAGGCTATCTTTTCTCCAATGTATATTTCTGGCAGCCATCTGTCTAGTGTATGACAACTGTTTTGTGTTGTTGTTGTTTTGTTTTTGGTTGGTTTGGCTCTGTGTCTTCTGTTCTTTTCCATTGGTCATCATGCCTGTTGGGATGCCAGTACCATACTGTTTTTGTTACTTTAGCCCTATAGCATAATGAGTTCTGGTATTGTGATGCCTCTTGCTTTGCTTTTCTTACTAATAATTGCTTTGACTATTCAGGGTCTCTTATTTTTCCAAATGTACTTCATAACTGTTCTTTTTTAGTTCTATGAAGAATATCATTAGAATTTTGAATCTGTATAGTGCTTTTGGTGGTACAGCCATTTTGCCTATATTAATTCTGCCTATCCAAGAACATGGTAGGTCTTTTCATCTTCTCAGGTCTCCCTGAATTTCTTGAGTGTCCTATAGTTTTCACAAGATTATCTCAATATATGCAGAAAAAGCATTTGACAAAGTTCAGGACCCCTTCATGTTTAAAACACTAGTATAACTGGGGAAAGAAGGAACTTACCTCAACATGAAGACCATAAATGACAAAATATGACCAACATCATACCAAACAAAGAAAAGCTGAAAGTGTTTCCTCTAAAAACAGAACAAGACAAGGATTCCCACTTTCACAACTCCTGTTTAACACAGTCCTTGAAACTCTTGCCAGAGCAATCAGACATAACAAAAAAATTAAAGGGATATGCATGGGCTCTCTCTCATCCAGCAAGGAGGTCCATGGAACAGGGGAGAGGAGAGTATGGATGCATAGTTGCTAATCAAGCCCTCTGGAGACCAAGCAGGGAGCAAGTCTGATTTTATTGTGCAGTTACCATGTATATATACTCAGGCAGTAGCTAAGCAGATTACAGGCACCCACCAATGCAATTTCTGCTAACTGTGCTTGCAGCAACCAATCGAGGAGTGGGCCGTGGAGCAAGTACAGGGACTGCGACACACAGCCTCATGCCCAGGACTGTGCCTATGGGGTAAGCAGCCTGTCGCTCATCCATCTAGCACAAAGGAAGTGGCCTGCCACTCTGATGCCCTTAATGTATGCCATGTATGCAGTATTCCATGCACTTGTCCCCACAGGGATATAAACAGGAAAAGAAGAGCTCAAATTATCTATTCACTGATGATATGTTCCTATAAATAGAACACCCAAAAACTCCAAAAGAAAGTTTCTAGAGCTCATAAATGAATTCAGCAAGGTAACATGATACAAGAACAACTCTCATAAATCAATCACATTTCTATATTTCAATGACTAATCTTCTGAGAAAGAGATTAGAAAAACTATCCCATTCACAATAGCCTCAAAACAATAAATTGCAAATCAGTAAATTCAAAAGAATTCAAGGACCTTTGCAATGAAAACTATAAAACACTAATATTATTTTTTTAACTAGGGATTGAACACAGGGGCCCTTACCCACTGAGCAACATCCCAGCTCATTTGGTATTTTATTTAGAGACAGGATCTTACTGAGTTGCTTAAGGCCTCGCTAAATTGCTGAGACTGTCTTTGAACTCTCCACCCTCCTGCCTCAGCCTCCTGAGCCTCTGGGATTACAGGCATGCACTACAGTACCCAGCAACATTTAATTTCATTTTTAAAACTCACTGGCTTCGTGAGTACACTTTCAATATGTGGTATGTAAATAAAAAGAAGTTACAAATTTCACCATTGTCAAGAGCATAGTGTAGTGGCATTTATTGTTATTTGTTTTCTTGTGAAACTAACTACTATCCATCTCCAAAATTTGTCATCTTAATGCAGTGAAATTTTGATACCTAACATAGGCTGAAACCATTATACTATAAAACATGGTGAGAAACTAAAACTATTTATGTTATGAAGAGGCACATTAGCAGGGCAACCCGTTTAGCTTTGCTGAATTTTCCAAGATATTGCAACTGAACAACACAGTTGCTAAGAGTGGAAAATTCGGCTGTGGAGTCTCCTAAGTGCATTTTTAATGTCCCTGTTCCTCAGGCTGTAGATGAAGGGGTTCAGCATGGGGGTGACAACAGTGTACATCACTGAGGCCACTGCACCCTTTCTGGGAGAATGTGATACAGCTGAACTCAAGTACACTCCAACAACTGTTCCATAAAATAAGCAAACAACTGCCAGGTGAGAGCCACAGGTGGAGAAAACTTTGTACTTCCCACCCAAGGATGGAATCCTCAGAATGGAGGCAATTATCTTATAGTAAGAGAAAAAGATCCCTGAAATAGGGAAAAGGCCATATATGGCAGCAAGAAAATACTTGACAATGTTATCAGAGAAGTTGTCAGAACAGGAAAGATTCAGAAGTTGAGAAGGGTCACAGAAGAAACTGGAAATTTTCACATCCTTGAAGCTGGTAATTTGTAAGATCATCAAATTGTGCAGCTGAGAGTCCAAAAGACTCAGCAAAAATGATACCAAAATTAAGAAGCCACAGAGACGAGGGTTCATAATGACTGTATAATGCAGGGGGTGACAGATGGCCACAAACCGGTCATAAGCCATCACAGTCAGAAGCATGTCATCCATACATACAAAAATGCCAAAAAGAGACATTTGTGTTAGGCAGCCAACGTAGGAAATGACTCTGCTGTGAGTTAGGATGTTCACGAGCATCTTTGGGACTGTGGTCGAGATGAAACCGATGTCCACAAAAGACAGGTTGGAGAGGAAGAAGTACATGGGGGTGTGGAGGTGGGAGTCAGAGCTTATGGCCAGGATGATAAGCAGGTTTCCAAGCACCGTGACCAGGTACATGGACAGGAACAGTCCAAACAGGGTGGGCTGCAGGTCTGGGTCCTCTGAAAGGCTCATGAGTTGGAATTCTGAGACACGTGTTAGATTTTGTGCTATTATATTGCTTGAACACCTTTTAACAAAATCAAAGAATGTGAGAATTAAGAAACATGTACCAAGCACCCCTCCATCTGTACATATTTGCATGGAAGTATTCACAAAATTATTCACACTTGAATACTCTGCATCAATAATGATTCTCAGGCGTGTAACACACAGTCTTTGTACACTCTTCATTCACATTCTTCATTATTTACCCCTCTTCCATATCCACTTGAGAGAAATTGGTCTGAACAATGTTAGAAGTCTAGGAGCAGTGGAAAAACAAGTTCATGATCACAACAAAATATTCCATACTCTTTTATGAAAAAAAAAATGAAGAATAAGTAATGGCCTTCTTTATTAAGAAAAACACTATTAATGAAACTATTTATTAATAAAAGGAAATTCAGAAGCAGTTTGATATGCCTTGCTTGGTTCTATCACCTTGGGATAAATTCATTTGATTTAAGATATTTAAAGTACTGTGTATCAGGTACTTTAATTTCTCTGACAACTAAATCATGACTGAGAAATCATAATTAGAAAATATGATGGGCAATCATCTTCAAGAAATCTCATTATTCATTTGAATTTTTATTCCCCTACCCTTAAGTTTGTTCTTGAAAATTTATATAAATTAATAAATATTCTTCTCTTTGATGAACTTTAAATTTTGGTAAATATTGTTAAGTGCACACAATCAATGGTATCACCACAAATGCAGCATTTATATACATTGTACCTGTCAATAGTTCTAAAATCTTAAGCCCTAAGAAAAACTTTGAATAGATTACATTTTGATACTTATATTTAAATTTAAAAATATTTTATTTCTCTTTGGTATAAATTTGATATTTTTATAAATTTTGATATTTTATATCAACCCATAGAATATCAGTGAAATACCTACTATACAAAACAATTCTTCATTCTTTTTTTAAAATCTGCATTCTATTCTCCAGTTGTATGGAAATTCTTACTTCAGCTTTGTGAAGGAAAGAGATGGTTAGTGTATGTCAGGTTTCACTATTGAATTGGACAATAAAAAGCAGAGAAGAACAACCAGTAACATAATTACTTCTGGAAACTTCCTCATCTGTTAAACAGTAATAATAATTACTGACTTGGTGGAGATGCTGTAAGACTTTTTTAAATTTGAGATTGAGAGTCGGGTGTGGTGGTACCTGCCTGTATTCTTAGTGATTAAGGAGGCTCAATCAGGAGGATCACAAGTTCAAACCCAGCCTCAGCAACTTAGGGCCTAAGCAATTCAGTGAGACCCTGTCTCTAATAAAATATATAAAAGGACTGGGGATGTGGCTTAGTAGTTAAGCACCCTTGGGTTCAATAACCAGTATGCCCCCAAAAAACCTTTTTTGAGATTGAGATTTTGAGGATCCCTCTCTATGCTCCCTCTCCTCTGCTCAGAAGGCCCACTTGCTCTGTTGTGCAGGTACTAGAAGATCTAGAGGGAGAACACTGGGCAGCCTGGAAGCCAGAAAATGAACATAAGTGCAGTTTTATACCTGGATAAGAGGAAGAATGGAGAATATTATCCAGTTCTTGTTTTTCATAAAGGTGATTAGTATGAGGTTGGTTCTGAAGTAATTGTAGTAAATGGGGTTTAATTCTTCTATCAAAGAGGAAATAGCAAGAACTCACATTGAGTGAAAGTATCGATACCTGGATATTTTCCCAATCCAGGGATCTTCAGAAAAAGGAAGTTTACTAAATATACCCTTCCATAAAAGTTGAAGCAATATTCAGCCCAGCAGATGGGTAGACATACAAGCAGTATGAAAAAGCCACCAAAGAAAACACCCAAACAACCCAAAACATGTCAAGACCGGTTCCCTCTGACAACACAGTGGAGGAAATGTTAGAGAATAAAAATTTAGAAAGTTCACTTTTAAAATATTCAATAAGATAAAAGAAGATGTAGGAATTAACTTAGACAATATAAAAACTGAATGATCATTCCAATACAGAGATAGAGATTCTGAAACAGAATGAAACAGAAATTGTGAAAATGACTCAATAAATCAAACAAAGAGTACAATGGAAAGCATCACCAATAGAGTAGACCACTTTAAAGACATCCTCAGGCTTTGAATACATTGTAAAATCTTGAAAATAAACTCAACAATAAAGAAAATGTGCTAAGATATTATGACCAGAATATTCAAGAAATCTGGGATGACATTATAACAAAAAAATCTAAGAATTATTGGTGTGGATGAAGGCTCCAAAATACAAAATAAAGAAATATACAGTCTTATCAATGAAATAATATTAGAAACTTTTCCAGCCTTAGGAATGAGACAGAAATACAAATACAAGGTGCAAATGGAACCCCACACAATAAAGACCAAAGAAGATCTTATAAAAAACACATTATGATGAAAATGCCTAATATATATACAAGAAGGATAGAATTTTAAAGGCCTCAAGAAAAAAATGGCCCATCACCTTTAGAGATAAGCCAATTCAGAAATCAAATGATTTCTCATCCAAGACCCTAAATGCCAAGAGGCATTGAAAAAGTATTTATAACATCTGAAAGAAAATGGACACCAACCAAGATTACTATATCCAGCAAAATGATCATCTGGAGTTGAAGCTGAAAGGTAAAACTTCCATGATAAGGAGAAGCTAAAAGAATTTATAACCACTAAGCCAGCACTACAAACCATACTCAATGAAATATATTTCATGCCAAAAAAAATGAAAAGTAAAATGAAGACAAGTATATGGATGAATCACACTGAAAGAATAGTCAACTTAAGGAGAATCAAGTCTGAATTAAGAATTAGATATAAGCCAAAATGGCAGGAAATAAAAATCATCTCTCATATAATGTTGATATAAATGCTCTACACTGTCCAATCAAAAGACTGAGATTGGTAGATTGCATCAAATATAAGACCATAAGAAACTTGACTTATAAACTTGCTTTACAGGAAAAGAGATCCAAAGAACCAAGGTGAAAGGATGAAAAAATATCTATCATACAAATGAAAACTGAGGGCAAGCAGGAGTCACTCTTCTATCAAAGTAGACTTCAAGGAAATTAACTGGAAGAGAAGAAAAAGGTCTCTTCACAGTGATAAAGGGACTCATCTAACAACAACATATAATGGACATAAATCCTCATGCTGGGTACACATATGCATAAAACACACCTTCTCAAAAAGAAGAATTAAACAGGCCACAGTGCAATAATGGGTGATTTCAACACCCCTCTCTCACTGTCAGATAGGTCATCCAGACATAAGTAAAGACTGATCAGAGCTGAATATTATTACTAATCAAATGGACTTCAGAGACAGCTACAGAATATTTAATCCATCAAAACCTGAATTCCTATTCTTCTTAGTGGCACATGAAACATTTCTAAAACATTGGATTATAGGTAACAAAGCAAATCTTAGTAACTATAAAAAGAGGATACACTTTCTTGAATTTTATCATATCATAATGGAATTGAGTTAGAAATAAATGATAATATAAAATTAAAAAACAATTTTAACACCTGTAGATTAAATAGCACACTTTTTAACTTTAAATGGACCATAAAAGAAACCAGAGGAGAAATAAAATAATTCTTAAAAACAAATGAGAATAGAGATACAATATATGAAAATCTCTGGGACAGGATGAAGATAATTCTAAGAGGAAAGTTGATAGCACTGAGTTCCTACATGAAAAAAATAGAAAAGTATCAAACAAATAATCCAACACTATGACTCAAGGCCCTAGAAAAAGAACAAATAATTCCAAAATCAGTAAAAGATAGGAAATAATTAAAATCAGAATTGAAATTAATAAAAATGAGAATTTAAAAATATAAAGGATCAGTGCAACTGAGTTGTTTCTTTGGAAAGATAAACTTTTAACCAACTAACTGAAATAAAGAGACAGATTCAAAGCAACAAAATTAAAGTGAAAAAAAAAGCAAATATCATCAAAGACACTTTTGAAATCTAGAGGACCATTAGAAACAATTCGGAAATTTATACTCCAGTAACATGGAAAATCATGAGACATTGACAAAATTTTTAGACACATATGACCAAAACAGAAATAGGAGAATATATGAAACTTAAATAAACAAATATCAAGCTGATAATTTTAACCAACAATTAAAAGACTTCCAACAAAGAAAAGAGCAAGAACAGAGGTATATTAATCCAAGTTCTACCAGACCTTTAAAGAAGAAATAATGCAAGTCCTCCTCAAATTATTCATGATATAGAAAAAGAAGGAAAATTTTTAAATCTATTCTATAAAGCCAGTATCACCCTTATATCAAAACCAGACAGACATATCACAGAAAGAAAACCTAAGATCAATAAACCTGATGAACATAGATGCAAAAATTCTTAACAAAATATTGATTCAAAAAACGGTAAGAAGATAGTATAGCATGATTGAGTGGTTTTCATTCCAGGGATCCAATGTTTCTTCAGCAAATGCAAATCAATAAATTTAATACATCACATAAATGGAGTTAAGGACAAGAATCTGTCATTACCTCAATAAGGTGCAGAAAAGGCATTTGACAAAGTCCAGCACTCTTCGTGTGAAAAACACTGGAGAAACTCTCATACGTGGAAATTAGATCAAAATAAGGGGAAAAAAGGGTTGGAATCTCATGGAAACAGAGATCGACACAGTATAGAAAGGGATTGAGGGTCAGGGAAGGGAGGAGGGATGGGAAAAGGGAGGAAAGGTGGATGAAATTGACCAAATTAGCATATGGACATATGTGAATATTCCACAGTGAATTTCCCCTATGTGTATATCTATAAAATACTAATATTAAAAAGTGTAAATAAGTAGAAGAAAGACCAATAGAGGAAACAAAACAGGAAGAGGGAGGAAGAAAGGAGAAAGTGAAGTGCTAGGGACTGAATCAGAGCAGATTATATTCCATGCTTGTGTCATTATGTCAAAATGAACCCAGTATAGGGTATAACTACAATTCACTAATACAAACTAAATATAGGGGATTGTACAAAACAGAAAATCACCTGCAGGATACCAGAGTGGTTACTAGTGCAGACAGCAGTCACCAATGAATGCCAAACCATGGGTGAAACAAAAGAGAATATTAGATTGCCTGGCTTAATGCAAATCCTTTTGAATATACTGTAATACATTTTTTTTCAAAACCTATGATTATTCAGTGAGAAATTTACAACACTGTATTGCAAGGTTTATAATCTGTGGATACAAAATATACAACAGCCATACAAAGATAGAAGAAAACAAAGTCTTATAATGTTTTCTACTTTGTAGTCATTAAAGTCATACAATATTAACTCTAAGTAGATTGTAGTATGTTAAGATGCATATTGAAATTTTCAGAGAAACTAGCAAACTGTCATTAGTATGTAAATACTAGTAAGAAATTAAAATAGGTGTTTACATATGTCCACAGGCCCTGAAGTCTTATTGGTCCAAAATAAGAAATAACCAAAATGTTTTTTAAAACACATTGTCCTGAATCCATATAATGCAATATTTCTCAGCAAAACAAAGGACAGTACACACCCTGCTTGATCTCACAAATTTTGTGTGTGGAGATAGCTGATCTAACACCATGTATATTGTATGATTTCAGGCAAAATGAACCTAGGGTTAAAAATTCTCAAAAGTAACTTCATCTGGGGGAGGAAAAAGTTGCGTGGGAAAGGTCACAGATAATTTTCTTGTGATATTGCAATGTTCTATGCTTAAAAGCAGTAAGGTTTTATGGGTGGGTGGGTGTGTGAAAACTCTAGTTAAGATTTATAACATTCAATATATGTACTTCTGAACTCACCAAAAATGGGATAAGTGGGGTTGATTTGGGACAGGTGAGAAGCACAAAAGAGATTAAATATAATTAGCAAATGTTCCATCTGAGTAATGAGTTACTATTCAGTTCATTTTACATATACTTAAAAAGTTATGTAATAAAATGCTTATATAAAAAGAAAATGTTCAAATTGTGTATCTAGTAGTTTTGTCTCATTATTACATCCACCTGTTGTCAGACCAACACCACTGTAGTCAGCATGTGTACATGTGAAGTGTGTGGTGGTTGTTTCCTACACCAGAATTGAAACCCACTGTCTAACAATATCCAGGCTCCATGAATACTAGCTATTAATATAGTCAATAATAGGCACTTCCTATTTTTAATTAAGTGAATTGGATAATACTTGTCTCAGGACTAACATTAGATAGAGATATGAACAATTACCTAAGAAATTTGAGTTCTTAGTATCTCTGCATAATTCCATTCTCCTGCAAACCTGTTTCCCAGACACACCTACTCTTATGAACTGGAGAAGTGCAATGTTCTGTTGGAGTTTCTTCATCAGTATTTATTAATCTACCCATAAACACTTATCCCTAAAAAAACTTACCTGAGTACTTAAATCTCATCTAAGCAGTCTGCAACACAATTCCTAGTGACCCTGAAATGAGTCCCTGTGAAGTATATTCTTCTACTTCATTCAGTCTGGATCTGATGCAAAGCATTAACTGTAGAGAGGGCATCATTTAACCAGTAAGTTATTAGTATGACAATCATTTCAAAATCCCTGTGCCTTTCTTCACATCACATAAACAAAAGTCTCTGTATAATAGGTTAGCAGAGGATAATTGATTTCCAACTAAAATGCATGTCCAATCTTGCTATGAATGACCAACATGCATGGCCCTATAAAAAGAAGTCATTAACACCTACATTCACTTAATCATGACTTTGGTCACCAAAATACAGTGGCACCCTAACTAGGCACCATGATAACTCACAAAGAAGTTTGGTCTTGTGTAGGGAATAATATTTCTATTTTGTTCCAGGAAAAAAGACAGTAGCCTGGGTTGGAGCCAGAAAGCAGCATTTTGATCCTGCATTACTAACCTGACAGTGTGTGCAGGTGTGTGGGAGTCTCTCTACTTATCCCTGCTCACATTACTTTGTGGAGCAATAGGCGCATCTCTACAACTTGTGTGGCACCTACGGGAAGTATGGACCTTAATAAACTTTGATCCTTGTGATTTTACTAAAATATTCCATGATCAGGGAAATACAAATGCTGGAGGAAAGCAATTGTCAAGGGCAATTGATGATGTGAAATTCAGAAGTGTGTCCCAGTTGAAGGCAGAAGCCTGAAGTAACCCCTTCAAGTTCCTGCCTCCGTTCCTTTACTCAAGCCCATGAAAGTCTCTGCCATGATCTTTTAAAAATTGACTATTTCAGGTGATATTCATAAATAAAATAAAGGGCTCTATCACCATGAAATGGGAAAAAACAAGACACTATGTCAACTTGCCTCTATTTCCATGGGACATTCCTAAAAGGGATGAAACTGCAGACAGAAACTCCAAGTGTGTTGAATCAAACTGATTTGGGCCACTTTTAGGAAAGAATGGTGGGTCGCTTCTATATGCAACAGACATGTTTTTGATTCCTCCCCTGTGCCAAGAAAACAAGTCTATGTGAAATCCAAAATGAAAGAGGGATGTAGCATTCCCAAATACACAGCATATGCATCTAGAGGGTCATACATAAAACATCCCCTACAGAAGAAGGAAAATGGTAACTTCAGATCACTTCATGCATTAGCTGAGTGGCCTGAGGATTAAGTTTGTCATTGGTAATAACAATAATAATAATATCTAAGTTTTATGTTGCCTTAACCTCATAGATGTCACATATTAATCACATACAGAGAAACTATTATCCATTTAATCCTGACTCACTACAGTTTTATCAAATAGAAATAAACTCAGATGAAAATGCTGAGTCTCAGAGACACAAACAACCCTCCCTACCTCTCAGAGATAATGCATCTGGTGGCAAGATTTAAATTTGAAATGTGAGACTCTGAGTCTGATCCAGTTAATATTTTTATCATTTACCAGAAAACAGAATGTTTCCAGCAGATGTCTCAATAAGGCTCAGACACATTTTTAAAGTATTTCCAGCATCATGAGTAGACAAGAAATCAAACCTGATCTTATGTTTGCTTTGAGACCGAGAGGGCTATTTTCAACCATAAGGGACCATGTGGTGAGCTTGAGGAGGTTCTGGAGGGGGCCCAAGAGCATGATCTGTGCTGAATGATCATCAGCCTCCCCTACTGTGACCTCTCCTATGACCTGGGACTGTTCTTCCATTGTGCATGCAGCAGGCACTCCCACTGATCTGCCCTGTGATCCCCAGGAATCCCACGAGGAAGAGCAGCTTGGGCAAGGCTCTCTTTCTGCAGTGACAGGGAAGAGGAATGGCTGGTGGGCTTGCTGATGGGACGGTCTGCTAGGATTCTCCCGTGATGCCCTGTGTCCATGGTCAGACAGCCCAGTACAAACAAGACTGCACTCTTTCCCACCTAACAAAGGAGTACAAGTTACATTTTCAAGTCACTTTTTCAATTTTTATGAAATAATAATAAAGTGGACATGCATAACTCAAGTCCAATAGTGCTTAAGAAATGAAACAAATAATGTAGAACACATTGCTCAGCACCTGCATCTAGGAAGCCCCCTATACCAGTTCATGAGGCTAAGGCTACTCTCATTTCCCTCATCCTGTTCATACCATCATGGTCCTTCATAGAGCTTAGGAAGGACCCATTTGTGCTGTTTTGAGTGAGATTTTTATGGGAAATAGAACTAGTGGAGGGACAGCAAATTTTTAATCACCTTAAACAGAAATGTAAACTTCACAGTCCCCATAGCTGAAACTTTGCATATTGGTATCCGATCATCTGGATCCCCAAAGTGATGTTTGTCCTCTTGATGAGGAACACTACCTCCAACAGCACTTCCCACATCCACTGGCTCCCTCTGCACTTACTGGGTCACACTGCTTCTCTGCTGGGTCATGACCAAGAAATGCACATCCCGAGACCCACCCATAACGGGTGCCCAGTAAAGGCTCTGACTATGTCCACAGCATTCATATGAATACAGTGTCAGCAGCTTCTGATAGGGACAACCACAGGCCGAGACAGACCTATGCAGTCCACTGGACAGGAAGCATCAGTGAAAAGGCTGGAGTCACAGGCTGATGACTTGCTCTTAAAGGACCATGGAAGCTCAATGCACACAGCTCCTAATTAGTCAAATAGGTCCACATTACCCCATCTCTAAGGACCTCTGAACATTCATGGAGGAAGCAAAGCAAAATAATGTCCACAAACTTTTTGGATCCTGACTCTAATTAGGGGGAAGCTTGTGTGTGCTACTTGCTTCTTTCACTTTTTTAAAAAAGACATATCTTCTTCAAATGTCCATTTTTATTGGGGGAAGATGTAAATAAAAAATATAACATTGTGACCATACCAAATGAAAACTTCACTCACATTAATGACATTCACTTGTGCTGCAGAAATCACCATCAACCGTGTCCAGAAATTTTTGATTTTCCAAAACTGAAACTTTTACCCTTGTCTAAAACTCTCCATTAGTCCCACACCACAGCCCAGACAACCACCATTCCTCTGTGAAACATAAAGAGGAAACAGTCATCCACCCCTTAAATATCTAATAAGGAAGAAAGAACTGTTTTTTGTTTTGTTTTGTTTTTGATCATTTATACTGACCTGTTACAGTGCTTCACTGTTTGTCTGATCATAAATCATCTCATTTATAGCACCAAGGACGCCCTGGAACCCCATTTTTCATAATATACTATGATATCTACAATGTTAAATACCAAAAACAGCAGGAATGGTGGGGTCAGCAATTTCTAATCAAAATCAATGAGTAGCCATGAACTAGATCTGGCATTAAAGCAAACAGCAGGTGTCAACTATGTCATCTGCAGCAGTAATACTGGCATGTGGATGGATCTAGTCTGTGAAGGACACACTTCTATAATAAATGCTTTAATCATAACATGGCACTAAATTCGAGGAATGAACATCATTCAGTTTGTCACTTTATTATTGCAACAATCTTTTGAACATTCTTTGGCATGTATATTGACTGGCTCCAGAGGCAGAGTAATGTCAGTGTGTCCATCTCTCTGTGCTCATACATCTTAATGGAATAATAATATTATCCATTGCCACATGAAATATGACAGATAAGTTAAGCATGAAACCTAATAAATATTTGGTCATTATGCTTTTTCAAAATAGTAAGAACTCAATCATTAAGGAGTGAGTCTACTATTGCAGTCAGCTTTTTTGCTGCTGTGATCAAAAGATCTGATGAGAACAACTTAAATGAGGAAAAGTTCATTTGGCCCATGGTTTCAGAGGTCCAGGCCAGGTTTAGTGCAATCCATAACTCTGGGCCCGAGGTGAGGCAGAACACCATGGCAGGAGGGCATGGAGGAGGGACACAGCTCAAAACGTGGCAAATGGGAAGCAGAGAGAAAGGGAGCTCCACTCACCAGGAGCCAAATAGAAACCCAAAGACATGCCCCTAGTGACCTGCCTCCTCCAGCCACCCTCTACCCGCCTTCTGTTACCACCCAGTTAATCCTGGTCAGTGGACTAATTCGCTGACTAGGTTACAGCTCCTGTGATCTAATCATTCACTGTGAACCTCCTTGTGTTGCCTCACACCCAAACCATAACAATCTACTGTGAAATGCAATTGTCAAAGCACACTGCAGCGTGGGAATGATGGGAGACTCTAAAGCGTGTCTCTAAGAGTTTCCTGTCTCTTCCCACCACTTTACTTTCCCTAGACTCATGAAAGTCTCTACCACTGTTTTGAATGTTGAAGATACTGTTAAGGGCTGGGCATACAGCTCAGATAGTAGAGTGCTCGCCTCGCATGCACAAGGACCTGGGTTCAATCCCCAGCACCAAAAAAAAAAAAAAAAAAATGCTGTTAAGTGGAAGAATAGGGCTCTTGTGTCCATGACACAGACACAAAAGACAGCTATTCCATCTCATCTATGACACGTTCCTAAGAATGATGTAAGTACAGAAAGGAAAGAATCCAGTGCCCTGAAGCCATACTGATTATGCCCAGGATCTGTGAGCAGAGAAAAGGTCTAGTCAAGGGTAAATGAACTTTTTTCTTAATCTCCTCTCTGCCAAACATGGTATAGGATTTGGGGAACCAGAGATTAAAAGATTTAGTCATTCCTATCTGAATACACAGCACATACCTACAGAAGGATGACATTAAAATGCAACAATAAAGCAATAGGAAAAGAGTAACGTAAGATCAGGACATGTTTTAATTGAAGGGTATGGAGAATGATCTTGCCATATGAATAATGACTATCCAACATGTATTTGCCCCTATTTTACACATTCAATGCATGGAAATAGGGAACAAAACCTTTTCTGTTTAATTTGTATTCAATGCAACTGTATAAAATAGAATTCACCTCAGATGACAATCCTGGTTCTCAGTGACACTAACAACCATTTCTATGTTCAGGAAATAATAAGTGGAGCAAACTGCAGTGAAATTAAATTGTGAGTCTCTAGGACTGGTGTTTCCTAATATTAGCAACATTCTAAGCAGAGCTCCAGAGGCCTCAACTGCAGGCACATCTCAGGTACACTACGACCACTCTCCAGTTTCCTGAATCATAATAAAATCAAGGCATGACTCTGGGTCTCCTTTTCACGTTGAGTGGGCTCATTGTAAGAACGCAGAGGATGTGGGCAGCTCCGGGGATACCCTGTGGGTATACCCAGTGTGTCCAGCTATTGTTGCCTACTTTTTCTTTGTCTTTTTTTCCTCTCCTCTGAGCCATTCTTCCTTAATTGGTGCAGCAGAGGCCAGGCATTGTGGTGTCCTGTGATCTACCGGATATTCCAGGACTAAAGTTCACAGGGAAGAAGGGACCCATCCTGGAATGAGAGGAAAGTGAAAGCACAGGTTGGTTGTGAAGGGGACAACCTGCCCATGTGCCCTGAGTCTCAAATCCACAGTGCAATTCTAACATGGCTACAGTTATTCAACCTAAAAACCTAGGTTGAGTTACCCAAAAACCTGAGCCCCATTTTTGTAAAATAAAAAAGTGCCTGGAAAATTTTGCAGATGAAGTCAAATAATCCGTGTGGAACCCTGGTCAGCACCTGGCACTCAGGAATCTCCCATTAGCAATTCGTGATGTTATTTATGGTTGCTCTCCTTATCCTCATCACCTTCATACACCTTTGTAATGCTTAGGACAAGGGTAACTAGGTGTATTTACTCCTTTGTGGAGAAAAGTCTATGAGAAATAGAGTCATCGTGGCAGAAAAAGAAAATCTTTACATAAGATTTTGGTTAGCATCGCCACTAACAGTCCCCCTGTGGCTACCCAAACATCATGTTCATCCTGTGGAAAAAAAGGAGGCAATGCATAGGACATTCCCTCTTCCAATCTTTACCTCCCTCAGAAGTTACTGCTTGCACTGTGTATCTGGTAGGTCATTAACCAGGAGAGCAGCCCCAACACATGTCCCTCGTGGGAGTACCATGGCCCCATTCAAGATGAACGCCCATGCAGTTTTGGATAGCAAGTTCTTGGTGCAAATAATCAAGGAAGAAAGAGACACAGGTATGGAGCCCACTAAACTGGGAACCATCAAGCGGAAGGGTAGAAGCAGAGGCTGAATGTGACCCCGGAGGCTCATGTCTCAGAGCTCATATTTAGTCATATTTGTCCAGGTAAAAACAAAACCTAAGAACTTCATATTAATGATGGAAGAAGGGGAGAAAATAAATGTCAAAAATGTTATTTGGCTCTTCCACTACTGACACGAAGTACATGTGTCCTATTCATTTCTTTCATTTCTTTTGTATGTTTTATTTGCTTTTTATTTCCATTTCTATTATGGCAAATTCAAAATTTCACTAAAATGAATAACTTTCACCAGTGTCAACGGCACAGTTCAGGGGCATTTGATATATTGATTTTATTGTGAAGATATCATCATCATCCACCTACAGAATTTTTTTATTTATTCAACATGAACCTATTTTCCCTAACACTGGCCACCATCATTCACTATGAAATAGCAAAACCATGAAGCTGAAATAAACAGTATTACTACGAAGGATAAATTGACAGTTTTGCTGTATTTTCCAACAAATATTGCAATTGGACACCACAGGTGCTGAGATTAGACTGTTCTCCTGTGCAATCTCTTCAGGGCACACTTAATGTGCCTGTTCCTCAGGCTATATATGAAGGGGTTCAGCATGGGAGTGACCACAGTGTACATCACAGAGGCCACCGCACCCTTTCTGGGAGAATGTACACAGCTGATCCAAGGTACACTCCAAAGGCTGTTCCATAAAATAGACAAACAACTGCCAGGTGAGATCCACAGGTGGAGAAGGCTTTGTACTTCCACCCTGATGACTGGATTCTCAGAATGGAAGAAACAATTTTATAGTACGAATAAAGAATTCCTGAGATGGGAGTAAACCATAAAAGGCACCAATAACATACTTGATAATGTTATTAGAAAAAGTCCCAGAACAGCTAAGATTAAGGAGTTGGGAAAGGTCACAGAAGAAATTAGAAATTTTTGAATCCTTGAAATATGTGAATTGTAAGACAATCAAATTGTGTAGCTGGGAGTCAAAAAGGCTAACCAAAAATGACACCAAAACTAAGAAGCCACAGAGGCGAGGGCTCATAATGACTGAGTAATGCAGGGGGTGACTGATGGCCACAAAGCGGTTATAGGCCATCACAGTCAATAGAAAATCATCCATACATGCAAAAATGATAAAAAGCGACATCTGTGTCAGGCAGCTCACATAGGAGATGACTCTGCTCTGAGTTAGGATGTCCACAGTCATCTTTGGAACTATGGTGGGGGAGAAACCAATGTCAACCAAGGACAGGTTGGAGAGGAAGAAGTACATGGGGGTATGGAGGTGGGAGTCTAAGGTGACTGCCAGGATGATGAGCAGGTTCCCAAGCACTGTGACCAGGTACATGGACAGGAACAGTCCAAAGAGAATGGGCCACAGGTCTGGATCCTCTGAGAGTCCCAGGAGATGGAATTCTGAGACACCCATCAGATTTCATAGTTCTGTATTTGTTGGACAACTTGGGAAGGGTAGGGAGAGATGTTGGGGAAAGGAAGTACATAAACAGGAACCCAGCACTCTGTATTAATTTGAATTCATTTGAATTCATGTATTCACAAGTATTCAAACTTGAAGTCAATACACTTTGAACAAAACATTTATGGAAAATCCAATCTTTTTAGACACTTTCATTATTGATTTCTGTGTTAGACCTGTCCTTCCATTTGCACCTATATATGAACACTCAAATGAACCATATTAGAACACCAGGAGTATTAGAGAAAATAAGTCCATAATCACAAGAAAATGCAGCCTATTCTTTCAGAAAAGAAAATATATAAAGGGTAATAGGCCTCCTCATATTTAGAAAAAAAAATCATTGTAAAAAAATCATTCTAATGAAAGGAAATTAAGAAGTTGCCCAATATATCTTGCTTCATTCTAAGTCCTTGGGGACAAATTCTTTGAGTTACAATATTAAAAACATTAAGTTCTGCGTTCTCTTATAATTGAATCAATGTTGATTGTTTTCAGTCAGAAAACATTTTATGTGCAGTTTTTCTTCTAGAGATTTTATTTTTCTGATTCCCCTCTTCTTTAAATGTGTACTTTAAAAATTATGCAGTAATAAACAAGTATTCTTAGCTGTGGAGTTCAAATTTTTATGGTTTTGTAATAATTGAAACTAATAGTGTGATTCACTGTGACATATTTGTGCATAATAAAATTTGGACAGTTTAATTTCCAATTACTTCCTTATTCTCTCCTCCTGCACCCCATTTTGATAAATATGGTTAAGTTCACATAATCAATGGTACCACTGATGATGCAAATATCCTGGCTGCTTACATTATTTCTTTTATTGATATAAAATGTGAAATTATTGTACACTGAAACTGTCAATAATATATAGATAATAAAAGATAAGAATCTTCTTTGAATATTTTATTTTTATACAGGCTTATCTGGGATAATTCATGAAATATATGATATATAAAAATGTTCCTTTTTATTCTTTTGTGATATTTCTACACTGGACTTGATTGGGGCCTTGAATACTTCTTCATGGAATTTCAGAACATAACCTATCAAATTCACAGATTAAGACATTAGTACCAAAGAAAGGCCCAAGCATAGGTTTATGCTCCAACATTATTTCGACTTAATACATTTTCACATGAATATTCCCTGATACAAGGATTGCAATTACGTACTTCACCTACTTGAAGGAAACTAGGTTATTTTTTAGGATTTAATTAGGAAAATATGCCGAAGAGAAAAATAAAAGAAATAATGTAAGCAGCCAGGATATTTGCATCATCTATAAAATGTCAGTGATATTTACTTCCTGTTTCTGTTATAAGAGAGTATTTTTAAAATCTTTTAAATGTTAATGGTTTGGGGGCTCATTAGTTAATATGTTCACCTGTGGAGATTTTTACTATTAGTGCACCATAGTTACACATACAATTGGGATTATTTTGACACAGCCAATGGATATACTCACCTCCACATCAGTCCCCAAAACTTCCTCTTTCCATTCTCTCCTACCTCTCCTGTGGAGATTTTAATATATCCAGATACCTTGGTCTCAAACAAAAACACTTTAATCAGAATGTGCATTTGAAGTTCTTGAGTGAGTAACAGGGTTAAGAACTCCAACTTTAGAATACTTTCTGGCATTTAGAAAATTCTGCATGGATATTAACTTTGCTACTCTCCATTAATACACACTATCCATATTAAAGTAAAAACACCTGACAATATTTGCATCGGAACCCACATTTGATAGAGGTCTGAATAATTACCTATGAAAACTGAGTTCTTTGTATCTCTGTAAGAGACCATTCTCCTGCAGACCTGTCCCCAAACACAGCTGCAGTCATGAATCGGGTGGGGGTGAAGTTCGCTGTTGATGTTTCCACATCAGTATCGATGTATGTGTCCATAAACAGTTTTCCTTAAAACTTACCTGAAAAGTACCTAATGCTCATCTAAGTGGCTTACAAGAACCCCTATAACCCTTGAAATGTGCTAGTTTGCATCCACATGTGGATTAAAGTCACTCATGAAATACACACATCTACGCAAAGGCTTTATGTGATGTGCACTATTACCCAAAGGAGGAACATCAGTTACCTTATAAGTTTATTATTATGAAAATCCTCTCAAAATTCTTCTGCCTTTCACAATTTCACAAAAGTGAAAATTACTATATAATAGTGGAGAGAGGTTATATTTTGAATTTTCCACAATCGATGCATATTCAGTGTAATAACTGATCACCTGCATACACTATCCCAATAAAAAAAACAGTCATTGTCATATGTGAAATTCGCTTTTTCTTAAGATTTACCAACAAAAATATCACTGAGGTCTTTCTAGTAATAATCTTTAAAAGATAACTAATCAAGGCAATTTATATTGTATTGGAAATACTATTTCCATGCAACTCAAAAAAGAGAAACATTGCCCTGCAATAGAAGTTAGCAAATCCAGGTTTTCCTGCTATATATTGACCTGCCTCACATGCAGAACATGTGTAAACTTTCCACCTCCCTAAAGCATGTACTACTTAATGAAATTAGGGAACATAATGCCTGTCACCACCCAATGTGTAATATAAGTGATGTTTAGAACCTAACAAATATTTTGATATTATATCTTTTAAAAAGAATTCAATGGTTAAGAAAATAGTGAGTCTATTCATGTACATATTATCATGTCAAAGATAATGTTAGTCTAAAATGTGTCTTGGCCCAAGCAAGAAGACATTCCTGTTCCTTCTCTTTGTACCTCTGTTGTTCTTTTGAAACCTGTGAAAACCTCTGCCTTTTTCTTCAAATGCCTGACTGTTGTCGATGCTGTGGGAGAGAAGTATAGTTCTCAGGTGCCCATGACACAGACACAAGCAAGAGCTGTTCAATCTTGTCTCTATGGGATATTCCTGAAATGAGGAAAGTACAGACAGGAAAAAAACCAAGTTTGTTGAAGCCACACTAAGTACAGCCAGGATTTGTGAACAAGGAAGGGTCTGTTCAAAGTTTAACATTCTTTTAATTTTGATGCTTCCTCTATGCCATAAACCATCTTGTCTCTGGGGATTCAGAGAAGAAAGATGGTCATTCCTATCAAATTACACAGCACAGACTTTACATAGGATGAAATCAAAATGCAACAAAATAGAAATAGGAAAATGGCAATTTTGGGTCACAATTATATTTTACTTAAATGGATGAAAATTAGCATTATCATTAGAAATTGCTACCTACTCTTTGACGGTATTTTATTCATTCTGCACATGTTAATCACATAAATAACACACATTATCTCCTTAATTCTAACTTCATAAAGTTACACCAACTATAATTCAACTTGGACGGCATTGCTGAATCTCAGAGACACTAACAACCCGCTTTAAGTTTAGGAAACCCTGAGCAGAGCTGAAAGCCCTCAGATTAAACTGTCAATCACCTGGTGAGATTCACTGCTCCTTTTTGTTGTTTCCCAACCAGCAGAGCATTGAAAGCAGAGGTCCAGAACTCTCAAGTGAATCTGCCAAGTACATTTTTACCTCTTTCCAACTTCCTAAGTAATAATAAAATCAAGACCTGAATGTGAGTCTCTTTTGTAGATTGAGTGGGCTGGTTACAAGGAATGCAGGAGGATGTGAAGAGCCACAGGTATGTCCTGGGGTGGAAAAAGAGCTCTCTGCTAAAAGAGTGTGGACCTCTCTTTCTGTGCTTTTTTCCTATATCTCAGGCACTCTTCCTAAATCGTTGCTGTAAAGACCACCCACTATGAAAACTGATCTACCAGCATCCAACAAAGTTCAGTGCAGAGAAGAACTGGGTCTCATCTTGGAGTGAAGGGGCTGGGGGAAAGTGATGACCTGCCAAGGTCCTCCTAGCCAGAGGCCCTGCACCTCTAATCAGGCTGCTCAATTCAAACATGACTTCAGAGTTTTTGACCTAAACACCTCACACAGGTTGTACAAAACGTCCATGTTCCTTTCTCTTCTGTAACAAATTAATGTGGCACTCATTCCCTGTGGGAAACTAGGGAGATGACTTCAAACAACCAGTATAGAACTCATGTCTCATTGCCTGGCACTGAGGAACCTCTCAATAATTGTTCCTGATGTCCTGGTTATTGTCTTCCTTGTCCCCATCTTCTGCATCACCTTCACAGAGCTTTTGGGGTAGCTAGGAAATAATCTTAAGGGATGCATTTGCTGCTACAATGGATGAGAGTTTATGGGAGTAAACAAGTGTGGGAGGAAAGCAGAACTTCAAGTGAGATCCCAGGGACTCTCACCTAACCATGTGTACAAAGTCAGTCTTCACAGTTGAAACTTAGCACATTGGTATCCTCCCATGTGGCCACCCAAACTGTCATGTTTTTCCTGATGAGGGAAAACTGGCTTTCTAATGGGCCTTTATCCACCCAGAATCTTGTTAGCACTTACTGGTTTATGCTGTGTGCCTGCTGGGCCATGACCAGATCTCCCCTGCCTCATGCTAAGTGAACACCTGGTTCTGTCCCCAGTATTTATTTCAATGCATTCTCAGGAGCTTCCTGATGCAGACAGCCATGGGAAGAGGAGACACAAGTATGGAGCCCACTGGATGGCAGACTTCACTGAAGAACTAGAGGAACAGCGGATTGCTGACAATTGTGTAACCTTGGAGGCTCAAAGCACAGAACTCATAATCAGCCAAATTGGCCCATGTTATTCCAATCCCTAAGGACTTCCTATATTAATGGAGAAAGAAGTAGAGAAGAAAATGAATGTCCACCAACTCTTTCTCGCTCTTCCTCTATGGGAAAAAATCAAATACATAAAAATCAAATACATCTTTCTTAGCAAGATGTATTTGATTTTTATATCCCTTTCATTGTGATTAAATTTTAATTTCAAAAAAAATTACATCTCTCACCAATTTTAAGTGCACAGCTCATTGGGATTAATTACTTTCTTGTTATCATGCAACTATCACCATTTCATCTACAGAAAATTTCCATCTTACCAAACTGAGACTTTGTACCCATTTTTACAATTTTTATATGTTTATTAGTGCATTACAGTTATACATTATATTGGGTTTCATTTTCACGTAATCATACCAGCATGGAATGTAGTTTGTCCACTTCAATCCCCAGTCAGTACCTCCCCTTCCCTTCCTTCATCCCTCCTCCTGTTCCCCTTCCTCCTCCCCACTTGTCTTCCTTCCATCTAGTTATAATTTTTTAATCAGTGCTTTATGGATACATGTAAAAGTGAAATTCACTGTGGTATATTTGTGGATGCACATAGCATAATTTGGTCAATTCCATTCCACCATCCTGTTTTCCAGTTCTTCTTTCCCTCCCCCTTGATTTACTTCCTCTACTCCACTGATCTCCCTCTTATTTTTATGGGACTCCCCCATCCCATATTTTTCCTATTTTTGTCTAGCCTCCATGACCAGAGAGACTTCAAAATGGGAAAAAATATTTTCGAACTTCTCCTCCAACAGATGATTAATATACACAATATATGGAGAACTCAAAAACTTAATACCAAAAAACAATTAACTTAATTAATATATGGACCAAAGAACTAAACAGACAGTTCTCAAAAGAAAAAATACAAATGGCCAACATACATATAAAACATGTTTAACAACCCAAGAAATCAGGAATATGCAAGTAAAAACTTCATTGATATTTCATCTCTCTTCAGTGAGAATGGCCATAATGAAAAAAAAAAGCAAATAATAATAAATGCTGGTGAAGATGTGGGGAAAAGGTACTCTCATACATTGTTGGTGGGGCTGAAAATCAGCACAACTATTCTGCAAATCTGTATAGAGATTCCTCATAAGACTAGGAATAGAGCAACCATATAATCCAGCTCTCCCATTCCTGGTATTTATCTTAAAGAATTAAAATCAGCATACTATAGTGATACAGCCATGTGAGTATCTATAGTAGGGCAATTCACTACAGTTTTTCCAAGTTATGGGAAATCCAAGGTGACTGTCAACAGATGAATGTATAAAGAAAAAAAATTGTTGATGTACACAATGGAGTTCTTCTTAGCCATAAATAATAAAATCATTGTATTTTCTGGTAGATGGATGGAACTAGAGAACATCAAATTAAGTGAAATAAGCCAGACTCAGAAAGTCAAGGATCAAATGTTTTCCTCTCATATGTGGAAGCTGCACCCATTTTTAGAACTCCACATTCCTCTTCACCATAACACTAGTTACTACCATTCTATTATTAAATGTGTTGAGAAATTAAATCTACAAACTTACAGGACTACATGTAAAAACTCTTTCTGGAAGATTGTGACACACCTGAACCAAAGCACACCACGGCTTATCCCATAAAAATATTCAGACCCACAGGAGGAGAAGGCTGTATACTTCACACATGATGATGAGACTCTTAGAATGGAGGAAATAATTTTATAATAAGTGAAAAGGATCTCTGAGATGGAAAAAAAACACTAACAAAATTCTTGACTGTGTCATTAGATGAAGCATCAGGACAGGTAAGATTAAGGAGTGGAGAAGGTTCCCAGAAGAAGTTAGAAAGCTCCACATCCTTAAAGTAGATAAAATGTAAGACTATTAAATTGTGTAGCTGGGAGTCTATAAGGCTAAACAAAACTAAGATGTCACAGAGTCAGGCATTCCTCATGACTGGATAATGCCAGGAGTAACAAATGGCCACAAATCAGGAGCCATCACCATCAGAAGCAGAACATCCATACATGCAGAAATGATAAAGAGACATCTGTGTCAGGCAGCCACATGACTGATGACTGTGCTATGGGTTAGCATATCCACAGCCATCTTTGGAACCATCATGGATATAAAACAGATGTCAGTTGAACACACATTAAAGATCAAGAAGTACAAAGGGGTGTAAAGGTGGAAGTCGAGGCTGACAGCCAGGATGATGAGTAGGTTCCCAAGAACTGTGACCAGGTACCTGGACAGGAACAGTCCAAAGAAATTGGGTTGCTGGTCTGGGTCCCCTGAGAATTGACAGTTGAAATTCAGAGACACATATTAGATTTTGTACTTCATATTCCTTAGACACTTTGGGAGAGGAGAAATACACAATCAGGCACCGAGCACTCTGTTTACATTTAAATTCCATATTTGCAAATAAAGAATCCATGTTTTATGGGGGCAGGAAAGATGGTGGAATGAGATGGACATCATAACCCTAGATACATGTAGGACTGCACATACGGGACGACACTACATCATACACAATCAGAGAAATAAAAACTTGGCTGCAATTGTGTAAAATGAATCAAAATGCATTCTGCTGTCATATCTACCTAATTAAAATTAATTAATTAATTAATTTTTAAAAAGTTGAAGTTTGGACCAGGCAAGGTAATACAACCCTGGAATCCCAGAGACTCAGGAATCTGAGATCACAAGTTGAGGGCCAGCCTGGGCAGTTTAGTGAAAACCTCTTTCAAAATAAAGAAGAAAAAATGGCTGGGGGTATGGATTGATGGTAGAGTGGTCCTGGGTTTAATCCCAGTATTAAAAAATTTTTTTTTGAGGTGACAAAAAATAGAATCCATATTTTAACTCATTCACCATCAACAATACTTCTCAGTTACGGAAGACACAATTTCGTTGACTCTTCATTATTTCCTGTATTATCTGCCTTATAGCCAAGACTGCCTCAGACACATTCAACTGAACAATGTTAAAAGACCCAGAGAATTAGGGCTGGGGTTGTGGCTCAGCGGTAGAGCACTCGTCTCCCATGCACGGAACCCTGGGTTTGATCCTCAGCACCATATAAAAAAATAAATAAATGAGTGAAATAAAGGTATTGTGTCCAACTATAAAATAAATATTTTTTTAAAAAGACCCAGAGAATTAGAGGAAACAACCAAATGATCACAATGAAATATTGACCAAACATTCTGAAAAACAATGAAGAATAATTTATAGCATTCCTCATTATGAAAAATATCATTCTGATAACAAGAAATAAACAAGCAGTTGAATATACCACATTATATTCTGATATCTTGCGATGAAATATTTTTCTGTTTTTATTAGTACATCATAGTTATACATCATATTGGGATTCATTTTGACATAGATGTATAATTATGGTTAGAATATAATTTGCTCTCTCTCCCCCACCCTTTCCCTTACTCCACCGTCTCCCTTCTATTTTTATGGGATTCCTCTCTCCCTTTTGTTTTGACCTCTTTTCTCTTTTTCATCCTCATTACAATCTCAGCTTTCTTCTTTCAAAAACTGAATCTTGTAGATGGTGTTCAAATAAAATTAATGTGCTGTGAGTCCATGATATGGCCACAAAAAAGAGCTATTTTAACTTGTCTCTAGTTCTAGGGGGACAAGAGGAATGACAGTGCAGACTGAAAATACCAAGTGTATTTTTCAAATGGGATATAGGGCCAATTTAGTGACCTAAGGAAAGGGTGATTCAAACTTTAATAGATTTTTGATGCCTCCTCTGTGGCAAGCAAAGATTATCTCTTGAGAATTAGTGAAGAAAGAAAAAAAAAAAACAGTCTTCCCCAAGTACACAGCACAGATATCTACAGCATCAAAATTAAAATGTCCTGCTGGGCGATCTCAGCAGCTCAGAGGCTTAGACAGCAGTATGGTAAGTCAACACCAGTCTCACCAACTTAGCGAGGCCATAAGCAACTCAGCAAGACCATGTCTCAAAATAAAAAATAAAAACCAAAATGGCTGGGAATGTGGCTCAGCTGTTGAGTGCCCCTGTGTTCAATCCCTGGTACAAAAAAAAAAATGAAAAAGAAAAAAGAAAGAAAACTCCCATTGAAATAGAAAAATGATAACTTCAGGTCACAGGATATTAAATGTTGACTCGTAGATTATATTGAAATAAAATTAAGGGTTTTTATTCTTCATTGTTTTTCAGAATGTTTGGTCAATATTTCATTGTGATCATTTGGTTGTTTTCTCTAATTCTCTGGGTATTTTTAAAAAAATATCAGTAAATACTATGAAGATTAACCTCATCACTATAAAAAATAATGACACTATCTAAATTTTTGCCCCTTTTTAATACCTACCTCATAAGTTAATCCCATAGGAAGCTTCTATTATCTATTGAATCCATATTCAATGCACTTGTCTAGACTAGAAATCCATTCATATTTCAGTGTCCACTGAGTCTCAGGGACACTAAAAACTTGTCCTATGTCAAAGTAGAAATAAGTGACATAGACAGGATTCAAATTTAAATTGTCTGATTTTTGAGTCCAATTCATTAACGTTTTTAATGTCTCCCAGCCAATAGGAAGTATTAAGCAGAGGACCTACTGTCTTCACCAAGTACATATTTAAATTCTTTCTTGTTTCCTGTGCCAAATCAAGGAATCAAATCAAGACTGGACTCTGTGAGTCCTTTAAAAGCTGATGGGGTGATTTTAAGAATGGAGGAGACAGTGATCAGCTACAAGGGGTCCTGCAAGGGGGCCAAGACAGAGATCTGTGCAGAACTAGGACACAGCTACACTTTTTGGCAATTTTGCCCTTGATTCCTGGATAATCTTTCTATTATGGATACAAGTGGCTCCTCCCACTATTCTGTCCTGTGACCCACCAGGAACCCACAAAAGGCAGAAGACAATGAACAAGAGGTCTTCTCCTGGAGTGACAAGAGGTGAAATGACTGTTGGGGTTGTCAAGGGGACAATCTGCCAGGATTCTCCTGGTATGAAGCCCTGTGTCCATAACCAGAGAGACCAATTCAAACATGGCTTCATTTTTTTCCTAATAACTAGTACAATTTTATTTACATAAATATAATGTGGCCTTTCATTTTCTGTAAAATAATACTAATGTGTGTGTGTGTGTGTGTATATATATATATATATATATATATATATATATATATATATGAAATAAGATGACATGCATAAAAATTAATGAGTGACTCAGATCACTCAGTGCTGGTGGGCAGGAAGCCCTCTCTATCAGTCCATGATGTGAGGGTTACTCTTGGCCTTGATCTCATCCTCACATCACCTTCCTAATCTTTTTAGAACTGTTTAGAAAGGACCACTTTTTGCTATTATGGGTGAGACTTTTATGAAAGGTAGATACAGTGTGGGGTAAAAAGCAAATTTTGAATAAGGTTTCTGGTATCTGCACCATAAACAAGAACATAAATGGTCTCAATTCTCATAGTTGAAACTTTGCATATTAGGGTGCACATGGGTCAGGTTACCTAAACTATCATGTTTGTTCTCATGATAAGGAAAGAATACTTCCACGAATCCTCACCTAATGCATGGGATCCCTTTGCACTTACTGGTTGATGTGTCTCTGTTCATGAACAAGGGCAGAAATAAAGACCTCCCCATGCCTGATGCCCAGTGAAAGCTCAGACTGTGTCTTCAGGATTCATCGGAGTACTGCATTATTATATAGCTGCCTCCTGGTGAAGAGTGTCACAGGGAGATTAAGCTACAGAGATCACTGGACATGAACCACTCACAGAAGGACGGCTGACACAGCCTGATTACTGAATATTATATTGTCAGGTAGCTTAATGCAGAGCTCCTAATTAGCCAAATTGGTTCACGTTATCCCAGTCTCAAAGAACTTCCTAATGTAAACAGATGAGAAGAGGAGGAAGAGGAAGAAGAGGAGATGGGGAGGGGAAGCAGAGGGAGAAATGAATGTCCACAAAACATGTGGATGCTCCCTCTGCTTAGAAGGAATCTCATACACACGCTTCACTTCTTCCACTTATAAATTTTGCAGAGATTCATCTGATTTTATGTTTATTTTATTAGAAGAAAATATAAACAACAAAAATTACCATGTTAACCATGTCAAGTCCGTGCTTGGGTGGCCTTAGTTACATTCACATTCTTGTGCAACTATTACCATCAAACATCTCCAGAAATTTTTCATCCACTCAAACCAAACTTGGGAATCCATTTTAAAAATGCCACAACCTTGGTGATCACCGTTTGCTTATGAAATATAAGGAATTAAACCCGTCAACATACAAAAACAACATGCTCTAGGAAGCTGGATTTATAGGAAATATGTTAATCTTGCTGCATTTTCTGACATTACATCCCAGCTGGATGCTCAGGTCCTGAGATTAGACAGTTCTGCCACAGAGCTTCCAGAGGGGACATTAATGTTGAGTTCCTCAGGCTGCACAGGAAGGATACAGCATAGAGGTGCCCGTGGGATACATCGCTTAGTCCACCAGAAAGGCCACATCACTAGAAGAATGTGACACAGTTGCAACACAAGACACTTCCATGCTAGAGCCATAAAACTAACAAATAAATGACAGGAGAGTCCCACACAAAAATGCTTCACCCTTCTCACCTGTGGATGGGATTGTTCCAATGCAGGAAATGACTTCATAGTGAGATGAAAGGATTACTTGTCGTGAAGTAGGAGGCAGAGGTTTATGGTTGAGGGAACTGTGCACAGGGAGGGAAGAAGTGACAGACAAGGGCGGGCTTAGGAGTATTACTGTCACCTGCATGTATCAATACACTACAGTAAGACCACTATCCTGTAGGATTAATATTCTTCATTGATTTTTTTAAAATGTAACATGAAGGGAAAATAGGTATCCATCATTGAATAAATGGATAAAGAAAGGTGGTGAATATACAGAATGGAGTTTTATTCAGCCATAAGGAAAAATGATATAATGTCATTTGCAGAAAAATGGGTGGAACATGAGAACATTACATTAAGTGGAGTAAGTCAAACTCAGAAGGTCAAGGATCACATGTTTTCTTTCATTTGTGGAAGCTATAGAGGAGAAAGGGAAAGAAAGCCAGGGGTTATTGCATGAAAAAGGGAGGTCAGGAGAGTAGAGAAAATGAACAGGGAGAGGAAGGGAAGAAGGGATGGAGGGGGAGTGCTGGGGAGTTATACTGATGGAATTCTGTTGTTATATTGTGTGCATGTACAAATATGTAACAATAGATCCCAACACTGCACACAACTAAAATGCACCGATACAAATGTCAAGGAAAAACTGCAGAAATCCACTTCATCATCAAAAAAATTATAATCACTGTTCTTGACAACTAAATCTTGTAGGAGTTTTAATGAATTTCTATAAAATTTCAGGTCTTGGCATCTCTGTATGATACTATCCTCTTGCATATTTCTGCCCCAGAGGCAATTGCTGTCAGAAATTTTGAGGGTAGATTTTCCTGGCACTGGTTTCATATCTGCATTTATTTTTGTATACATAAACAGTTTTCTTAAGCACATGCCTAAAGAGTACATAATCTCTCCTTGGTAGTATGCAACAAAACACCTATTGCCCAATGTGCTGATTTGTTTCAACATGTAAAGTTTCTCTAAATAGTACATACATTTATTTTGAAAGCTTTAAAATGCTATGTGGCATTACCCCAGAGACAAACATCATTTGTTTTTTTAGCTTCTGATTACAATGAAACTTTCAAAATCCGTGTCCTTCTCCATACTATATAAGTGAGCCTTATATGCACCCTAGTTGTTTGGTTTCTGGGTTAGTCACCTTTCTGTTACTGTGAAAAAATACCTGAGGAAAATCACTTAAAGGAGGGAATACTTGTATTGGAAATAAGAAAGAAAAAAGAAAAGAAGGAAGACAAAAGGGAAAGAGGGAAAGGATTGGGGGGGGAGAATCAATCCACAGATAAGGTTAGAGGTCTCATGGAACATCCACTTTTCATCCAGCATTTGAACACTGCTGTTATTAGGACAAAGACTTCAACATGCAAGTCTTTGAGGGGCATTCCAGATTCAAACAGACCAATTTCTAACAGCTGTTCACATTCAAGGTCCAGACACCTACAGAACTATTTCTTAATTTTTCCCAGGATGAGTTCCAACCATTCTAATATAAAACTTGGTGATAAATTAGCATGCGGGGCATATGGACAGGACTAGGTATTTGTCTCTGTTGCATTTTCAAAAATGCATGGCAGCCAGACCCCACAGGGGCTGGGATTAGACTTTCCTGATCTGCAGCCTCCTCAGGGCCCTTTTAATGTCCCTGTTCCTCAGGCTGTAGATGAAGGGGTTCAGCATGGGGGTGACCACAGTGTACATCACAGAGGCCACTGCATCCTTCCTGGGAGAATGTGATACAGCTGATCCAAAATACACTGCAATGCCTGTTCCTAAAAATAAGCAAAACACTGCCAGGTGAGAGCCACAGGTAGAGAAGGCTTTGTACTTCCCACCTGAGGATGGGATCCTAAGAATGGAGGAAATAATTTTATAATAAGAGAAAAGAATCCCTGAGATGGGGAAAAGGCCATAGATGACAATAAGAATGAATTTGACAATGATATTAGAGTAGGTGTCAGAACAGGAAAGATTCAGAAGTTCAGAAGGGTCACAGTAGAAATTGGAAATTTCCACATCCTTGAAGCTGGTAACTTTTAAGATCATCAAATTGTGCAGCTGGGAGTCCAAAAGACTCAGCAAAAATGACCCCAAAATTAAGAAGCCACAGAGGTAAGGGTTCATAATGACTGGATAATGCAGGGGGTGACAGATGGCCACAAACCGGTCATAGGCCATCACAGTCAGAAGCATATAATCCATACAGAAAAGAGTGGTAAAAAGAGACATCTGTGTCAGGCATCCTACATAGGAGATGGTATAATTGTGAGTTTGAATGTTTACAATCATGTTTGGAACTGTGGTAGAAATGAAACCAATGTCAGCCAAGGACAGGTTGGAGAGGAAGAAGTACATGGGGGTGTGGAGGTGGGAGTCAGAGCAGACAGCCAGGATGATGAGCAGGTTTCCCAGGATGGTGATCAGGTACATGCACAGGAATAGTACAAAGAGGATGGGCTGCAGGTCTGGATCCTCTGAGAAGCTCATGAGTAGGAATTCAGAGACACGGGTTAAATTTTGTGCTTGTATGTTTCTTGGACACCTTTTGAAAAGCAAGGAAAGTGTTTAAAAATACATAAAATAGGCACCCCTCATTCTGGAAACATTGAAATCAAGTTTGCACAGGAAGGTGCTCAAATTTTAGATCCACACACTTTCAACAATAATTCTCAATAGTGAAAAAACCCATCTCCGTCATCCACCCCTCTTTCCATACTCACTTGAGAGACATTGAACTGAGCAATGTAGAAGTCCAGAAGCAAAGGAGGGAATAAATTCATGATCACAATGAAATATTGCTTATCTTTAAGAAAAAAAAAGGAAATTAAGAAGCAGTTTGATATACCTCCCTTGGTTCTAAGGCCTTTCAACAAAGTCCTTTGACAAGATATTTGAGACTGCATAAGGACTGATTTTCCTGACAACTAGAACAAGGTTTGTGGATCATAACAAGAAAGCAGTATGGACCCATTTTCTGCAAAGGGGTCTCATCATTCTCATTTGCCTCCTTCGTTCATTAAAGTTTTCTAATTAAAAATTAAATAACATAAATAAAAATCCTATCCTTGGTGAACTTCAAATTTGGATAAACATGATTACATAAATAAAATTTCTGACCACAATGTGGCATTAATGTGCATGTACCTGTCAATGATTTTAAAATCCTAGACTGTAAGAATCTCCTTTGAATAGTTTTATTTTATGCAGGTTTCTTTTATCAACCCATATAATATCAGCAAAATATCTGTTATATAAAATGCCCCTTGATTTTTTTTTCATTTTCTTGATTCTGTACTCCATCTGGCTTGATAAAACTGGATCATAGTTTTTTAATCTCAAACCCTTAAGTACATTGTTGATGATCTAAACACTAAGTAAAGATTCCAAACTCCAAGTTTTATTTCCAATCTACTTATTTCTTCTTCGTAGATTTTCTGGTCAGTCATTCCTGACACATTGATTCAATTCTCCTATTTAGGCTACATGAAATACACTTAGGTTCATTATTTATCATTTCTCACTGTGACTGAATTAGATACAGTATAAAATAGAGTACAACAAAAAATAATGTAACACCTTCTTGGAAACCTCCTCATTCCTCAAAAGGGGGGTAGTAATTACCCACTTTGTATGGCTGTCATCAGAAAAATTTTTTAACAAATCTTTCAAGTAGCATAACTTGTAGTTCTTCCTGTGCATATTTTAGGATATCTAACATAGTGATGTCATTACAACACTAATTGCATCAGCATATCCATATGTGAAATTCTGAGTGGTCTTTTTTTATACCACAGCTGAAATCTACTATCTAACAGTATCCTAGTGTGTAGAACATGCTCCGTGAATATTGCTTATTCTTATTATCCATAACATCATCACCTATATTAAAACATATGAATCTGATAATACTTGTTCCAGGACTAACATTGGCTAGAGATCTGAATTATTACATAGGAAATTTGAGTCTTAGTATCTCTGCCTTTTTCCATTCTCCTGCAAACCTGTCTCCCAGACACAGATATTGTGTTTTCATGTCAGAATCATCTACCATGCAGTTTTCCTTTATAATGTTGCCTTAAAAGTACTTAAAATACTTAATTTAAGTATTCTGCATAACAATACGTATTGCCCATGAACTATGCAAGTTTACATTAACCTGAGAAGGTACTCTGTGGAGTACATTCACCTTCTGAAAAGTCTTTATCTGATGCAAAGTGCTATCTGTTGAAAGGACACAATCTTTTAATTGGGTAGTTTATTAATTTGATAATTATTTCAAAATCCTCTGCCAATCTCCATGTCACTCAAAGAAGAATATCCAACTCCAATAAATATGTTGGTTGGGGCTAGGCGATTGATTTCCAATAGAAAAATGCATGTTCAAATTTGCCATTAATAACCTACATTTATGCCCTTCAAGGACAGCTCGTATTACCCATATCTTCTAAATCCTAATATGTATCAGGAAAATGAAGCGTCACCCCAAGTAGTAATAATCTCTCCTTGATGAATCCTTAAGAAAATTTGTCAAATTCAGGAAATACTCTTTCCCTTGGATCCAGCAGAAGAGATCATGCTGGAGTCAGGAAGGTAGCATTTCAGACCCACATCCCACCTGCCAGTGTGTGCACCGTGTGCGAATCTCTCCTCCTCTCCCTGATCACTGCTTAATGGAAACACAGAAAATAACACCATCTCCAAAGGGATATTTGAAACTCAACAAATATTTGGTCATTGTGATTTAATAAAAAAATCCATGATTTGGTAACTATCCACATTATGGAGGAAAGCCATGGTCAAGGGCACTGGAGGCTGGAATGAAGTGAAACTCTGACCTGTGCCTCAGTGGAAGGCTGCAGTGTTAAGTGCCCTTCAGCTTCTGCCTCCTTGCCTTTCTTCAAGCTCATGAAAATCTCTGCCATGATTTCTGAAACTTTTTCTGCTATGGATGGTATTAAATGAAAATAAAGAGTCTCTACATCCAAAACATGGACACAGAGAGACAGTTTTAACTTGGGTCTATACCCATGGACACTGCTGAAAGGAAAGAAAGTACAGACAGGAGGCCACAATTTGCTAATCCAAATTCATTTTGGTCAATTTAGGAAAGAAAGGGTGGTGGGGTTCAATGCTGAACAGACCTATTCTGGATGCCTCCCTGTGCCAAGCAGAGCATAGGCCTCAGGGAGTCAGAAATAGAAAAAAAGGAGACGTTCTACCCAAATACCCAGCACACATAACTGTAAGGTCAAAATTAAAATGCCCATCCAGAGATAGGAAAATGGTCATTTTGGGTCACTGGACATATTAATTGAGTGGCATAAAGATTAACCTACTAAGAACCAACAGTAACAACAATATCCAGATTTTATTTTGCCTGGATTTTATTCATATATCCCATATTATTCAAATAGGAGAACAAAGTATTTATCCTTACTCTGCAGTTGCATCAATGGGAAATCAACCCAGATATCAAGGCTGAATCTAGACACCAGTGAAACTAGTGAACTGCTTTACAGAGATAGGGATTGGGACTGAGAGATTTTGAAATAGATGGATTACTTTTATTTTTATTCTTTCCCACTTGACATTTTCAGTATAGGTCCAAAGATCTTAACCACTGGTAAATCTCTGGCATTTTTAGAATCTTTACAGTTTTATGAATGGGAATGAAATCAAAACCTAACATTATGTTTGCTTTGATATTGAGAGGGTTGTTTTCCAGCAAGGAGGAGCATGTGATGAGCTCAAGGAGGTTCTGGAGGGGACCCAAATGTGGATCTATCCTGAATGATCATCAGCCTCCCCTACTGTGACGTCTCCTGTGAACTGTGGCTGTTCTTCCATGGTGCATGCAACAGGTGACCTCACTGCTCTGCCTGTGATCACCAGGAATCACAAGAGGAAGAACAGAGTAAGCAAGAGAAATGGCTGGTGGGCTTGCCAATGGGACAGCCTGCCAGGATTCTCCTGTAATGCTCTGTGTCCATGGCCAGACAACCCAGTGCAAACAAAACTGCACTTTTTCTGGTCTAACAAACAGGAACAAGTTCCATTAATTATAATGTTCTTCTTTGTTTATTGTAAAGTATAATAAATTGGGCGTGCATAACTACAGCATGGTGACATACATGAAATGAAAAAAAGACGTAGACCATGTTGCTCAGCACTAACCCTGGGGAGCCCTGCATATCAGTTTATTATGCTCTGGCTTCAGTCATCCTCCTCCTCATCTTTTCACCACCATAGTCCTTTCATAGAGGTAAGAAAACACTTTTAAAGGACCAACCCATTTTGTGCAGTTTTGGGTGAAATTTCTGTGGAAAACAGAAACCAGTCTGGTAGAGATAAAATTTTTAAAATGATACCCAATACCCTCACCTTAAACAAACAAACAAAAAAAAACTTCACCAACCCATACAAAAACTGCATGTTCGTGTTCTTCCCTCTGGCTACTCAAACAGTGAAATTTGTTCTCAAGATGAGGAAATGTTACTCCCTGTATTCATTAGCACATCCAAAAGCTCACTCTGTACTTACAGGATTACAATGATTCTCTCCTGGATCATGACTAAGAAGTGCACATGCCAAGACCCATCCATACCTGGTGGCCAACAAAGGCTCAGACTCTGTGCCCAGCATTCCTATGAATATGCTGTCAGCTGGGCACTTCCTGATACAGAAACACAGCAGGAGACACAGCCACGCAGCTCACTGGTCAGGAACCATACACTGAAGGGCTGCAGGCACAGGCTCACTGTGGACTAATATAGGATCTTGGAAGCTCAATACACAGAGCTCACAATTAGACTAATTGGTCCATGCAATGCCCATCTCTATGGACTTCCCAATATTAATGCAAGAAGATGAAGAAGAGAAAATGAAGGTCCACTTAAGATTTGGACCCTAGCTGTAATTTGGAGGAAAATTGTGTACTTAATTTTCTTCTTTCACTTCTGTGTTTTTCAAAGATACATCAGCTTTTAAGGCGCATTCTTAAGATAAAATATATATAACAAAAAATTACCATATGAATCATAATAAATACATACCTCAGTGACATTTATTTGGTCATAAGTTATTTTTTAACTAAGCATTCAGTAATTAAAGAAATAGTGTATCTACTTCTTAAAATGATGGTCAAAGGACTCTACAGCATTAAAATGATGTGAAATTCAAAACTTTGTCTCAGGCCAGGCTCTAAGGTTCTACTGTCACTTCCCTTTGTTCCTACTTTGCTTTTCAAAAGCTAATGGACATCTCTGGCATTGTTTTGGGGTAACTCTATCTAATTTATTTTTGCCCATATTTTATTCTACCATCACATATTAACCACATAGGTAGTACAGATTTTCTGTTTAATCTGGATTCATTGTCATTGTATTAACAAGAAATCACCTTGGATGACATTATTGGGTCTCAGAGATGCTAACAACCCACCCATTGTTGCAGAAAGAATGAATCTAGACAACAGCAGCAAAAAATAAATTTTAAATCTGTGGTTGTATTGCATTAAACTTTTTGACTTTTTTCCAAAGTCAGAATATTTTAACCGGGATTCAGGGGTCTTAGCTTGAGGTACATATCTGGTACATTCTTAACCCTTTTCAAATTCCTGAGTAGTAATGCAGTCTAGACCTGCTTTGCTCTTCATCTGATGGAGATGGATTATTAGCAGAATGCAGGAGGATGTGGCAGCTGCAAGGGTATCCTGGAGTGGGGAACACAGGGAGGTCTTTGCTGGATTATTTGTGCCCACTTGATCTTAGATGTTTGTGCTCATCTCAGCCATTCTTCCTGAATTGGTGCTGATACAGCCACAAAGAGATCCCTCACCATAATTGTTAACATATAAGCTTCTTCAGGGCCAACATCATAATTAAGCTTTTTGAAAGCAAGCTTTTGTAAAGAGTATCAACAGGATTTCACAGGAGTTCTTCAGAGAGCATATTCTGGTTTGAAGCTTCCTCTTTCTAAATGCAAGGTTTGCTGACAAAGGCTGTAATACACTCTGTCTCAACAGACATTTGTATAAAAGGTAATATTTTGTTTTCCTTGGTAAAACTTGTGAAACCTCTGCCAAGCCTAAGACTATGGGACAAAGAGTACCTGCCATGTAACCAACCACTATTATGAAACTTTGTCCCCAACTGTGTATAAATCACAAGTAATTTTCAGATCCAGAGTCCAGAGATTTTTAGTCATTCGGCTCTTGGGACCACTGCAATTTAAACAAACCTGCTTCCTAAAAACACCTTGGGTGTCCAGCCTGATCTGTCCTACATCAGTGCAACTGATGCCACCGATTGCTCTGTCCTGGGATCTACCAGAAATCCCAAAGGGAAGTGCACAGGAAAGGGATTGCATCCTACACAGACAGCAAGGTGAAACACAGGGTTGCTTGTGGAGGGGACAACCTGTCAGCACTGTCCTGCCAAGATGCCATATGCCTCAAAGCCACAGTGCACTTCACACATGGCTTCAGCTATTTGACCTGAACACCCAGCACAAGTTACTAAAATCTCTGATCTTTTCCAATATGTCAAACATAATAATGTGGCAATTATAGCTTGATAAAAATTAGGCAGACAAATGTAAACACCCTACACATACCACACACTTCAGCACCTGCCACCCAGCACTCTCTCAATGAAGGATCATATGTTTGTGTGCTATCCTCATCCAGGTCCACCTCCTCCTCCTCACCCTCATAGACATCTCTCAGTGCTGAGGACAGTGTGAAGAGTACATTCTCTCCATGTGGATGACAGTGTGTGGTAAGAAGGACCAGTGTGGGAGGAAAGGACAACTGTAGTGACATTGCCACCATGCCCACCACCACCGTGGATGTCACATACGTGCCTCGACTCTCAGTCCCCATGACTGACACTGTGCAGCGCTCTCCCTCTGGGCAGCCACACTGCATGTTGGTCCTTCCTCCATCCTCACCTCCCTCAGCAGTTACCTATTTAGACTGGCTCAGGTGGTCATGACTAAGGAGAGTGGATTCCACATGGCTGGTACCCAGGGGCCTCCCACCTCATCTTTAGGGCTGACATCTGTGTATGCTCAGGTAGGGACTTCCTAAGACACAACCAGGTGAGAAGAAACACAGGATGCAGCCCACCTGACTGGAGCCATCAAGCTGAAAGCCTGGAGGCAGAGGTTGCTCATTGACTAAGGTGTGACCTTGGAGGCTCAATGCATAGAAGTCCTGACTGGCCAATAGGTGAGCATATTACAGACTCTACAAACTTGCTAATATTAATGGTGGAAGAAAAATGTTAGAAAATTAACATTAATTAAGGATTTTCACCAACTTTTAGCAAAAAGGAAGTTTATCTGTACTATAGATTTTTAATTGTTTTTTTTAAATAATACTTTCTTAAGTCCACTTTCAGTATAGTAAATTTAAATTACAAAAAAATTGACATTATTACCATTATCATTTGCATAGCTTAGTGGCATTAAATATAGACATAGTTGTTCAACAATCACTATCATGTACTAATGATACATGATTATCTAATCAAAGTGAAACCATGTCCCCAATGTGAAAAGAACCAAACATCCCTTCTCAACATGAGTTCCAACCACTTTACTATAAAACTTGGTGAGAAATTAGCACAAGGGGCACATTGACAGGACCAGGTATTTAGCTTTGCTGCATTTTCAAACATGCGTTGCAACCAGTCACCATGAGTGCTGAGATTTGCTATGCAGTCTCCTCAGGGCACTCTTAATATCCCTGTTCCTCAGGCTGTAGATGAAGGATTCAGCATGGGAGTGACCACAGTGAACATCAGAGAGGCCACCGCACCCTTTCTAGGAGAATGTGATACAGATGATCCAAAGTACACTCCAAAGGCTGTTCCTAAAAATAAGCAAACAACTGCCAGGTGAGACCCATAGGTGGAGAAGGCTTTGTACTTCCCACCTGAGGATGGGATCCTCAGAATGGAGGAAATAATTTTGTAGTTAGAGAAAAAGATCCCTGCAATGGGGAAAAGGCCATAGATGACAATAAGAATGTATTTGACAATGATATTAGAGTAGGTGTCCAAACAGGAAAGATTCAGAAGTTGAGAAGGATCACAAAAGAAACTAGAAATTTCCACATTCTTGAAGCTGGTAATTTTTAAGATCATCAAATTGTGCAACTGGAAGTCCAAAAGACTCAGCAAACATGACACCAAAACTAAGAAGCCACAGAGGCAAGGATTCATAATGACTGGATAATGTAGGGGGTGACAGATGGCAACAAACCGGTCATAGGCCATCACAGTCAGAAGCATTTAATCCATACAGACAAAAATGGCAAAAAAGGACATCTGTGTCAGAAAGCCCATGTAGGAGATGACATCATTGTGAGTCTGAATATTTACAATCATGTTAGGGACCATGGTGGAGATGAAACCAATGTCAGCCAAGGACAGGCTGGAGAGGAAGAAGTACATGGGGGTGTGGAGGTGCGGGTCAGAGCTGACAACTAGAATGATGAGCAGGTTCCCAAGCACTGTGACCAGGTACATGGACAGAAACAGTCCAAAGAGGATGGGTTGCAGGTCTGGATCCTCTGAGAAGCTCATGAGTAGGAATTCAGAGACACGGGTTAAATTTTGTGTTTGTATGTTGCTTGGACATCTTTGGGGAAGCAAAGAGGGTGTTAAAAAAAGAAAAAGAAATACATTAAACAGGCACCCCTCATCTGGAAACATTTGAATTCAACTATGCACAAGGAAGATGCTCACACATGAGGCCCACATACCTTCAAAATTAATTCTCAATAGTGAATCACCTGGTCTCTACATACACTTTCATTATTACTTTCTCCATCATTCACCCATCTTTCCATACACACTTTAGAGAAATTAAACTGAGCAATGTTAGAAGTCCAGAAGAATAGGAGAGAAGGAACTCATGATCACAATAAAATACAGCTTACTCTTTAAAGAAAAATTAGGGAATAAATAATGACCTTCCTATAAAGGAAATTAAGAGGCTGTTTGATACACCTCATTTTTCTCTCAGGATTTTAGTCAAAGTCTGTTGACAAGATATTTAAGACTGTGTTAGAACAGCATGTCCCGACAACTAGATCAATGATGATGGATCAAAACCAGAAAGCTGTATGTGCCCATTTTCTGCAAGGGTTCTCATCATTCTTTGATCTTTTCATTTGCCACTTGTATGGATTTAAGTCTTCTCTTCAAAAATTATGTAACATAAAATAAAAATCCTTGTTTGGGTGAACTTCAAATTTTGATAAGTATGATTGAGTCAGTGCACATAATCAATCATAGCATTGACCTCAAATGTGGCATTAGTGTGTACTGTACCTGTCAATGATTTTTAAATCATAGACTTTTAAATATCTCCTTTGAATCACTTTATGATGTTCAGGTTTAATGTATCAACCCATATAATAAAAGCTAAATGTCTGTTATAGGAAATAGCCCTTAACTCTTTCTTTTTTCTTGATTCTGAATGCCATCTGGCCTGATAAAACTGCTTCATGGTTTTGGGATCTCAACCCATCAAGTTCATTTTTTATGATCTAAGCACTAAGGAAAGCCCTGAAGCTCTGGTTTAATTTCCATACTTTTTCTTCTTCGTGGATTTTCTGGTCAGTCATTGGTAACACATTCATTTCAATTATATTATTTATATAACAATTGAACTTCTGTTCATTATTTATCATTACTGTTTGTGATTGAACTGCATATAGTACAAAATACAGCATAATGATAAATAATGTAACAACGTCTTGGAAACTTTTCATTTGTAAAATGAGGTAATAATTACCTACCTTGTATGGTTATCATCAGGATTTTTTTTAACAACCTTTTGCATTTCATAACTTGTACTTCTCTCCCATTATTTAGTCTATTTGTGCATATTTTAGAATATCCATACTCAGTGATGTCAGACCAACACCAATTTTATCAGCATATCCACACGTAAAGTTCTTTTCTTATTCCACACCTGAAATCCAATGTCTAACAATATCCTGGCATGTGGACATGCTCCATGAATATTACCTACTCTTATTGTCCATAATACCCATTACCTGTATTGAAACTTGAATCTGATAATACTTGTGGGAGAACTAACATTGGAGAGACGTCTTAATCATTACCTTAGAAATTTGAGTCTTAGAATCTCTGCCTTTTTCCATTATCTTGCAAACCTGTCTCCCAGACACACCTACTGTCTTGAAGTCGTGAGCTATGATTTTCTGTTGCTGTTTTCATGTCATAATCATCTACCATACAGTTTTCCTTTACAAAACTGCCTCATGTCCGCTTTGAGATTGAGAAGGCTGTTTTCAAGCATGGAGGAGGTTCTGGAGGGGGCCCAAGAGCATGATCTGTGCTGAATGATCATCAGCCTCCTCTACTGTGACCTCTCTTGTGACCTGTGGCTGTTCTTCCATAGTGCATGCAACAGGTGCCCCCACTGATCTGCCCTGTGATCCCCAGGAATCCACGAGAAAGAGCACAGTGGGAACGGCTCTCTTTCTGCAGTGACAGGGAAGAGTGGCTGAGTGGCTTGCTGATGGGACAGCCTGCCAGGATTCTGTGATACCCTGTGTCTATGGTCAGACAGCCCAATGCAAACAAGGCTTCACTCCTAACAAATGAGTACAAGTTTCATAATTGTAATGCACTTTTTCATTTTGTATAATATAGTAATAATGTGGGCATATATAACAAAGGTGAGATGGTGCACATGAAATGACACAGAGCACATTGCTCAGCTCCTGAGCCTGGGAAGCCCTGCACCTCAGTTCATGGTGCTCTGGCTTCTGTCATCCTCATCATCACCCTTACCATCACCAACTTTAGTCCATTTCTAAACCTCAGAAAACACTCTTGAAGGACCCATTTTTATACTGTTGTGGGTGAGATTTCTGTGTGAATTAGAACCAGTGTGGGTGGAGAGCACATTTTGAATTTTTGATCTCCCCACCTGAAACAAAAGCTTGAACCCCACAACCCCAGGGTTGAAGCTGCACGCTGGTGTCCTCCCACCTGGCTACTCTGTGGTGAGTGTCCTCATGTGAGGTAACACTACTTCCCCAGTCCTTCCCACATCCTGAATGGGGCCATGGTACTCCTGATAGGGGGGTGTGTTGGGGCTGCTCTCCTGGGTAATGACCTACCAGATACACAGGGCAAACCAGTAAGTTCTGTGGCCCCCTCTGCACTTACTGGGTCATGCTGCTTCCCTGCAGGGTCATGACCAAGAAGTGCTGATCCTGAGACCCTACCAAGTGTGGAGCCCAGGGAAGGCTCAACTGTGTCCACAAGAACAGATCGTGTGTTCAGGAGCTTCCTGATGCAGACACCCCAGGAGGAGAGATGGCTACACAGGTCACTGGATGATACCATCAACTGAAGGACTACAAGCACAGGCTGAATGAGGACTATTATATGACCTTGGACGATCAATACAGAGATTATAATTAGACTAATTGGTCCATGATTTTTAAATCTCCAAGGACTTCCCATCATTAATGGGGAAGACGAAGGAAAATGAATGCTCATATAAGTTTCTGGCCCTAACTCTAATTAGGAAGAAGTTTATATATTCTATTTTAATTTATTCCTTTGCTTTTTAAGATACATCTGTGATTAATGTCCATTTTATTGGGGTACAATATAAATATAAAAATGACCATTTGAACCACATTAAGTACATATTTTGGTGACATTAATTGCATTCGCATTGCTGTGCCATAATCACTATCATTCAAATCCAGAAATTTTCCATCTTCTAGAATTTAGCTGTGTACCCAGGTGAAAAAACTCACCATTCCTCCCACCCCAAGCCAGTGACCACCACTCTTCTGTGAAGCATGATGAGAAGAGAGTCATTCAAACAAAAAGCAAATGCTCAGGGAAGGGGCATTTCCATGACTAGATTTAATTATGTTGTATTTTCCAGCCTGTGTTACCATCGGGTGACTCAGATCCTGAGAATGCTAGCAGCCTCCTCAGTGGTGGAGTAATGACTCTGTTCCTCTGGCTTAACTGAAGTATTCTGCATACAGGTGCCTACTGTACAACCATGGAGACCAGCACACCTTTTCTACACTCCAAAGGTGCTTGAATTTGCCCTATTTTATACTTCCAAGTCATAGTAATGGGGAACAAACATTTTCTGTTTAATTTGTATTCAATGCAGCTGTATGAGTAGAATCCACCTCAGTTGCTGGTTCTCAGTGACACTAAAAACCTGCCCTGTGTTCAAGAAATGATAGGTAGATCTAGCAGCACTGATGCTAAATTGTGAATCTCTGGGTCTGATGCATGAATTTTTTTTAATGTTTTCCTAATATTAGGAACATTCTAAGCAGAGCTCCAGAGGCCTCAACTGCAGACACATCTCAGGTACACTTTGACCACTCGTCAGTTTCTTGAATCATAATGAAATCCAAGTGTGACTCTGGGTCTTCTTTTCATGTTGAGCGGGCTCATTGTAAGAATGCAGAGGATGTGGGCAGTTCCAGGGATACCCTGTGGGGGAGGTCTGTGCCCAGCTATTCTTACCTACTTTTTCACTGATTTTTTCCTCTTTGAGCCATTCACCCAAGTGCCCGGTTTCTCAACTCCACAGTGCAATTCAAATGTGGCTGCAGTAATTCAACCTTAAAACCTAGCATGAGTTACACAACAAAACTGTGTCCCATTTTTGTAAAATAAAATAAAGTGCCATGTAGACCTTAGGGAAAACCTTGCAGATGAATTGAGATAATCTGCATGGAACACTGTTCAACACCTTGCACTCAGCAATCTCTTATTAGGAATTCATGATGTTTTTTATGGTTGATCTCCTCATCCTCATCACCTTCATACACCCGTATAATGCTTAGGAGAAGTATAAATGGAGTGTATTTACTCCCTTTGTGGAGGAAACTTTATGGGAAATAGAATCATCGAGGCAGGAAAAGAAACGCTTTGCATGAGATTTTGGTTACCATCACCACAACCAGTCTCCCATGTGGCTACTCAAACATCATGTTCATCACTGTGATGAGGAGGTAATGCTTAGGACATTCCCTCTTCCAATCTTCATCTCCCACAGAACTTACTGGTTTGCCCTGTGTATCTGGTAGGTCATTACCCAGGAGAGCAGCCCCAACACACCCCCCTAGCAGGAGTACCATGGCCCCACTCAGGATGAACATCGATGCAGTTTTGGATAGTAGGTTCTTGATGCAAATAATCATTTGCAGAAAATAGATGGAATGTGAGAATATTATGTTAAGCAAAGTAAGTCAAATTCAGAAGGTCAAGGGTCACATACTTTCTTTCATTTGTGGAAGATAGAGAGGAAAAAGAAAAGAAAAGTGGGGCATTATTGCATGAAAAGCAAAGGGAGGTCAGTAGAGCAGAGAAAATGAACCAAGGGGTGGAAGAGGGGAGAAGATTGGGGGAGTGCTGGGGAGTGACATCACCAAATTCTGTTGTTATATTGTGTGCATGTACAAAAATGTAACAATAGATGCAAACACTGCATACAATTAAAATGCACCAATAAAAATGTAAAAGAAAAAACTACAGAAATCCACTTCATCATCAAAAAATTATGATCACTGTTCTTGATAATAAATCTTGTAGGAGTTTTAATGACTTCATATAAAATTTCAGTTCTTGGCATCTCTGCCTGACACTATTCTCCTGCACATCTCTGCCTTAAAAGCAACTACTCTCAGAAATTTTAAGGGTGAATTTTCCTGTCGTTGTCTCCATGCCTGCATTTATTTATGTACACATAAATAGTTTTCTTAAGCACATGCCTAAAGAGTACCTAAATCTCACCTAGGGAATATACAAAAAAAAATACGTATTGCCCTGCAATGTGATGATTTGTTTCAACATGTAGTTTAAAGTTTCCCTAAAAGAGTACATACATCTACTTTGAAGGCTTTAAACTGCTATGCAACATTACCTGAGAGACAAACATTACTAGTTTTTTAGTTCATTATTACAATAAACATTGCAAAATCCTTGTGCACTGATTCATAGCATATAGGTGAGATTTCATATAACATGTGGATACACAAGAATTGTATGACCTCTGTGTTAATCACCTTTCTGTTACTGTGACAAAATGCCAAAGAAAAAAATCACATAAAGGAGGAAAAGCTTATTTTGTCTCATACCTTCAGAGATTTCAGTCCATTGTCAGCTGGCTTCATTGCTTGGAGCTGGAGGTGAGGCACAGCATCATAGAAGAAGGGAATGGCAGGGGAAAGCTGCTCACCTCATATCAGCCAGGAAGAAGAGACAGGGGAAGGGAGGGAGGGAGGAAGAGAGAGAGAGAGAGAGAGAGAGAGAGAGAGAAGAAAGGAAAGGAAAGGAGGAACAGAGGGAACGAAGGAAGGAAGGGAGGAAGGGAGGGAGAGAGGGAGGGAGGGAGGAAGGAAGAAAGGAACAGAAATTGGCTAAGAAAAAGTTGCATGCCCCAAAGGCCCTCCCACAAGAACCCCCTCCCTCCAGATATGTGGCCCCTCCTACAGTTTCTCACACCTCTCTGAAGTCCACTGAGCTCTGAATTCATCTGTGGATTAATCCACAGATGAGGTCTGAGCTCTCATGGACCAACCATTTCTCACCCAGCATCTGAACACAGCCATGCTTTGGACCAAGCCTTCAACACACGAGTCTTTGGGAGACAGAACAGATTCAAACTGTACCAGTTTCCAAACAGATATTCACATTCAATGTTCACACAACTATAATGTTGAAAATTCCAATTAAAAGTCCCCATTTATCTCTCCCAAAGAATGACAGCCATCAATCTGCTATTAAATATCTTGATATATAAAATCCAATAAATTACAAAAATATTATTAATAATGCAGTATTTACAGATTTATTTGCTTCATTTTATTGCATTTTTCTAACTACTTATCAAATGGAGGTCAAAATTCCTGAGATTAGACTGTTCTACTGAGGAGCCTCCTCAGGGCATTTTTAATGTCCTTGTTCCTCAGGCTGTAGATAAAGGGGTTCAGCATGGGGGTGACCACACTGTATATCACTGAAGACACCACATCTTTCTTGGGGGAGGATGACACAGCTGATCCAAGGTATGCTCCAATGCCTGTTCCATAAAATAAGCAAACAACTGACAGGTGAGACCCACAGGCAGAGAAGGCTTTGTACTTCCCACTCAGAGATGGGATCTTCAAAATGGAGGAAACAATTTCATAGTAAGATAAAAGGATCCCTAAGACTGGGAGAAAACCATAGATGGCACCAAGAAAATACTTGATCATGTTACCAGAGAAGTTGTCGTAACAGGAAAGACTAAGGACTTGAATAGGGTCACAGAAGAAATTAGAAATGTCCACCTCTGTGAAGTGGGTAAACTCTAATGCAATCAGAATATGAAGCTGGGATTCAAAAACTGCAAACAACAAAGACACCAAAACTAAGAATCCACACAGATGAAGGTTCATAATGACTGGATAATGCAGGGGGTGACAGATGGCCATGAAGCGGTCATAGGCCATTACAGTCAGAAGCAGATCATCCATGCATGCAAATATGACAAAAAGAGACATCTGTGTCAGGCAGCCCACATAGGAGATGACTCTGCTGTGAGTCTGAATGTTCGTGAGCATCTTTGGGACCGTGGTGGAGATGAAGCAGATGTCAGCCAAGGACAGGTTGGAGAGGAAGAAGTACATGGGGGTGTGGAGGTGGGGGTCAGAGCTGACAGCCAGGATGACAAGAAGGTTCCCAAGCACTGTGACCAGGTACATGGACAGGAACAGTCCAAAGAGGATGGGCTGCAGGTCCGGATCTTCTTAGAAACCACAAAGATGAAATTCTGATATGATTGTTAGATTTTTTTCTTCTATATTATTTGTACACCTTTTGAAATAAATGGTAAAAAAGAAACATGTAAACAGGCACCCACAGTTCTGTATGTATTTTGAACTCATATATTCACATATTAAGTGTTCACACTTCTGGATTATACCCTTCAGCAGTATTTCTCATTGTGATAAACCCAACCATATTGCAACTCTCATACTATTGGTTTCTCTGTTTTCCTGCTCCTTCTACATACATCTGCTTTACAGACACTCAACAATGTTATAAGACCAATAATATAAGCCAGATGTGGTGGTGCAGACCTGTAATCCCAGTGACTCAGGAGGCCGAGATAAATTCAAGGGCAGCCTCAGCAATTTGGCAAGGCTTTAAGCAACTTTGTGAGACCTTGTCTTAAAATTAAATAATAAAAATAAAAATGACTACTGATGTGACACAGTGGGCAAGCGCCCTGGTTTCAATCTCCAGTACCACACACACACACACACACACACACACACACACACACACACACCAAAAAAAAAAAAAAAGACCCATAACATTACACACGAGCTCCCAATCACAGTAAAAGACAGCCTGGATAAAGAATAATATCATTTATTCTCTGTTTCTTTTAAGAAAGAAATAAACAGTAAGCAATAGCCTTTTCACTTTCAGAAGAAATAATCATTAAAAAGTAATTTAATAAGCACTCAAATGTATCTATTTTTATCTAAAACCATGGCATGCTACTCCTATACATAGACTATTTAGAAAACATTTACAAGACTTAAGACTGTAGATACTGATACTAAATTAAAGTTGATAACTCATAATCAAAACTGTGTTATGGGCCAATTTCCTCCCAGCGACTTCTCATTAATCTTGGATTTCTGATTTCCCTGCTTTTTTGCAAGTAAATACCCACTCAAATGTAGTTTGCATTTTATGAATACCTATTTGTAATTCCTATTCTTGGATTTGGTGAACTTCAAATTTTTATAAACATTTTCAGAAAATACACAAATGTATAACATCCCTGACAGCAAATACAGAATTAGTGCACACTGCACTGGTCTCTGGTCAAAGCCTAATGAAATGTTGAGAATCTTTTTGAACATTTTCCTTAACACCGATTCACCTGCACCCTCTATCAATGCAGCACCACATCTGTGGTAAGGACAGATATGTGGGACTTTTCTTTCTAGATCCTCTGTTCTTTAGTGAGCTGGCAATGCTCTTTCACTGTTTCTCTGATCACAAAGTGAATCCTTTTCAGGGAGGACTTTGACCCCAGGCAAAGCTCCAGACTCTGGATTTCATTATCAAACTTAATTCCCTGGGTTTTGATCAGATAGACATATTCATGACAATTCTTCCTGAAACATGGATTGCAGATCATTTTCTTCAACAACCTGAAGGAAACTCAGGTTCGTTATTTCATCATCTTTCACTATGATATAGTTTGGAAACAGGGAAAGGAGAAACATGCCCAAAATAATGTAAGCACATCTGACTATTTTCTCATTTATAACACGGTGACAATATTGTCCCACTTTATATACTTTATAATCTTTTTAACAAGCCTGTTTAAATTCCTGGGTCTAGGAATATCACTCAATTGTAGATAACTTGTCTGCCATGTAAGCAGTGGCTTTTAATCTCTGAATTTTTTATTATATTCACCAAATATTAACAACATACAGGGCATCCTTTATCTGTTTAATCCTTTCTTGATGCAGTTGCCTCAATTACAACTCAACTCAGAAGACAAGGCCTAGGCTAAGAGAGTCCATATCCTGTTCTTTATCACAGCAATGGAAATTTAGCCCTCAGGGCTCAAAACTGAATTCTCCACCTCTGGGTGACATGCACCCCTTCTGCTCATTGTTCCCAACAATCCAAAAGAGAGCAGAGGTACAGAGGTCTTAACTACAGGTCCACCCCAGGTGCACTTTAAAATTCTTTCTAGACTACTGAGTAGTAATGAAATCAAGACCTGAACTTCAGACTGCTTTTGAGATCAGTTTGATGTCAAGAATGACAGCTGCATGGATATCTTGGGGTGGTGAGAGAGGGGATGTATACTGAATGAGTGTCTGTCTTCTCTTTCTCTGAATTCACCCTCTGATTTTAGATGTTCTTCCTATAATTGTAGCACCAGATGCCACCCACTGATCTATCCTGTGCTCCACTAAAAACCTCCAAACTGAAGTGCGCAGTGAAGGAAGGTCTCATCCTGGAGTGACAGGGAAGGGGAATGACTAAGTTCACAGGGGACAAGGCCACCTGGCAGGACAAGGCCTGACAAGGCCATCCTGCCTAATCTGCTCAAATGCTCTGTCTCTAATCAAACCTCAATTCAAACAGGAATTCAGATTTTCAACCTAAAATCCTACCACAAATTACATAAAAATATTGTGCTTCTTTCTTTCCTGAAAAATAAAAGTAATGTGGCACATTTGACATTGGTGAAGTGATTGGAAACAATGCTTCATACAGTTCATACTCCATCACAAATTGATACAATCTATATAGAATGCAAAGACAGAGTCTGGAGCTCAGAAATATACCAATAATAAGAGAGACAGAGTCCAGGCAGAAGTCAGGAGAAGGGAGGAGGGAGGACTGAATGGAGGAAGGCAGGATTGACATTGATCAAATTATGCTATATGTATGTATGAATATGCCACAATGAAACCCACTACTCTGTGTCATTAATATATGTCAATAAAGGTATTTAAAAGTATAAATTTTGATCAGATAGGCATGTATTTGAGTCCTGGATATTATTTTTTTTCCAATTCTGCCAGAGGGGTTAATTAGTTAAGAAGATCTTATCATTTAAAAACACTCAGCATGTATAAAATGCCCACACCCATGACTGGCACACAACAGTGCTTAATTATTATTAAACAAAAAGGTGAATTTCAGTAGTAAATTTAATAAAGCTGAAAATCTGTAAAGGTCAATTAATATTGGCTCATGATGTGATGGACACTATCCTCATCCTCATCATCACCTTCATAAATGTCTTGGAGAGCTTAGGAAAGAGTTCAGTGAGACATACTTTCTGTTATGGTCTGAGAGCTGTCTATGGGAGGTAGAACCAGGGTGGGAGGAAAGCAAGACTCTGAATGAGATTTCTAGGACCCCCCCCCCCACAACCAAGATCATGAACTTCACAATCCTGGTAACTGAAATTTGACCCATTCTTTTTCCCCCATCTGCTCTCCCAAAATGCATGTCTGTCCTGGTGATGAGGAAACAATGCTTCATACAGTTCATACTCTGTCATTCGCCTCCCTCAGCACTTACTGATTTGCACTGGGACTCTGGTGGGTCATGACCAAGGAGTGAAGATCCAGAGCCCATCTGATGCCTGGTACTCAATGAAGCCTCAGGCTCTGCCCCAGGATTTCTATCCATGGAGTCTCAGATAGGAGCTTCCTGAAGCAGACCAACCATGGAAGGAGGAGGCACAGGGATGGAGCCCACTGGACTTGGAGCCATCAAACTGAAGGGCTGCAGGCACAGACATTGTTGACTGTTATATGGCCTTGGAAGCCCAATGCACAGAGCTCCTAATTAGCCAAATTGGTCCAGGTTGCCACAAACTCTAAAAGTCTCCTCATATCAATGCCAGCTGAGGAAGAGAAAAATCAGTATCCACAAAAGCTCTTGGGCTCTTCCTCTACACAAGAGGAAGCTCCTGGGTATTATAATTTCTTTCATTAATTTTTTTCTTTGCCTTGTTCCATTTTTATGATGATGAAATTTCATCCCCTCTAAAAATGGCAATTTTCCCCATTGCCAAGGGCACAGATCAGCAGCATTAATCACACTCACACTGTGGTGCATCCATCACCAGCATCCATAGCCAAACTGAAAATTTCTACACAACATAAAAATCTTGCCATTCCTCCCAGCCACAAAATTGGCTCCCAAAATTCTCCCATCAAAAGGGATGACAAATTGAAGTAATTATGCAATAATGTGACTGAAAGGCAGGCTAGATTTCCAGGTTTATTTTTGTAGTTTTGTTGCCTTTTCCATCCTACATTTAAACTGATTGCTTAGGTCCAGACAGTTCTGCTGTGGAGCCTCCTTGAGACACTTTTTATGTACTTGCTCCTCAGTCTGAAGATGAAGGGATTCAGGACATGGATGAGCAAAATGTAAATGACTAAGGCAATATCTCAGAGATTTTGACAAAACTGAACCAAGGAACACTCCAATGATGGTTCCACATTATAAGCCAACAACTGATGAAAGAGTCTTACAGGACAGAAGCATTTATGTTTATCAGCTGATATGAGTCTCAGAATCAAGGAAACAATTTTTTTAGAAAGATAAAAGACTTCCTAAGATGCAAAAAAAAAAAAAAAAAAAAAAAAACATGGTACAAAAAAGAATACCTGACAATGTTATTACAGAAGGTATCAGGTCAGGTGTGATTAAGGAGTTGAGAAGGATCACTGAAAACCTGGAAATTTCCACATCCATAAAGTAGGGAAATTATAATCAAACTGTGTATCTGGGAAGCCGAAAGGTTAACCATGTAAGACACCAAACTAAGAAATCACAGAAGTGAGGGTTCCTGATGACTGGGAAATGCAGGGGAGACAGATGGCTACAGTCCATAGGCCATGTTACTCAGAAGCATATCGCATATGCTTTCAAAAACAAGAAAAAAAAAGCCATCTGTATAATACAACCCACAAAAGAGATTATTCTATTGTGGATTTGGATGTTCACAGTCATCTTTAAGACCTTGGCAGACCCAGGACAGGTTGCAGAGGTGTTGGCAGGATAAGGAGTGCCGCAGTCTAGCTGGGCACAGAATCACGAGCCACTCAAGCAGGAACAAAACTTTATTTTTGAAAATGCCGCCAATACTCCTACGCCCAGCAAGCAAGCCGGTCCACCCACGTGGTCGCCTCTACCTGAACCGGAGCCCAGGACCTCCCCCGGAATTCCCTCCTACTATCCTTCCCCAACCAATGGGAACTCTCCAGGAGTCCCGTAAGGTAACATGAGTCCTGTAGCAGGCCAAGGTGAACAGCAGGAGTCCAATTTCCATATGAATGTAAATCTTAACATAATCATATCATCTCAATGGCTAGCTGGCGTCACCTTACAACCAAAAGTGCCATGCATCATATTATTTGGTTGTGGCTCCTAGCAAAGGAGCGGGAACATGGACAATCCAAGTAGGGATGACTAAACATCTCAACCACCACAGGTGCCCAGGAGTAAAAATTTTGTGACATGCGTAAGATTCTCTGTGAATGCATTGTTTGACCATATTCTGGGAACATAGAGAGTGTTGGATAAAAGAACAAATAAACAAACACCCACCACTCAGTATACATTTTGAATTCAGGTATTCAAAGGAAGGAATTCACATACCGTGGTACATACACCTCACAATACTTCTCTGTTGTGACTAAACAAATCTTTTTAAAACCCTTGCATTATTATAATCTGTGTTATCTTACATAAACTCCTACTTTAGAGACACTCAGCTGAGCATGCAGAGAAGGCCAAGAGCATTAGAGATAATGGTCATGTTCTCTTTGAAGAAAAACATAGAACATAATAAATATGCTTTCCCTTTCAAGAAAAATCACTTTTATAAAGGGAAATTAAGAAGCTGCCCAATATAATTCATTTCATTCTGTGCTAGTGATACAAACCCTCTTTATTTAGGACTGTCTTATCTAAATTTTAAGTTAAGACTCATAATTATGACCGGAAAGCATTGTGTTAAACCAAGAGATGTTTTTATTAATCTCGGGTTCTCTAATTTCCCTCCTTTCTGGATGCAAGTGCTCAGACAAATAAGATTTATCTTAAAAATCACTTAATATATGATTAGAATTGTTGGTCACAGTAGACGTAAAATTTTGATAATATAATTTGGTCGACCCACATAATCAGACATCACTGACCATAAATGTGGAATTATTGTACACTTTGCCTGTCAATAATTAAGTCATTATGAAATTTGAAGAATATTTATGAAAATTTTTATTTAATAAGCCTTCCTTTTGATCAACCCATCAAATATCAGTAAAATATTTGTTTATAAGTTGTCTTCTAGTATTTTTCTCCATTTTGGTTCTCCCTTTTGTAGTAGCCTGGAAATACTTTTATTTTTTTCTGGTCATAAAGCCTCTTTTTTATGGTGGAAGATTTTGACAACGGGAACATGCCAAACCCCACGTTTCGGTGCCAACGGTATACCTACTTAATAGATTTTTTTGTCAATTCTTCCTGAAACATGGACTAGAACTCTCTTGTCTCAGCTCCCTGAAGACAAACCCAGTTTATTATTTTGTCAGGCCACTCTGATCTGATAGAAAACAGAGAAAAAAGAGAAAATTACAGGAAATATTATGAACACACCTGGGCAATTTCCTCATGTGTAAAATGGGTATAACAATTATTTACATTATATGATTGTTTTAAGAAATTTTATTGCGGGGCACAGTGGCATATGCCTGTAATCCCAGAGTCTCGGGGGGCTGAGGCAAAAGGATTACAATTTCAAAGCCAGCCTCAACAAAAAGTGAGACCCTATCTCTAAATGAAATACAAAATAGGCCTGGGGATGTGGCTCAGTGGTCAAGTACCCCTGGGTTCAATCCCTGGTACAAAAAAGAAAAAGAAAAAAGAAATTTTGTTAATTTTATGGTCTTAATGGAACATTATAATTGTACATAATAATAAGATTTATTGTGACATGACTGTTAGAAAACTATCACCACAGAGTATAACTTGCTCCACCTCATTCCCCAGTACCTTCTCTTTCCTTTCCCTTCTCTTCCACCTTATCCCCTTCCTCTACTGTACTGGTCTCCTTTCTATTTTTTTTCTAATTACCAAATTATAGACACATAAAAATGGGTTTCATTGGAGTATACTCATACATAGAAATCACATAATTTTGTTCTCCAGTGAATTATTCAAATAAAGAATCCCATCACTATGTAAAATGTGAGTTTAATGATGAACAGTTTTCAAATGACACTTCATCCTGGAGTGGTGTGATTTCTAAAATGTGCCTCAAATAAAATCACAAGTTTTGCCTTGCTTAGCCTCATCTATTTGTGCTACCTTTTCTAGTTTTATTTTCTAGAAATGATCTTTTTGTACATTTGAGAACCACATATTTCTTTATATTTTCTATCATGTGCAATTTAAATGTACCATTTTAAGCCTTGTTAACTTCACAGTTCATTGACATTAATTATATTCATGTGGTTAGAAAACTATCACCAACACAAATTTCTAATAAATTTTGATCTTTCCTAATTGAACCTTCATACTCCATTACTGCCTCTCTCCAGTGCTGACAACAGCAATCTTACCATGAATGTTAGAAATTAAAGTTAATAAACTACAAAAAATAAGGTGACCAAAGAGGCAAGATTTATTGGTACTGATGTCAAATTTTATTGTTATTCCAAACTAAACATTAAGTTGATGCCCCAGATATTAAGAACAGACAATTCTACAGAGAATTGTCTCCTCACAGTGTTTTAAATTTCTCTGTTCCTCAGGCTGTAGTGAAGGGGTTCAGCATGGGGGTGACAACTGTGTACAACACTGAGGCCTCTGAAACCTTTCTAGATGGATGTGACACAGCTGGACCAAGGTACACTCCAATGCTTGTTCCATAAAATAAGCAAACAACTGACAGGTGAGACCCACAGGTGGAGAAGGCTTTGCACGTCCCACCTGAGGATGGTATTCTCAGAATGGAGGAAATTATTTTATAGTAAAAGATCCCTAAGATGGGAAAAGGCCAAAGATGGCACTGCCAGAGTACACAACTAGGTTATTGGTGAAGGGGTCAGAACAGGAAAGTCTGAGTACTTCAGAAGGAACACAAAAGAAATTGTAAAATTCCACATCCTTGAAGGTGGTAACCTGTAATGCAATCAAATTGTGCAGCTGGGATTCCAAAAAGCTAACAAAAAAAGTCACCAAAACTCATAAGTCACAGAGGCAAGTGTTCATAATGACTGGATAACGCAGGGGGTAACAGATGGCCATCATGGTCAGAAGCAGATCATCCATACATACAAATATGATAAAAAGAGACATCTGTGTCAGTCAGCCCACATAGGAGATGGCTCTGCTGTGAGTTTGAATATTCTTGAGCATCTTTGGGACCGTGGTGGAGATGAAACCAATGTCAGCCAAGGACAGGTTGGAGAGGAAGAAGTACATGGGGTGTGGAAGTGGGAGTCAGAGCTGATGGCCAGGATGATGACATGGTTCCCAAGCACTGTGACCAGGTACATGGACAGGAACAGTCCAAAGAGAAAGGGCTGGTAGTCTGGGTACTCTGAGAGTCCCAGGAGATGGAATTCAGAGACACTTGTGAGATCTGTGGTTCTGAATTTATTGGACAGCTTTTGCAAAAGAAAATAGAATGAGAGAAAGAAATACAGAAGGCCCCAAGCACTCTGTCCACATTTGAATTCAAGTATTCCTAAGGAAAGTGTTTACACTTGATTCCCAGACATTTTCAACAACATATCTCAGTAGCCAAAGCCCAATCTTCATACATTCTTTCATTATTGTTCTCTGTGTTATTCACTCTTTTCTACACTCACTTTACACTCACTTTAGAGATATTGAAGTCCAGGACCGTGGAGAGAATACATTCATGATCACTGTACAATGCAGCCTACGCTTTAAGGAAAAAATGGGGAAAACCAGCCTTCCTTATAAAGAAAAGTAATTTTAATAAGAGGAAATTAGAAATAGTCCACTACACCTTGTTTTGTACTAAGAACTTGAGACAAATCCCTTAGACTTATAAAACTTAAGAAGCTTTACCTCCTATATCAAGAAAACACCAGCTGTGACAAATCAGAAATGAAAGAGATATTTTTCCCAAATACACAACATATAATCTGTAAAGTCAAAACTAAAATGGCCAATCCAGATACAGGAAAACAGTACCTTCAGGTCAATGGATGTTTTAGTTGAGGGGCATAAAGAATACCTCTTATCATCAGTAATAATAATAATAACATCTAAATTATATTTTGCCCTAATTTTGAACATGCATCACATATTAATCACACACAGAGCACCTACTTTCTTTTTCATCCTGACTCACTGCAGTTGCCTCAGCTAGAAATCAACTTAGATCACAATGCTGAATCCCAGACATAAACAGCCTGTCCATGTCACAGTAAGGATAACTGAAGTCTGGCCCACTCAGCATTTGTAGTGTTTCACAGATGATAAAGTTTTCAGCAGAGGTCCTAACCATGGGTACATCTCAGGAATATTTTTAAACTCTTTTCAGTTCCATGAGTAAGAATGAGATCAAGAGCTGACCTTAGGTTTCGTTTTGAGATTGAGAGATTTACAAGCATGGAGGACCATGTGATCAGGGGCATTAATACTCCTGAGTGGGTGCAAGAGCATGACCTGTACTGAATGTGATCTCTCCTCTGACCTGCGGTTGTTCTTCCATAGTGGATGCAGCAGATACCACCCGGTATTCTGCCCAGTGATCACCAGGAATCCCACAAGGAAGAGCGCAGGGAAAAAGGTTTCCCTATTGGGGTAATTGAGAAGTGAAATGTTTGATTGGCTTGTTAATGGTACAGCCAGCCAGGATTCTCCTCCATGATGCCCTGTGTCCATACTCGCACAGCCCAATGCAAACAAGGCCTCACTCTTTGCTACCTAACAAATGAGTACAAGTTACATAAGGATAATGCACTTTTTCACTTTCTGTGAAGATGGGCATACATAACTAAAATTAGATGATGCACAAGAAATGAAACATATCACGTAGAAGTGTCACTCAGCACCTGCAACTTGGAAGCCTTCTTTATGATGCTAAGGCTACTGTCATTCTCCTCGTCCTGATCATCACCATCATGGATCTTCATAGTACTGAGGAGACACTTTAGAAGGACCCATTTGTGCTCTTATGGGCATGAGTTCAATGGGAAGAAGAACTCAATGGGTAGAGTGAACAAGATTTGAATAAGATTTCTGACACTCCACCTTTTTATTGGTTCTTTTTAGTTATACATGACAGTAGAATCTATCTTGGCATAATTATACAAGCATGGAATATATCTTCTTCATTTTCAGATCATAGGACCTATTCTTCCCCTACATTTTTCCCACCTCATGCTCCCTTCCCTCTATTGATCTTTCTGCCATTTACCCATAGTTATTACTATTTCAATTAATTTCTTGTGGATGTACACAATGGTGAGATTCACTGTCATGTAAACTTCACAATCCACATCACTGAAACTTTACATATTTGTATCCTTCCAGCTGGCTACTAAACTGTGATGTTTGTATTCATGATAAGAAAATAATACTTCCAACAGTCCTTCCAAGATCCTAAGGTTTCCTCTGCACTACTAGATTACATTATTTCTCTGCTGGGCCATAACAAAGAATTTCAGATCCCAAGACCCAACCATCCCAGGTGCCTGATAAAGGCCCAGGCCCCATATGCAGGATTCATATGAAGATCATATCAGATAGAAGATTCCTGAAGCAGATGACCATAGGAGGAGGCCCATCAGTGCAGCTCACAGAACAGACACTGTTAAGCTAAAGGACTGGCTGAAGACATAAGGCTACTTGCAATGCCTTAACTGATGCACAGTATTTATTGTAAGGGAGGGACATCATTTGATATGTTAGTTTATTATCACAACAAGCCTTTAAAAATTCTTGCTCCTCTCTCCATGTAATTTCCATATAATATGCAGATGGAAGATATTTGTTTGATTTTAAACAATTGATTTATATTCATTTTATTATTAAAAACCTATATCTGTTGTCCAAACAAAAATATGGGTCATTATCAACTACATCCTCTTATTCGGAAGTTCTATTATTGAAATATCTCAGCAATCTGTTTAGAAATAATGCTCCCATGATAAATCACCAAGACATTTCATCCAGTATTATGAATAATATTTCTACTCAGATCCAATTGGAGTGAGAATGGCCTGAAATGGGGTGAGGAAAATAACATTTTTCTCCCATATCATTTATTTGAGCGTGTGCATAATATGTGGAAAATTCTCCACCTCTCTAAGCTCATACTGCTTAATAGAAATGGAGACAACACCCATCTCCATGCCAGGTGTGATACCTAAAGGAACATTGAAACTTAGTAAATGTTGGATTGCCCTAGAATTTTCAAATTAATAATCCCATGACCATGGAAAATGTTAGTCTAATGGGTAATAAAATTTCAAATGGCATTGCATTCTGGAGTGCTGTGGATCTTAAATGTGCTTTAGCTCCCTTCATAGTGTTTGTATTCGTGATAAGAAAATAATACTTCCAACAGTCCTTCATTTTTTTCAATCATGATAATCTCAGACATGATCTTGGAATTAAAAAAATGCTGCAGGTGTTGTCCAATGGAATACAGGCCAGTATTTCCATGACATAGACAAAAATATACCAACATAACTTGCCTCTGGTTCTACGAGACATTCAGAAGAGGTATGAAATGGCAGGCAGAAAAAGCAGAATGTGTTGAAGACACGGTGATTATGGACATTTTTATGACCCAGGGAATGATCTCTTCAATGTTTAAAACAGATTTTTACTTTTTATGCCTCTGTGCCTTTGTGTAGGTTTTGTGGAATCAAAAATGAAAGAGGATTAATCATTCCTCTTCAAATACACAGCATTTACATGCAGAAGGATAGAAATAAAAGGGCCCATTATAGAAATTTAAAAAAAATGCTGACTTTGGGTCAGAGGATATTTTAGTTGTTATGTTTCCCCTCTTACATTTTCCACCACCTCCCTGAAGCCCTCTCACCTATGAATCCATCCATGAATCACTCCACAGAGGAGGTTAGAGCTCTCGGGGACCAACCATTTCCCACCCAGCATTTCTCACCCAGCATCTGAGCACTCCTGTGCTGGCACCAAGCCCTCAATGCGTGAGTCTCTGGGGGACATTCCAGGTCCAAACTACACCAACTCCCCGCATGTGTTCACACCCAAGGTTCACCACCAGACATTCACATGCAAGGTCCACCCACATGTGTTCACATCTAAGGTCCACACAACTACACACTGTTTCTCAGTTTTCAAAATCCCACTTGAAATTCCCCATTTATCCCTCCCACAAATAATGACTACCATCAATCTGCTGTTAGACATCTTGATATATAAAATACAATAAGATACAAAAATAGTGTTACTAATAATGCAGTATTTACAGATTTATTTGCTTCATCTTATTGTATTCTCCTAACTACTTATCAAATGGAGACCAAAAGTCCTGAGATTAGACTGTTCTACTGTGGAGCCGCCTAAGGGTACTTTTAATGTCCTCATTCCTCAGGCTGTAGATGAAGGGGTTCAGCATGGGGGTGACCACACTGTACATCACTGAAGACACCACATCTTTCTTGGGGGAGGATGACACAGCTGAACCAAGGTACACTCCAATTCCTGTTCCATAAAATAAGCAAACAACTGACAGGTGAGACCCACAAATAGAGAAGGCCTTGTACTTCCCACCCAAGGATGGGATCCTCCGAATGGAGGAAACTATTTTATAGTAAGAGAAAAGGATCCCTGAGACTGGGAAAAAACCATAGATGGCACCAATAAAATACTTGATAATGAGACCAAAGAAACTGTCAGAACAGGAAAGACTCAGAACTTGAGAAGGGTCACAGAAGAAATTAGAAATCTCCACCTCTGTGAAGCTGGTAAACTCTAATGCAATCAGAATGTGAATCTGGGATACAAAAATGCTAAACAACAAAGACATAAAAACTAAGAAGCCACAGAGGCGAGGATTCATGATGACTAAGTAATGCAGAGGGTGACAGATGGCCACAAAACGGTCATAGGCCATCACAGTCAGAAGCATACCATCCATACATCCAAAAATGATAAAAAAGGACATCTGTGTCAGGCAACCCACATAGGAGATGGCTCTACTGTGAGTTATAATGTTCACAATCATTCTTGGGACTGTGGTAGAAATGAAAAATATGTCAGTCAAGGACAGGTTGGAGAGGAAGAAGTACATGGGGGTGTGGAGGTGGGAGTCAGAGCTGACCGCCAGGATGATGAACAGGTTCCCAAGAATAGTGACCAGGTACATGAACAGGAACAGTCCAAAGAGGATTGGTTGCTGGTCTGGATCCTCTGAGAATCCCAGGAGTTGGAATTCTATGATGGCTGTTACATTTAGTGCATCCTTAATGCTGGGACACCTTTGACAGAAAACAGGGTGGGAAAAAGGAAACAAATGAGCAGCATCCATCACTCCATAGGCACATTTAACTGAATCCTTTATCATTAGAGCATTCAGACTGAGATCTGTACACTTTCAACAGCCTTTCACAGTCTGACCAAATCCTCTTGGAACTTTCTCAATACTGTTCTATGTATCATTTATCCCTTCTGTGCATACACATTTTTTTTTTGCCATACTAGAAAGCAAACCCAGGGTCTCACACTGGGCACTCTACTAAACTGTATATCCATCCACTTTTATTTTACTTTGAGACAGACAGGGTCTCCCTAAAGTTGCCCAGACTGGCCTTGAAATAGATCTCTTGCCTCAGCAAGCCTAGTAGTGGGTATTACAGTCCTGAATCTCTACACCCAACCTACATACATGATTTAGAGACACTCAAATGAACAATGTTAGAAAACCAAGAACACTCCACATAGCAAGATAATGACCACAGTAAAATGCAGTCTACTCTCCAGAAAACAAAAATAGTATAAGAAACATTGCTTCCTCTTTGAGAAAAAAAAAAAACACACTTTATTAAAGGCAATTAAGAGGCAGTCTATTATACATTACCATATACTAACACAATGGTACAAATCCCTTTTATGAAGAATATTTACAAACACCCCATAAGAGCTAGAACTACATGATCTGAATATTAAATTAAAGATGAAAATTCATAATTAGAACACATTCCTAGGGACCAGTTTTCTTCCGGGATTTTATCACTTCTAGGTTTTCTTATTTGCCTCCATAGATTTATGACCTTGGTCATACACTGTTTATCTTTTGAAAAGTAATCAATATAGCTCTCTTATCCTTGGTCTAGATAGACTCAAATGTTAAGAAATATGGTTTGATAACTGTACATAATCATTGATGTCATAGACCAAAATCATTACATTAGTGCACATGGTGCCTGTCGGTGATTTAAAAATAATGAAATATTAGAAAACAGTTTTGATTTTTTTATACAAGTTTATTTATATTAACCCCATACCTATCTGGTGAGGAAAAACTATCCCTTGCAGGATTTTTTTTATGATTTTATTAGTGTCTAATAGTTATACATAACAGCTGAGTTTTTTTTTTTATATATATATACTGGGATTGAACTCAGGGGCACTCAACCACTGAGCCATACCCCCAGCCCTATTTTGTATTTAATTTAGAGACAGGGTCTCACTGAGTTGCTTAGCACCTAGCCCTTGCTGAGGCTGGCTTTGAACTCACAATACTGTACCTGCCTCGGCCTCCCAAGCCTCTGGATTACAGGCATGTTCCTCCATGCCTGGCAATGAAGTTCACTATGACACCATCATGCATGCACAGAACTTAATTTCCTCTTTGGTTTTTCATAGAATAATCTACGATAATATGCTCCCATCCAGCACTATTTTTCTGATCATAATCACTCTCATTACACCAGTTTTATGCCCCCAAAACCCAGTTTAAGTTCCAACCTTTTTTGATTATTATATAAATATTCACATCAGGGGCTGGGGTTGTGGCTCAGTGTAGAGAGCTTGCCTAGCATGTGTGAGCTACTGAGTTAGATCCTCAGCACCACATATAAGTAAATAAATAAAGTCCATTGACAACTAAAAAATCTAAAAAAAAAACTTTTAAAACTTTCACATCAATCTCTCTGGTATATGAATTATAATTAGTTCTGCTCTGTGAAGAAAACTCAGGATTATGATTTTTGTCAGGTCTCACTATGATTTAATTGAGATAAGAGGCAAAAGAGAAAAGTACATGAACCATTGTGAACACACAGGAACAGATTCTTCATATGGACAAAGAAATTTTAAAAATGACCTAATTTGCATCATTGTTGTAAGAAATTTTTAAATAAAATATATTGCTTAACTAGTGGCTTTCAATCTTGTGTATCAACATATTTACCTACATAAATGTTAAAACATTCAGATAGCCTGGTGTCACACCAAACCCAATTTCATGAGAATATCTGACTGTCTTAAATTATAACTGGCATTAAGATTTAAGATACGGTGCAGTCTCATTACCTGTTATTACAATGAATAAAACAGAATATCAATTTGAAAATATAAATATTTGGTAATAATTGTTTCACAACTAAAATTATATCAAGATTTGAATTATTATCTTTGAAATTTGAGCTCTTGGTATCTCTACATGATTCCTGTCTTCTGCATAGCTCTCCTCCAAACACAGCTACTATCATGAATTTGGTGGACAGATGCTGCTGTAAATGATTCCATAACAATTGATTTATTTATTCATAAACAGTTTTCTCAGAAACATCCAAAAGGTAAATAAGTTCATCTAAGGAGTGCACAGCACAACTTCTCTTGTACCTGAAATGTACTACTGGACATCAACATGTGCTTTTAAGTCTCCCTGTGAAGTACAAATACCTGTCTCCAAAGCTTTAAGTGATGTACAGCATGACCTGAGAGAGGGACATCATGTAACTTTTAAGTTTATTATTATAATACTACTTTCAAAATTGTTATGTCTAGCTGGGTGCAGTAGCACATGCCTGTAATCCCAGCGAGTTGGGAGGCTGAAGTAGGAGGATGGAGAGTTCAGAGCCAGCCTCAGCAAAAGGGAAGTACTAAGCAACTCAGAGAGACCCTGTCTCTAAATAAAATACAAAATAGTCTGGGGATGTGGCTCAGTGGTTGAGTGCCCCTGAGTTCAATACCCAGTACCCCCCCCAAAAATTTTGTTATGTCTATTTCACACAAGTGAAAATTATAATGAGTGTGTGGTAGATAGTTTTTTGACATCCACTGTGGATGAATGTTAATATTATTATTAATCACCTATATCTATTGTCTCAGGAAAAAAAATTCATCATCATGTGTACCCACTGTTTTCCTAATATGCACTATCAAAATTACCCCTGAGACCCAGCTAAGAACAATTCATCTGAAGTATCTACTCCAGAAAATTTATATTGTATTGGGAGTATTATCTACAATTGAGTCTAGTAAAAGAGAAAATAGCCTTCACTAGGAGTTACTAATACACATTCTTGGCATGTATATTGACCTGCTACATAAGCAGTACCTCTCTGTGCTCGTACTACTTAATGGAAATAGGAAGAATAACACTCATGGTCACACCATGTATAGCTCATAATATACATGTTTCCATCTTAATAAATACTTGATCATTGTGGGTTTTTTCTTAAGAAATCGCTAAGAAAACAGTCTGTTCTCTATTTACCTACTCGCTATCTGCTGGTGAACACTATTGTCAAAGGACACTGGAAAGATGGAATGATGTGGAAGTCTAACATGTGTCTCAGACCAATAAAGGAGGTTTCCTGTCACTCCCATTAGTACCTAGTTTGCTTTTCTTATTCCTATGAAAATCTCTGTTGTTTTTTAAAAAATAACTGAATGCTCTAGATGCTGTGAAGCATGAGTATAGGGCCCATGGGCCCATGACAAAGGCAAAAACAAGAGTTATACTCATATCTCTTGTTGGATGGCACATTCCTAAGAAGGTGAAGGCAAACACAGGAAAGCCCCAAGTGTGTTGAAGACACCCAGATTAAGGCCAGGATCTGTGAACAAAGGAAGTTCTATCCAGTGTTTAACAGTTTTTTTTTTAATTTTTTATGTCCTTTATACCAAATATGTTAAAGGCTCTAGGGAATCAGAAATAAGGCAATCCTCACCAAACATACATCACATAAGGACACAATTAAAATATAACATTACAGGAAAAGGCTGACTAACTTCAGGTCATAAGACATGTTATTTGAAGGAGTATATAGATTAACCTTGCCATATTGCTATATTAATAATAACCAGCCAACTTTTATTTTCCCCTGTTTTATACATTCATCACATATTAATCACGTAGGGAATACCCATTTTCTTTTTAATCTCTACTTAATACATCTGTATCAACTAGAAATCTATTTGAATGACAATATTGATTTTCAGAGATACTAACAACCTGAAGTATGTTCAAGAAATACTAAGTTGGAGCCAACAGCAGCAGTCAAAATGAAATTGTTAAACTCTGAGTCTGATGTGCTAATTTTTTCATTATTTTCCAACCTTAAGAATATTTGAACATAATCCAGAGGCTGAACTGCAGGCACATAACAAATACATTAATAACTCTTTCCAGTTTCCTGCATAGTAATGAAATAGAGATGTGACACTATGTCCCCTTTTCAAATTGAGGGCTCTATTTATAAGAACAGGAGGATTTGGACAGCTGCAAGGACATCCCAGAGTGGGGGAAGGAGGGAGGTCTGTGTAGAATTATTGTGTGTCTTCTTTGTCTTAGATCTCAGTCATCTCATCCATTCTACCTGAATTTGTGAAGCAAATGTCACACATTATTGTATCCCTAGAACTAACAGAAATTCCAAAATGGGAGCAATAGTAAAGTCCCATCCTGAAGTACAAGAAAAAGAAATGCATGGTTGGCTTGAGAGGGGACAACCTGTCAGCATTGTTGAGCCCAGACACCCTGTGTCTCAAATCCACAGCTCAAGTCAAACATGGCTTCAGTTATTCTACCCAACCTAAACACCTAGCACAAATTTACATAAACAGCTGTGCTCCTTTGGTCTTTGTAAAAATAATGTAGTACTTATACCTTGGGAAGAACTTTGCAGATAAATTCAAACAATCTACATGGATCACATAGCTCAGAACTTGGCACTCAAAATTCTCCAATAAAGATTCATGAGGCTATGGATACTATCACAGTGCTTAGGACACAGGTGAAAAGTGTGCATTTTTTTTTTTTTTTGCTATGGTGGATAACAGGCTATGGAAAGCAGAGTGTGAGAGGAAAGATTTCTCTTGCGAAAATCACATATGCAAACTCAGAGTACTCATAAGTAAAATTTTGCACATTATTCTTCTCCAATACAACTACCTAGATATTTTGACTTTCCTGATGAAGAGAAAACAACACTTTGGGTAGTCCCTCCTCCATCCTTCAGTTCCTACACTTACTGATTTGCCCTGTGCCTCTGGTGGGTCATGATGAAGAACTGTGGTTCCAACACTCCTCCCTGCTGGGTAGTAAATGACCTCCTGCTCAGGCTTCAGGATTGACATCAGCGCAGCCTCCTGATCCAAACCATGGAAGGAAGAGACATAGGTACGGCATACATTAGACTGGAGCCACTGAGCTGAGGGACTAGAGGCACAAGCTGACATTGACTTTTATAGGACCTTGGAGACTCAATGCTCAAAGCTCATAATTAGTTAAATTGGCCCACTCTAAGGACTTCCTCATATTAATGGTGGAGGAAGAAGAGGAGAAAATGTCAAAAGGTGTTTGTACTCCTTCCACTACTGAAAAAATAATCTCCTGGGTATGATTAATTTCTTTAATTTCTGTTTAGGGATGAATTTTGCTTTTATTTACATTTTATTTCAGTAAAATCAATATTTGGGGAAAAATGCAATTTCTTCCCTGCCAAGTGCACATTTATAGGCATTAATTACACTGACATTGCAGTAAACTATCATCACCATCCATCTCCAGAAAATTTTCACGTTTGCAAATGGAGGCTTTGTTTCCATTTTAAAAACTCCCCAAAACACCCTCCTCAGCAGTGGCTACTCCAGTGTCCTATGATACCTGACAAGAAATTAAAGCCATGGAACTACAAAAATAATGTCACCAAGGAGACTACATGGAGAGGACTAGGTGTTGAGCTTTGAAACATTTTACAATATATATTCCAGTTGGATGCCACAGGTCCTGTGGGGCCTCCCTAGGACACTTCTAATGTCCCTGATGCTTAGACCATAGATGAGGGGATTCAGCAGAGGAGTACATCAGTGAAGTAACCAAAAGCTTTCAAGAATAAAGTGATATAGCTGGTCTGAGGTTCACTTCTATGCATGTTTTGAAAAATAAGCAGACAACTGACAGATGAGATCCACAGGTAGACAAGGCTTTGTCTACCCACAGGTGGATTCTCAGAATAGTGGAAATAATTTTACATTAAGAAACGGGATTCCTGAGATGAGGGGAGCCATAAATATGAACAATAAGATACTTTACAATATTATTAGAATAGGTGTCAGAACAGGTAAGATAAAGCAGCTGAAACTAGAAAATTTCACACCTTTGAAGTCAGTAAATTGTAAGACAACCAAATTTTCAGCTAATAATCCAAAAGGCTAACCAAAAAGACATAAAAATTAATAAGCCTCAGAAGCCAAAGCTCATGATGACTGGGTAATGTAGGATGACAGAAAGTCAAAAAGATGTCAGGCCAACACAGTCAGAAGCAGATCAGCTATGTACCCAATAATGATAAAAAGAGACCTGTGTCAAGAAGTGCACATAGGCAATGAGTCTTATTTTGGATGGTGGAGATTTAAAAATGCATGCTAATGACACTTTGGAGAGGAATAAATATATGAAGGAGGGCAGGGGGAATCAGATTTGATGGCCAGGAGGATGAGCATGTTCCCAAACAACCCAACCAGGAATATGGACAGGAACAGCCCAAAGAGGGTGGGCTGTAGTACTGGATCCTTTGAGAGTCCCAGGAGATGTAACTTTGAGACACATGTTAGATTCTATGCTTCTATATTGCTTATATACCTTCTAAATAGAAAAGAGGACAAGAAGAAGGAAGCATGCAGGCCCACACACTGTATTTTATTTTTTTTTAAATTTTTTATTTATTTTTTTTTGTATTGGCTGATGGACAGCTTGTCTTTATTTTGTTTGTTTATTTTTATGTGGTGCCAAGAATGGAGCCCAGTGTCTCACACATGCTAGGCAAGTGCTCTGCCACTGAGCTACAACCCCAGATCTCTGTGTATATTTTTAATAAAAATATTTATGATTAAAGTATTCAGGCTGAGGTCCATACACCCTCAGTAATATTTCACAGTTGTAAGCAACCCAATGATCTTGGGATTCTTTCATTAATATTTGATGTATCGTTCACCTCCTTACACACACCTACATTTCTTAATTAAGAGGAAGAGAATGCCCAATGCCTGTGTCCAAAACATCCAAAGCATGGACAGCACCCTGTCTTTTATACTCCTATATTCTCTCTAATCTCAATTTTTTTCTATTTTTTAAAAATCCTTTCTATTTTCTGGAGCAATATTCTCCAATCTGAAATCATTGTTTTTTCTAGAAGCCCTTTTTTCTTTCCCTCAACCCCAACATGGGCCTCCCTGCTTCTTTCCTGCCTTTCAGTTCTCTTAAGCAAGTCATCCACAAACCACACATTAAATAGTTAAAGCACAAGGAATGACCTCTGTTGTTTGGTTTTGGATGGAATTATGAGGATCTTGTTTTGAAACACAAGTCTTCAGTCATGTGATTTTAATTGTGGCATTTTTTCTGTGGCACTTGGAGAATGGATTATGAAATTTAGCATGTTGGTGTCCTCCAGTTTGGCTAGTCAAAGTGTGATGTTTGACCTGAGGAGGAGGAAACAACATTTCTAATGCACCTTCCTCCATCCAATGTCTACTTCAGGGTTCACTGGTGTATGGTGCATCTCTGCTGGGTTATAACTAAAGAACACAGACCTAATGCCCCTCTCCTGCTTGGTGCACATTGAGTGCCTGCTCAGTCCCTAAGATTGCTATCAATTTAGTATCAAATAGGAGCTTCCTGATGCAGAACCATGGAAGGAAGAAACATGATCATGGAGGCCAGTGGATCAAATAGATCAAGCTGAAGGGCTACAGGCTGATAATTGACATTCATATGACCTTGGAGGTTCAATGCAAAAAGCCCATAATTAGACAAATTGATCCGTGTTATCTAAATCCCAAAGGATTTCAGTATTTCAATATTGAGTAGTGTGATGCCTCCAGCTCTACACTGCTTTGGTTATTCTGCATCTGAGTTGCTTTGGCTATTCTGGGTCTCTTGTTCTTCCACACAGATTTTAGAACTGTTATTTCCAGTTCTTCTCAGAACTATATTTTGATGAGTATTGCATTGACTCCTGTAGATTGCTTGGTAACCTGGCCATTTTAACAATATTAATTTTTCCTAACTCTGAACATGGGATGACTTTCCATTTTCTGGTGTATTCTCTCTTACTTTTTCCAGCCTTACATACTTTTCTTTGAGTAGGTCTTTCATCTCTTTGGTTAAATTAATTCTGAAGATCTTTTGAGGCTAGTGTGAATGGAACTGTTTTCCTGATTTCTTTCTCAACATATTCATTATTGACATGTAAGAAAGCACCTGGTTTTTGTGTGCTGATGTTGTATACTACAGAATTGCTCAATATGTTTATAAGCTCAAGAAACCTTTCCTCAGCTGCTTTCTCAAAGCAGTCCCCACCCCAACCCTGCCACCCCTACCCAGTCTCACTAGAGGGAGCTTTCCAAAGTTCTCCTCCAGGGAGATCTCCTCCAGCTGTGTGCATGTCCAAAAGTTTTGAGAGATGGAGATGAGCCAGAAAACACATGGGGGTCTGTCTCCCATGGTGTCCTATCCAACACTGGGCTACCCTGACCCCCGCTCTCCCAGGCTGCCCACCAAGGGCTTACTAGGGCTAGGTCAGTCCCACAGGGGAGACAGTTTAGGGCAAGTCTTTGTCAGACTCCATCTGCTTATGCAAGATAGGGTTTGGACTGCTGTCCCTTGTATGGGCATTGCAGACTCTCTCTCTTTGCTATCCAGGCATGTCCTGCCACCTGGACTTCTAGCTCCTCTATCCATCTTCCCTGGAGAAGCCTGAGCCAAGTGTGACTCGGAAAGCTTTTCAGCACTACCCCTAGGTTTAGCCCACCACTTTCTTTCTCTACTACAGCAAACACCATCTCCACCATCTTAGCCTAAAGAATCAGCCTGAGGGGGCTGGGAGAAAAAAATTGACACAGTGAGCAAGGAACAGCTTTTAACCAGAAACCCCTGCTCTGAGAGCTCATCTTTCTTCATCTTTCCCATTGATGGCTTTCGGCCTGACCCTTCTCCCATGGGGGCAGAATTCTACAGGCATAATTCACGGATCTTTCCCTCTGTTTTACATTGCTAATAATGGGTGTTAATCTTGAATCTTTCAGCATCTCTCCCATTGAATTAGAATGGCTTTCTCATAGTTAATTTTAGAAAGATATTCAATATACTAAAGCAAACCATAAAAGAAAGAAAGAAAGAAAGAAAGAAAGAAAGAAAGAAAGAAAGAAAGAAAGAAAGAAACCATTCGTGCAGTTTTTAGGATCTTCTACAAATAGGATTATATCTTCAGCAAATAGACAATTAGACTTCTTCCACATGATTTATGTTTCTTTATTCTTCCTTCCCAAATTCAGGAACAAGACAAAAATGTACACTTCCATCACCTCTATTCAATACCATCCTTGAAACATTTGTTAGAGAAATTAGGCAAGAAAAATAAACTGTGGTAAATTTTTTTAAAACATAAATGTTCTTTATTCAACAACTAAATCTTTTTCCATTACTTGTTCACAATGCAAAATACTCAGACACCATGGGTTTCTTCACATTCTGAAGATAAGTGAATTTTTTTTTATTGTTGATTGTTCAAAACATTACATAGTTCTTGATATATCATATTTTGTGGTAAATTTAAATCTCAAAACCATTACAGTTTTTACCATTTTCAAGTACACAGCACAACAGCCTTAATTACATTGACATTGTTGTCAAACTATCATCATCATCCATCTCCAGAAATTTTTCACCATCTCAAAGTGATATTTTGTTCCCATTTTGAAAACTTCCCAGACCTCCTTTACCAATCCTGGTTACAACCATTCTTATATGAAATGTGATGAGAAATTAAGGTCATTAATGTTTTGAAGGAGATGAGATTGAAAGGTCTAGATGTCTGACTTCACTACATTTTCCAAAATACCCTGCTGCTGGACACCAAACGTACTGGGTTTAGACAGTCCTGCTGTGCAGCCTCCTCAGAGCACTTTTAATGTCCCTGTTCCTCAGGCTGTAGATGAAAGGATTCAACATGGGGGTGACCTCAGTGTACATCACTGAAGCCACCACAACTTTTCTGGGAGAATGTGACACAGCTGATCCAAGGTATGCCCCAAAGCCTGTCCCAAAAAGCAAGCAAACAACTGCCAGGTGAGAGCCACAGGTGGAGAAGGATTTGTACCTCCCCCGTAAGAATGGGATCCTCAGAATGGAGGAAATTATTTTATAGTATGAGAAAAGGATCCCTGAGATGGGGAAAATGCCATATATGGCACCAAGAAAATACTTGAGGATGTTATTAGAGAAGGTATCAGGACAGGCAAGGTTAAGAAGTTGAGAAGGGTCACAGAAGAAATTAGAAATTTCTACACCTTTGAAGTTAGTAAATTGTAAGATGATTAAATTGTGCAGTTGGGAGTCAAAAAGACTAACCAAAAAAGACACAAGAACTAAGAAGCCACAGAGTTGAGGGTTCATGATGACTAAGTAATGCAGAGGGTGACAGATGGCCACATATCGGTCATAGGCCATCACAGTCAGAAGCAGAGCATCCATAGATCCAAAAATGAGAAAAAGAGACATCTGTGTCAGGTAGCCCACATAGGAGATGGCTCTGCTGTGAGTCTGAGTGTTCACGAGCACCTTCGGGATCGTGGTGGAGATGAAGCCGATGTCAGCCAAGGACAGGTTGGAGAGGAAGGAGTACATGGGGGTGTGGAGGTGGGGGTCAGAGCTAACGGCCAGGATGATGAGCAGGTTCCCCAGCACTGTGACCAGGTACATGGACAGGAAGAGTCCAAAGATAATGGGCTGCAGTTCTGGGTCCTCTGACAGTTCCATGAGATAGAATTCTGAGACGCATGATAGGTTTTGAGCTTCTATTCTGCTTGGGCAACTATTGAAAAAGAATATAAGGTTGAAAAATGGAACAAGTAAATGTCAAATACTCAAACAATGATACCAATTCCTTTGATTTCAATTATTTTAAACACCATCTAAGAACTAGGATTGTATTCACTGAATATTTACTTAAAGTTGTTAGTTCACATCAGAAAACATGTTATTGCCCATTAGACTTTCAGCTTGTTGGGTTTTTGGATTAGCCCTTTCTTGGAGTTGACATCCCTGCTCAAATTTCTTTGTATTTTAAAAATTATTTAATATAGAACTTGTACCCTTAGCTTAAGTGGCCCTCACAGTTTAATAAGTGTTTTAACTACATGCACAAGCACTAGCATCACAGATCACAGATATGGCATTTGTGTGCCCTGCACATATCAGTATTGAAACAGAAATGAAATGCTGGAACATAATTTGGAATTCTATATTTTATGCACATCATTTGTTTCAGACCCTTGCAATCCCCATAAAATTTCTACAGAGACAGACAGTTCTTTTTTTTTTTTAATTAATGTCCACTGTCCTGTGGTTAACACCTCATTGTTTTTGTGATTTTAAACTCTTTGATGAATGGTTGAGGACTGTAGAACCAGGGAAATCCCCCAAACCTGTGTGAGTCTGTCCCTCCTTCTTACACCATTTAATAGACTTTCACATCAATATTTTCTGTCCTTGGAGGCATTTTTTTTTACCTCAGCTACTTGAAGGCCATTTGGGTTATTATTTTGGAGGGAACACTGTGATAATTCAGCAAAAAATTTAAAAGAAGAAATTAACAGAAATATGATAAATACTCTTTGGGCATTTACTCATATAAAAAAATGGAGACAATATATTCACAGTGTCTAGTATTAATATAAAACTAGTATTACAATCTTCTTTATATTGTAATCTCCTTTATCATTATATATAGCTGTGAATATTTTAAAATATTGTTGTTGTTTTCCTACACCAGGGTTGAGAATCAGTGCCTTAGAATTCTTGCCAGTATGTAGAAATTATACTATGTACTATATATACTATATATAATACTATGTACTTGTGCTGTCAAAAGACCCACTTCACATATTAAAAAACAAACATTTAGCAAAATGCATTTCAGACCTGGTGATTTAGAGAGACTTGATTGCCATCTGTAAAATTTCACTCCTTTTTTTTCTTTTCAGGAATACATTCTCATGGACACTTGCTCCCCCAAAGAAATAGCTCTTACCAGTCAATAGATACATGTTAAATTTTTATTATTTACTTTTAGCACTGGGGGCCTAAGCAGTAGCTTTAGGCATGCTTTGCAAGTGCTCTCCCACTGAGCTACACCCCCAACTCAATGTGGGTATATTTTTTATTTGATATATACATGTCAGTACTAATTTGTATATACATAAGCAGTTTTCTTTAAGATCTTCCTAAAAACTCTAAAATTATCTACCTATCATGCAGTCAAAATACTATGTCCCTGAAATGGACTAATTCATGTAGTCATGTGAATTGAAGTGTTTCTGTGAAGTGCATGTAGCTATTTCAAATGATTTACATGATACACATCATATCCTGAGAAGGAACAACATTTAACTAGTGTTTATTGTTGCAAAAAAAATAGAAGTTCTTATGTCTGTCTCCCTATCACAGAAATGAAAATTTCCTGGTAATATGGGCATAGAGTTATTTTAATTCCAGAAGTTGATGCATGCTCCATGTTACTATTTCTTATGTTTGGTGTCTTAATACAAATCAGTTCTGGTCAAATAAATCATTTAACTTTTAGTTTATTAAGTGAATTGTGTATAAATAAAATAATACTGCTAATGTATATTTGGTAATAATCCTGAATATGATTATTGACCAAGAAATGTCATCTTCCATACAGAATAATATTTTTACTTTTTATTTCAGTAAAGGACACAGCATCCTGAGACGGGGGTCAACACATCCACATTTTAGTCTTGGCTCACTGACCTGCCAATATATGTGGAATGTGTGTACATCTCTCCATCTCCCTGAGTGCATACTGCTTAATGCAAATGGGGATGAAAGCACCTTTATCTTCTGCATACAAAGCATGTATGACACTACTAGACCTAATAAACATTTGGCCTGTTGAGAGCCACAGCCAAAGGGGCCCCAGCAAACTTCCAGCTGCCAGCAAACTTCCAGCTGCCGGCTGATGATTGGCTCACAGCGGCCCCAGCAACATCTAGCTGATTGGCTCCTCTCCGGTGATGTTCATTGGGCTGTTTCCCTGCCCTTCAGACTGCCAGCTGATGATTGGCTCACAGCAGCCCCAGCAACATCTAGCTGATTGGCTCCTCCACGAAGCTGCTCATTGGGGGACTTCTTTGGCTCCGCCCATGCAACCCAGCCAATCGGCCTCAAGAGCAGGAGGATTGTGGGAGGTGGTGAGGTTTGTGTGGGTGAGAGGCTTGTGGGAAGCCAGTGGTGGCAGTTGGGCTCTGAGGGTTTTTTCCTGAGGAGCTGTTTTGTTTGGTGTTTGTAGTTCTAAAAATAAAGTTAGTTTCTTTTGACAAGTGGCTCCTGAATTGTGCCCAGCCAGACTGCGGCATTTGGTGGCTCGCACGGGGAGCGACTGAGGGTAAGTAAACTGCTCGCCCCTGAGGGCAGGGCGAGAGGATGGGTAGCCATTCTAAGTTTCCTCTTTTGTTTTGCTTCATTTTTGTTTTAAGTTGCCTTTCCCTGGAGATGAGTGAGACGGAAGAAAAACCGCTCACATCTGAGGAAAAACTATTTGCGTCTGAGGAACAGATAGGGAGAAAGGACGGATGCACATGTCAGGAGGATAGAAAGGCTGATATAATGATTTTGTGTTGTTCCATTTTTATTGCATTCTGTCTCGGTTTTGTTTGGCATCATCTTGTTGGGTTGTATTATAGTAGAAATACGGGATCAGCAATTAGTAAAAAACAAACCGAAAGACTGTTAAGTAAATTGTTAGAGGAAGGAGGCATCTCAGTAAAATCAAGAGCAGTCAGGGCATACGTTGATACAATACAAAAATGTAGCCCATGGCTTTTTAAGGAGGAGTTGTTAGATATATCACAGTGGGACCATCATGGTGAAGATTTAAAAAGAATAGAAAAGAACAACCCAGGGACTCTGCCAGTTGGCACATTGCCATTGTGGGCGTTGGTATCTGGTTTGCTTAGTCCAAAGCCTTCAGTTCAGACAAAGGTAGAGGAAGGAGAAGACATATTGATTCAAGTAAAAGAGAAGGTCTCTCAAGTTAGTCAGAAAGAGGAAAAGATTCAAGTAAAAGAGAAGGTCTTTCAAGCTAGTGAGACAGAGGAAGGAAGTTTAGAGCAGAAAAAGCCATCAAGGGGAAAAGTTACAACAGGAGACTGCTAATAACACCTTTCTATCAGAGAGCGTAAGTGTCCAACCAACAGCACCACCTCTACAGGAGACTGCTACTAACAGCATTCTATCACCAGAGGGCATAAGTGTCCAATCAACAGCACCACCTCCATATGCTAGGAGGCTCCCAACCCCTGCAGTTGATAGTTGGGATCCTGAGACAGGATCTCAAGTATTAACATGCCCTGTATTTGAGGTAGGAGGGCAGCAAATTTACCAGGGTTTAAATTTCAAAACAGTGAAGGAGCTAAAAGAGGCTGTAACAACCTATGGTCCTCAAGCACCCTTCACTGTAAGCTTGGTCGAATCCATTACCAACTTAAACATGACGCCAGCAGATTGGGCTAATATGTGTAAAGCTGTGCTAAAAGGAGGTCAATACCTGTTATGGAAGGTTGCCAATCAGGAATTTTGCAAGGAGATGGCTAAGCGAAATGCAGCAGCTGGTTATCCTCAGAGAAATCTAGATATGTTGTTAGGAAAGGGACCTTATGAGGATCAGCAGCAACAAATTGCATATGATCCTGGCATATATTCACAAATTGCTGCAGAGGTGATTAGGGCATGGAAGACTTTACAAGGACATGGAGGTTTACAAGGTCAATTATCTAAGGTAATACAAGGAGCTAATGAACCTTATGCTGAATTTGTAGATAGGCTTATTCAAACAGCTACCAGAATTTTTGGGAATACAGAACAAGCAATGCCATTAATAAAACAACTGGCTTATGACCAAGCGAATCGTTGGTGCAGAGAGGTCATTAGACCATGGAAACAGGAAGATTTAAACACATAAATTATGTAGAGACATTAATGAACAAGAGCAAGTCATGGCAGCTGCAGTAAAACAGGCTTTAGATGCCAGAGACATTAATGAACAAGGGAAAATTGTGGCAGCTGCAGTAAAACAGGCTTTATATGCCAGGCCAAGAACATGCTACAATTGTTAACAAACAGGACATTTTAAAAGGAATTGTTCCATAGGAGGAGGGTTTAACAAAACTAGGTATCAAAGGAGTAGAATACCAGGTATTTGCCCACGATGCCGTAGAGGGAGACATTGGGCTAATGAATGCCATTCTCAAACCACCATAGAGGGTACTCCATTACATTGGGCTAATGAATGCCATTCTCAAACCACCATAGAGGGTACTCCATTATCAAAAAACGAACAAGGACAAGGTGTTTATCCACAATATCATGGACAAAGGCATCAGTCTCCATTGCCAAAAAATTGACAGGGGGCCCCAATGCTCCAAGGCCCCAAACCACAAATATATGGAGCACTGGAGGAACCCAGCAACCCCATCAGGGTAGTGCCCCGGACACATTGTCCATCAGATCCCTCATCAGACAAACCAGAGGGAGTGCAGGGTTGGACATCTGCACCTCCGCCAGATCAGTACTAACTCCAGAGACGGGAGTTCAAATCATTCCCACAGAGGTAAAAGGACCTCTTCCCAAAGGAACAGTAGGCTTATTATTGGGACGCAGCTCTTCTACTCTAAAAGGACTTTTGATAAGTCCTGGGGTAATTGATCCCGATTATGAAGGTGAAATAAAAATTATAGCCAGTTCTCCAAAGGGTATATCAGTAATTTCACCAAGAGATAGAATAGCACAGTTACTAATAATACCAAGCCTACATGATAAATTTTCCAGTCGTGCTGTAGAAAGAGGTTCCAAGGGATTAGGCTCCACAGGTGTAGATTGGGCTATGCTTTCTTTAAATTTAGATTCTCGCCCCATGCTAAAACTAAATATTCAAAGACATGAATTTAATGGGCTACTGGATACAGGTGCAGACCTTAGCATCATCTCTCGTCAAGAAAGGCCAAAACATTGGCCATTACAACAAGCCACTCAAATGCTTCGAGGCCTAGGAGTGGCGACTAATCCCCATAGAAGTGCAATGGTATTAGATTGGAAGGATCCTGAAGGATGTGAAGGAACTATACAGCCATATGTATTGGATCATCTTCCCGTAAATTTATGGGGATGAGATATCTTAGATCAATTAGGTTTGACATTAACAAATAACATCAATCCAAATGCACCCACTATTATGGCTAGACAAGGTTTTAGGAAAGGAAAAAGATTAGAAAAACAAGAACAAGGTATAGCAGCACCAATACAAATAGATCAAGGAACAGACAGACATGGGTTGGATTTTCACAAAGGGCCACTGAGACAATAAAAATTACATGGAAATCAGAAAGACCAGTATGGGTTCCTCAGTGGCCCTTGACTAAATAAAAGATACAAGTAGCCCATGATCTGGTCAAACAACAATTAGCGGAAGGACATATACAACCTTCTGTATCTCCCCATAATACTCCCATTTTTGTCATCAAAAAGAAATCTGGTAAATGGAGATTATTGCAAGATTTAAGAGCCATTAATAATGAAATGGTCATTATGGGACCTGCTCAATCGGGGATTCCTCAATTGTCTGCTTTGCCAAAAACTTGGTATGTTTTAGTTATAGATATTAAAGATTGTTTTTTCCAATTCCAATTCATCCTGAGGATAGTCCACGTTTTGCATTTACTATCCCTGCACTGAATCATGAAGGTCCTGATCAGAGATATGAATGGAAAGTACTCCCTCAAAGGATGGCTAACAGCCCAACTATGTGTCAAATTTATGTTAACAAAGTAATCCAGTCACTTAGAAATCAAAATCCTGAACTACAAATATTTCACTATATGGATGATGTATTATTAGCACATAAAGCTAAAAACACATTGCTAGAATGTTATGCCACACTTACAAATTTATTAAAAAATTATAATCTAGAGACAGCAATAGATAAAGTACAATCAAATTTTCCAATTAATTATTTAGGAGTTCTATTATTCTCAACCATGGTCCGTCCACCAAAAATTCAAATACGAGTAGATCAACTCAAATCACTTAATGACTTTCAAAAGTTATTAGGAGACATAAATTGGATAAGGCCTTATCTAGGTATTCCAACAGGAGAATTGGGACCTTTATTTGATATCCTAAAAGGTCCATCAGATCCAAATTCACCTCGAATGTTAACGCCTGAAGCAAGAAAGGCATTAAAAATCATTGAAACATATACGGAAAATATGCATTTGGATAGAATTGATATAAGTTTGCCTTTATTATTTATTGTACTACCAACAAAAAATATTCCTACAGGAGTATTTTGGCAAGAAGGTCCATTATTATGGATACATTTATCTTATTCTCCTAACACTATTCTTACTAGGTATCCTGAGGCTGTAGGACAATTAATACTCAAAGGAATAAAAACAGCAAAGGGAGTGTTTGGAATTTCTCCCATAAAATTATTACTCCATATACTATGAATCAAATTGATGAATTAGCTAATGAGTTAAATACTTGGGCAATAATCATGTGCAAATCTAATGTTTCATTTGATAACCACTTACCATCTAATCCTTTATTGTCTTTTTGGTCATTGCATCCTGTAATTTTTCCAAAAATGACAAGAAAAACACTTATCATGAATGCTCCAAATATATTCACTGATGGGTCAAATAATGGTACAGCAGCAATAATTACACCTGATCAAACTTTTACATTTTTAGTACCCAAACAATCAGCTCAAAAAGTAGAGCTTAATGCAGTATTACAAGCTTTTGTGATGTTTAAAGATTCTGTATTTAATTTATTTTCTGATATTCAGTATATAGTTAATGCTATAGTATCCCTTGAAGATGCTGGTAGGATTTCCCCTTCTTCTACTGTTTTCTCTTTGTTTTCCACTATACAAAGTTTAATCTGGGACAGAAAAGATCCATTCTTTATAGGACATATCAGGGCACATACAGGATTGCCTGGAGCCCTTAGTTTGGGCAATGATTTAGCAGATAAAACTACACATGACATACATATTTTCTCTACACTAGAAGAAGCTATAAATTTTCATAAAAGGTTCCATGTCAATGCTAATACTTTACAAAAGCATTTTAAAATAACTAAGGAACAAGCTAGACAAATTATAAAACAATGTCAAAATTGTGTGACCTTTTTACCACAAGTTAATCTTGGAGTCAATCCTAGAGGATTGATACCTAACCATATTTGGCAGATGGACGTCACACATTTGCCAGAATTTGGAAAATTAAAATATTTGCATGTTACAGTTGATACTTCTTCTGGATTTTTGATGGGCTCCCTTCATGCTGGATAAAAAAATAAAGATGTTATAGCTCATTGCTTACAAAATTTTGCCACTGTGGGCATTCCAAAACAGTTAAAAACAGATAATGCCCCTGGTTATACTTCTACCTCTTTTAAACAATTTTGCTCATCATTTGGCATTACTCATATAACAGGAATCCCATACAATCCACAGGGACAAGGCATAGTTGAAAGAGCTCATCAAACTATTAAAATGTACTTATTAAAGCAAAAAGACGGAATTGGGAAGGGGTATATATTCCCCAAAGATAAACTTAAAATAACCCTTTTTACTCTAAACTTTTAAAATTTGGATTCATCAGGACTTAGTGCTGCAGAAAGGCATATGTGTCCAAAAAATGTACATAAGCCCAAGGTATTTTGCAAAGATATTCTAACAGGACAATGGAAAGGTCCTGACCCAGTAATTGTCTGGAGTCGGGGGTCTGTTTGTTTGTTTCCACAGGAAGAACAGCAGCCAATTTGGATTCCAGAGAGATTAACCAAGGTCCTGACCCAGTGATTGTCTGGAGTCGGGGTCCTGTTTGTGTGTTTCCACAGGGAGAACAACAGCCGATTTGGATTCCAGAGAGATTAACTAAAGCGATTTCTACAGACCAAAAAGAAGATGATTTGGCTCAAATCCATAACAGCTGATATCCAAAACTCCAGTTTGGCTATTCTTACATCTGCAACAGAACCAGGATACTTTTTTCAATATCTATTTTATTATTGCCCTTTCCCATATCATGAAGTTCTAAGTTTGTTTTTTGAGCTCATACAGACCTAGGTTAATATTTTGCTAATCAGTTCTATTTTTTGACTATAGAGTTTTTAAACATTGCAATGGAGATTTCACCTGTAAAAAGTTATAAGGCCTTTACTATTATGTTATTAGTTGTATGTATTATATTATGTGTGCACACTTGTGTTTTGTGTTATATGTTTGAATGTACGTATGTCCATATATCATATATGATGAGCGCTCATGAAAAAATGGATCCAAATATTTTTTTTTATTCACGTGATTTAAATGGTTTAATTTAAATTGGGTAAATAACTGTTAAGGATTGTTTTAATATGTAAACAAAAAAGGAGGTTAACAGATCTGTTTGTTTACTTTCACCTTTCCTTTTCATTATATTTAATAATTCTCACCTTTCCTTTTCATTATATTTAATAATTCTCTTCAAGATAATGTAAATTGTTAAGAAAATTGTTTTCTTTTAGTGCCTTCTGGAATGTTACATAATTTTTTCTTTAGCCATAATGGCCAGAATTCCTATCTTCATCCCAGTGCCAGTGAAGACAATGTAAATTGTTAAGAAAATTGTTTTCTTTTAGTACCTTCTGGAATGTTAGATAATTTTTTCTTTAGCCATTATTGCCAGAATTCCTATCTTCATCCCAGTGCCGGTGAAGACAAAGATAAAACTAGTCTACAGTTTCTGCAATAGCCATCACTGAACTGCTTGCAGAACTTGCCTAAACTATGTGTCACTTGTATGCATTGTGAACTTTCTGTTGGTGCAGCGACTTGTGGTAGTGTTGAGGTATTTTTGCTGATGATGTCATTGGTGGTACAATTTTTCCAACAAGAGCCATCAATTGGCTTGGTGTATCTTCCTCCCTTCTGCTTGTCATAACAAAGACCTCTCCACAGGTGTGACTGTATACTGGACCAGTAGTCAATGATGGGTAAGATCCAATTACAATGGTACCAACCTAAGACAGGAGGCTGACGCCCTGAGGTCAGCTCATCCGAAGACGGGTAAAGACCATATGTAGTATTGGACAACCTAAGGCAGCCACGGTCCCCAAGCCACACGCTTGTTGTTTAAACAGAGAGGGGGAGATGTTGAGAGCCACAGCCAAAGGGGCCCCAGCAAACTTTAACATGCAAAGAATTCAATCCTTATGGAAGTGAGTTTATTGATAAAAAACATTTTCAAAATGCTAGCAAATACTGAAATGAGGTAACTCCAAGTTATAACTCATCAAGTAGAGACTACTTGCCACTTCCTTTAGTCCTCTTTCATATTTTGGTTACCCATAGATGTCTCTGTCATCATTCTGAATAACTGTATAATGTAGAAACTCATGTGCACACCATATAAACACAAGAAAGAGCTGTTATTTCTTGTGTCCTGTTCATCTTGACATTCCTGAAAGGTATAAAAGTGTAGAGAGGAGGGTACCAAGTGTGATGTAGCCACACTGACTATGGACAAGCTCTGTAAACAAAGAGGAGTCCATTTAATGTTTAACAAAGATATTTAAAAAAATTTAAGCCTCCTCTGTGCCAAATAAGGGTTAAGCTCTGAGGAATCAGAAGTGAAAGGGGATTAGGCACTCCTCTCCAAACACAGCATGATCTTATAGAAGGACAAAATAACATGCCCGGTTACAGAATTAGGAAACACTAACTTTAAATAAAAGGATATTTTAGCTCAATGGTATGGATGCACATAAGCTTGAATGTATCATTACTACTGGTAATAATGTCCTATATGTATTTCATGCTTATTTTATACAATCATCACACATTAACCACATTGGGAGTGCTCTTTTCTCTTTATTGCTTACTCAATGCAGTTGTAAAAAAAAAAAAATCCAGAAGACAATGTTGAGTGGCAGAGTACTAACTTTCCCTGAGTACAGATAGGACAAGTTGAAGCAACAGATTCGCTCCAATTGCACTGACATTTTTCATCACTTCCCACAAATCATAAATTTCTGTAGGTAAACCAAAGGTTCAAGCCACAGGGACACCTGAGGTACATGTTTAAACTCTGGCCAATGCCCTGATTAGGAAGAAAAGAAACCACTAGACTGTTTCTCTCCTTTTGGGATTGATTGAGCAGAACACAAGAGTGGGCATGGTTGTGGACAGCTGTGGGGTGACCCAGGAGAGGTCGGGAGGGAATCTCTGCTGGATTATCCTGTGCCTGCTCCTCTGTGATCCCTGCCTGTGACTCTGAGCTGTCCTTGCTGTAGTTGGTGTGGCAGATACCAGACACTGCTGTCACTCTGTTCTGCCAGGACTCACACTGGGAGAGCACCCTGGGCCGGGTTGCCAGGAGAGGAGACCCTGAGAGGGGAGTCAGGAAATGGACTCTGTAGTCCTGAGTCATTGACCTGGAGGGACAGGGATGTGAAATGTCTCCTGAGGTTCTTTAGGGAATCATTTGCCAGGATTCTCCTGGAAACTGCCCTCTGTCTGTATTTAGTCAGACCCATTGAAACTCTCCTCACTCTTCTTTACAAGTCTACCTCATAATAGTTGTTTAAAAAAATGCTGTTCTCCTTCCTTTTCTGGAAAAAAATATGCACTAGTGTCTTGGGGAAACCTCTGCAGATTCATGAAATGAAACAAGCTTTACTAGCACTGTAGCCCAGAGCCTGGCACATGGGAAACCCTTGATTGTCGGTGAATATGCCATGGTAACCAGAGTCCTCCTCTTTGCCATCATCCTCTACATAATAAATTTGCAATGCTAAAAAACAGAGTGGTGGGACCCAACACCTTCATGGTTGAGGTATCTCCAGCAAGTACAACAAGTTTTGGAGAAAAGCAAAATTTGAATGTGTTGCCTGGAACTCATAAAACAAAACAAAACACAAACTGCACACACATCACAGCTAAATATTTGTCTATCACTGTCCCAATGTTGCTACCAAATTCCTCACATCAGTCTTGACAGGGAGGAGACAGTGTTTCTGAGAGGCCTTGCTCCACCCATCTTCTCCCTCCACACTTACTGCTTTAAGCTGCTCCTCTGCTGGGTCATGACCACGGTTGGCAAAATCAGGTGCAGCAGCCTGTCTCATGCTCACTGAAGACTCCAGCTCTGTTCTCAGTGTTAATATAAATACAGTGCCACATATGAGCTTCCCCATGCAGACAGCCATGGGGGGAGGACACAGAGGCCTGGGGCCCACTGGGCAGAAGCTTTCAAGTGGCAGGTTGCAGGCACAGGCTCATTATTCACTATGTGACCTTGGAGGTTCAACACACACAGGTCACAATTAACCAAATTGATACAGGTCATCCAATCCTCTAAGGATCTTTTAATATTATCAGTGGAAAAAAGAAGAGGAAATGAAGCCCAGGGAAGTTTTGGGCTCATTCTCTATTCAGAAGGATGTTCTGTCTACTATCCACTGGGTTTCTTTCTTTTCTTTTTGAATATTCTCTTATATTTCCATTTATTAGCATGAGATCTATCCAACAACAATTAAGATTTGTACCATGTTAAGTGCACTATCGATTCGTATGGATTATATTCACCTTGCTCTATAGCTATCACAAGAACCCATTTCCAGAAAAATCTGTCTTCCAAAACTGAGACTTCAAGAGAAACAATTGAAAAAAATTGACAAAAAAACCTGGTTGTTTGGAAAAATAAATAAAATTGATAAATCCATAACCACTGTAATGAAAAAAGGAGATAATTTGAATTACTAAAATTGATGATGAAGAAGGAAACATTACAAGAGACATGTCTGAAATACAGAATATCATTAGAAACTATTTTGAAAATATATACTATAATAAAATAGAAAATATCAAAGTATATTGGGATAGGAATGATAATAGAATGAAACAAATATTATTACTATATATATATATATATATTATTAAATGACCAATGTGATTCTACAACATGTACAAACAGAAAAGTGAAAAATTATACCCCATCTATGTATGATATATTAAAGTGCATAAATGCATTCTACTTTCACATATAACTAATTGAAACAAATAAATGTTTATTAAGAAAAATAAGAACATATAAAGTAAATTGTATTACCCAGTTAAGAAAAACTTCATTCAAGTTAAAGGCATTTAAAGCAGCTGAAACGCTCATTTTACTCTAAGACAACAGTTCAATTTCTCCTGGCTTGGGATATTCATAAAAACCCTACAAAGGTGAGGTTTCCCTTACCTAAACAGGCAACCTAAGCTGACATTTATAATGAGAAATCATTGTAATATGCCACGAACCTACTGTGAGTTTTTTTTTCTTTATTATTGAGTTTTTGGATTTCCCTCCTTGGTGGCTATAAGTGGTCAGTCACATTTTGTTTGTATTTCTTAAACATCATTTAATATGTCAGTTCTCTCCCTGGCATTTGTGGATCTCAATATTTGAAAATATATAACTTAATTGCACCTGATATATGATATTGTCAATCACAAAAGTGGCATTATTAATACACTGTATCAGTGAGAATCAATATTGGAATGTAAAGAATGTCTTTGAAATATTTTATGCAAGTTTATGCATACAACAAGTTACAGTAGGCTTACAAATATAATGTGCTCCATTTCAATCCCCAGGAACTTCTCTTTCCCTTCACCTCCATCCCCTTGAATCTCCTTTCTTGACTCCATATTCTTCTTGTTAGGTACATGAGATCCCTTTCATTCCATATTTCTTTTAGGAAAATATCAAGTGTTGGAGGACACATAGTTGTGCCAATTCTTTTGAACTAATGTTTCCAAGTGTCTATTCCATGTCTATAAAATAGGTTATATTTTTGGGTCCTCTTGTGTGCCAAGCAAGGTATAGGATATAGGAAATTGTGACTGGAATAGAGTGTGGGGAAGAGGAAATGAAGTAGTCTACCACGCGGCCTGGGCAGTGGTTTCATTAATGAGGTTCTGGCATTAAGTTAGTTAGAAGAGATCAAAATAAAACACACAGACAGTACCTTATTTTATATTGCTAGGTCCGAGACGGCTCGCCTCCCTGGTCCCCGCCTCAAGCCGCCCAGCAGGGCAGCGAGGATTACTCTGGGCTAGCAAGAGAGAGAGAGAGCGAACACGCCGGGGAGTAGCCTTTTATTTGGGGGGACAAGAGATTCAGGGGAGAATTCCATCCAATGAAGGTTGAGGGGGGGCTGCACTCCAAGGTCAGGGTCAGTGATTGGGTCTCCAGGGTCAGTGGTTACGCACACCCCCACACGGATGGGCTCTCTCATCAGGAAAGGGTCGGGATAACTCCGACACAGCCAGAGTGCCTCAGGCCCTTAACGGGAGTCACCCAATCACGTGTCAGAATGGCTCCCCACAAAGTAGATTGAGTTTTTCCTGTGCAAACATGTGGTGAGCCGTTTCTGCGGACTGTGGTCGCCATTACAAGATGGCGCTGGCTCCGCTGTGGTCTGTAACAAACAACTCCTTATTTGGGAGAGTTGGCGCATGGCTTTTTAACACCCTATGAGAAAGCTCCACGTGGCAGCTTCGCATTGGGGCTTGAGATGCTTTATTAAGGCTGGGAGAGGCATCCGAGAGGAAGAAGAAGAAATATCAAGGACCTGAATAAACGGCTGAAAGAAGATTCCTGTTGTTGCGTCTTCCTTGCGGGCAAGGGGTCGCGACAAGTGGTGCCGAAACCCGGGAACCAGAACTTTCAGTCATCAGGGGTGGTGCACCGGATAGTCCCAGGTAAGTGGGACCCGCGACCAAAGCGGGGATAGTCCCAGTAAGTGGGATCCGCGACCAAAGCGGGGTCAGCTCCTCTACAAAGAAAGAGAGAGCCTCATATTTTATTGCAGCTGCAATGTGTACTTTCACTTTTGTTTTCTGTGTTTCTTTTGTCGTCTGTGTCTTTTGTTTTCTGTGTTTCTTTTGTTGTTGTGTCATGGGTGCCGCATCTTCAAGTCCGCTTCTCCTGGCCCTAGATGGCCTGTTACGTTCCAAGGGCCTGGAAGTGAAGCATCGTACTTTACAGAGATTTTTACAGAAGATAGATATTGCTGCACCGTGGTTTGCATTTTCGGGCAGCCTTACCATACCTAGTTGGGATAAATTAGGCAAAGATCTTGACTTTGCTTCTGAGCAGGGCATAATAGAGGGCGGGGTGATACCCCTTTGGAGAATAGTCCGTAGTTGCCTCACAGAGGACAGATGTCATGACGCACTTACTAAAGGACAGGAAGTTCTAGAACAATTACATGAGGAGAAATCAGAGACGGCAGGAAGTGAGGTATCTCGGGAGGATGGAAGTGTGCGGAGCGTGAAACAGGGGAAGAGGCGATTGTATCCAGATCTCAGTGCGCTGCGCACACCTCCATGTGAAAGTGGGTCAGAGGAAGAGGAGAATGAGGAGGAGGAGCTTGGGAGGCTGTCTCGCCAGCTAGGGAGTTTAGCTGTAGGAGAAGGGAGCAAAGATAAGCAGGGGCTCAAGAAATGTAATCCTCCGGATCCACCACCGTATGGTGGGGGTGTTTCGGGGAGAGCTTTCCATGCTCAAACATGGAAGGCTGTTCACGCTGAGATGGGTCTTGCTTATCCAGTTTTTCAGGACGATAATAGGGGAAGATTCCATGAGCCTTTAGATTTTAAAATTGTGAAGACTCTGGCGGAGTCTGTGCGCACTTATGGGGTGGATGCCGCCTTCACACTAACTCAGGTGGAGAGTCTGTCTAGATACTGTATGACTCCCTCTGATTGGGCTAGCCTTGTTCGGGCTTGTGTTTCCCCAGGTAAATATTTGGACTGGAGAACATTTGTGTTAGAGGGCGCAATAGAACAGGCCGCCCAAAACCATGCGGCAGGACATCCTCATTGGGATAAGGACATGCTTTTGGGGCAAGGTAGATTTGCTAATCAACAGACAGGATTCCCTCTTGAGGTATATGATCAAATTAATAACATTTGCATTCGGGCATGGAAGTCACTTCCAAACAGAGGAGAGGTATCTGGTAATTTGACCAAGATTATACAAGGCCCTACAGAACCCTTTTCAGACTTTGTAGCAAGGATGGTGGATGCCGCTGGAAAGATTTTTGGGGATCCTGATAGAGCCATGCCCCTTGTTAAGCAATTGGTCTTTGAGCAATGCACCAAGGAATGTAAAGCAGCAATCGCTCCTTATAAGAACAAAGGCATAGAAGCATGGATGAAGGTGTGTAGAGAGATTGGAGGACCTTTAACTGATGCAGGTCTTGCAGCTGCTGTCCTTCGGATTGCAAAAGGGGGCGGTCCTGCCGCCGGAACGTGCTTCCATTGTGATCCAGATCTTACTTCCCCTCGTAGCCTCACTAAAGAGGCTAGAGCGGCCCTTATGACAGTAGAAGAAGCTATACAACATGCTACTTTATGCAGGCTCCAGAGTGATAAACCTTTCCAATTATGTGTGCTTGCCACTATGCGGCAGCCTACTGTTGAGCGTGCTCATCGCACCTTAAAGGAAACTTTACAAAAACAAAAGGGGGGAATAGGAGCTGAACATACTCCTAAAGAACGCCTGTCCTTAGCTCTCTTTATCATTAATTTTTTGAATTTGGATATTCACGGTCGCTCTGCGGCTGATAGACATGTGTCCCCTCAGCCCTCTGTGATTGGCTATGTTAAGTGGAAAGATGTTCTTACGGGCCAATGGAACGGCCCCGACCCCGTGCTGACATGGGCACGAGGATCTGTATGTGTTTTTCCCCAGGATCGCACGGAACCATTGTGGGTCCCTGAACGCCTGACAAGAAGAGTCTTGACGCCAGCTACTCAGCAACAAGAAATACCACAGCAATCCCGTGATGAGGATCTTCATTCTGCTGAGTGCTCTGGCTCTGGTGCTGGTGCCGATGACATGGACGACACCAATGCAGTGGTGGGCAGCGGCACGGGCTTGGCCAATGCCGATGCCGGTTCATGATTTAATGATTCCAGGAATGCCTCCCGTATCATTGGCGAATATTTGGCCGGAAATTGGTCCAGATAAAGCTATGATCATACAAGCTCTTGCAGCTTTAGAAAATGGCATCTCACCTCAAGTCTGGCTTGCGCAGATTAAACAGTAAATCTTTGACATGGTCTTTGCACCCCAAGTTTTATGAACATTGCACTGGGATCGACATGTCTTTCTTTGTTATTCTCTTAGTGTTGGAAAGCCCTTGCACTCTGCCGGCTTTACTGCCATTGCACGCAGATGGGTTTCCACACTAGTGCTTTTCTATCGCCTTAAGACCCGTGCCTTTCTTTTAGGGTGTTGCCAACTTGTTTGTCGTCGTATTTCTATACAGCCACAGTTCAGCCTCAGCCATCCCCCTTCGTCCACCATCATCACGATACAGGATGCGAGGCAAGGCACTGCACTTGAGTGATCCTTGAAGTGGACCTCAAGGAGAGCATGTCCTATTGCATGCGGGTTAGACGCGTCCACGCCCCGTCCCACGAAAAAAGGCGTCGGCTGATATGGCTTCAGATCTGGGGAAGGGCCCTCCTTGGGGCTGAGCCATACTATGCAGCCACTTCTGCACAGTGGGATAGGACCTCTACTCTCGCCTGTATTGTTTTTGGAAAACAAAAGGGGGAACTGTGGTGAGCCGTTTCTGCGGACTGTGGTCATCATTACAAGATGGCGCTGGCTCCGCTGTGGTCTGTAACAAACAACTCCTTATTTGGGAGAGTTGGCGCATGGTTTTTTAACACCCTATGAGAAAGCTCCACGTGGCAGCTACGCATTGGGGCTTGAGATGCTTTATTAAGGCTGGGAGAGGCATCCGAGAGGAAGAAGAAGAAATATCAAGGACCTGAATAAACGGCTGAAAGAAGATTCCTGTTGTTGCGTCTTCCTTGCGGGCAAGGGGTCGCGACACAAACACACAGCATGTACATAAGTAAGGACAGAGCGCTCTGTGCCATTACAGAGATAGGGAATGAATAACTTCAAACCACAGGACAGTTTAGTTGAACAGAATGAAGTTTAATTTTATACTTCAACCCAATAATAATATCTAAATTCTATTTTGTGCTCATTCTACACATATATCACTTATTACTCATATAGAGAGTACCCATTTATGTTTAATTTCTACCTATGCAGCTGTACCAAGGAAAAAATCAACTCAGATTCAAAAGTCGCAACTCATGTATACTAACAACCTGCTCATATTACAGAAGGTCATTCAAAACAAAGTAGGCCATACATTTCATATGCTAAATTTTTCATTGCTTTCTATCATTGAAAAGTAGAAGCCAAGGTCCAAAGTACTAAATCACAGGCAGTCTAAAGAACATTTCTCAATTCCAGCCAACTTTGAATAGCAATGGTATAAAATTGTGATATTAAGGTCTTCTTTTGAGATGGAGAAGCCTGGCTATAACAAGAGGTCATGGATGGCTGGGAGGATGTCCTGGAGCAGGAGAGAGAGACCCGGGCTGATGAGTGTGTATTTTCTCCTTCTGTGAGACTAGCCTGGCATCTCTCTGAATCCTTCCTGGAGTTGATCCAGAAGGTGCCAAACACTTCTCTCTCTATGTTGTATCAGTTATCCCAAAAATATCATCAGGAAAGGGCTTTCTCTGTGGAGATATGTAGTTGCATTGCTTGTTGTCTGGTGAAGCAGGAAACTGTCCAGGGTTCTCCTGTCAAGCTGCAAGAGGACTACATCAATCACAGAAGGATCATGCAAACAGCTCTGGCTTCTTTTCTACCAAGCAACCTGGTATTATGAACATAAAATGTTGTGTTCTTTTCTTTTCTGGAAAATAATAGCAACCTAGGAGCTTAAATAGGGGGCAGTTTATGTGGATGAAATGACATGAGTGACCACAGAACACACATCTCAGACACTGGCATTTAGGAATCCCTCAAGATCAGCTCGTGACTTCATGGGTACAGACACTCTCCTCTTTGTCCTCAGAATCACTTTCATAATAATTCTTTGTTCTGCATGGGGAACACTTTGTTGGAAGCCAGGCTCTGGTTTCATGGATAACTGAGGGGTGGGGAGAAACAGTGTGAGAGGAGAGGGAAACATGAATGGGATTCCCAGGACCCGTCATGGTTCACAGAACTCAGCTGAAACCTGCAGGTGGGTCTTTTCCCATATCAATGCCCAAACTGTCATGTCAGTCTCCATGATGAGAAACAGGAGTGAGACGTCCTTTCTCTCAATGAGTTGTGCTGCTTCTCTGCTGGTTCATGAACACAGAGTATGGTTTTGAAATCCATCCCATGACTGGTGCTCAGGGAAGACTCAGCCTCCATCCTATCAATGACATTGGTCAGGGACGGACGGGAGCTTGCTGACAGAGAAAGCCAGGGGTGAAATGACACAGATGTGAGCACCCTGGAATGGAGATTTAAGACCCAGGACTGTAGGAAAGGTTCTCTATTAAGCATCAGAGGACCATGAGGCTCAAAGCATAGAAATCAGAATTAGTCCCATAGGTCAACAATATCCCAGTCTCAAAGGATTTCTTACAATAGTGGAGGAAGAAGAAGAGAAAATGAATGTCTACAATATATTTGGAGTCTGTCCGTACTCACCAGAAATCTTGTATATGCTATTGACTGTTTTTATTTTAATTTATTTTTTCCCCTCAAGATACATCCACTTTTATGTTCAAAATATAGTGGTCAGACAATAACAGCACGTAACCACTTTTCACACGGTTAAATGCACTATTCACAGGCACTGATTACATTCTCTCAGAATTTCTATCTTCCTAACTAAAGTGTGTACCCACCTAAAACAAAACAAAACAAACAAAACACTGTGTCTTCTGTCGTCTTCCATTTCACTGTGAAGCACCATCATAAAGACATCATTAATCTACAAAACAGTGTGATCAAGGAGGCAGGATCTAACATCTAGATGTACAGTTTTGCTGATTTCCAGAATACATTCCAAACAGATGCCGCAGGACCTGAGATCACACTGTTCTCCTGCCCAGCTTCCCCAGGGCACCTCTAATGTCCCTGTTCCTCGGGCTGTAGATGAAGGGGTTCAGCATGGGGGTGACCACAGTGTACACCACGGAGGCCACTGCACCCTTCCTGGTGACAGATGACTCTTCTGAAGAAAAGTACACTGCACTGCCTGTTCCATAAAACAAGCCAACAACTGCCAGGTGAGACCCACAGGTGGAGAAGGCTTTGTACCTCCCACCTGAGGACGGGATCCTCAGGATGGAGAAAAACCTTTATAATAAGAGAAAAAGATCCCTGAGAGAGTAAGAACACCATAGATGGCACCAACCAAGCACATGATTATATTTTTGGTAAGGGGATCAGAACAGGAAAGACTAAAAATGTGAGAGGGGTCACAGAAGAAATTAGCAATTTCTACACTCTTGGAGTAGAGAAAGTGTAATACAACCAAATCGTGCAGTTGGGATTCCAAAAGGCCAAAGAAGAAAGATACCAAAACTAACAGGCCACACAGACGAGGGTTCATGATGACATGGTAATATAGGGGCTTACAGATGGCCACAAACCTGTCAGAGGCCATCACGGTCAGAAGCATAGCATCCATACATCCAAAAATGAGAAAAAAAAGGACATCTGAGTCAGGCAGCCCACATAGGAGATGGCTCTGCTGTGAGTTTGGATGTTCACGAGCATCTTTGGGATCGTGGTGGAGATGAAGCCAATGTCAACCAAGGACAGGTTGGAGAGGAAGAAGTACATGGGGGTGTGGAGGTGAGAGTCAGAGCTGACAGCCAGGATAATGAGCAAGTTCCCAAGCACTGTGACCAGGTACATGGACAGGAGCAGTCCAAAGAGGAGGGGCTGCAGGTCTGGATCCTCTGACAGTCCCATGAGATAGAATTCTGAGACACGTGATAGGTTTTGTGCTTCTATTCTGCTTGGGCAACTATTGAAAAAGAAAATAAGGTTGGAAAAGTGAACAAGTAGATATCAAATACTCAAACAATGATACCAATCCTTTGATTTCAATTATTTTAAACACTGTGTATGAGCTAGGATTGTATTTGCTGATTACTTACTTAAAGTTGTCCGTTTATATCAAAAAACGTTATCGCCCAGGAGATTTTTCAGCTTCTTGAATTCTCAGATTCTCCCTTCCTTGAGGTTGACATCCCCACTTAAAATTTGCTTGTTTGTATGTGAACAAATATTTAATATCGAATTGTTACCCTTAGCGTTGGTGGCTCCCACAGTTTGATTGTGTTCAACCAAACACACATAAGCACTGTCATCAGAGAACACAAACTTGTCCTTTGTGTCCCCTTCACATGTCACTGGTGAAACAGAAATGAAATGCTGGGATCTGCTTTGGAGTTCTATGGTTTATGCAAATTATTGGTATCAGTCCCTTGCAATTCTCATAAATTATCTAGTGAAGAAGTTCTTTGCCTCAATTTCCTCTTATCTTGCAAATAACAATGCCTTTTTTCTCTGAACTTAAACACTCCCATGTATGGCTGAGGACTATAGAACCAGGGAAAACCCCAAACCTGTGTGAGTCCCTCCCTTTTTACACCATTTAAAAGACTTTCAGATCAATACTCTCTGTACTTGGATGCAATTCTCTTACCTCAGCTATTTGAAAGCCTTTCTGGGTTATTATTTTGGAGGAAACACCCTGATATGATTCAGAAAAAAATTCAAAGAGAGAATTAGTGGAAATACTCTTTGGCCATTTACTCATGTCTAAAGTGGAGACAATAATTTCTTAGCTTCTTAACTTACAGTGTTAATCTTCATTATATTGCAATCTCCTCTATCAACATGTTTATCTGTAAATATTTTAAAATATCAAGACATCCTGTCATTGGATGGCAGCCAATTTAATCATATTTAAAAGCAACATTTAGCAATATGCATTTCAGACCTGATAATTTAGAGAAATATGAATTTTTACCTATGATATTTTACTTCTTAATTTCTCTGTAGGAATCCATTCTAATACTCACATTATCTCCCAAAAGAATAGCTCTTATGATTGAGTAGATGCATTTTACAATTGTGTTTACTTATTTTTTTTACCACTAGTGGTAGAAGCCATAGCCTTGGACATGCTTAGCAAGTATCTCCCACTGAGCTAGACTCCCAGCCCAATGCAGGTATATTTATTATTTGATATGTACATGTCAGTACTGATGTGTATATCCTTAAGCAGTTTTCTTTAAGACTTACCTAAAAAGTCCCTAGAATTATCTAAATATTACACAATAGAAGTCCTATGCTCCTGAAATGGACTAATTCACATAGTCCTGTGGATTGAAGTATCTCTGTGAAGTCCATGAAGCTACATCAAATGATTTAGATGATGCGTAACATATGCTCAGGGAGGAACAGCATTTAACTAGTGTTTACTGTGAAAAAAAAATTTTGGAATCCTTTTTCTCTCCTTATCACAGAAATGAAAACTTCCATGTAATATGTGCATTGAGGTACTTTAATTCCAATAATTGATGCATGCTTCATTTTATGATTAGCTGTGTTTGGTGTCTCAATAAAAGTCAGCTATCGTCAAATACAGTCAATGACTATGAACATGTAAAGTAAAAGATATACAGATGACATGTATTTGGTTCTAATCATGATGTGATTATTGACTTAGGAATCATCATCTCGAATAGGGAATAATATTTTCTTATATGGGCAATATTTTCACTTTTTTTTTTTTTCAGTAGAGGGTACAGCACCCTGAGATGGGATTCAGCACATGGACATTTCAGTCCTGGCTCACTGACTTGCAAATATTCGGGAATGTGTGCACACTTCTCCACCTCCCTGGGTGCATACTGCTTAATGCAAATGGCGACAAAAGCAACCACATCTTCCACATCTGAAGCATGTTAGACACAACTGGATCTTACTAAACATTGTATTGTTTTTCTCATGTCAACAATTCCATCTGATGAAAATAATGTTTATTGAAAACATTTGTGAAAAGCTAGAAAATACTGAAATGATGTGACTCCAAAATATATGTCAGCCTAAACATAAGAATTACTTGCTAAATATTTAATACGTCATATACAAGATTAAACATTTCAGTATTTCTGTTATGCTATTATTGCATGTAAAAATTATGTGGTTGAATTTTTCATTTCATTTTTCCTTGAAAGTTTCCACAGAGGAAGCAACCTGCCTTCAAAATACACCACACCGTGTCCAGTCCCCCAAGTCCCCTCACTTCTTTCCTCCTTTTCACCAATAACTCTTCAATGCATTCAAGCATACTGCACAATATTGTCACTTCCCGTGACTAAACACTCAGGGCCACTCCAGGTGAACTGGGCTGCATGAAATGACCACACAGACACACCTTTTACTTTGGGTCCTGTGACAGCTCCTCTGACCTTAGTGGTACGTGCTCAGAGAGAAAGGAGCAGGGGCTGAACCCTTTTATTGGGAAGAAGCCATTCAAATGAGGCAAGACAGAGGATGACAAAGGACCAGGGAAGTGCAGCCCAACCCCTGCAGGTGACACCTACACCTGAACAGGCCTTGCTATCCCAGCTGGGATAACGCCCAAGTCACCATAAAATGCAGTGATTGGTCAGAGCCTCCTGCTTCAGGACTGGAAGGCATGGTCATTCAGAGTGCCCCCCCACACACACAATATTGGACTTATCTTCTGTCTCTTTTAGCCCAAGCTTCACTAGGGCAGAGATCTTGGGCTGTTTTACTCCTGTGTCCCAGGCACCTAGGGCAGGGCTTGGTATACAGAAATGCTCAGTCAGTATTTAACAAAAGAATGAAGTAAGAATATATTATTTGAATAGCTATTTCTAGATTCTGTTTGATTCAGTGGATTCTTGAGTCTGAGATAGTATGACTATAATTTGCAGTTTATGTCATAATAGTTCCTTCTTAGATTTAATCTTGCAGATGAAGAGATTGATATCCAAATCATGGAGAAAAAAATCAAATTTTTATTATTTGAATTCTTTTCCTACTATTGTAAGGGAAAAGGGTTAATGTACAGTGGCCCCATGGCCTTACAACACTTTTTTCTTGGTCCCTGGTAAAATGTAAGAAACACATTCTAAACACATACATTTTGTGCAGATGTATGCGCTTATATACATGAACTGTGTACTCTGCCCTAATAGTTCCTATTTTATTTCATTATTTTAAATGAATGCAGTAGTAAGGTGACTAGAGGTGACAATATTGTACTAAACATTTTAAAAAGGTAATTTGAAAAATTGTTACTATGAAGAAATGAGGGCTGAGGATGTGGCTCAAGCGGTAGCGCACTCGCCTGGCATGCGTGCGGCCCGGGTTCGATCCTCAGCACCACATACCAACAAAGATGTTGTGTCCGCCGAAAACTAAAAAATAAATATTAAAAATTCTCTCTCTCTCTCTCTCTCTCTCTCTCTCTCTTTCTCTCTCTTCTCTCTCTCTTTAAAAAATAAAAATTTTAAAATTTTAAAAAAAGAAATGATATATTTTTCAGCAGAGAGATGTTTAACCTGATTTAAAAATTATGCAGTGAGTACACGTTTCAAAGCATCATGTTATCCCACTAATATGTATAATTTTAATGTTGAACATATACGTTTAAAATCAATTAAAAGGAATTCTGTTTGCAGTCTATGATACTCTACTACATTTTCATGATCCATGAAAGATTTGCGGGCTTTAGTTTGTGGTGGGAAACAGATAATCTAAAACAAAAATCATGTCAATACATAACCTAGTTCCTCTTTGTCTTATGAGACTGTTGGGAATGGTTTTATCTTAATTTCAGATTGATCTTTGGTGTTGCTTACAACATTTTATGTTCAAGTTTCTTTTTTTTTTTTATATGGCATCACCAGAGTTTATTTACACATGAAAACAGATGTGAGCTCAATCGGTACTCTTCTTTAATGTTCAAGTTTCTTAATCTATTAGCTTGCTATGTAAAACTATAGAAATTGTGGGTATATTATTTAGTACAAATAAGCTGAGTCTGTAATATGTGAAAAAAACAGTTACTTGCCTACTTTTCTTTATTCCTCTTTCTTTTTGGGTATCTCTGTCATTGTTGCTGAATAAATAACCTAATAATGTGGATATTCAAACAAACAAACACAAGCAAGAGCTGTCATCTCTTGGGTACTGTTTGTTTTGACATTCCTGAAAGGGATACAAGTGCAGAGAGGAGGTACCATGTGTGTTCAGGGAACACTGATTATAGACAAGCTCTGTGCCCCAAAAGGAGTCCATCCAATGAATAACAGAAATATTTTAAAAATTTGAAGCCTCCTTTGTGCCAAACAAGGTTTAAACTCTGGAGAATCAGGAATGAAAGGAGATTAAGCATTCCTCTCTAAACACACAGCATGATCATTTTCTGTGTGTGTGGTGCTTGGAATTGAACCCAGGGCCTTGTGCATACAAGCCAAACACTCAACCAACTGAGCTATATCCCCAGAGCCTTGATCTTATATAAGGTCAAAATAACAAGTTATGTTACAGAAATAGGAAAACAGCAACTTAAAATAAAAGGATATTTTAGCTAAATGGTTATGGATAAATATAACTTTATCATTACTAATCCTAAGTGCATTTCATCATGATTTTATACCCTCATCACACATTATTCAGATTGGGAGTGCCCTGTTCTGTTTATTACTTAGTGGTAAATACACTGAAGGCTCGGGCTCTGTCCTCAGCCTGGGTGTAAACACAGTGTCGGATATGAGCGTCCCCATGCAGACATCCAAGGGAGGAGGACACAGAGGCCTGGGGCCCACTGGGCAGAAAACCTCAAGCTGAAGGCTCCAGGAACAGGCTCATTATTTAATATGTGACCTTGGAGGTTCAACACGCACAAGTCCCAATTAACCTAATTGGTGTAGGTCATCCAAACCTCTAGGGACTTTTTAATATTAACAGAGGAAAAATGAAGAGAAAGTGAAGGCCCAGCAAAGTTTTGGGCTCGTTCTTTACTCAGGAGGATTCTCTGTCTATTTTGCACTGGGTTTGTCCCTTTTCTAAGATTCAATTATATTTTCATTTATTTTTTTAATTTTTTTATTAGTTGCTCAAGACAATACAATGATCTTGACATATCACACATTTGATTCAAATAGGGTATGAATTCTCATTTTTCCACATGTACAAATTGCAGGATCACATTGGTTATACATCCATGTGTATACATACAGAAATCCTAGTGTCAGTTGTATTCTGCTGCCCTCCCTATCCCCCGCCCCTTTCCTCCCCTCCCATCACTATTCTCTACCCATTCTACTGTGACACTTATCTCTCTCTCTTTTTTTTCATTTATTATATTTTCATTTATTATTATGGATCTATCCAACATTAATTACCATTTTTACTATTTTAAGTGCACTATCAATATGTATGGATTACATTCACCTTGCTCTGCAGCTATGGTCAATAGCATTTCCAGAGGTATTTGAATTTCCAATTTGAGACTTTGATCTATTTGATCACCCCACATTCCTAAACCCTGCATGACAGGGAGATGACTGTTTGAATCTGAAACATTAGGAGCAATTAAAGCCTGGAATATTACTCAGCTTTAAAGAAGAGTACAACTATGACATTTGCCAGTAAACGGTTGGAGTTGAAGAATATCATGCTAAGCACAATAAGCCAATCCAACAAAACCAAAGGCCAAATGTTTCCTCTAATATGTGGATGCTAATTCACAATACGGCTGGGGGCACTAGGAAAATAGTGTTACCTTTGATTAGGTAGAGGGAAGTGATGGGAGGGAAGAAGAGGGGATGTGGGGATAGGAAAGATAGTAGAATGAAACAGACATTATTACTGTATGTATATATGTGGCTGCATGACCAATATGATTCTGCAACATGTACACTCAGTAAAGTGAGAAATTATATCTCATCTATGTATGATATATCAGAGTGCATAAATGCATTCTACTGTCATGTATAACTAATTAAAACAAATTAAGAAAATTTAAAAAAAAATAATATGAGCAAGGAGGCATGGTTTTCCTGTCTACAGATTTACTGTGGATGTCTCTTCCAACCTGCAAAACACCTTCAATATTGTTTCTCATTGTGATAAACACAAAGTTCTTAGCATTATTTCTTGAATAATTTCTAGTCTAGAGACATCATCTAAACAATGTTAGAAAGCTAAAAGTATTAGAGGCAACGATTCCATGATCCTATGGAAAAGCAGCCTTTTGAAAATAAGAGAACACATAAAATAATTTCATTACCCTGTTAAAGGCATCTAAAGCAGCAAAATACCCTCATTTTACTAAGAAAACAGTTCATTTTCCTTGGTTGGAATATTCATCAGGAACCTATAAGGATGAGGACTGCATTACCTAAACATGCAATCTATTGATAGTTCATGATCAGAAATCATTGTTGTTGCCACAAATCTGAAGTGAGAATTTTTTGTTTCTTTTATATGTTTTTTATATCATTGAGTTTTCTAATTACCTTGTTTGTGGCTGTAAGTGATCACTCACATTTTGTTTGTGCCTCTTAAGCATCATTTAATATGTAAGTCCTTTTCCTGGCATTTGTAGACATCAATGTTTGAAAACAAAATGATTTAAATGCACCTGATATATGACATTGTCAACCACATAGGTGGCATTATTAATACACTACATCAGTGAGTGAGTATAACTACTAGAATGTGAAGTATGCCTTTGAAATATTTCATGCAGTTTTAAGTACATAACAAGCTATAGCAGGTTTATGCATATATTATAATTTGCCCCACTTCAGTCCCCAATAATTTTCCTTTCCATCCTTTCTCCATCCCTTTTAATCTCCTTTCTCTACAGCACTCTTCTCCTTGTAAGCTTCATGAAATCCCTGTTTTGTTCTGTATTTCTTTCTAGCTATGGCATGTGAAGGAGAATACTTGGATCTTGACTTTCCTTTTTAATATTCTTGTTAGTGTACTGTGGTCCTACATAACAGTTGAGTTCATTTTGATATATTCATAAATATCTATACATCATAATTTGCTACATCTCAATCCTCAAAAATTCCATTCTCCTACCTCTTACTTCTCACACTCCCTCTTCCTCTCCATTAATGGTCTTCCTTTTTAATTTTTTTTCTAACTTTTTTTAGTTGTAGATGGACACAATATCTTTATTTTTATTTTGTTTATTTTTTTATGTGGTGCTGAGGAACGAACCCAGGGCATCACACATGCGAGGCAAGTGCTCTACCACTGAGCTACAGCCCCAGCCTGGCGTTCCTTCTTATTATTTGCCTTTTTGTAATTGGTGCATTATAGTTAGATAGGAAAGGGGAATTCCTTGTGATACATTCAACTCTACATCCAGTGTTTCAGAACCCAAGCACCTGCCTCATCTTTTTTTTCATACTTATGAAATTTCTTCTGTAATTACATATAACTGAATGTTATATGTAATTTTGAAAAATAATAGGTTCCTTCTAAACATGATAGAGATGCAAGAAAGTACTGTTTTACCTTATTTCTGGTCCTTTCAGATGGAAAGGAAGAAGACACAGGCATGGATGGTGATAGATGGGGTACCTGTACCTCATGCTCTGTTTCCTTGAACCATGGAAGAGTCTCACAGAATTTTAATAGATTTTCATCTTGGATGTCTCTTCTAACCAAGTATAAGCTCTGGGTAGCCTGAAACGACAGGCTCCTCATTCCTTTCTAAATATTTAGTATTACTTCATAAGGGCCAAAATGAAATGCGATACTAGGGAACTAGGGGAGCCATAACTTGAGGTCACAGGATATTTAAGTCCAATAATATACTCATTAGTCCTATCATAACTAGTAATATTTCTTATTGTGCCCTTATTTTTTTATATTCCTAACACAATTTAAATGTATACCTACTATCTGTTCCATGTGTTACCAATGCAGCTGTATCAATTACAAATCAAATAAACGATAGTGCTGAATCTTAGAGATACTAACAGCTTTCCATGTGTCTTAGAGGAATAAGTGCAGCCAGCAGGGCTCATATTAAATTGTCATTCTCTGGATTCAATGCACCCAACATATTTTGCTTGTCAACCATTAGATGGATTTGAGAAGAGGTTCTGAGGTCTCAGACACAGGGAGGTCTCAGGCACAGGATTTGACCATATGCAGATCCTGAGCAGGAATGGAATCAGCATGTGACTTGCATCTCCTTTACAGTTTCAATGCTCCACTTACAAGAATAGAGATGGGCGAAGAGAACACACAGCTTTCTTGGATTGGGGCAAGTGGACAGATGTGTGTTGGATTATTGTGCCTCTACCCCTTAAGTCATCTTTGCATGTCATAAGTAGGCATCCTACCCACAGCAGAGGCCACAAATACTAGCCAGCACTCTGTCCTCTCTCAGGATCCTCAAAACCTCAGTGAGCAAGGGGTCCCTTGTGGGGGTGGGGCAGGGAAGAGATGGCTGTCTGGGTTTTCATGTGGAGGACGTACCGGGAGTCTCTATTCAAGAACCACATTTCAAGCATGTTTTCAGTCTTTTCTTCCTATCTAGCTTACTTAATATACCCCTCCCCTCTCTTTTATGTACAATCGTTGTAACTAGGCAAATACAGCACCAGCAACACCACACCTGGTATTGAGAAGCCATGAATAAGGCGTCACAATGTCATGGTTGCTGTCCACCCTCCTCATCCTTATCATCACCATCACAAACCTTTTGAAGTGCTCACAGAACAAGGTAGAAGGACACAAATTCCACTATCAAGGATGAGATTTAAGGGCAGCAGATCCAGTGTGAGAGGGAAACAAACTTCTCAATGACATTTCCACAACAAATTGCAAAATGTTCACATTCCACATGGTTTAAATCTGCCAAATAATATTTTCTCCTGATGAAGGGAAACGAAAGTTTGAATAGTCCATCCCCCACAAATGCTCTCCCTCAGCACTTTCTGAATCCCACTGAGCCTCTGCCAAATCATGGCCAAGGACTAAGAATAAACACCAATCCCTTCTCCCAGTGCCTAAAGTCACCTTAGGTTCTGTCCTTAAGACAGGTGAATACAGTGAGTGTTAGGAGACTTCTAATGCAGCCCATCATGGGAGAAGAAGACAGATGCATGGTCCAGTGGACTTGAACCACCAGACTGAAGATTGACCATTATAAGCCCTTGGAAGCTCCATGCACAGAGCTCATAATAAGCCACCAAGTTCCCTGTGATCTCAGACTCTAGGAATATCCTAATAATAGTGGAGGAGAAAGAAGGGAAATAAATATCCACAGAGAGTTTTGGCTCTTCTAGTACTAAGCAAGAATCCAGTGTGCTCTTTTGTTTCATTCTTTCTTTGTTTACTGGTTCATATTAATTACACAGTTTCATATCTTAATGCCAACAACATAATTTGGTCCATGCTGTTCTCAGCATCTCCCTTTATCCTTGATTATTTGCTCTTCCTGCTTCTGTTCATCTATGCTAATGCTTTTCCTTCTACATTCATGAAATTCTTTCTTAATCTTTTGCCCTATTGTTTCCACATATGAAAGAGAACCTACAATACGCATCTTTCTGTGTCTGAATTATTTTGTTTGAAATATTACTATCTAGTTCCACTTATTTTCCTGCAAATCACATAATTTCATTATTCTATAAGAGTGAATATACCCCATTGTGAGTGTACATATATATGCATTATATATATATATATATATATATATATATATACACACACACACACACACATATATCACCATATGCATGTGCAAATGTGTATATATATATAATGTGCAAATGTGTGTGTATATATATATATATATATATATATATATATATCACATTTTCTTTATCCATTCATGTTTTTAGGGACATCTTGGCTTATTCCACACCTTGAATATTCTGAATTTTGCTACAAATATTTACTTACTTCATGTCTTTAATTTTTAAAGTACTATTTGCATTTTATTTTCATCCCTTATCATGGTAAAAAAATGAATGAAAAAATACCTCTTTAACCAATTTTTAGTGCACCATGCTGTGACACTATATTTGTTTTGCTTTGGAATCATTATCATCATGCATTTCCCTAACTTCCTCTCTTCTGAGACTAAAATTTTGTGCACATTCAAAAATGTCTTTATTTCTCCATCTAATCAGTTTCCAATTCCATTCTACCATGATGAAGAATTAAAGTACAGAAACTGCAAAATAACAGGGTGGACGGCAGCTCTGACAGTTTCGTTTGGCGAACTTCTCCACTGTGCATTTCAAGTGGATGCTACAGTTCCTGGGAATAGGCAGTTATGCTGTACAGCCTCCTCAGGGCTCTTCTCATGTCCCTGTTCCTCAGGCTATAGATGAAGGGGTTCAGCATGGGGCTGACCACAGTGAACATCACTGAAGCCACTGCACTGCTTCTGGGAGAATGTGACACAGCTGAACCAAAGTACACTCCAAGGCCTGTTCCATAAAACAAACAGACAACTGCCAGGTGAGAGCCACAGGTGGAAAAGGCTTTGTGCTTCCCCCCTGAGGATGGGATCCTCAGAATGGAGGAAACAATATTAGAGTAAGAGAAAAGAATCCCTGAGATGGGAAGAATACCAAAGATGGCACCAAAAATATAAATAACTATGATATTGGTGAAGGTATCAGAACAGGCAAGATTAATAAATTGAGAAGGGTGACAGAAGAAATTCAAAATTTCCACAGCCTTAAGGTTGGTAATTTGTAACACAATCGAGTTGTGCATCTGGGAGTCCAAAATGCTGCATAAAAAAGACACCAAAACTAAGAAGCCACAGAGGCGAGGGCTCATGATGACTGAATACTGCAGGGGGTGACAGATGGCCACAAACCGGTCATAGGCCATCACAGTCAGAAGCATGTCATCCATACAGACAAAAAGGGCAAAAAGAGACATCTGTGTCAGGCAGCCCACATAGGAGATGGCTCTGCTGTGAGTTTGGATGTTCACGAGCATCTTTGGGATCGTAGTGGAGATGAAGCCAATGTCAGCCAAGGACAGGTTGGAGAGGAAGAAGTACATGGGGGTGTGGAGGTGGGAGTCAGAGCTGACGGCCAGGATGATGAGCAGGTTCCCAAGCACTGTGACCAGGTACATGGACAGGAACAGTCCAAAGAGGATGGGCTGCAGGTCTGGATCCTCTGAGAATCTCATGAGTTGGAATTCAGAGACACGCGTTTGATTCTGTAGTTCGATAGTGCTTACACACCTTTTTGGGAATAGAAGGCTTAGAATAAGGTAACTAAAAACCAGGTACCCAGCACAAGTAAGATGTTCACACCCAAATTCAATAGACCTTCAGTACTTTTTCTCAGTATGACAAAACCAATCCCAGAATTCTTGCATAAATGTCTTCAAAAAACTCATCCTTTGGTGACACTTAAATGAGCAATGTTACAACAAGAACTTGACACCTATCAAGTCCATGATCACCGCAGACTACTGCATTCTCTTCAAGGACAGTAAAGATTAAGGAACATCCTTCCCATTTAAAAAAATTTCAATGCATTAGAGGAAATTAAGGAGCTGTCAAATATACCGAATTTTATTCTAAGACAATGGCATAGCCTTCCTTCTTTAGAATATTTATAAGCACTGTGCTAGAGCTTATTTGAACACTAAATTAAATTTGACAGTTTATAGTAAAAAAAAATCCTATGTAACAGATTAAAATGAAATTTTTCACGGTTCTCATGTTTCATGATTTTCTCCCTTTGTGAATATAGACCCCACTCAACTTTTGTTTGTCTTTTAAAAACTATCTAACAAACAGGAGCAGTTGGTCACACCTGTAATCCCAGGTACTCAGGAAGCTGAGTCAGTCGGATCTCAAGGTTGAGGACAATCTGGGTAAACTTAATGAACTCCTGTTTTAAAATAAAATTTTTAAAAATCTGGGGATGTAGCTCAATGGCTGATCTCCTTTCTCACACGCATGAGTCTGTGGGATGGATACCCAGTTCCACACACAAAAACTATTATTATGTAACTGCTAGCCTTCTGAAGAACTTCAAATTTTGAAGCGTATGGTTTTATTAAATATGCAAAATATATGACATCACTAACAACAAATGTGGTGCTAATGCACACTACATCTGTCATCCAAAGTGATATTAGGAAATTCTTTAAAAATGTTTAAAATTATTTAGCAGATTTTTTTGTCCAATGACATGCTATCTCAGTAACATATTTTGTTGGAAGCCATCTCCATGAGTTCTTTTTTCCCCTTCAAGTCCGTACTCTGGCCTGCTAGTTCTGCTTTGTTGTTGTTCTAATCATAATTCTTTTGTTTATTTGTTCTTTTTAGATATACATGACAGTAGTGTGTATTTTGGGGGGTGTTGGGTACAGGGGAATGAACTCAGGGGTACTTGACCACTAAACCACCTCCCCAACCCTAGTTTGTATTTTATTTGTAGACATGGTCTCACTGAGTTGCTTGGGTTCTTGCTAAATTGCTGAGGCTGGCTTTGAACTCACAGTCCTCCTGTCTCAGCCCCCCAAGCTGCTGGGATTACAGGCATGGGTCACTGTGCCCGGCAGTAGAGTGTATTTTGACATATATACATGGAGTATAACTTATTCCAATTAGGATCCCATTCTTGTGACTGGCCAAAATCCTTTAATTTTCATTTGAAGACTTCAGCATCAAGCCTAGAGCCCTATGAGGTAAATGTAAATTGCAAGTTGGACCTCCTTGTGCCTAGTTAATAGGTTTAATGTTAATCCTGCTGACATGAACTGCAGCTCTTTAACTTTAGCTGCATGAAGATAACCTGGGTACATTATTACTGTCAGCTCATACTGTGATTCCATGGTGGAAAATACAAAAGAGAAAAGTACAGAAAATAAGGTAAAAATGCCTCCTCTGTAAAATGGGGGTAAAAATTATCTACCTAACAAAGGTTTTACTAGAACGACTTCTTTTTTACCTTATGAGTGAAGTTTGATGCAGAATAAAATAATTGGAGTTACTTTTTAAAAATCATTGCAGTTACATTTTTAAAAAGTACAGAATTTGATGTTATGGAACAGTGAGTTGTTGAGCAATACGAATATTTGCTAAAGACCACTAAAGTCTGGAACAACATGAAACTCTATAATTTGTCTCATTCCAAACTATAAGATTCACCTGCTGCCTTTTCTGTGTCTTTTAAGTTATTTTGAATTACTGTTTATATAGATGTGCTTAGAGGATTATAGGGTCCATATGTCTATGACATAAATGCAAACAAGAGTTATGCCACCTTGACTGTAGCTCTATGAGATATTCCTGAAAGGGCTCAAATTACAGACAGGAAAACAAGTTTAATGAAGCCACACTGATTATGGCCAGGATTTGTGGACCCAAAATTTATCTTCAATATTTAAAGAGATATTTGCTTCTGATGCCTCTTCTGGGCCTCCAAGATATAAACACTGGGCAATTAGAAATGAATTAGTCATCCTCTTCAAATACACAATATGTATTTATAGTAGGAGAAAAATGAAAAGTCCTGTTATAGTAATAGGAGAAAAGTTACTTCTGATCAAATGATATTTTAATTCATTGGTATAAATATCAACCTCATCATTGTTAGTGAAAATAATATCTGAATTTCTCTCATTCATGTTCTCACTCTCTACTGATAACAGAAAGAGCATCTATGTCATCCATGGCCATTTCAGTTGTCTCCACCAGAGATCACACTGGTGTCAATGCTGAGGTTGGGATAGTAACAACCTGCACTGTGTTTCAGAAATAAACACGCATGTCCATGAGGGAAATTTTAAATTTTCGTCTCCAGGTCTGATGCACTGAATTTTTCATTGATTTCCAGCTATCAGAAAATCAAAGAAGACATATCAAGATTGCAATCACATAAATATGGGAAGCCTTGTTTTTTTCCCTAGCTGTTTCTAGCCTTCTAAATAAGAATGGAATCCAGTCCTGACTTTATGTCTCTTTGAGGTTGAGTGGGTTGAGTAAAAGTTCTCAAAAGGATGTGGACAGCTGAAAGGATCCTGTGGACCAGGCCAAGTGTCAGGTCTAGACTGAATTATCACTTCTCTACTCTTCCTGCGACCTTTGCCCATGGTCTGCGGCTGTCCTTCCCACTGTGTCTGGCTGGTGTCACCCACAGCTTTGCCCTGTGATCTAGCAAAAGGATGTTTGAGTTGTCAAGGGGACACCCTGCCAGGGTTTGCAGAGCAAGATGTCCTGTGTCTGTCATCAGACAGGCTGATGAAGACAGACCTCACTCTTTCCTACCTAAAAGCCTCATGCAAGTTGCTAAAAATGCTATCTCTTTCTTTTTATGTAAAATCATCATAATAGGCACTTATAACAAAGGAAATGCTAGGCAGATCGCTTATAAACAAGCCACATAGAACACAGAACTAATGCCTGGGGTTTAGAAAGCTCTCAGGAAAGCTTCATAATGTTATGGTGGGTGTCTTCCTCCTACTTGTTCCTATCATCCCCTTCCTCATCCTTTGGAGTGCTTATAGAAGAGTGGGAGGGACCTGTTGTCTCCTATAACAGGTGAGTGGTCTATGGGAAGTAGAACCATTGTGGAGAGTATTAAATAAGGTCTCTGAGATCTCACCACCACTAAGAACAGAGACTGCACATCCTCAGAGCTGAACTGTCACCTTAGTGTCCTCTCCTCTGGCTACACGCACTGCATGCTTGTCCCTATGAGGAATCTATGCTTCCCCACTTCCATTCATCATCTCCCTCAGCACTTACTGGGCAGCACTGGGCCTCTGCTGGGTCATGACCAAGGGCCGAAGATCTGGTGCTTCCCCTTTGCCAGATCTTTAGTTGAGAACGGTCTCAGTTCTCAGGAATGAGATGAATATATTGTGAGGTAGAAAATTCCCAATTCAGAGAGTCCCGGAGGGAGGAGAAGCATGTATGTGTCCACTGTGCTGAGCCATCAAGCTGGAGAGCTGGAGGCCAAAGACCAGTGCTGACTATTATGTGTCCTTGGAGCCTCGGTGAACAGAGCTCATAATTAGCCAAGTTGACTCACATTCTTCAAATCTCTAAGGACTTGATAACATTAGCAGAGGAATAACAAGTGGAGGAAATGAATGTCCCCTAAAGAGTATTTTCTCTTCTTCTACTTAGCTAGAAACTTATTGCAAAATTTACTTATTTCATGTCATTTTTATTAACACCTATTAACCTACACATTATTAGGGTTCAGCATGGTATTTCCCTCCATGTATCCAGCACACATTGATCCCCATCCAACCCGAGTTCTCTGCTCCTTGTGCCTGGGCACTCTTCCCATTTCCTAGTAATCGCTATTCTACATTCAGGTCAATTTTTTTTTTCAATTTCTAAATATGAGAGAGAGAATATGCAGTTTTACTCTTGCTGGGTCTGGTTTATTTTTATATCTTGGTTTACTTTTTGAAATAACCATTTTCATTTCATTTCCATTGCTAGTTATGGTGATATATACCAAAGCATGTTTTTCAACATTTTCAAATGCACAGTTCAATGATGTTCTTACATTCACATTGTGGTGCAATCATTCACACCCTTGTCCACAAGAAATTTTTTATCCTCCTGAACTGAAAGATTGCACTTAATTCAAAATCTTCCCATTCCTCCTTTCCCTGATCCTGGGTAGCTCCATCCTACTATGAAACCTGATGAGGAATTAGATATCAGGCTACAGAAAAATTCTGAAAATAGATATATGTATGCATATATGATTAACTCTGAATGTGTGATCTTTGTGTTCCTCTGGCAAAATACCTAAGGAGAAAAATTTAAAAGTTTCAAAGGAAGGAATATTTATTTTGGCTCATTGTTAGAGAGGTTTTAGTATATGGTGGGTGGTCCTGTGAAGAACACCAGGGCAGAGAAGGAAGGGGGAGAAAATGTACTCCCTCATGACATTCTGCATTTGTGTGTGTGTGTGTGTGTGTGTGTGTTGTGTGTTTTCGTAGGATCTCTCTCCCCCACCCCCTTATTTTGCTCTAGTTTTTTTCATATGATATACCCTTGACTTCCTGAGGCCAGTTTATTTCACTTAGCATTATGTACTCTACTTCCATCCATTTGCCATCAAATGCCATTACTTCATTCTGTTTTATGGCAGAGGAAAACTTTATTGTGTATATATACCCCATTTTCTTTTCTTGTATTTTCTTTTCGTTGCCTTCTGGTACCAGTGATACCAGGTATTGAGCTCAGGGTGCTTAATCAGGGCCAGTTTTATTTTTTATTTTGAGACAGGGTCACACTATGTGGCTTAGGGCCCCAATAAGTTGGTGACGCTGGCTTTGCTCTTCTGATCTTCCTGCCTCAGTCTCCCAAGATGTTGAGTTTACAGATCTGCTCCATCGAGCCCATCCTGTACCACAATTTCTTAACCCAATCATTTAGTGATGTACAGATGGTTCCATATACTGGCTACCATGCATTGCAGTGCTATAAACATGGATGTGGCCCTATCATTGTAGTATGTTGATATGATATATTTTGGATGAATCCCAAGGAGTAGGAGAGCAGGTCATATGATGATTCCATTCTTAGACTTTTTTTTGAGGTGCTGGATATTGAACCCTAGGCTTTGTATATATTAGCAAGCAATCTACCACTGAGCTATATCCCGAGCCTCATTCCTACTCTTTTGAGGAACTGCTCCACCACTTTTCACTGTGGTTATACTAATTTGCAATCCAAACAACAATATATAAGGGAACATTTTCCCTCACATTCTTGCCAGCATTTATTATTTTGTATACTGTTGATAACTGCCATTCTAAATGGAATGAGGTGAAATTTCAATGTAGTTTTTTTTTTTGCATTTCCCTGATTGGTAGAAATATTGAATGTGTTTTCATATCTATTTTGGCCATTTGTATTTCTTCTTTTGAGGACTGTCAGAATGCTTCTTAATTTTCCTTATTAAGAATATTTTTATGGAGATGAATTTTGTTATCTCTTTTTCTTAAAAGAGTAGGTTTTATTTTACTGATATATGTATATTTTATCTCAAATATTATTTGTCTTTGAAAACTGTTCAGTTGAGCATTGCTAAAGCAGGTCTGTACCACAGGAGGTGAACAACACAGAAACCAATAATCAAAGAGTTCTAAGAAGCCTGGCTTCATTACAACTGTTGCTAACAAATTATGAATTTCAAAGGCAAATTCAAAATATATAGAATTCTGAGTAACTTTATTTCCTCTTCAATCATTTTTTTCCCAAAGATGTACAAGGAACATGGAAGAACAAAATCTAATATGTGTCTCAGAATTTCATCTATGAGACTATCAGAGGACCAGACTTACAGCCCATCATCTTTGGCCTGTTCCTGTCCATGTACCTGGTCACAGGTACCTGCTCATCATCCTGGCTGTCAGCTCTGACCCCCACCCCCACACCCCCATGTCCTTCTTCCTCTCCAACCTGTCCTTGGCTGACATCTGCTTCATCTCCACCACGGTCCCAAAGATGCTGGTGAACATCCAAACTCACAGCAGAGTCATCTCCTATGTGGGCTGCCTGACACAGATGTGTCTATTTACAGTTTTTGGATGTACGAATGATCTGCTTCTAACTGTAATGGCCTATGACCCGTATGTGGCCATCTGTCACCCCCTGCAATATGCCATCATCATGAACCCTCACCTCTGTGGCTTCTTAGTTTTTCTGCCTTTTCTGGTTAGTCTTTTGGACTCCCAGCTACACAATTTGATTGCTTTACAATTCACATGCTTCGGGGATGTGGAAATTGCTAATTTCTTCTGTGAACCATCTCAACTATTTAATCTTTCTTGCACTAATACAATAACTAGTACTATAGTCATATATTTTACTGATGGCCTCTTTGGATTTTTTGCTGTCTCAGGGATCCTTTTCTCTTACTATAAAATTGTATGCTCCATCCTGAGGATCCCTTCCTTAGGTGGGAAGTACAAAACCTTCTCCACCTGTGACTCTCACCTCTCAGTTGTTTGCCTATTTTGTAGATCAGGCTTTGCTGGGTACATTCTTTCAGCTGTGTCATCCTCCCCCAAGAAATATGTGGTGGTGGCCTCAGTGATGTACACTGTGGTCACCCCCCTGCTGAACCCCTTCATCTACAGCCTGAGGAACAGGGACATCAAAAGTGCCCTGTGGAGGCTGCACAGCAGGACTCTCTAATCTCATTATGTGTTCCATCTTTTCTTAGAATTGATTAGAAACTCAAACATCTAGGACTTCAGATGCTTTAATGTGGAATCACTATTTTTGTGTTTTCTTAGTTGGTGCTGACTTCATATTTCATGTCTGAATACTGGTTTATTGGGGTGTCTTTAATTCAATTTCACGATTTTCCTTGGATCCCTTTTCATTGTTAACATCAAATTTGGCAACACTTGTTCCTTCTCAGCAATACCCTGGACTCCAGGTGAAATGCTAAACTCTATTTTCACACAGTTAAAATTGGTGTTCTTTACAGTTCTTGTGAATTTTCTTTAAAAAGTGTACCTAAGTGGCTGGGGCTGGGGCTCAGTGGTAGAACATTTGACTGGCATTTATGAGATTTGTGAGGCATTGGGTTTGATTCTTAGTACCACATATAAATAAATGAATAAAATAAAAGGCCCATGAACAACATACACACACACACACACACACACACACACACACACACACACACATATAAAATTGTATAAAATTGTGTATAAAATTGCATCTAAGATATCTATTGAGGCATGCACATCTCAGGGCCAGATCACTGGATTTCCAGTTTGGCTTTCATTGTAATCACCTGAGAAGTTAAAAATGTTTTTGATCAGGTCTCACGTCTGTGGATTCTCATTTATATGGATCTGACTCACTAAATGTTCAGAAGAACCTTCATAGAAGGTTCGTATGCTGGCTCCTAAAGGGATCAAGCTCACAAGGGTAAGTTAGAAATGTGCCTACTGGAGCACCAGGCAAGGTGGTTTCCCTGGAATCTCTTCCTTCAACACATGCCCATCAACCCCACGGAGCTTGTCATGCACTGGTTTAAGGGAGTGACTCTCTCCTCCAGCCCCACCCTTCTGTAGTTGTATCCTCAGGCTGACTGGGGACTCTTGGAATCACTTCTCGGTGATCACCACAAGTTTCACCACGGTCACTAATTTTACTACCTTGAAAATACAGTATATGTCACTAGGCCCTTTTCCCTCTCTCTCCATATTTAGATTTGTTAGTATTTTTACAGGAAACTGAATTATAAATTGTAACACAGAGGCAAAGGTTTATTGTGAATTTTGTGAAATTGCAATTTTAAAAAAATGTGATAAAGAAATAAAGCTGATTTTAAATGTATGTACCTCTTTCCTGGTGTCCATGTGAGTGAGGTTTCAGAGGTGGTATTATATATTTTTCTTAAAAGAACAAAATTCGTTCTTCCCTCTCTTCCTCCCTTTTCCTGTGTTTTCTTCCTCTCACACATATTAACACCATAATAAACCCATTTATCATGAGACCCTCATTAGAGCTGGCACCATGTTGTTGTTGTTTTTTTAATTTCAGATTCCCAAATTGCAAACCAAATAGATGTTTTTTCCATCACAAGTTTTCCAACCTCCAGTATTTATTTATTGTATTTTTATTTATTTATTTTTAATACATAACAATAGTGGAATGCATTACACTCATTATTACCCATATACAGCACTATTTTTCATAACTCTGTATATAAAGTATATTCACACCAAATTATGCCATTATTCATGAACTCTTTTTTTTGCATTACAATTCTTAACACAACAGAAAACATACAAAAGGGCAATCTGCTTTAATCAATCTATCAATTCAAATGTTAATCTCAACTAATAAATATTAAACCCTTTCAAACCCACATACCCAGAATAATGTGTGACCAAATATCTGGGTACTTGCAGCTCATCAAGATTCTGCTAAATTCTACACTAACTAACAAAAAATCTTGAAGGTATTTTTATAAATGTATATCTAATATGTCCATACCTCACCAAACTGCTTGACTTTGTACTCCATAAACTTCTGAGAAAAGACATGTGTAAGGTTTTATTTTTATTATAAAATATTTTGAGGCAATTATTTTCCCCCAAATTTTAGAGTTACAGAATGAAAAATAGATGTTGATCTTTTATATAAAAACAAAGTTTAAGGTAATGAAGGCACAATTTTCTCAACCAAATATTCAAAGAAGAATGCCAGTAGTTCTGAGTTCTCTTTTTCTTCAGAATAATCATTATAGGAGGCAGAATGAAATCAAAACAAAATATTTTCCATACCCTGTAAATTCTTTCCAGTAACCTTGGTATGTTACCCTACCACCCACGATGACATGTCATCAACAGGAAAACACTTTGCTATGGCCTAATCATGACAAATGTCTCAACACTGATTCTTCCATCCCTATATGTACTCTGTACCTGCCATTTAATTTTTCTCATAGAAACTCTATAATTTATCCACTCATGGGTAAGAAGGTATCTGGTAACTATATCTTTTCGTCCACATGCAATCCAGTTATGTATATACTACAAATTCTTCATGTAAGTAAAGGATAAATAAAGCTCACTTCCATAGCACAGAGAGTTTTCACTGAGGAAACTCCATGGACAGAATAAACAAGATTGCAACTGATCACTGTTCACGTAAATCTTACATTACACATGAGAAAAATTGCAACCAGGAAACATCTACATTAAAATGTTCAAGAAAGAGCTGAAAACACAAATCTAATGATGGGAAAAGAGTACAGGAAATATGTGAGGAAGTTAAGCTAAGAATGCTGTGGCAATCCATGATTGAATGAGCAAATACAGGGAATAGAAAAGTGTAGCAATTAAATATCATTAACTATCCAAAAATCAGCTCAATATTGAAGACCATTGGGAGCTAAGAGTTGTACTATGCCCCAAATGGTCCTGTGTTCTCACCTGATATCCCCAGCTCCAGTGAGAGCACCTTGGTGTGTAAGTAGCTGCTCAAATGGGTGTCTGTGAGGAACTGATTCCTGGAGAACCTTGGCTGCCATATTTCTCCATCTTCTAGACTTTGCTCCAGCTCCTCTCTAACACTCAAGAGCAGGTTAAATGCCACAGTGCTTATGGACCAAGCCTTTGCCATTATTGTAGATAATTTTGTTGAAGACCAGGCAAAGTGCTTCCTATTGAAAGATATTCATCTTATCAGCTTATAAGTCCATTTTGAAAATTGAGCATTCCATGAGTTTCAATGTATCTTTATATTAATAGTGTGATTTTGAGTATGATACAAAACTCACTCTGTTTAACTTCTTCAAGTGTCTATGGGTGAGGAACAAATACTTAACTAAGAGCATGCTTGAGAGAATGTAGTTAAATATATTGATCAAGACAGTGTGTTTAGTGTATTGAAACAGATTGATAATTTTAAACTTTTGTTCTCATACTAAGAGATTCACAAATGGCTTCGCAGACAGAAAATCTGAATTTTAATATTAGCTTCTGAATTTTTTAGTTGTGTGGGCCAGAACTTGGTACTTTACTCTGAACCTTTCAACATGTTCATTTTTAATGATTTTTGCTTGTAGTCCCTTAGGATTTTCTAGCAAATGTGTGAACATGGCAAGAATCCTTAAGGAGATATATCATTATCCTGTATTCCAAGAAGGAAGCAATTCCAATAAATTATTTGGACTCCAGTGTGCCTTAACCCTGGATATCTGACAAACAACTGCATTTTTTACAGACAGGTGTATTTTTATGTTTATACAACAATATCTTGACCAGGTTAAGCACATAAAATGAATAACATTCATCTGTATCTCAAAACATAACAAAATGATAGCAATTATTGGCACATCTATATTTGTATACCATGGAGTAAAAAATTACTCACATCTTACAAGAAAGCATGAAGACATTTTTCATCCATATGTACAATATTTCCCATTTTTCTTGGAGTCCTACACCATCTATAAAACTACACTTATCTAAGAAGTCCTGAGAGAAAAAAAACCTCTAGCTATTTTTGCTGAGGGCCATTGCCAAGTAGGAATGACGCATCGAAATTTCCTTGCCAGGTACCCCATGTTAAATGGACTTGCCTTGGAATTTCGCTGTTGACCTTGCTTGTGTGTTTGAGAAAGGTGACACTGCTCAAGGACCAGGGTGGATCCAGGATTAGGGTATATCCTGCAGGTTTGAGGAAGTATCCCGCTCCTTGGGTTTAGGGCGTCCCGGTTTAAGACAAGTTTAAGGCGTTCCCAGTTTAAGACCTTGGGTTTTAGGGAAGTTGGATGTTGAAGATTATTGCTGCTGGGAATAGGGCATTCCTGCTGCTTGAGTTCTCGTGAGATTCAGAAAGGATTTGGAAAAAGGCTCGTGGAGTAGGTGAATTGGGCGGCAGCAGAACTTGGATTTCCCCAGAACGTGTGTAGAGGCCGGTGTGAGTTCAGGAATAAAGAATTGCTGTTTGAATCTACAAGGTGTGTGGTGGCTCGTGATCTTGTGCCCAGCCAAGACATTGGCAATTTTTATATTTTTATTGATTTTTTAATTTATATATGATAACAGAATTCATTATAATACAGATTACTACACATATAAAGCACAATTTTTCATATCTGTGGTTGTATACAAAGTATATTCACACCATTCATGTCTCCATACCTGTACTTTGGATAATAACGTTCATCACATTCCACCATCATTTCTAACCCCTTGCCTCCTCCCTTCCCCTCCTACCCCTCTGCCCTATGTAGAGTTTGTCTATTCCTCCCATGCTCCCTCACCCTACCCCACTATGAATCAGCCTCCTTATGTCTGAGAAAACATTCTGCATTTGGTTTTGGGGGATTGGCTAACTTTACTTAGCATTATTTTCTCTAACTCTATCCATTTGCCTGAAAATGCCATGATTTTATTCTATTTATTGCTGAGTATTATTTCATTGTGTATATATATGTCAAATTTTTTATCCATTCATCTATTGAAGGGCATCTAGGTTGGTCCCACAGTTTAGCTATTGTGAACTGAGCTTCTATAAACACTGTTGTGGCTAAGTCCCTGGAGTATGCTGTTTGTAAGTCATTTGGGTATAGATGAGTCAAATGGTGGTTCCATTCCTAATTCTCCAAGAATCTCCATACTGCTATCCATATTGGCTACACCAATCTGCAGTCCTATCAGCAGTGTATGAGTGTACCTATTTTTCCTGCATCCTCGCCAACAGTTATTGTTGTTTGTATTCATAATAGCTGCCATTCTCACTGGAAAGAGATAAAATCTTAGAGTAGTTTTGATTTGCAATTTTTTAATTGCTAGCAATGATGAACTTCTTTAATATATTTGTTGATTGATTGTGTATCATCTTCTGAGAAGTGTCTCTTCAGGTCTTGGCCCATTTATTGATTAGGTTTTTATTTTTTTGGTGCTTAGCTTTTTGAGTTCTTTATATACACTAGATATTAGTGCTCTATCTGATGTGTGAGGGGTAGGCTCTCTATTCACCTCACAGATTGTTTCTTTTGCTGAGAAGAAATTTTTAGTTTGAATCCATCCCATTTATTGATTCTTGATTTTAATTTTCTTGCACCAATGGAGTCTTATTAAGGAAGTTGGGGCCTAACCCCACAGGATGGAGATTAGTCCTACTTTTTCTATTAGATGCAGGGTCTCTGATCCATTTTGAGTTGAGTTTTGTGCATGGTGAGAGATAGGGGTTAAATTTCATTTTGTTGCATATGCATTTCCAGTTTTCCCAGCACCATTTGTTGAAGAGGATATCTTTTTCTCCAATGCATGTTTTTTGGCACCTTGTCTAATATAAGATAATTGTAATTTTGTTAGTTAGTCTCTGTGTCCTCTGTTCTGTACCATTGGACTACTAATATGTTTTGGTGCCAATATCATGCTCTTTTTGTTACTGTTGCTCTGTAATATAGTTTAAGGTCTGGTAGAGTGATGCCACCTGCTTCACTGCTATGATTGCTTTAGCTATTCTGAGTCTCTTATTTTTCCAGATAAAATTCATGTCTGCTTTTCTATTTCTATGAGGAATGTCATTAGGATTTTGATTGTAATTCTGTTAAATCTGTATAGTACTTTTTGTACTATGGTCATTTTGATAATATTAATTGTGTCTATCCAAGAACAAGGTAGATCTTTCCATCTTCTAAGGTATTTTTTGATTTTTTTTCTTTAGGGTTCTGTAATTTTCATTATATAGACCTTCCATCTCTTTTGTTAATTTGATTCCCAAGTTTTGTTTTGTTTTGTTTTGTTTTGAGGCTATTGTCAATGGGATAGTTTTCCCTTTCTGAGGATTTGTCACTGGAATGCATTTGATTTGTCACAGAAATGCATTTGATTTGAGGCAATATCACCCTGATTCCAAAACCAGGCAAAGACACAGCAAAAAAAGAAAACTTCAGACCATTATCCTTAATGAACATAGATGCAAAAATTCTCAATAAAATTCTGGCAAATTGAATACAAAAACATATAAAAGATCATGCACCATATTCAAGTGATATTCATCCCAGGGATGCAAGAATGGTTCAACATATTGAAACCAATAAATGTAATTTATCACATCAATAGACTTAACGATAAGAATCACATGATCACCCTAATAGATGCAGAAATTTAACAAAAGATACCACCCCTTCATTTTTAAAACACTAGAAAAATTAGGGATAACAGGAACATATTATAAAGGCTATCTATGCTAAGCCCCAGGCCAACATCATTCTAAATGGAGAAAAATTGAAGGCATTCCTTCTAAAAACTGGAACAACATAGAGATGCCCTATTTCACCACTTCTATTTAACATAGTTCTTGAAACACTGGCCAGAGCAATTAGACAGATGAAAAAAATTAAAGGGATACACATAGGAAAAGAAGAACTCAAATGGACACTATTTGCTGATGATATGATTCTATACCTAGAAGACCCAAACAGGTCCACCTGAAAACTTCTAAAATCAGTAAATGAATTTGGCAATGTAGCCGGATATATTATCTTGGACTTTCAATATCATGTAATTTTTTTTCAAATAGCAACAACAGGAAGAATACATAGAATACGTGGACAGCATTTGAGTGTTCTGATCATAAGAAAAGGTAAGACAAAACGGAATGTGAGAAGTTACCATTGTACCCATTAATTTGAGGAAATAAATCATTTGAGAGTGAGTTCATTCATTTGATGAAACAAGCAAAATTTCTTGTTTTTCCACACCATTGTCTTCTGCCCTAATCTTTGACAGCCATGCTAGCATCTGATCACTTTTGTCTTCTGAGAAAGGAGTTCAGCATCATATTACATTTTTGTTCCTCTCTAAGCATTCAAAAAGCTCTCAAAATCCAGTCTCTTGACCTGAAATTATACTCTAATGCCTGCCATTGATCATTTGATTTCACCAAAGTCAGACTATTCTACTTTCTGACACACAGCTACATGAGACCCTTTCTTTATATATATATATATATATATATATATATATATATATATATATATATACCCAATTTAATTCAGCATATTGTTAAGATTCTGTCACATCAATTAATGACACATCTATGAATTCCTCACACAGAGTCCTCTGAGCCATGGTGGCTGCATGGATAGGATATGGAAGGTAGCTAAGGACATCCGTTCTCATCCAACTCAACAAGTAGAAAAGAACAGAGGGACATGAAGTGGGAGGGAAAGGGAGAGAAAAGGGGAATTGCATGGAAATGGAGGGAGACCCTCATTGTTATACAAAATTGCATATAAGAGGTTGTGAGGGGAATGGGAAAATAAACAAGGAGAGAAATGAATTACAGTAGATGGGGTAGAGAGAGAAGATGGGAGGGGAGGGGAGGGGGGATAGCAGAGGATAGGAAAGGTAGCAGAATACAACAGTTACTAGTATGGCATTATGTAAAAATGTGGATGTGTAACTGATACGATTCTGCAATCTGTGTTTGGGGTAAAATTGGGAGTTCATAACTCACTTGAAGCTTATGTATGAAATATGATATGTCAAGAGCCTTGTAAAGTTTTGAACAACCAATAAAAAAAAGAAAAGAACAGAGGGATGAAGCACATTTACTTAAACATTCAGGAACCATGAACATAAGTTAATCTGAAGGAATTCTGCATTCTGCATCAAGATGAGCTATTTCTAGAAGAATGGAAATCAGAAGCCCCCAGGGACATTGTTGAACATGTGATATGATGGCAATACAGGAACTCTAACGATGAAAGAGCAACTAGTTTTGCTTCTTCTGACTACAAGTCCTGGAATGGCATGGTAGAATCTTCAGAAATGCAAATATCAGAGCCAATTTTTATGCCCTTGTCAAGTATGGAGGAAGTTTTGCTCAGGCTTTGTTGTTGTGATGAGTTCTGGACTGTGCTGGAGAGCACAGCAACATCTCTACAGCCTTGTGAGGTTCTTCTTGGAACTCAAGAATTAAGAAGGCAGCTTTCACGTGCTCACTGAGCCTCGCTTCTCAAATTCATACCATTGCCCACACTCATCCCCTTGAGTGTGTCCTGGAACCCCATTTTGCTTCCAACCAACAACATTGTAGTTTGGATGAGGTTTCCCCAAAGCTCCTGTGTTACTGGAGGAATATTAAGAGGTAAAATGATTAAATCATGAGAGTTATAGACCTAATTAGTCCATCCTAATGTGAATGGACTGACTGACTGGTAACTCTAGGCAGGTAGGTCAAGGCTGCAAGAGGTGGGGCACTGGAGTATACCCTGAATGAGCTCATTTGCAGTAAAACCCCTTCTCTTTTTCCTCTCCTATTTCTTCACCACCTATAAATGGAGCAGTGCTCCCCCACCTCCCCTTCCATCATGATGTCCAACCTCACTTGTGCCCAAAGCAATGGACTCAGCCAACTGTGGACCAAACCTCTGGATCCATGAGCTCAAATAAGCTTTCCTTCCTCTAAGTTGTTCTTGATGGATATTTTGGTCACAGGAGCAGCAACAACCAAACTGGCTAACATAAACTGGCAAAAGGATGAAATGTCACATCTGAGATTATAGAATAGACACTGGATTTTAATTTGAGGCTGGTTGTTGCTCTGTTATGTGCTCACTAGCTCTCATGGAAGCCAACATCCATGTTGAGAGCTTGTCCTGAGAGATTCAAGTGTCAAGGACCAAGGCAGTCTTTCATCCACCAGCCTGAAAGGAACCAAACCCTAGCCCCAGCCCTGGGAGTGAGCCTGCAAGCAAGAAATGCACCCACAGGCCCTCTTCCACTGTGGAGCCTTGAGGTGAAGCAGCCCTCTCTAACACCTTGATTACAGACTAGGGTGACACTCTGAATCACTAAAGGGTCGGAGGAGGTTGTAAGTAGTGCAAAAAAATCAATAGTTTCCTAATATCACACATATGTCAATTAAAAAGGCATAAAATAGAGGAAATCCTGTCATTTACATCCATCAGAATAAACTTGAAGGATAGTTATTAAATCAAAAGAGCTAGGCACAGGGAGATGAAATCTCCATGATCTCATTCCTCTCTGTATTGGATGAAGTTGATCTCAGAGAAATAGGTAATAGAATGGAGATTTCCTGAGGCTAGGACAGTTGGGAGCATTGTTGGAAAATGTTGGGCAAAGGATACAAAATTCTAATTAGAGATGAGGAATTAGTTCAAGAGATCAGATGTACACCATGGTGACCACAGTTAACGGTGGTATAATGTACTGGGAAATGCTGAGTGGATGTTAAGTGTTCTCCCCACAAAAATAACTGTGAGATTATGCCTACGTTAATTATCTGGGTTTAGTCATTTCACAGTATATGATACTCATAGACAAGTTTCACAAGTTGAACATACACTTTTAACTAAAAATATGAAAAATAAATTTGAATAATTAAAAAATTGAAAAACATTGAAGAGAAAGGACTTATTTTCCTTCAAAATATTGTGGACATCATAGTATTCATAACATCTCAAAAGGTTCAACTAAGGAGGCATTATCCAAGAGAGAGACTGCTCCTGAGATTGGTTCTTTGTAGGAATTAAACATTCCTAAGAGTAAATCTCATAGCTTTAAAATCAAACTTAGGGGGGGGAAAGAGGTTTTCCTTGGAATAAAAATAGAAATTACATTCACATCGGTCTAAATGAAAACAAAATTGACTGAAAATTTTCCTGTGTGCTCTCTTCTTTGTATCCCAAGGGAGCTGAATTGCTTGTAGAGTAGAAAGAAGACAGAACAATTTATTTAATGAGGAACTCTGAGAATTCAAACCCTGAGGCAGTAGACAATTTAATAATGCTCCTGGTGCCCCTTACAAGTAGTTCTCTAATCACATCCTGTATAAAAACCCTGTACCCTTCTTAGTCACAGACTGTGGTGAAGAGAATGCTTCAGTGACAACCGCTCATGAGAGCTGGTGTCCTGGTGGAGCAGGCAGGAGAGAAAGTGGGCGCTGGGCTTTGATCTAGGACCATAATGCCCAGGAAGCCCCCAATTCCTCTAGGCTGTGAAGTTCCTCTAAAGGAATTTTAGTTTCCATTGACAGGTCTCTTCCAGCTGTTCTTCTGCTTCCCTTTGTGTTCTTGGGATCCACCCCAGGACCAGTGTGTGCTTTGTTTTCTTTTGTTTCTGTTGATCCTAACTCTTCTCCACTCTTGTTTGTAATTGTACCCTCCTGTCAAGTTTCTGCCTCCAATTCCTATTTATTAACAACTCACCAAAGACCTCTTACCTACCTTCTTCCAAGTGTGACTGGAGTTTTCCGTTCCACTTTCTACCAGCAGATCTGTCTCTAGTTATCTGTCTCTTACTAATTCTGTATTTTTATAGTTATTGTCTCACATTAGTGTCCACAGCAGCTCTACCAAGAACAGCATCTACTGGTTTTTTTTTTTCAGATGTTTATTAATCTAAATTTCTCTCCTCCCTTTCCCAATTCCTTTGAAAGCTTAGGAAAATATCAAATGACTGAAGTTGGAAGAGGATGCCTTGGCATGTTCGTGGATCTAATACAAATCTGTAGCATTTGAAGGTAACATTTCCTTTTGGCTGTTGTTTGAAAACCACCATTTTTTACTGAGTCAGGAAAATGTCCATGGTTTGCAGGCCGTCTCAGCCCTGGATGGTAAGCACAGAAATGCCTGATAGTGTTTTTCAAATGCAGTTTTAACTGTGATCATATCTAGGATTACTATTAATCGATCTATTTTTATATGGAGGATGTTAACAAACTTCCTTACAATGAACAGTTTCAATTCATGGAATCATTGATCCTTTTCATCATGCGTTATGCTTTTAAAATAAACATAAATGCATTGTATTTAATATCACTACTCCTGTTTGTGAATCTTCACGCATGTGACAGGCATGACGTCTTCTCCTTTATGTTAGAGGACACATTTTTTATTTCAATCTTTGTTATGTCTCCAACAATTGTATTTGTTCACTACTGAAAATGTGGCTGGTGTAGCATGTGAGTCCCTGAAAGGTAAATGATGAGCCAAAACCCTCACTACCTCAGGGCCTACAGGATAATAAATCAGCTAAAGGAAGCTTTAATTGGTCTCACACTCTGTCCTTAATGAGCCTCATCCCCAGTTCACCATCACCAGGACTCTCAAAGCCTCTCTTATACTGAGTGGACCACCCCACAGGGCAACTACACATTCTCACCTCTTAGCCTAGAAGGCTTCTTCCTTCCTCATCTCCAGTGATTAACAATGACCCTTCCTCCCTAATTGAGGTAAGTATTACTATTTCAGAGAAGAGTCTTCTACCCACCCTCACATACTAAATTGGTCTTCAGTGATGTTTCTCTGACTTTAATTAATTAAAAACCTGTGGGAATTCATAACATTAACATTTTTTTTGTGTCAGAGAGAATGTGATCATTAATTTTTAACTCATAATTTTCCAATAAACATTACAGGATTTTTAAGTTTTTGAAAAATTTAATCCATTATGTCTATCATCTATTTTGACGATCACCCATTCAAGCAGGGAGACATTATCCTGCCTTGTATTTGATCTTAATGGTGGTACCCTTTATTTCCTTCTCTAATTTACATAGTTCAAAGAGGAAATGTTGAATTGACAATAATCAGAATTGCATACAGATGGCAGCCACGGTTAAAGGTGATATTGATTCATGATAGAAATGCAAGGATGACCTATTGAGGTCGTAAGAACAGAATTTCACACTTATGAGAATCCATTGTAGGAGAACAATTAAATCATTTTAATTAATTTAAATGTTCAATCCTACCATGTATTTAGTATTTATTTCTCCTACTGCAGAGGTGAAATATTTGCTTTTAAGAGAATTAGACTTTTTCAGGACCACAAGGTTGTAGGTCGGTGGACTAAAATTCAATTCTTAGAATTCCATCTCAAGAACCCAATAAATGAGAACTCTGTAGCCCACCTTTGGACACTTACATATCCAGAGTATTATAATTAAAAGGATGATCATAATTATAATAATAGCTATCATGTATTGAAACTGCCACCATGAACAGAGGCATTTTTAAACCATACCAACAATGTAACAACAATAAACTCATTTTAAAGGAAAAAAATTTAAGGCACTGACAGTGAAATGTCATTTCCTTATAAACAGTCAAATCATAAAAAGATGGTATGTAGGTTAATCACTAATGTGGAGGTTTTCCCAAAAAAAAAGCAGTATATCTAGAGATCATCAGAGAAACTACATGGAATGTCTGGTGTTATGTTGGAATGGCACTATAAAATATAACATTGGTTGATGTCCATAAATTCAAATGGAAGTATTAACACAGGACATCCCTGATAAAGAGAAGAAATTTATGCTGCATTAAAGGAAGTGTGGATGCTTATATACATTTAAATGAGAAATGAGCTGCCGCTTCGAGGAGGGAATCACAGTGATTGCCAAGATCAAATAGAAGGGTGGTATTAAAAGGTGGTAAATACCCGAGGTACAAATTTATTCTTTATTGAACATGCATTTACCTCCTTTCTCAGCAGATCATCAGCTCCATGGAAGCAGAAAACGACACAATTCTGACACAGTTCCTCCTCCTGGGCCTCTCAGAGGATCCCGAATGGCAGCCCTTTCTCTTTGAGCTCTTCCTGTGCATGTACCTGGTCACAGTGCTGGGGAACCTGCTCATCATCCTGGCCGTCAGCTCTGACCCCCACCTCCACACCCCCATGTACTTCTTCCTCTCCAACCTGTCCTGGGCTGACATCTGCTTCATCTCCACCACGGTCCCAAAGATGCTGGTGAACATCCAGGCACATAGCAAAGACATCTCCTACATCCAGTGCCTCACTCAGACATATTTTTTTACAACTTTAGTTGGAGTGGATAATATTCTGTTGACAATAATGGCCTATGACCGCTTTGTGGCCATCTGCCACCCTCTGAAATACACAGTCATCATGAACCCCCGGCTGTGTGTCCACCTGGTGCTGCTGTCTTGGCTCATCCTGTCCTGGGTCTCCCTGATTCATATTCTACTGTTGAAGCGACTGACCTTCTCCACGGGCACTGAAATCCCACATTTCTTCTGTGAACTGGCTCAGCTTCTCAAGGTGGCCACCTCTGACACCTTTATCAATAACTTGTTTGTGTACCTGGCGACTGCCCTACTGGGTGTGTTTCCTGTCACTGGGATCCTCTATTCTTACTCTCAGATTATCTCCTCCTTACAGAGGATTTCCTCCATGAAGACCAAGTCCAAAGCCTTTTCCACCTGTGGGTCCCACCTCTGCGTGGTCTCCTTGTTCTGTGGAACAGGACTTGGGGTTTACCTCACCTCTGCTCTGACCCATTCTGCCCAGGCAAGCTCCGTTGCCTCAGTGATGTACACTGTGGTCACCCCCATGCTGAACCCCTTCATCTACAGCCTGAGGAACAAGGATGTGAAGGGGGCCCTGGGGAGACTCCTCAGCAGAGCAACTTCTAGACCTTGATGGATCACTGACCTCAGAACTCAGGAAATGTTGTGTCCCCTGAGGAACAATGCACTGAATTACAATATCTTAACTCTTTTCTACCCTAAATTTCATGCTTAATTTCTTGTATTCCCAAAACTCTAGTGACTTTCCTTTTCCCGATGTTCATTTCTTTTTTCTCTTCAGCAACCTCCCGTGTTAACTCTTCCCTACCCATGGTTCACGAAGTCTCAAGTGTGTCATGTTGTCTAACAGGCCTTGCTGAGATTCCAACATGAGAGCCAACACTTATAACCTGTGTTCAGGGACATTTCTCAAAAATTGTTTCTTTAAGTTTCTTGACCTCAATTTGGTTGTATCCCTCTTTTCCCTGGAAGAAAATGAATGAAAACCATCACAGCCAAGTGCTGGCAATACTCAGAGTGTGTCTGTCCTTTACATGCATGGCTTTATTCGATCCTGAAAACATTGCTTGGGGGAAGTTCTTTGAAATTTGCTAACTTCTGAAAAGAGACTGAGCTTGAAATTCATGCTCACCTGGAACATGGAACGGAGCCCAACTCCTAGATATGTAGCCTCATCTTTGTAAGAATGGTTGTGTTTTCAACATGAAACCTGGAATGCAGTCCTGAAAGTGAGTTTGTCCTTTGCTTTCATGGTGACATAATGTCTCTGAAACATGCTGCATCATTTGTGATCTTTGCTTTTCCCTCCCTTCCTTCCTTCCTTCCTTCCTTCCTTCCTTCCTTCCTTCCTTCCTTCCTTCCTTCCTATTTTTTCTTTCTTCTTTGCTCTCTCTCTTTCTTTTCTCCCTCCTTCCCTTATTTCTTCTTTTCCTCTGTTCTTATGACTCTTTCACTGGTAATGTTATCCAGTCCCAGTCCTTGTTCTGGCTGAATACTATTCCACTGCATGGATACACACAGGCTGTCTTTCCGGTTATCCAGTTTTGGACAATTGTGTAATTATCCTATTTGGGGTATTTAGTCAATAAGAACCTGCGTACATTAACCCTTACCCATCTTCACTTAAGTATGCTCAGTGATTGTGCATAATGACAAAATCCCCAAGCAAACCTTTTTCCCTGACCTAGTTAATAAGCAAGCAAGTGCATATGAGTGTTTTAATTATTGTAGTAATAATCTCAGAGTGGAACTTCTGTGTTGTATGGTCATTTTACGTTTAGTTGTTTGAAGTATAGCTGAGCACATTTCACATTCTAATGTGTACAGCTACCAAAATGTTCATATCCTTGGCAATACTTGAGGAGTATGTGAAATTCATAAAGTTGGGTTATATGCATTTACAAATGTGCTGTTACAAAATCCGCTGTCCTCTATGATTAATGTTAATAATCTCACTGTGCTTTTGATTTGCATTTAGCCATGATTAATTCAACATCTTCCAGATGTCTATTGGCAGGCACTATGTATACTTTGGAAAAATGACTTCTCACTTACTTGCTCATTTTGCAATGGTACAGAGTGCATTTGCTTCTGACCTCTAAGATTTCTTTGTCCATTGTAGATACTTGACTCATAAGATTTGTGTTTTGAAAATATCACCCCATTTTGTATATGGTTTCCCATTTATGTGAAGCACATAATTTTTTTGTTCATTTAAATCATAGTGGTATATAATGCATCTTTTGAAGTTATTTCTCCCAATTAAAATTTTGTGTCCTTGGAGCAACATCTACTCATACCAATCCTCTGGTAAACACCCTTTTAATCTCTGTTTTCATGAGTTGGAATATTTTAGATACCATACTTAAGGGAGATTTATGACTGACTCGCCTCTTTTAAGAGAATGTCATATGGTTTCATCCATGTTGTATCAAATGACAAGATTTCCTGTTTTTTCTTTCTATACTACTGGCCTGTGGTTTGGAATCACCATTCCTTTGCGATGTATGTTTTTTGCTAGTATGGATAAGACTCCAATTCTGATTTCTTCTATCAATTTGATGCAGGATTGCATATTAGAAACCATTGGTCTTTACAAAGAGTTTTAGAAACTTTCTACCCCACTGTTCTGTCAGAACATCTTAGAAGACTGCAGCTGAGGTGCAAGCCGGGGTTTCAGCCATTTTGTGGCTTCACAGCTGAGGATCTGCTGCAAAGGTACTTCATGCAGCTGTGGGCAGGATTCAGGTTCTTGTAGGATGGTGGCCAGAGGCCTCTCCTAATTCCTAGCCACAAGGGACTCTGATGGAGAATCTCAGAACACAGAAGCTGGCTTGTCAGTGTGTGCAAGCAGGTGACAGAACAAGGGAGGACCAGGCCTATCCTTCCATCAGTGCACTAGTTCCTAAGTACCCCAAGAAGGTGGAGCTGTCCCTCTCCGTATGGCCCACCACCCACCAAGACACCAGTCTGTCAGCAAAAATATCCTACAGAAGAACAGGCAGATGGCATATGTACCTCTCTTCTGTAGGGGACATTTCCACAGTTTTGACTCTGCTGCTCTTGGACCTGAAGTCAAAAAGAATAACCTTGGTTCTCTTCCAACAATAGGGTCTCACTAGAGCATCACATTAAACTGCTGTCATTCCATGTGCAGACACAACAAGGGTATCCAGTAGCTCTGAATTTTTCTTGAGAAAGTGCTCCACGAACTCCAAATGTACTTCTTTCAGATTTTGTATGTGTTATCACCTAATAAAACCTTTAATAAAATAAACAATTCTCTGTCTTTATTGAAGTTGATAAAAATAGGTGACAAGGTTATCACGGTCTTTGGAAATTGTCCATAGTCTACCCATAAGGACCTCACAAATGATAAAGATTAAGACAGTTGATTGTTTATTGACCAATGTAATAAAACCTCAATATATACCCCTTCAAGTTGAATGTGGTACAGATGATGCTATTGCTGTGTACATGGATACATACTAGAGGTGAACCTAACTCCAGGAGTGCAATGCCCTATGAGAGATGCCTGGTGTTCAGATTATGTAATAAAAGCATGTTTTGTATCATGATGCAAGTCACACAATTTCTAATACCGAATGACTTATGAATTCTAGGAATATGCATTGGAAAACAAATCTTTTTATATAATAATAGGAGCTATCATTGATGGAGAACTATAGTTTGCCTGGCTCATGACAATTTATATATAATCATTTGAAGAGGTTGGAAGAAATGTACTAATGCAGTTCATTGGCTCCTGAGGAGTCTTAGGCTCGAGAGGCAGGGGATGTTGCCTAAATTCTCAGGTGTAAGAATCAGTGTACGATTGAGGAAATGTCTCTAACTTCAACACTCTTTCTATTTTCTATATTTTCCATCCTAATCAAAGATTGTGACATTACTTTTAGGTACTTGGTGTGGAATTTAAAGAATTTCCCTGAAACCCTCCTAATTTATTAAATAAAATAGAGAGAAAATATAAGAAGGCCACATTGTCATTGTATTTTCCGGGGACTTTGGCTACCAAATGGGAAGGAGAACAGGTAACCTGCTTTGGTTGGTGACATGGACTAATATCAACATAAAGTAAAAGAAGTAAAAGTTTGTTTAGTTTATGATGAAATTCTTGATTTAATAATCTCCAGACAATCTTCAGACATAGCAACCAGAAATGTGAAGCCACCGGTGACGCCCCAGATGGACACCTGAGCCACACTGACACTGGCTTTATTTTCTGAGTATTTTTAAATGCTTCAATTGCAGACATCTCAAAATATACCTTTCTCTCCCTCTATTGTGATTTGTCACTTTGTACTCACCCAAGAAATAGAAATAATCCAGTTCTTTTAATGGGATGAATAGCTGGGAGGGGCAAAGAGGGAAATCCAGGTCACAGAGAAACTGAAGGGCTCTCGAAAACACTGAGCTTAGGGGTGTCAGACAAATATACTGAATTTTTCATGTAGCGAAATTCTGTGACCCTGGAAGAAAGTACATAAAGTACATAAAAACAAAACCAGAAGGAAAGCACAGCAGTGATTTCAAGTGTCCCTGCTCAGCATGAAAAGGTAGCTACAGGGGGTGAGATTAGAGGAGAAAGAAAATTGTTGAAAACCCAGCATAATGAAAAGCTACTTGGGGGCTGGGGATGTGGCTCAAGCGGTAGCGCGCTCGCCTCGCATGCGTGCAGCCCGGGTTCGATCCTCAGCACCACATACCAACAAAGATGTTGTGTCCACCGAGAACTAAAAAATAAATATTAAAAATTCTCTCTCTCTCTCTCTCTCTCTGTCTCTCTCTCTCTCTCCTCTCTCACTCTCTCTTTAAAAAAAAAAAAAAAAAAAAAAAAGAAAAGCTACTTGGTGTTGACCGAGAGTGGGTTTATTTTTTTCGATTATATTGCATTAAAGTAAAATCATGTAATGTACACAAATGTCAGACTTGAAAAACTGATCACATCTCAATTGTTTGTCTCCTTGAACAAGTCACTTCACCTCTCCTTGGACTCAGTTTTCTCTGCATGAGGTCAGTGGTGCAATAAGAGGAACTATCTGACATGTGTTCTTACAAATGTTTTACTATGTTTCTCACATAAATCCCTTTTAAAATGTAAGTGAGTTATTTTGAAGACTTGCAGACAGACAGGAATGAAAGACGTGAACAGTCCACACAGATTTCCTACAGAGTAGATGAATATACTGGTAACAATCTGTGGCCTTCATCTTCTCTTTGTCTTCCTCCTCCATTAGCGTGAGGAAGTCCTTAGAGACTGGAGGAACACAGAGCAATTTGGCTAATTAGGAGCTCTGTTCTTTGGGCTTCCAAGGCCATTTAATAGGCAATAGTCAGCCTGTCCCTTTTGTCACAGTCGAATGGCTCCAGTATTGAGGGTCCCACACCTGCATGTGCATCAGGAAGATCCTATCTGATGCTGAATCCTTGTCAAAGCTGGATACATGTATTTATCCTGGGGGTAAAGTCTCACCCTTTGCCGGGCATGGGCCTGTTTTCGGACGTGCATTCCTTGGTCATGACCCAGCAGAGAAGCATTGTGACCAGGTAAACACAAATACCTAACCCTAACCCTAACCCTAACCCTAACCCCAGCTTGTGGGAGAGACCCTGGGAAGTACTGTTTCCTCATAATGAGGACAAACATGTTCATTAGTAATTCCAACTGTCCTCCTTGACCTCACCTGGCCAGATAGCTTCAGTATCTTCCATGTCTCCAGTGTCAGGCCAAGTGAACGACATGCAAAGTTTCTGCTATGAAGAATGTGAAGTGTATGTTTTTGGTTGTAGCAGGGGGAGCAGAATTCTTATTCAAAATGTGCTTTCCACCCAAACTGCTTCTACTTTTCGTAGATATCACACCCACAGTAGTAGGAAATGCATCCTTCTTAGTAATCCAGATGGGCTGGTTCCATATGTTGGTGATTGTGAGTTACAGTGCTATAAACATTGATGGGGATGTATCATTATACTATGCTGATTTTAGTTATTTTGGATAAATACTAAGGAGTAGGAGAGATGGGTCGTTGGTGATTTCATTCTTTTTATTTTATTTATTTATTTTTTTGAGTTGCTGGATATTGAACCTGAGCTTTGGGCATGCTAGACAAGCACTCTATCACTACGCCATATCCCCAGCCTCATACCTACACTTGAGGAAACTCTATCACTCTTCATAGTGGTTGTACTAATTTGCTGTCCCACCAACAACACATGCGTGAACATTTTCCCTCACATCCTTGCCAGTGTTTATTATATATTGTATTCTTGATAACTGCCATTCTAACTGGATTGAGGAAAAATTTCAGGGCAGCTGTTTTAGGATTTCTCTGATTGCTAGGGATATTGAACATGTTTTCATATGTTCATTTGCATTTTTTGGCCATTTTTATTTCTTCTTTTGAGAAGTGTCATAGTGCTTCTTAATTTATTTAATTAAAAAGACTTTTTTAATGCACAAAAGTATTGTTATATCTTTTTCTTAAATGAGTAGGCATTATTTTACTGAGATAGGTATTTTTTAATCTCTAATATTATTTATCTTTGAAATTTGTTCAGTTGAGCATTTCTGAAGTATGAACAATTCTAAGACAAGGTTTATTACAAATGAGAAGTGTTGCTAATAGTTTATGGCTATCAAAGGTTAATTCAAAATATATAGAGTTCTGAGTAACCACTTGTTTCATTTTTCAACCATTTTCCTTTTACCCAAGGTGTACAAGGAATATGGAAGAACAAAATCTAACAGGTATCTCAGAATTCTATCTCATGGAACTGTCAGAGGACCCAGACCTGCAGCCCCTTCTCTTTGGACTGTTCCTGTGCATGTATCTGGTCACAGTGCTCGGGAACCTACTCATCATCCTGGCTGTCAGCTCTGACCCCCACCTCCACACCCCCATGTACTTCTTCCTCTCCAACCTGTCCTTGGCTGACATCTGCTTCATCTCCACCACAGTCCCAAAGATGCTCATGAACATCCAAACTCACAGGAGAGCCATCTCCTATGTAGGCTGCCTGACACAAATATCTCTATTTAGCATTTTTGGATGTATGGATGATCTGCTTCTAACTGTGATGGCCTATGACCGGTATGTGGCCATCTGTCACCCCTTGCAATATATGATCATCATGAACCCTCGCCTCTGTGGCTTCTTAGTTTTTCTGCCTTTTCTGGTTAGCCTTTTGGACTCCCAGCTGCACAATTTGATTGCTCTACAACTCAAATACTTCAAGGATGTGGAAATTGGTAATTTCTTCTGTGATCCATCTCAACTACTTAATTTTCCCTGTACTAATACATTAACCAATACTATAGTCATGTATTTTACTGGTGCCATCTTTGGATTTTTTCCAGTCTCAGGAATCATTTTCTCTTATTATAAGATTGTTTCCTCCATCCTGAGGATCCCTTCCTCAGGTGGGAAGTACAAAGCCTTCTCCACCTGTGGCTCTCACCTCTCAGTTGTTGGCTTATTTTATGGAACAGGCATTGTGGGGTACCTTCATTCAGCAGTGTCATCCTCCCCCAAGAAAGATGTGGTGTCCTCCGTGATGTACACTGTGGTCACCCCCATGCTGAACCCCTTCATCTACAGCCTGAGGAACAGGGACATTAAAAGTGCCCTGTGGAGGCTGCACAGCAGGACGGTCTAAGCTCATGATGTGGGCTGCCTGATGTTCCATCTTTTCTTAGTGTTGATCAGAATCTCAGTCATCTAGGACTTCAGATGATTTAATTTGGAATCACTATTTTTGTGTTTTCTTAGTTGGTGCTGACTTCATATTTCATGTCTGAAAACTGTTTTATTGGGGTGTCTAATTCAATTTCACGATTTTCCTTGGATCCCTTTTCATTGTAAACATCAAAATTGGCAACCCCTGTCCTTCTTAGGAATACCCTGGACTCCAGGTGAGTGGAGAAACTCTATTTTTACATGGTTAAAATTGTTGTCCTTTAAAGTTCTTGTGAATTTTCTTTAAAAATTTCATCCAAAGGGGCTGGGGTTGTGGCTCAGTGGTAGAGCACTTGCCTTGCACATGGGAGGCACAGGGTTGGATCCTGAGCAACACATTTATATATGAACAACACGTGCATATATAGATGTAAGTATGTATTGTGTCACATTTATATATGAGCAACACATGCATATATAGATGTAAGTATATATGTAAAATGTATATATTTTTTTAAAAAAACAATTGCATCTCAGTATGAATTGAGGCATGTTACATCTTGGGGTCAGATCCCTGGTCTCCAGTTTGACTTTCATTGTAAAAGAAGTTAATTTTTTTTTGACTAGGTCTCATGCTTATGGATTCCTATTAATATGGATCTGACTAATTAAATGTTTAGAAGAACCTTCTATAAAGGTTCCAATGCTGGTTCCTAAAAGGATTTTCAAGATGTCCTTAGGCCTGAGCCTATGCAAATCCATTTTAAAAACTCCAGTTTGAAACCTGCAGTCTCACCAGTCACATCTAACAGAGCCCTCCAGTATGGCCCTCAGACAAGTCACGTCCCTTCACCCTGATAAACAGAGTGACGCTCTGGCAGGCTGTCCTCACCTGATAAGAGGGAAAGGCGAGAAGGCCCTAGTGGAGACCACCAGACCAGATGTTTCTGAAATCTGTTGGTAGCTGATAAGGATTGAAAGCCCCAAAATGCAGTATGAATAATAGAGTTAATGAAAAGGGATTCAAGCCAGCCGAAACAAGGATGCACACGAGCTGGAGAGCCTGACGAGGACCTGACATCCCAACACTCGTCATCGTTCCTGATCCTCTGCGTGATCCTCACGGCTCTCCAACTCTACCCCCTCGTCTGGACCTGGGTGAGAGCCATAGCTCCTCCCTACCACCCTCTCCTCCACCAGTCGTCCACTCCACGCCAGGAGAAGCCTGCCTTGGTTCCGGACCTGATCACCGTGGTCTGAGTGAGTGTGCTGGACGTGAAGCCTAAGGCCTGAGACTTTTGAGCTCAGCATGCAGAGGGAGTGTCTGTCATGAGCCTGTCATGATTAGGTGTATTTGCAGTGCTTAGAATTAATCTAGAATTGTCTGATGTGAACTGATGTTGTCTATCACAGTGCCTAGCATTAAGGACTGTCACTTTCTTGATTAAGAACCTATAGAGTGAAACTGTATTGAGTGCTTTGAGTGAATAAAGCATTGAAAAGGGCAGAGACATGTAGACATTCTTTATTTCTCCCCCTCGACTGCATATGTCGCAATTTTGCCCCTTTGCAACAGGGATCAAGCTCAAAAGGGTAAGTCAGAGCACCAGGCAAGGTGGTTTTCTTGGAATCTCTTCCTTAAACACACATGCCCATCTACCCCTGGAGCTTGTCATGCACTGGTTTAAGCGAGTGACTCTCTCCTCCAGTCCCACCCTTCTGTAGTTGTATTCTCAGGCTAACTGGGGACTCTTGGAATCACTTCTCCACCTTCCACCTGGTTTGGTGGTCACACTGGTTACACCATGGTCACTAACTTCATTAGTTTGAAAATCCAGTATATGTCACTAGGCCCTTTTTCCTCTCTCTCCATTAAAATATTTAGATTTGTTCATATTCTTATGGGACCGTGATAAATTGTAACATGGGGAAAAAGATATGTTGTGAATTGTCTGAAATTGGAATATTTTTAAAAGTGATGAAGATATCAAGCTTATTTTAAATGTATATGCTTATTCAGGTGTCCAAGTGAGTGAGGATTCAGGGGTGGTATAATATGACACATTTTCTTAAAAGAAAAAAAAAATCATCCTTTCTTATTCTGTGGCTTCCTGCTTTGCCCTGTGTTTTCTTCCTATCACATGTTAACACCATAATAAGCCAATTTGTCATGAGTCCCTCATTAGAGATGGCACCATGTTATTTTGAATGTCCAAATCCCAGATTGCAAGCTAAATAAACTTCTTTTCTTCATAAGTTTTCCAATATCAGGCATCTTGTGATAGCAACAGAATCATACTAATACAAAAGGGCAATTTAGCTTTAATCAATCAATGAAAATGTTAATCCCAAGAAATAAATGTTAAACCCTTTCAAACACACATACCCCAAATAATTTTTGACCAAATATCTGAGTACATGTGGCCCATCAAGATTCCATTAATTTCCACAATATCACACAAGAAATGTTGATGATATATTTACAGATGTGTATCCAGTATTGCTATACTTCACCAGACTGCTTGACATTCTACTCCTGAGAGAAGACATATGTAGGTTTTATTTTTATTATTAAATAATTTGGGGGAATTATTGTTCCCCAAGTTGAAGAGTTAGAGAATAAAAAATAGATATCGATCTTTTCTATAAAAACAAGTATAAGGTAATGAAGACAAAATTTTCTTAACTAAATATCTAAAAAGGAATGCCAGAAATTCTGGGTTAACTTTTTCATCAGAATAGTAACCATAGGGGGCATAATGAAATCAAAACAAAATACATACAACATTTTATTATACCAAATAGCTACCGTTGTTTTTGTATGCCATACCCTGTAAATTCTTTCTGCTTTGGCAGTAACCTCAGTATGTTATCCATGCCACCCACAATGACATGTCATCAACAGGAAAACACTTTGCTATGGCCTAATCATTACAAATGTCTCAACACTGATTCTTCCTTCCCTGTTTGTACTCTGTGACTGCCATTTGATCTCTCTCATAGAAATTCTATAATTTATCCACTCATGCCATCTGCTAACAATATCCTTTCCTCCATATACAACCCAGTTATGCATATTCTACAATATTTTTCATGTAACTAAAGGATAAATAAATCTCACTTCCATAGCACATAGGGTTTTTCAGTGAGAAAGCTGCATGGAGAGAATATACAAGATTCAACTGATCTCACTATTTACATAAATCTTACATTACACATTAGAAAATTGCAATCAGGAAACACCTACATTAAAATGTCCAAGAGCTGAAAATACAAAGAAATCTAAAGATGGGAAAAGAGAATATAGGAATTATCTCAGCAAGTTGAGCTAAGAGTGCTGTGGCAACCCATGAGCGAAGGAGCAAATACAGACAGTACAAAATTGTGGTATTTAAATATCATTAACTATCCAAAAACCAGCTCAATATTTGAGACCTTTGGTAGCTAAGAGTTGTGCTATGGTCCAAATTGTCTTATGTTCTCCCCTCAGCTCCAGGGAGGGCACCTTGGTGTGCAAATAGCTGCTCAAATTGGTGTGTCTGTGGGGAATTGATTCCTGGAGAGCCTTGGCTGCCATATTTCTCCATCTTCTAGACTTTTCTCCAGCTCCTCTCTAACACTCAAGAGCAGGTTAAATGCCACAGTGCTTATGGACCCAGGATTTGACATTATTGTAGATAATTTATTTGACAACCAGGCAAAGGGTTTCTTATTGAAAGGTATTTCTATTATCAGTTTAAATAAGTCCATTTTGAAACCTGAGCATTTTGTGAATTTAAATGTACCCTTATGTCAATAGTGTGGTTCTAAGTATGATACAAAACTCCTTTTCTTTAACTTCCTCAAGTACATATTTGTGGGGAACAGTATTTACCTAAGAGAGTGCTTGAGAAGATGTAGTTAAATATATTGATCAAGACAGTTTTTAGTGTATTGACACAGAATTATAACTTTAATCTTTTATTTTCTTTGATAAATTCAACTAATAGCTTTTCAGGCAGAAATTTTGATTTTTAATATTAGCTTCTGAAGTTTTTAGGTGTGTGGGCCAGAACTTGGTGCTTCACTCTTAAACTTTCAACATGTTCCTTTTTAATGATATTTGCTTGTAGGCCCTTAGGATTGATTAGAAAATGCGTGGACATGGTAAGAATCTTTAAGGAGATATATCATTATCTTGTATCCCAAGATTGATGCGATTCCAGTAAATTATTTGGATGTGAAAGGGACCCTACGGAGGCTGCTCAATAGAGCAGCTTCTAGGCCTTGATGGATCATGGACCTCAGAACTCATGAGGGAAAACGCACTGAATTACAATATCTTAACTCTTTTTCTACCCTAAATTTCATGCTTAATTTTTTTGTATTTCCAAAGCCCTAGTGACTCTCCTTTTCCAGATATTTATTTATTTTTTCTCTTCCCTGTCTATGGTTCACGAAGTCTCAAGTGTGTCATGGTTTCTAACAGGCCTTGCTGAGATTCCAACATGACAGCCAGCACTTACATCCCATGTTCAGGTGAATTCCTCAAAAATTATTGCTTTAAGTTTCTTGACCTCAATTTGGTTGTATCCCTGTTTTCCCTGGAAGAAAATGAATGAAAACCATCACAGCCAAATGCTGACAATACTTGGAGTGTGTTTGTCCTTTACATGCATGGCTTTATTTGATCCTGAAAACATTGCTTGGGGGAAGTTCTTTCAAATTCACAAACTTTCTGAAAAGAGACTGAGCTTGAAATTCACAGTAACAGGGAACGTGAGCCCACAGGCCCAGATTTGCTGGCCTCCTTTTTGTAAGAATGATTGCACTTGCAATATGAAAACTGCAATCCAGCTCTGAAAGTGATTCTGTCCTTTGGATTCATGGTGACAGATGAGTGATAAATGTCTCTGTAATATTGTTACATTATTTGTGATCCTTGCTTTTCCCTTTCTTCCTTCTAGTTTTCTTCTTTCTTTCTTTCTTTCTTTCTTTCTTTCTTTCTTTCTTTCTTTCTTTCTTTCTCCTCTTCTTCATTTCCTTCTTTCTTCTTTTCCTCATTTACTTGGACTCTTTGGTAATGTTACCTTTACCACCCCTTGTTTTGGCTGAACAGTATTCTATTGCATGTATACATATAAGCTGTTTAGCTGTTCGAATGTTTTTGCCATATTTGGATGTTATGAGTAGTACTGCCTTGCATAGTTATGCACATTTGTTGGAATAGTCCTTTGCTATATGACAACACTTTATTAATTGAGAGCCTGCATACAGTGACCTCCTCCCCATTTTAGTTTGAGTATGCTCAATGATCCTGTGCAATCACAAAATCTAGCAAACTTTTTTCAGAATCTACCCTAGTTGTTAAGCAAGCAGATGCCTATCCTTGTTTTGATTATTGTAGTAACAATCTCAGAGTTGAACTTCTGGGTTATATGGTCATTGTATGCTTAAATTTTTGAAGAATAGCTGAGCACATTTTACATTCTACTGTGCATAGGTTCTAATATCTTCATAATCTTGTCAGTATTTGTTATTTTCAATTTTGTTAAAACTATGTGGAATTGATAAAATTGTGTTATATAATTTTTTGGTAACATGGATAAGATTCTCATTCTGATTTTTTCTGTTAATTTGATGCAGGATTGAATATTAGAAACTATAATTGGTCTTTACAAAGAATTTTGGTAACTTTCCACCCCACTGGTATGTCAGAACATCTTAGAAGACTGCAGCTGAGGTGCAAGCCGGGGTTTCAGTCATCTTGTGGCTTCACAGCTGAGGATCTGCTGCAAAGGTACTTCATGCAGCTGTGGGCAGGATTCAGGTTCTTGTAGGATGGTGGCCAGAGGCCTCTCCTAATTCCTAGCCACAAGGGACTCTGATGGAGAATCTCAGAACACAGAAGCTGGCTTGTCAGTGTGTGCAAGCAGGTGACAGAACAAGGGAGGACCAGGCCTATCCTTCCATCAGTGCACTAGTTCCTAAGTACCCCAAGAAGGTGGATCTGTCCCTCTCCGTATGGCCCACCACCCACCAAGACACCAGTCCATCAGCAAGTTTTCTGCAGAAGAACTAATTGACAGATTGACATAAAAAACCTCTATTCTGTAGTGGGTATTGACATAGATTTCCCTATGCTGTCTTTGGCCTGAAATCAAAAAGAGACACCTTGATTCTTTTCCAGCCACTAGGTATCATGACAATATTAAGTTAAATACCCATATTCTGTGTCCAGTAGCTGCTGAGTTTTTCTCAGGAAGGTGCTCCTCTCACTCCAAATATATTTATTTTACATTTTGCATGTGTTTTATCATCTAATTAAGCCTTTAATAAAACATATAGCTGACTGTCTTGATTGAAGTTGATAAACTAGGTTATATTGGAATCATGGTCTTTGGAAATTGTCTGTAGTCTTCCCATAAGGCCCTCGTGACTCGTAAAGAAAAACCGTTATTCATTGACCAATGTAATGGAACCTGAATACATCCCCTTCAAGTTGAATATGGTAGAAAGTGATGTGTGCATGAAAACATACTAGTGGTAAATTTGACAGAACCACATAAGCTAATAGCAGGAGTAGGGCCACATTGGCAATGCCTCATGTTCAGATTATTTAATAAAAACATGTTTTGTGGGGCTGGGGATGTGGCTCAAGCGGTGGCGCGCTCGCCTGGCATGCGTGCGGCCCAGGTTCGATCCTCAGCACCACATACCAACAAAGATGTTGTGTCCGCCGAGAACTAAAAAATAAATATTAAAAATTCTCTCTCTCTCTCTCTCCTCTCTCACTCTCTCTTAAAAAAAAAACAAAACAAAAAACAAAAAAAAAAAACGTTTTGTATCATGTTCCAAGTCACACAATTTCTAATGCCATATTACTTGTAAATTCTAGGAATATACATTTCAAAATAAATCCTTTAATAGAATACTAGGAGCTATCATTGATGGGGAACTATTGTTTGCCTGGCTCATGACATACTTATATATAATCATTTGAAGAAATGTATTGTTACAGTTAATTTACTCCTGAGGAATCTGAGGCTCAGAGAGCAGTTGGAAGTTGCCTAAATTCTCAGTTTTAAGAGCCAATGTATGATTGAGGAAATGTCTCTAACTCCAACACTCTATTTTCTATATTCTCCATCCTAGTCAAAGATTGTCACATTACTTTTAGGCAGTTGGTGTGAAATTTAAAGATTTTCCCAAGAAAGATGTTAATACATCCTGAAACTCTCCTAATTCATTAAATAAAATAGGGAGTACTCATGTGGAGAGTCTACCATACAACATCAGAAGGCAACATTGTTATGGTATTTTCCAGGGACTTTGGCTACCAAATGAGTTGGAGAACAGGTAACCTGCTTTGGTTGGTGACATGGACTAATATCAATGTAAAGTGAAAGAAGTAAAAGTTTGTTCAGTTTATGATGAAATTCTTGACTTAATAATTCTAGAGTCACACAGCAACCAGAAATATGAGGTCACCCGTGACTCCTCAGCTGGACACCTGAGAAAAGCCGTGCATATGAAACTAGCCTGCTTTCTTGAACACATTTAATTGTTACAATTGCAGGCATCTCACAACATACCTTTCTCCCCTCCCTATGTTGTGATTTGCCTTGTTTTCACCCAAGAAATAGAAATGATCTAGTTCATTAAATGGAGAGAATCGAATGCAGACAATTTGATTAGGCAGGACAAAGAGAAAGTGGGAAAGCCAGGTCACAAAGGAACTGGAGCGCCCTCTAAAACACTGAGGCTTAAGGGTGTGAATATAATGAATTTTTAATGTAGTGAAGTTCTGTGACCATGGGCAAAAGTATATAAAAACAAAACCAGAAGGAAAGCAGAGTAGTAATTTTAAGTGTCCCCACTCAGCATGAAAAGGTAACTACAGAGGGCAAGATTGGAGCAGAGAGACAGTTTTTGAAGACCCAGCATACTAAGCTGCATGGTGTTGATGGACAGTAGGTTGATTTTTTCAATTACATGCCATTAAAATTAACTCATGTAAAGTGCACAAATTTCAAACTTTAAAGATTTCCCTGGGATCACATCTCAGCTCTTCCTCTCCCTGAACAAGTCACTCACCTCTCTTTGGACTCAAGCTTTCTCTTGCATAAGACCAATAGAACAGTATGAGTAACTATCTCACAAGGACTCTTAAAAATATGGGGGTTTTTTCAGGCTTCTTATAAGGAATATATTTGATTAGCAGCGATGGGCTTAGACTCAGCTTTCAGTAAGTGGTAACTATGATTAATGTTGGAGATAAGTAATAACATGCCACGATGAGTGACCGACTGAAATACTCATCTTTCAGAAATGGTTTGAGATTCATATGACACCGGTCACGACACATCTGTCTTTCTCTCTGCACATTTTGCTCAGATGCTCAGGGAATGGAATGCTTCTGCCCCCGCTCTCTTGTGCTGGGATCCATGGAGAGATGAAAACGGAAGGTCACTCAGCCCAGTGATGTTTGGGCCTCTTTTCCCAATGGGTTGCAGCTTTGAGACAGCCTGGTCATCAACATCGTGTTCCCAGAGGTTCAGTGACTCCAGGAGGTGTTCAGGGAGGCTGGAGACAATGTCATTAAGGGGCACGTACTTGTGTTTTTGGGATTCCTGGTCCAACCAAGAAGATTCACTGTTCCTTCCTTAAGGTATTGTACATGTAGAGCAAAACTTATTACAAAAGGGGATCTGGAAAATGGAATTAAAGGAGTTGATGGATAACCCCCCCCACGTGCTACTGCAATGGGGGCTTTTCTAGCCCATCTGACATTGATCCCTATAGGAACCACATCTTCCCATCTCTGAAGCTTAACAAACTCCTCATATTGTGTATCAGGTGATGAGACCCAGTAATCAGTGATTTTATGTTCCCCAGGCTGATCCAATAAAAGACAACTTGAGGATGATTACTATTGTCATTAGGCAAACCTGCCTAATGGGATATCTCTGATACAAGTTTTAGAGAAAATATACATAGATTTAGAAAAGGGATATAACTTTTAAATATAAAAAAATAAGAGTTTAGCATTGCACATGGAGGCCAGAGTCATTGCTCAGAAATGACAGAAGCTACCTGGATACATTTATTTAGATGAGATTTATGTTTAAAATAAAAGGGATTCAGAATTCTTATGTAGTTCAATTAATAAAGAAATAATATTCTGGTGTGGAACATGGTATGGGAAGATAGCCACGAGTACAGGAGCATGTAAATAAGAAGGTAGAGTCCACAGAGGAGTTTGATGTTTTGAACTGAAGCAATAAAAGGATGGAGAAGATACAGAGACTACATTGCTCTGCTCTGTAACCGCCTCAGGGAACTTTTAATGTCCCTGTTCCTGAGGCTATAAATGAAGGGATTCAGCAAGGGGATGACCACAGCATACATCAGTGAGAACACAGCCATCTTTCTAGGAGAGCTGGATAAAGCTGAAGCAAGGTACACTCCGATGGCCGTTCCATAAAACAAGCCAACAACTGCCAGGTGAGACCCACAGGTGGAGAAGGCTTTGTACCTCCCCCCTGAGGATGGGATCCTCAGAATGGAGGAAACAATTTTATAGTAAGAGAAAAGAATCCCTAAGAGAGGAAGGAAGCCATAGATGGCACCAACAAAATATGTGACTATATTTTTTGTAAGGGTATCAAAACAGGCAAGATTAAGGACCTGAGAAGGTTCACAGAAGAAATTAGCAATTTCCACATTCTTGGAGAAGGTGAAGTGTATGGCAATCAAATTGTGCAACTGGGATTCCAAAAGGCTAAAACCAAAAGACACCAAAATTAAGAAGCCACAAAAGCGAGGATTCATGATGACCGAGTATTGCAGGGGGTGACAGATGGCCACAAACCGGTCATAGGCCATCACAGTCAGAAGCATGTCATCCATACATCCAAAAATGAGAAAAAAAGACATCTGTGTCAGGCAGCCCACACAGGAGACGACTCTGCTGTGAGTTTGGATGTTCACCAGCATCTTAGGGACCGTGGTGGAGATGAAACCAATGTCAGCCAAGGACAGGTTGGAGAGGAAGAAGTACATGGGGGTATGGAGGTGGGAGTCAGAGCCGACAGCCAGGATGATGAGCAGGTTCCCAAGCACTGCGACCAGGTACATTATAAGGAGTAGTCCAAAGAGGATGGTCTGAAGTTCTGGGTCTTCTGAGAGACTCATGAGATGGAAGTCTGAGGCAAGTGTTAGATTCTGTGGTTCTCTATAGCTGGAACATCTTTTGAAGAAAAATATAGGGTTGGAAAAAAGAAACCAATAAACAGGCTCCAAGTACTAAGACAATGTTATAAATTACTTGGGCTTAGATTATTCAAAACACTGTGGATGATTCAGGACCATATTTTCTGAGCACTAAGTGAAAATTGATAGCTTACATCAGAAAACATTGTGCCAAATATTTCCAGAAGTTTTTCTACTTCATGTAATTTCTGGTTTCCATCTTTGTGAATGAAAATTCTGTTTATATTTCAACACTTTTTTATATACAATTTGTATCCTTACCTATGGTGGACTCAAGTTTTGACAAATGTGTTTAACGCACATAACCAAAGTTGTCACCAACCACAAATGTGACATTACTGAAATTACATTTCACTTGTCAGTGATTAAATGGTAACTTAAAGTTAGGTTGAGCCATTGAATTTTCTCATTTTATGTGGGTTTACTTGTATCAACTCCATGCCATCTTAGTAAATGTCTAGTGATGAAAGCAGTCCTTGGCTTTTTTCCCCAATTCTGTATTCTAAAGTGGACAGGAAATATTGTTGAATTATTTTTCTGATCATAAATCCTGTTGTGGACAAAGCATAACCAGAGCTGCCGGGCCTGAAGGCAGGAGGGAGCTAAACCGTGATGGAAAAAAAAAAAAAAGTGAAGAAGGGCGTCCCAGGGACCAAGTGCACAGAGTACACCTGAGGACCCTGCACCCCCAGCAGTAAGGACAGCAGCGTGGGTTTCCTCGAGGGTACCTGAGGGGCCCAGACTCAGCGTATCCAGTGCAGGGGGCTTTGCAAGTGGAAGGAGTTTGGAGCCGACAGCAAATGCAAGTTTGAGAGCTGGGGTGGGGTGGGTAGGGCCGGGAAAGGGTGATGGGGACATGGGCATCAAAGCCCATCAAGGCACCTTGAAGAAGGCCCATACGATGCCCAGAGCCAGGAGACCATCCAGGTGACCAAGTCCTGTACTCCCAAGACCAAAGTCAAGGCCAAAACCAAAAAAGGAGAGGAAAGGACTGAAGTCAGGTCGGATGACAAGGAGCCTCTGGCCTTACCCAGGGCCAAGCCACAGGCCCAAGGTGTAACCTACCACCTATCAGGGCCTTTGTCTGCCTGTTTGCTTTATCAGACACACCCCACCTCTCTTCCTCCTCCCCACCCCAAGCCCAAGTGCAGGAAGTGGGTGGGACAAAATTCTGGGAAGCTTGAGCCTCTCCCTAAAGGGGTTTGATTCCCAGTACCCCTTTTGTTCTTCCCCCCCATGACCCCTGTTACTGAGAAATAAATAAAATGAACCCACTCCCCCTACCCCTGAAATAGACAGACAAATAAATAAATAGACTCTGTCATGTCTGGTTGAAGACTTGGCTCCACAGCTGGGAAAAATCCAGAATCGAATTTTGAGTCTCATCCTTTTGATACCATTTGATAAATTTCCACATCAATACTTTCTGATATATAGATTGTAATTTTCTTACTGCTTGAGGTCAACATGTCAGGTCACATGGTGATGCAGTTGGGAAAAAAAGCAACAGGAAGTAATGGAAACATATCTGAGGCATTTGCTCATGTCTAAACTGGAGGAAATAATCACCTAGCTTATGGTGTTATTTTAAGAAGATATTTTAAAATATTTTTAAATTGAATAGAGCAGTGGTTCTTCATATTTTAAAATATCATAAACTGACACTAGCTGAAATCAATTTAATCATAATATCAGCTTGTGAGGCTCTAGATGGTCCTTTCTTATGCTTGGGTTGAGAAACACTCTCTTCTATTTGCTGACATTTAGAAAGTGCCCTATTGATAATATCTATTACTACTGTCAAAAATACCACTGCTTATATACATGAGAAAATGCACATCTAGTAACGTGTGCTTCAGGACTAATACATTTTACAGAGATTTGAATTAACACCTGTGTTGTTGTTGTTGTTTAATCTCTGCATGATTTCATTTTCTTGCACACCTATGCCCATAAAGAAATGGCTACCGTAAATTCAGTGGGTACATTTTTCTGACAACATTACCATCTGTTTGATGTGTGTAACCATTTGCACTTTTAATCTCTCCATCTCTGCACTCACAATGCTTAATGGAAGGAAACCTCCTAGGAGAAGCCTACCCATCTCCCCAACATGGATAGTACCTAAATTAAATTTGTAAACATTTGGTCATTAACTCATTTTACCAAATAAAGAATGCTGTCTTTATGGAAATATCAGATTCTTTACAAAAACAGTTATCAAAGGTCAGTGGAATGGTGTGAAACCCCAAAATGGGTCAGCCCAACCCAGAAGGTCCCCTGCCCCCTTCTCTTTGTGCCTGTTTATTCCCATGAAAATGTCTGCCGTGGTCTTTGACTCAATGAATGCTGTAGGTGAAATTGAACAAAATTTTACAGACTATGTGCCCATGATAGACAAAGAAAAAAAAAAAAAGCTATTATTGCTTTACTCTCATTTTATTGGGACATTTCAGAAACGGAGGACACTGCAAATAGAAAAGCACAGGAGTGTCATGCACATGCTGGTGACAGTCATTTTTTTGTAAACCAAACAAGATCTATTCAGGTTTACACAGATTTTTATTTTCTATTCTTCTTGTGGGACAGGCCAGTAACAGGAAATGGGGTTTTCCAGATAAAAGAAGGTTGGGTATTCCTTTCCACAAATCTAGCATCTACTTACATAAGGACAAAAATACTGTATCCTGCTATGGAAATAAGAAATAGTAACTTCATACTATCTTTTAGTCAAATGTAATGAAGACTAATCTTATCATTCAGAATAATATTATCTAAATTTTATTCCTCTCTCATTTGATATGCACACCATGTTAAATGTGGAGCCTCTACATCTGTTCTTCCTTATGCAATCCAGTTTTATCAACAATAAATCAACTAAAATGATAATGCTGTATCATAGAAGTTAACAATCGGCCTCATGTCACCAGCATCACAAGGGAACAGACAGATTGTCTCTGAATCTGATGCACTAAACGGCTTCCCAGTCATCTGGAGGTTTTAAGTAGAGGTGCATTCTTTAAACCAGGTAAACTCAGGTACATCTGAAGCATACTTTAAACCTCTGATTGGTTTTCTAAGGAGGACTAAATCCACAGCAGACTGCAGCTCTCCTCTTAAGAATGAGTGAAGAGCTGCATAGATATTCTGCAGCGGGGGAAGGCAGGGGTCTGTTCTGGAGATGGTGTGACTTCTCTTCCTGTGATCTTTACCTGTGATCTCAGCTGTCCTTCCTGTAATCACTCAAGGGGTGCCACCAACTGCTCCCCTGTGTGATTCCCAAACATATGAGCACAGTGAGCCTGGTGTATTTTCCTGGAGTGACATGGTGGAATGGCTGGTGGGGTATGAAAGGGGGAAGCTGGCGGGGCACAGTGGTACACACCTGTAATCCCAATGGCTTGGGAGGCTGAGGCAGGAGGATCACAAATTCAAAGCCGGCCTCAGCAACTTAGCAAGGCCCTAAGTAACTCAGTGAGACCCTGTCTCTAAATATAATACAAAAAAGGGCTGGGATGTGACTCAGTGGTTAAGTGTCCCTGGATTCACCCCCAGTACCAAAAAAAAAAAAGAAAGAAAGAAAGAAAGAAAGAAAGAAAGAAAGAAAGAAAGAAAGAAAGAAAGAAAAAAAAATGACGAAGAAGAAAAGGGGAACCTCCGGGATTCTTATGGCAGAGTGCCCTGAGTCTGTAATCACACAGCTCAATCCAATTACATCTGCACTTTTTCTACTAGCAACTTGGTACAAGTTACATAAAAATAAAACAATAATATTGTGGGTACACATAACTAGGGAAGACTATGAACGTTAAATTAAAGAGGCCACATAAAACATACAGATGAGCACCTCCCATTTAGGAGGCCCTCAGTATTGGTTCGTGATTGATGGCTAGTGTTCTTCTCATCCTCGTCTCCCTCCCAGACCTTTTGACTGATTATTGAACAGCTCACAGGAACCTGTCTCCCACCAACCTGGATAAGATGCTGTGGTCAAGTAGAATCATTGTAGGAGGAAATGAAACCTTTGAACAAACCACTTGGCACCTCCACCACCACCAGGTACCTACACTTCAGTCACAGCAGCTGGTATTCAGCCTGTCTGTGTCCACCCCTAGGACCCACACGGGCTGTCCTGTGCATCTGCTGATGAGGAAACAGTGCTGCCACCCGTCCTTCCGCCACCCCTCCCCTCCCTCAGCACTTACTGGGAAGAGCTGCCTCCTTCCTGGGTCATGACTAAGAGCAGAGAATCCAATGCCCCTCCCCGGCCCAGTGCTCAGTGAGGTCTCAGGCTCTGCACTCAGGATTGATAAGAGTAAGGTGAACAAGAGCAGAAGAGCTTGGGAGGGGCCAGCTGGACTGGAGGCATCGAAGGAAGGGCTGGAGGCACAGGATGGTGATTGATTATTATATGACCTTGGAGGCTCCCAGCCCAGAGCTCATAATTAGCCAAATTGGTCCATGTCACCCAAACCTCCAAGGACTTCCTAATGTTAGTAGAGGAAGTAGAAATCTAAAAGAATGTCCACAAAGGTTTGGGGCTATCTTCTTCTCAGGAGGAAGCTTGTGTGTTCTTTTCAATTCATTTATTTATATATTTTTTAAAGATCCATCACCTTTTAAATTCAACTGTGGTAAAATACACATAACAAAAATTGACAGTTTTGACCAGTGTTTAATACACAGGCCAATGGGATTTCAGAGATCCTTGGGGGTAGAAGTCTTTACACTTACAACCTGATGAGGGGATTCTCAGCATGGAAAAACAATTTTAGAGTAAGACAAAATTGACTTCAAGAGAGGGAGAAAATCCAAAATGGAATCAACAAAATACACTTTTATATATTTTTAGAAAATAAGAACTGACAAGATTAAGGAGTTGAGAGGTTCATAAAATAAATTAGAAAATTGCATATCTTTGAAGTATGTAGATTGCAAAACAATTAAATCATGCATCTTGGAGTCCAAAGACTGATCATAAAGTTCATGAAACCAAAAAGACGTAGAGTTGAAGGATCATGATGACTGATTAAGGCAGGGGGTGACCGGTCATGAACCATCATAGTCAGAAGCATGCCATTCATATGTCCAAAAATAAAAACAAAGGGCATCTGCATCAGGCATCCCACTTAGAAAATGATTCTGCTGTGAGTTTGGATGTGCACATTCCTCTCTGGGACTGTGGAGGAGACATGACAGATGTCAATCTAGGGCAGGTTGGAGAGGAAGAAGCTTATGAGGATTAGTTTTGGGAGTTCAGCAGATGCAGAATGATGAGCAGGTTCCCTATCTCTGTGGCCAGGTACAGGGACAGAACCGAAAGGTACAAAGGGGTTGGACTCCAGGTTTGGGTTTTCTTACTGACCCAGGAGATGGAATTCTAAGGTGTGTGTTAGATTTTGTGGTTCTTTATAACTTGGACAACTTTTGAAACAGAAAAAAGGGTTGGAAAAATGAAACCAACAAATAGCACCCAGCGTGGTGTACACATTCAAACTGAATTCACATGTTCCTAAGTGGAGTATTCACGGCTGTGGTCCACCCACCTCAATGATTCTCACTTTGACAAACTCTGCCTTCTTAGATTCTGCTTCTAATTTTTTTCTGTGTTGTTCTCCTTTGAATATGTTCTGGCATTTAGAAAATAACTCATTAGTGTTACCTTTTATTACTATAAATAATATCCATCTCTTATATTAATACATAAACATTAATGAGGTGCTTTATGTCTGATATTTTGCAGATATTTGATTTATTATCTATGAAATTTGAGTTCTGGTTATTTCTGCACGAATCCATTCTGATGCATTCCTGTCCCTCAAAGACAACTAATATCAAAAAATTGACAGGTATATTTTCCTATTGAATGTTTTCATATCAGTATTGATTTATTGATCCAGAAATTGGATTCTTAAAACTTACCTAAAAAAATGTCAAAACTCATCTATGCAGACTACGGCACAATACCTATTGCCTCTGAAATGTACTACTGCACATATACATGTGGCTTTGTCTCTTGGTGTGGTATGTATGGCTCCTTCAAATGGCATTACCTGAAGGAGAGTCAATTATTTTTTTTTTATTTTTTAGTCCACTGTTTTTATTTTTCCAAATGAGCAATAGATAATTTTTTGAGCTTATTATCATAAAAGTTCTTTTGCAATACTGCTGTATTTTCCAGATCACATAACTTATGTACACAATTCAAAAAACTTCACACCAAAAATCCCAATCTATAAATGGGCTAAAAAAATGAACTAAATAGACTTCCATCAAAAGAAAAAATGCAAATGGCCAACAAATATATGGAAAAATATTCATGATGCTTAGAAATCCAGGAAATTCAAATGAAAACTACACTGAAATTTCACCTAACCCTTGATAGAATTGCAATCATCAAAAAAGCAAATAATAATAAATGAAAAGGAAAACGTAAGGATGAAGGAAAATTTATAAAAGCTGAATTACATTTTGCCCCAATTTCATACATATGTCAATTAATAATCACACAGAAAACACACATGCATTTAATCTTAATTCAGCTGTATCAACTATAAATCCATTCAGGTGACATTTCTTAGTTGCAGAGATACTGATGACCTGCCCATGTTAATGAAATGAGAAATGTAGCCTGAGTCATTCAAAATTAAATTGTCAGGGAGGGCTGGGGATGTGGCTCAAGCGGTAGCGCGCTCGCCTGGCATGCATGCGGCCCGGGTTCGATCCTCAGCACCACATACCAACAAAGATGTTGTGTCCGCCGAGAACTAAAAAATAAATATTAAAAATTCTCTCTCTCTCTCTCCTCTCTCTCTAAAAAAAAAAAAAATTAAATTGTCAGGATGCTCCTAAATTTTCATTGTTTCATAACGTAGTAAAATTTTAAACAGAGGTCCAAATTTCTAAACCACAGGTATATTTGAGAAACATTCAAAATTCTGGCCAATTCTGAGTAGGAATGGTATAAAATCCCAACGTTAATGTCTTCTTTTGAGACTGAATAGGCTGATGTAAGATCAGAGGGGGGTGTGGACATCTGAAGGATGCTCTGGAGTAGGGGAAAGAAAGATCAGCGCTGCTCATTGTTCATCTTCTCTTTCTGTGAAGTTACCTGTCATCTAAAGGTGTCCTCCTGTACTGACACAGGAAGTTTCAACCACGCCTTTCCCTTGTGGTGTCCCAGTAACTGCACAAAGGAATAGCACAGTGGGGAAGGGTCTCCTTCTGGAGAGACAGGCCAGGGAAAGCTCTGGCAGGGGTTTCGCCTGTAGGAGTTTAAACTTTGGAGAGATAATACAGATGTAATGAAATGAGTTACACAGAGCATCACTAGGAATCCATCCCGACCAGTTCATGACATTATGGATACTGTCCTCCTCTTCTTCCTGCTCAGCATTACTTTTATAATCTTTTTGGAGTACATAGGAAACCATTTTTAGGGTTTCACATTGTGCTATTATGGATGAAATGACTAAGGGAAGGAGGATCAACTTGGGTGGAAATTAAAATCTCAAATGAGTCTTTTGGCACCCCTGTCATAACCAGAAACATAAAGTTCCCATAAAGTCCATCTTGACACCCAAACCTTCATGCCAGTTCTCATGAAGGGAACGAATGATTGACAGGCCGTTCTCCATCCATCATGCCCCTTGGCCTTTAGGAGTCACAGTCTTCTTTACTGTCATACGACTTTGGAGGTACAAGCACAGAGCTCATACTTGGCCAAGTTTATTCAATATCCCAATCACGAAGGATATCCTCATGTTAGAGGAGGAAGCAGAGGAGAAAGTGAATGTCCCCAGTAGTTTTACAACTCTTCTTACAGAAGAGAAAGCTTGTATGTGCTGTTTATTTCTCTTTTTTGTTTGTTCCCTAAAAATCCACTATTTTTTTTCCTGATTCATAAGTAATATTGTCAAAATACAGAAGACATAATGCAGCCATGTAGCTGTGATCAAGTGCACAGCTTCATCATCACCATCATCCATCTACAGATCTATTTCTCCATTCCAAACTTTATACCCATTTAAGAAACTTCCAATTCTTCCTCCTCCTGTCTCTACAAACCACCATTCCACTATGAAGCATGATCAGGAAATAAATTCATCAAACTACAAAAATAATGTGATAAAGGAAGCAATTTTAATATCTAGATGTTTAGTTTTGCTGAGTTTCTAGAATTCATTCCAAATGGACACCACAGGACCTGAGATCAGATTGCTCTCCCGTGCAGCCTCCCCAGGGCACTTTTAATGTCCCTGTTCCTCAGGCTGTAGATGAAGGGGTTCAGCATGGGGGTGACCACAGTGTACATCACTGAAGCCACTGTACCCTTCCTGGTGACCGATGCCTGATCTGAAGACAGGTGCACTCCCAGGCCTGTTCCATAAAATAAGCAAACCACCGAGAGGCTCAGGAGATGGAATTCTGAGACATGTGTTATATTTTCTTGTTCTGTTTTGTTTGGACACCTTTTGAAACAGAAAAGAGGTTAGGAAAAAGTACCCAATCATCTGTTACCATATAAATGGTGGTACTCATTATTTTGACTTAGAATACTTAAACATTGTGTAAGATTATGTCTGCATTATTTGAATACTAGATTCGATAGTTCATGTTAGAGAACAATATGTGACACTCATCTTCCAGAAGTTTTTCAGCCTTCTGTTTTTTTTTTCTGATTCGCCTCCTTTGTGGGAAAAGTTCTCACTCAATTTTTGTTTGTATTTTAAAACTCATGTAGTATAGAACTGCTCCGTTTGTGAACTTCAAATGGTGATTAACATATTTACATTTGAGACACATATCTACTGTTATCACTAACCATAAATGTGTTATTTTTTGGACTGTACCTGTCAATATGTCAATGATGAGATAATAATGAAATGTTAAAAAACTTTTGAAATTTTATGTTTTATTATGTAACTATCTCACATAATCTTAGTAAAATATCTAAGGAGAAGAAGTTTCCTTGCCTCCCACCTTTTTTCATTTCTTGTTTTCTAATGGATTTGGAATGATTCTCATTTTTTAAAATCAGAAACCCTTCTGTATGTTGTTAAGGATTTTAGAACCAGCAAATCCCCACCCTTCTTATGCTACTTAATACAACTTCACATAAATACTTCCTGGAACTTGGATGCTATTATCTGACCTCAACTATTTAAAGGCCATTTTGTGGTTATTATTTTGTGAGGTAACACCATGATATAATTCCCCCCCCCAAAAAAGGCAAAAGAAAACATCTAGGTGTTTACCTTATAAACACCTGTGCCAGTTATCCATGTCTGAAATTGAGACAGTAATTAGAAGTGATAATTATAAGTAGCTTATAGTGTTTTTGCAAATTTTTTTAATTCAACTAGTGGTTTTTAGTCTCATTTATCTATATATATATATTATATATATATATATATTATATATATACATAATATATATATATATATATATCATAATGTTATTAGTATATGTGACTTATCTATCACATATATTTACTCAAATATATGTGAACATTTTAAAATATCAAGACACCACACATTGGACAATAACCAATGTAGCTAAAGTATCTGCATATGAAATTCCTCATGGTCTTTCCTACACCAGGATTGAGAACCATCAGCACTGACTACCCCCCTTAACGTTATGTGCTATTACTGACAATAATACCTACTGCTCATGTTAAAAACAAACTGGAGACAAAATGTGCTTTAGAACCTAATAATTTAGAGGAATTTTATTTTTTTAAATTTTTAGTTGTAGGTGGACACAATACCTTTATTTTTTTTCTTTTTTTATTGTTGGTTGTTCAAAACATTACATAGTTCTTGACATATCATATTTCACATTTTGATTCAAGTGGGTTATGAACTCCCATTTTTACCCCGTATACAGATTGCAGAATCACATCAGTTACACTTCCATTGATTTACATATTTCCATACTAGTGTCTGTTGTATTCTGCTGCCTTTCCTATCCTCTACTATCCCCCCTCCCCTCCCCTCCCCTCTTCTCTCTCTACCCCCTCTACTGTAATTCATTTCTCCCCTTTGTATTACTTTTCCCTTTCCCCTCACTTCCTCTTGTATGTAATTTTGTATAACCATGAGGGTCTCCTTCCATTTCCATGCAATTTCCCTTCCCTCTCGCTTTCCCTCCCACCTCTCATCCCTGTTTAATGTTAATCTTCTTCTCATGCTCTTCATCCCTACTCTGTTCTTAGTTACTCTCCTTATATCAAAGAAGACATTTGGCATTTGTTTTTTAGGGATTGGCTGGCTTCACTTAGCATAATCTGCTCTAATGCCATCCATTTCCCTCCAAATTCTATGATTTTGTCATTTTTTAATGCAGAGTAATACTCCATTGTGTATAGATGCCACATTTTTTTATCCATTCATCTATTGAAGGGCATCTAGGTTGGTTCCACAGTCTTGCTATTGTGAATTGTGCTGCTATGAACATCGATGTAGCAGTGTCCCTGTAGCATGCTCTTTTTAGGTCTTTAGGGAATAGACCAAGAAGGGGAATAGCTGGGTCAAATGGTGGTTCCATTCCCAGCTTTCCAAGAAATCTCCATACTGCTTTCCAAATTGGCTGCACCAATTTGCAGTCCCACCAACAATGAGCAAGTGTACCCTTTTCCCCACATCCTCGCCAGCACTTGTTGTTGTTTGACTTCCTAATGGCTGCCAATCTTACTGTAGTGAGATGGTATCTTAGGGTGGTTTTGATTTGCATTTCTCTGACTGCTAGAGATGCTGAGCATTTTTTCATGTGCTTGTTGATTGATAGTATGTCCTCCTCTGAGAAGTGTCTGTTCAGGTCCTTGGCCCATCTGTTGACTGGGTTATTTGTTATCTTATTGTCTAATTTTTTGAGTTCTTTGTATACTCTGGATATTAGGGCTCTATCTGAAGTGTGAGGAGTAAAGATTTGTTCCCAGGACGTAGGCTCCCTATTTACCTCTCTTATTGTTTCTTTTGCTGAGAAAAAACTTTTTAGTTTGAGTAAGTCCCATTTGTTGATTCTGGTTATTAACTCTTGTGCTATGGGTGTCCTATTGAGGAATTTGGGGCCGGACCCCACAGTATGTAGATCGACAATACCTTTATTTTGTTTGTCTAATTTTTTTTTAATGTGGTACTGGGGATGGAACACAGTGCCTTATGCGTGCTAGGGAAGAGCTCTACCGCTGAGCCACAGCCCCAGCCTGCAGAATTTCATTTCTAAACTATGAAATCTGAGTTCTTGGCATCTCTGAATAATTCCATTCTGCACATCTGTTTCCTCTAAAAAATGCTGTCATGATTCTGTGGGTGAATTTTGTGTGTTGATAAAGAGATGTCCGGATTCATCTGTGTATCATGATCAGGTTTCTTTAAGGTTTATCAAAAAAGCATGTAAAGCTAATCGAGCTCACAACATACTTACTGGTCCTCAAATGACTAATTTGTAAAGTCTTGGATTTAAATCTCTGTGAAGTACTTGCAGCTATGTCAAATGATTCAGAGGATGGAGAACATACCCTCAGTAAGGAACATCATTTCTTTACTGAGTTTATTATTAACCAAATGCTTTCAAAATCCTGTGTCTCTCTCTGTATTACACAAATGAAAATTTCTAGATAATATATACTGTGTGAGATAGTTATTTGAATTTCCATAATTGATATATATTCCTTTTTACTGTCAGTCACCTATATTTGGTATGGTAATATCAAAAAATCTACATCTGTTCAAAAATACCATTGATCTGCAAAAAATACCACTGATCCATATGTGGTAAGTGTTCTTGTAGGATTATTGAAGAAATGTCATCTTGTATAGGGAATAATATTTCCATCTGGCTTCTGTAGAGGACACAGTCCCCTGAGATGGGACTCAGGAAATCAACAGTACAGTCCTGGCTCATTAGCCCATATGCAGAATGTGTGGGCACCCCCCTCCCACCTCTCTGGGTGCACACTGATTAAGGAAAACAGCATCATTCACACCCATAATTTTCACACAGAAGGTATGTAAGGCAAGTTTGGTCCTTAAATCATTTTTCGAAGAACTCATTCTTTATAGAAATAGTAAGTTTATTGATGCAAACCATTTTCAAAAGCCAGTAAAGCCTAAAATGATGCAATCAAAATGCAAATGAGCTCAAGCAGGAGGACTATTTTCCCACTTTCTCTCTCTTTTGTCTTTAATACCCATAAATACCTGTGCTATTATCTTTGAATAACAGAACAGTGTAAATCCTGTGAAATTAAAATTTAAAATTCATGCATCTATTGTATAGACACAATTAGTAGGTAATAATTTTGTGACCTGTTCTTCGTGACTTTCCTAAAAGATAAAAGTGTAGAAGAAAAACACTAAGTGTATTGGCCACACCAGGGTTTGCAAACCAAGAAGTAGCTCTTCTCTGTTTTAAGCAGATTTCTTTTATATTTGATGCCTCCTTTGTATCAAATAAGGTACAGAATGTGAGGAATCATCGTAAATGAGCCAGTATTAGATTCCTTTCCAAAAACACAGCACATTATTTATACAAGGACAGAATCAATTGCCCCATTGTAGAAACAGGAAAAGAGTAACTTCAAGTAACATGATATTTTAGCTGAATTGTACAAAGATTATCATCACCCTTATAATAATACCTAAATTGCCTTTCACACTTATTTCATAAGCTCATCACGTGTTAGTCACATAGGAGCATCCATATATATTTAATCTGTACTGAGTGCTTTTGTATCAACTAGAAATGAATGTTGAGTCTCTGAGGTACCAATAACCTGCCTGTGTTATACGGACATAACCAGTGTAGGGGAATTAAATTTTCGGTGTCTGTGTCTGAAACCTAAACTTTTCATTGTTTTCCAAGTATCAGAAGGTTTTAAGCAGATAACCAAAGATCTCAATGACAGGGGCACATGAGGAACTTAAAAACTTTATTTCTTTTGTAGAAATAAAACCAAGACCGGAATGCCAGCCTCCTTTGGAAACTGGCTTGGTAGATTCTAAGAATGCAGGGGGGTGCCGACAGGTGTCAGTATCCTGGATGGGGCACGAGGTAATCTGTGCTGAACTGTGATGTATCTACCTTTTCTGTGATCTTTGCCTGTGATGAACTATCCCTCTTGATGCAGCAGGAGCCAGCCACTGCTCTGCCCTGTGGACTAACAGAGACCCCAGGAAGAACACAATAAGCAAAGAGTCTCTTTCTGGAATACAGCGAAGTGCAATGTACTGTTGGGTTGTCAGGGGGAAACCCAGCAGGATTCTCCTGGCAGGAAGCCCTGTGTCTGTATTCAGACAGACCCATTCAAAATCTCTTTAGTCTGTTTTACCTAATAACTGATAGCAGTTACATGAAAACCCAGTTCTCCCTCCCCTTTGGGAAAATAAAGTGGGCAACTGATTGGCAGAAAAACATGCAGATTAAAGGGAATGAAACAAGCTCTCCATAGCTCACAGACTGAACCCAGGAATCCCTCAAATACGGTTCACAGTGTTAATGTTGCTTTCCTCCTGCTCCTCCTCATCCCTTGGTTGTCCTTTTGGAGGGCTTTGGGGACATGGTGCTTTCATGGGTGAGAGGTATTGACAAGTGCAGGAAGGAAATAAAACCTTGCACAAGTCATCAGAACCCCAAGTTGACACAGAACAAGAGCATCCCACAGCACAGCTCACCGCCTGCCTCACCTCTCCTCCCATCATCTCCCCCAGCTCTAACTGGTTTAAGCTGCTTCTCTTCTGGGCCATGACCAAGCAGTGAGGGTCAGTGCGGATCCCACAAAGCTTTCCCTCCCTGGGCTCAAAATGTCTGGAGGGAAAGAGGCCACACTTCCTGGGACAGACAGCAAGGGCCAGAGCAGACGCAGGTGTGGGACACCCGGGGCCGAAGTCCCCACTCTGAAGGCTGGTTATTTATTATAAAATGACTGTGTAGGTTCAGTACTCAGAGGTCACAATTAACCAAATTGGCCCATGCACTCACAATCTCTGAGGACTTCTTCATTATTAGAAGAAAAAGGAAGAGGGACTGAACGTCCACACACCAAAGTTATAGGCGCTTCCTCTGTGGAAGAAGAAGCCCCTGGTACTATTTACTTAATTTGTTTCCCATCTTTCCTTGCTCATCTTTAGAGATCCATTTGTATTTTTCCATTGATCATTGTGATAAAAAAATGACAACATTACACTTTTCACCATTTTTATGCCATTCAGTGATATTAATTACATTCACTTTTTTATACAGTTATCACCAACACCCATTTCCAGAAATTTTTTCTCTTCACAAACTGAAATTTTGTAACCATTTAAAAAATTTTATTCCTCATTCATTTTTTCCCCTTAATTTAACACAGGGGTACTTAACCACTAAGCCATAACCCCAACACTTTTATATTTTTATTTAGAGACAGGGTCTCACTGATTTGCTTAGGGCCTCACCAAGTTGCTGAGAATAGCCTAGAACTTGTGATTCTCCTGCCTCAGCCTCCGAAGTTGTGTCACCGTGGCCAGCTTCCTCCCTCTTTCAAACAAAAATGGTAATGGCCATTTGTTCATGAAACATGATGAGGAATTAAACTCCTTAATCTTCAAAAATATTGTGAGCAAGACACACCATTCACGGGGCCAAATGTTTAGTTTCGCTGCCAATTCTAGCCTCCATTAAAAACAAAGGCCTCAGGTTCTGTGATTGTCCTCATTGCTGTGTATCCTTCTCAGGGCGGTTTTAATATCCCTGTTCCTCAGGCTGTAAATGAAGGGATTCATCATAGGGCTGACAATTGTGTACATTACTGAGAACACTGCACATGTTCTGGGAGAAAGTGAGACAGCTGAACCCAGATATGCTGAAAGGCCTGTCCCATAAAATAAGCCAACAACTGCCAGGTGAGAGCCACAGGTGGAGAAGGCTTTGTACCTCCCCACTGAGGATGGGATTCTCAGAATGGAGGAAACAATTCTATAGTAAGAGAAAAGGATCCCTGAGATAGGAAGAAATCCAGAAATGGCAACAACAAAATACATGACTATGTTATTTGTTAAAGTATCAGAACAGCCAAGATGAAGTAGTTGAGAAGGGTCACAGAAGAAATTAGCAATTTCCACATCCTTGAAGTAGGGAAAGTTTAAGACAATCAAGTTATGCAGCTGGGAATCAAAAAAGCTGATCAAAAAGGACATCAGAACCAAGAATCCACAGAGGCGAGGGTTCACGGTGACTGAGTAATGCAGGGGATGGCAGATGGCCACGAACCGGTCATAGGCCATCACAGTCAGAAGCATGTCATCCATACACCCAGAAAGGATAAAAAGGGACATCTGTGTCAGGCAGCCCACATAGGAGATGACTCTGCTGTGAGTTTGGATGTTCACAATCATCTTAGGGACCGTGGTGGAGATGAAACCAATGTCAGCCAAGGACAGGTTGGAGAGGAAGAAGTACATGGGGGTGTGGAGGTGGGAGTCAGAGCTGATGGTCAAGATGATGAGCAGGTTCCCAATCACCGTGACCAGGTACATGGACAGGAACAGTCCCACAAGCACAGGCTGTAGTTCTGGATCCTCTGAGAGTTCCATGAGATGGAATTCTGATACAGATGTTAGATTTTGTGATTCTATATTGGTGACCATTTTTGAAACAGAGATGCAGGTTAAAAAAAAAAAAAGATAACTGCAGACATAGAGTTGTTTCCATATATTTTGAATTTAAGTATAATGAAGTATTTGTTCACACTTTAACATCCATGTGCTTCTCTAATCCTTCTCAGCTGTGATCAACTTAGTCATAAACCCTCCAGGGTTGGTTTCTGTTTCATTCACATCATTCTATATTTTAGAAATATTGAAAGGGACAATGTTAGAAGACCAACAAAATTATAGAGAGCTAGTCCATTATTATTGTAAAATAAACCTAACACCATTGAGAAAAGAAAGCACTAATAGCCTTTTACCTTTATAAATGAAATCATTCTACTTATGAAGGTTAAGAAGCAGTCAAACAGCCAGGTGTGGTGTCTCACATCTATAATTCCAGTGACTCGGGAGGTTGAGGCAGGAGGGTCTGCAGTTCAAAGCCAGTCTCAGCAACAAGCCCCTGAGCAGCTCAGTGAGACCCCGTCTCTAAATAAAATACAAAATAGTGCTGGAGAGGTAACTCAGTGGTTGAGTGGCCCTGAGTTCAATCCCTGGTACCCCCGCCCCCGCAGCAAACAATAATTTTATTCTAAGGCAATGGGCCAAAGTCCTTTTACTTGAAGTATTTTAAACACCGTGTAATTATCTGCTCACAGAATTTAATAGTTTATATGCAGAAGTTTGTTATATGCTGGTTATTTTCCAGTTACTGAATTTTCTGATATCCCTCTTTTGTAGTTAGAAGACCTCATTCAATATTTTTGAGTTTAGAAACCATGTAACAAAAATCAAATAACTCTGATTCTAGGCATGATGAAATTCAAATTTTGATAAATATGGTTTAATTAAATCCATGTAGTCTTGTGATATCCCTCACCATAAATGTGTCTTGAATCAAAGTAACAGTCAATGATTAAAACTAATGACTTTTTGGCACCGTTGTCAAAGATCAGATGACTGATCTATGTGGATTTGCCTCTGTGTCTTCTATTCTATTCCATTTGCCTTAAAGTCTGCTTTACGTCAATGCCACACTGTTGTTTTTACTCTAGTTCTGGAGTATCATCTGAGATTGGGTATTATGCTGCCTCCAGTATTTCTTATATTTCTCAGGATTGCTTTGTTTTTTTTTTCTATTTTTTTTTCACATGAATTTTAGAACTTTTTTCCCCTCTATGAAAATGTCATTCATATTTTAATGGTGATTGTACTGAATCTGTATAATGCTTTTGGTAATATTTCCATTTTGACGATATTTTTTCTACCTAAACAAGGACATAGGATGTCTTTCCATCTTCTAAGGTCTTCTTGGGTTTCTTTCTTCAGTCTTTGATAACTTAGTTGTAGAGGTCTTTCACTTCCTTGGTTAGATTTGTAGATAGCCTTCTTTACCAATTGATGCTGGGAAAATAATATCCATATGCAGAAGAATGAAACTCCCTGTCTCTTGTCCCACAAAAACACTCAATTCAAAGTGAATCCAAAACCTGGGAATTCCATTAGAAACTTTGCAACTGCTAAAAGGAAACACTCCGACCCAGTGGTGTAGCAACGGCTTTCATAACAAGACCCCTGAAGTTCAAGAAATAAAACCAAGAACCAAAAAGTGGGATGGTCTAAAGTCAGAAAGCTTCTGCACAGCAAAGGGAGGGAACAAGGCAGAACATGAAAAGAGAGTCCACAAAGTTGGAGGAGCTCTTTGCCACAAAAGAGGGAAATTTCATTTTGTCCAGCAACGTTTGCCTTCCTCACATTTGCAACACGACTCACCCCTGCAGTCCTTACTGGGTGCACTTGTCACCCAGAAATCAACTCACAGGACAGTGCTCAGACTCGGAGACAAGAGCCACCTGCTCTATGTCAGGGAAACAATAAGTGAAGCCAGCAACACTGGAAATTAAGTTGCCAGATGCTGGAACTAGAACAAGAAAGTGTTTTATTGTTTCCAAACCACCAGAAAGTTTAAAAAGAGTTTCCACAGTCATAACCACAGAGACGTATGAGGTTCATGTTTAAAATCCCTCCAGATTCCCGGAAGAAATGACACCAAGACCTGACTTTATTTCTCTGTATGAGGCTCATTACAACATCAGAGGGAGATAGAAACAGCTTTCAAAGGTAATCTGGACTAGGGAAAAAAGAAAGATTTGGGTGGAATTATTTTGTGCCTGCTCTTTTATTTTTTATTTTTTTAATCACTGCTTAATTTGTAAAGCTATCCTACCTATATTCCATGCACCAGGTGCCAATCAGGGATCTCCACTGGGATCTACCTGGACTCTCACAAAAGGAAAGAACACAATACTGAGGAAATCTCTCCTGGTGTGAAGGCAGGTGAGATGGCTGGGTGTGTTGTCAACAGCCCCACTGGGCAGGATCCCCCTGTCAGGACCGCCCTGCGTCATTATCATGCAGATCAACTGAAGCAAGTCTTCAGCTTCTCTACCTAACCACCTTCTCCTTGTGTTTGTTACACAAAAGTGCTGGCTCCTTCCTTCCTGTAAATGGATGACAGCGTGGGAACATGTAACTTGGAGAAGACTGTGCACAGGAAATGACACACGCTACATAGAACGCGGCACTCAGCGCCTGGCACCTAGGAACCAGAAACACTGGTGCACGATGTCAGGGCACCCTCACCCCCACCCACCATCAATACCTTGGAGTAGTTATGAAATAGGTTACACAGACCCATTTCCTGCTGTTGTGGGTGTGATGTCCACGGCAAGTAGAGTACTGTGGGCGAAAAGTAAAATTTTGAATAAGATTTTTGGAATTCCTTCACAACCAAGGACATAAAATTCACAGTCCATGTACCTGAAATTTTACACTGTCATTCTCCATCTGACTGCCTCAACTGTCATATTTCTCCTAATGACAACAAGTAAAGCTTCTGTTAGTCCTTCCTCCATCCCTGTCCCCCTCAGCACTTACTTGGTTGTGCTGAGCGGCTGCTTGGTCATGACCTTGGATGGCAGAATTGATGAACCTCCCCTTCCCGTTGTGTAATTAAGGCTCAAGCTTGTTCCTCAAGACGAATCTGAATAACGTGACCCATAGGAGCTTCCTGTGCAGAGAACCAGGGCAGGAGACCACCCAGGTGTGGTGCCAACCAGACTGCAGGCACAGGCTGAGTATTTACTAGATCAAGACCTCAGAGGCTCAGTGCACGGAGCTCATAATTACTCACCTTGGTCTTCACTACACAAATCCCTAAGGTTTTGCTAATATTAATGAAAGATTAAAAATGGAAAATTAATGTCCTCAATAGGATTGGGGATTCTCCTCTACTCAGGGGAAATTTCATGTAAACTATTCATTTCTTTCATTTTTTGTTAAGAAAGATCCGTCTACTTTTTATTTCCATATTTTATTATGTTAGCACACATAATAAAAATTTATCATTTTAGCCATTTTTAAGGACAGTTTGGTGACATTAATTACATTCACTTTGCTGTGCTGCCTTCTCCAATCTGTATCTCAAATGGATGCTACAAGTTCTGACATCACACTGTTTTTCCATTAGCCTCCTTAAGTGTTTTTAATTTTCCTGTTCCTAAGGCTGCAGATGTAGGGATTACCAGTGTACATCACTGAAGCCAATTTATCATTTAGGGCAAATGTGATACAGCTAAACCACGGGGCATGTATTGCATTATCCACAAAATAAACAACTAGAAGGTGAGACCCACAGGTAGTGAAGGCTTCATGTTTCCCACTTGATGATGGGTTTCTAAGAATGAAGGAAAGAATTTTACACTAAGGTGAAAGGATCCCTGAGTGAGGAAGAAATCTAACATGGCCCCAATAAAGTACATCAGTGCATTATTAGTAAAAATGTCAGAACCCACAAGATCAAGAGTTGAAAGTGTCACAGGAGAAATGAGTGATTCCCTTATCTTTGAAGTGTTTAAAGTACAAGATAATCAGATTGACAGAGGGGAGATCAAAAGACTGGGAAAAAAGATAACAGAATTCAGAAGACATGTTGGTGATATTGGTGAAGGATAATGATGAAATGATGACTGGGTAATGAGGCATGGGTGACAGATGGCCACAGATTAGTCATAGGACATCACAGCAGAAGTTTACCATCCGTACTTCCAAAAATGATAGAGACATCTGTGTCAGGCAGCTGACATAGGAGATGCTGCTTATGAACTTGGAAGTCCGTATCATCTTAGGGACCGTGGTGGAGACGAACCATGTCAGTCAAAGACAGTTTGGTGAGAAAGAAATACAAGGGGGTGTGGAGGTGGGGTCAGAGCTGACAGCCAGGATGATGAGCAGGTTCCCAAGCACTGTGAGAAGAGACAGTACAAGGAGGACCAGTTACAGTTCTAGATCACCTTAGAGACCCATGAGGTAGAATTCTGAAAGACAAGTTATATTTTTTAGCTTTTTGTTGTTGGGAGACTTATTGAAATTCAAAAGAGGTTTTTAAACAAGGAAACAAGTATATCAGCATTCAGGATTTTGTCTACATTTTAAAACAAAGCAATTCACTAGGAAAGTCCTCACATTTGAGGAATAAACACCTATTACAATATTTCCCATTGTGGAAAACCCATTCCTCTTTGATTTCTTACTTCATTAATTTCAGGATTATTCACCAGTTGCTTCTAAACAGGTGTATATTGGAGGCTGATATCATTTGGATGTTGCATGTCCCCAAAAGACCCAGGTGCCAATAGCTCAATCCTCAGGTTTGTCATTGGAAGTACTTGGGCCTTTAAGCGGTGGAAGCTAGTGGGTGGTCTTCAGGTCATTCTTCATGTGTCCTCCGGGGTGATAGAGGGACCCCAACCCCTCCTCTCCCTCTCCTTTCCCCCTGGTAACGGTGAGCAGTTTGGCTCTTCTATGTGTTCCACCATCATATCCTGCCTCAATACAAACCCAAAACAATGGGCCCACGTGAACTTGGATCAAAACCTACCAGACTGTGAGACAAAGCAAATGTTCTCTGTTTATAATTTGATTCAGGCATTTGCTCTAGTAATAGGAAACCGGCTAACACAGAGATGGAAAAGTGTAAAATGTGTCACAGTCCAAGGTCTATCCCCCGACCCAACTTCCTTCCTCTTTTTGCCTTTTTCTGCTTATGAAAATCTCTGCAAGGATCTTAGAATAATTAGAGGTTGTAGATATTATTACTAAAGGGTTTCCCAGGAGCCCAGAGTCGGTGACAGAGACTCAACAAAGAGCAATTAGGATTTCTCTCTAATTTTGAAGACTTCCTTAAAGGAGTGAAAGTATATCCACAAGACACTAAAAAAAAAACCAAAAACAAACAAATAAAAAACACCTGAAAGCAAACAGCAGAAATATCAGTGGAGTGGAGGGAAGGGAACAGGGTGAGGGGGGAGAGGAGGAACAGGGGAAGTACCAGGAGCTAAACAAGAACAAATTATATTCCACACCTTTATGATTAGGTCAAAATGAATCCTTAGATTTATGCATAAGTAAAAAGAAACAATAAAAAAATAACAAAAAGCAAATACAGACAGAAAAGTGCTGAAGTGCTAGACAGAAAAGTCTGTTGGAGCCCCACTAACTCTGCCCAATTTTTGTGAGCTGAGGAAAGCCTATTCAATGATTGAAATAAGTTTTATTGGTGATGTCAACTCTATACCAAGAACAGGATAAGTTGTGGGCAATCATAAATGAAAGAGGGGGTTCCTCCCTACATATTTAAATGTATGTTTATGGGAGAAAATAAAATGCACCATTACAGAAATAGGGAAGTGGTAACTTCAGATCACAGGAGATTTAAATGGAATTGCATGAAGATTAAGTTAAATGTTAGGAAGATTACCAAAATTGTATGTTACTTCATTTTATGCATGCTTCACACATCCATCCTATAAGGAGCCTTCTTTCCCTGTGGATACAGACCATCTAGAAATGAATTCCTATGGCAGTGAGTGCCAAAGGTACTAGATCCTGTCCCACTGCACAGAAATGGTATCAACTGAACAGTGTCCTACACACACTTCCTCAGCGTGACCTTGTGTGTCACAAGATTGTATCTGAGTCTCACGATAAAGTATGTATATCTATTTCAAGTATTTTAACTGGGGGACAGCATTACATGCAGGAAGTACATAATTTTCCAGTTAATATTATACTTCCGTTTTAATAGACATCTAATAAATTTACAACCGTTCTTACACGTTTGCCTAAAAGGTAGCCAAGTCTCATTTAAATAGTACATAATACTTACAGTTCCTGAAGAAAACTGATTCGCATCAACATTTTAAGTCTGTCAGTGAACATCTACTTCAAACTCTTTTACAGATATAAGCCATTATATGATCGAGGAACATCACTTAATTTTTCAGTTTATTTTGCAACATTATCTTCAAAATCTTTGTGGGTCTCTACTTGTGACTCAACTCCTAATAGTTAAGGTAGGAAATCAGTCAAGGTTTCCATCAATGGGTGGATGAATAAAGAAAATTTCGTTTATCTAGTCAAAAGAATATTATTCAGCTGTAAAGATGAATAATTTTGACATATTATCCATTCTTCATCTTTTAGATTTAACTAGTGGATACCATATAAGTGAAATAAATCCCCAAAAGGAATACCCATCTGTTCTCATATATGGAAGATGTGAAGATAAAAATGTGGATGCCATAGAAGTAGAGAATACCATAAGTACTGTCGAGGCTGGGAAGCGTAGGGGAGTGGGGGCACAGACATAAGTTGCTTATTAGGTATGAAAACACCCTTATAGAAAAGAGTCGGTCATGGTGGTGCAAGTCTTTAATCCCAGCTATTTAGGAGGCTGAGGCAGGAGAATCACAAGTTCAAGGCCAGCCTCCATAGCTTAATAAAACACTGTCTCAGTAAAAAACTAAAAAGGGATGGGGATGTAACTCAGTGGCAGAGCTCCTCTGGGATTAACCCCAAGTATGAAAGGAAAGAAATGAAGGAAGGAAGGAAGGACAGGAAAAGGAGAAGAAAGGAAGGAAGGAAAATGTAAAGGAAGTGTATAAAATCTGGTATCTGTAGCACCCGAGGGGACTGTGGTTCTCAATAATTTGTTGCCTACTTCAAAACAGCTCGAAGAATGGATTTTCAAAGTTCCCAATGCAAACAAATGATGAATCTTGAAGGTGATGGGTACCAAATTTTCCTTTCTTGATAATTCCACATTGTGTTCTGCAATGTCACACCATACAACATAAATAAGCCAATTAAAAATACTTATGAAATTTTTTTTAAAGGAGACGTTTTCCATGACATGTACGGGACAGTCACCTGAGTTTGTTTATACACGATCAATGATTCCATTAATCACCTACACTTGGGGTGAAATGTAAAGATAGTTAATATAAAACACATTCTCCTGTTAATAAGATATGTAAACAATAATCATGATAGAGCACAAAGAAATTTTGTTTTCTGTGTAAGAAATAATATGTCCCTTGGTTCCATTGGAGAGAACAGGCCCCTGGTACTGAGATCAGGAGATCAATCAGTAGGTGGCCCTGATCTTTCTTCTCTCCACCTCTCTGTGCTCATGTTCCCTATTGGAAATATGGAAATTAACACCATATCAAGCACTTATGTAGAAACTGATGCAAGTTTGAGGCTTAGCAACAAAGTGTTATTTTTAATGAAGAAATCACTGTGGGAATAGCCAGTTTATTGATGAACACGGTCTCTTGGTGAAGTTCATGAGACATGGAGTGACTTGAGACCCTCCAGTGACTCTGAGCCTGAGCAATAGGGTTCACCTGTCTTTTCTCTTGGCACCTCTACTTTTTATGTTTGTGGAATTTTCTTCTATGACTTTTGAATAATTCAGTGTTGCTATGTCTTTTAAATAATGAGTCCCTTGTTTCCATTACATAGACAAAAACATTGTTTTATTTTATCTCTGCTCCTCTGAGATGTCCCTGGAAGGAGGAAAGCACAGGCATAAATGGCCAGAGGATGAGTAGCCACCCCCCATGCTCTGTTTCTATGGACCAAGGAAGGGTCTAACAGTATTTAACAGGATTTTAATCCTCGATGGGTGTCATGTGCCAAGTAAGGTGTAAGCTCTGGGAAACCAGGATCACACACTTTGTAATTTCTCCCCAAATATTCAGTGTTTACTCACAGAAGGACAAAAACAAAATGTCCTACAGGGAACTGGGAAAACCACAACTTGATGTCAGAGGATATATAAGTCAAAATATAGTGATCAGCCTAAATCTCAATGTCAATAATAATGATATCTCATGTTTCTCCTTATTGTATGGAGCTATCACTTATTAATCAAATAGGGAGGGAGCATCCAGTATCTTTTAAATCTATATTCAATGCAATTGTATCAAGTGAAAATCCAGACACATAACAATGCTTAGTCTCAGACATATTAACAAACTTCCATATGTCTCAGAAATAGGTAGAGACATGGGGACTCAAACCTAGATGGTTGTTCTCTAGATCAGGAAATTTTTAATTGTTTCTCAACCAACACAAATATTTAAGTAGAGATCTTGAGTTCTTTACCCCAGGAACACCCTGGGCAGTATATCTTACTGTTTCTATATTCCTGATCATAAATGAAATCATCATCTGGTTTTCTATTTCCTTTTGATTTTTTTTTTGTACTGGAAATTAAAACAAGGGCACTTTGTCAATGACCCAAATCCAGAACCTCCTCTCCTCCTCCTCCTCCTCCTCCTCCTCCTCCTCCTCCTCCTCCTCCTCCTCCTCCTTCTTTAATTTATTTAAGACAGGGTCTCACTAAGTTGGTTAGGGCTCACTAGTAGCTGGGACTGGCTTTGAACTTGCAATCATCCCGACTCAGCCTCCCTAGCTGCTTAGATTACAGGTGTGGACCACCGCCTCGACTGGCTTCTGTCTCCTCTTGATATTCAGCACTGTTTACAAGAAAGAGGATGCAGAGGTTGCTAAGGTATTCTGAACTAGGGACAAAAGAGACCTGAATTCTCAGGATGAATTATTCTGCACCCACACTCTCTGTGACCTTTGCCCTCCACCTGAAGTCATCCTTTCCACAGCAGAGGCAGCAAGTGCCAACCACCATTCTCCCCTGAGGTCTACAGGAACCTCAAAAAGGAAGAACACAGTGAACCAGGGTCTCTTCCTAGAATGACATGGAAGAAAACAGCTGGCTTGTTCGTCAAGGCTCAACCTGCCAGGATTTTTCTGATACGATGCTCAGTTTCTCTAATCAAGCAGGAAAATTCAAACATGATTTCATATTCTCTAACTAACCATGTAGTATGTTCAACATAAAACCAAAAACAAAAACTTGGCTCCTTCTCTTTCTGTATGATGATTACATATCTGTATGATGATTATGATTCTATCCGAGGGAACACTTTGGAGATAAAGTGAAACAGACTCCACAGGACACGGAGCTCAGGGGGTGGCATCAGAAGCCCTGAATAAGGCTGCATGAGGTTTCGAGGCTGTCATTCCACTTCATCTGTGTCGTCACCTTCGTTATCTTTTTGGAGTGCCCAGGAGGCAGGTTGGAGGGACCCATCTTCTGCTCTCATGGGTGAGATGTCAACAGACAGGAGAATCAGAATCAAAGGAAAACAGAAATTTGCCTGGCATTACCAGACTCCTACCACAGCCAGGCACCAAAACTTGACATTCCTCATAGATGACATTCCTCTGAGTATTTCCGTTCTACCATCAGGCTTCCCCAAATGCTGTGTCTGTCCTGAGGACGAGGAAGCAACACCCTTCATGGTCCTTTCCCGCACATCCTCACCCTCAGCCTGTCCTGAGTGGTGCTGTCTCTGCTGGGTCATGCACACGGATGAAGGATGCATGTCCCTCTGTGCCCCCTGTCTAATGAAAGTTTGGGCTCTGTCCTCAGGATGGTAGGAATGCAGTGTGAGATAGGGGCTTCCCAATCAGACAACCATGGGAGGAGAACACAGGGTTGGAGCCCAGTGGCCCAGAGCCATCACACAAAGGCCTAGTAGCACAGGCTGATTAGTGACTATAATAGGACATTGGAGTCTCCATGCACAGAGCTCATCATTGGCCAAATGGATCCATGTTATGCAAGTCTCTAGGGACTTCCTAATAGTAGCCGAGCAAAAAGAAGAGTAAATGACCAACCACACAGATTTTAGACTCTTCTACTACTAAGGAGGAAGCATCTGAATTGAATATTTTTGTTTATTTTTAAAGAGTCAACTTCATTATGTTTCCCCCTAGGTGATTGTGGTTAAAAAAAATAGTACATAAAACAATTGCCATTTTTACTGTACATTCCCAGTGGCATTGATTACAAACATAGTTGCACAATTATCACCATCATGGAACTCCGCAAAATAGTTCAATTCCCAAACTGAAATTTTGAACACATTTTTAAAAAGCCCCTTTCATACCTTTCCCATGAGTGTCAAAACCCATTCTACTAAGAAGCTTGCTGAGGAATTAAAGCACACAAACTTAAGAAATAATGTGACCAAGGACCCTGGGCTCACCAGCCTTAAACGTGCTTTTGTTCTCTCTTCCCCTTTGTCCCACATGGATGCCACAGGTCCTGAGTTTACACTGTTCTGCTGTGCAGCCTCCTCAGGGCCCTTTTAATGTCCCTGTTCCTCAGGCTGTAGATGAAGGGGTTCAGCATGGGGCTGACCACAGTGTACATCACTGAAGCCACCACACTGTTTGGGGGAGAATGTGACATAACCGAACCAAGGTACTCTACAATTCCTGCTCCATAAAATAGACAAACAACTGCCAGGTGAGACCCACAGGTGGAGAAGGCTTTGTACTTCCCGCCCAAGGAGGGGATCCTCAGAATGGAGGAAAATATCTTAGAGTAAGAGAGAAGGATTCCCGAGACAGGAAGAAAGCCAAATATGGCACCAATAAAATAAATGACTATGTTTCTGTTAAAGGAATCAAAACAGGCAAGATTAAGAACTTGAGAAGGGTGACAGAAGTAATTGGAAATTTCCACATCCTTGAAATAGGCAAACTGTAATGCAATTAAAGTGTGTATCTGGGAGTCCAAAAGGCTAATTAATAATGACATCAAAACCAAGATGGTACAGAGACGGGGGTTCATGATAATGGGGTAGTTCAGGGGGTGACAGATGGCCACAAACCGGTCATAGGCCATCACACTCAGAAGCATGTCATCCATGCACCCGGAAAGCATAAAAGTACACATCTGCATCAGGCAGCCCACATAGGAGATGGCTCTGCTCTGAGTCTGGATGTCCACAATCATCTTTGGGACCGTGGTGGAGATGAAGCAGATGTCAGCCAAGGACAGGTTGGAGAGGAAGAAGTACATGGGGGTGTGGAGGTGGGAATCAGAGCTGACGGCCAGGATGATGAGCAGGTTCCCAAGCACTGTGACCAGGTACATGGACAGGAACAGTCCAAAGAGGATGGGCTGCAGGTCTGGATCCTCTGAGAGGCTCAGGAGGAGGAATTCTGATATAGATGTTAAGTTTTGGGGTTTCACATTTTTTGGACACCTTTTGAATTGGAAAATAAGGCATTAAAATAATGATTAGATTAAAGAAACAAAATATCAGGCACCCAGCACTCTGTGCATGTTTTGAATTTCAGAACTCTCAACTGAAGTGTTCACATAGATTTCTATATATCTTCAGGTATATTTCTGAGTTTTAACATTTTGGGTTGTTATTATTCACCACACTATATATAAACTTACTTTAGTGATACTGATCAAAGCAATGTTAGAAGACCAAGAGAATTACAGATAAGTCCATGTTCCCAAAAAAATACAAACTACTGTTCAAAGAAAAGTAGAAAATAGGAATTACTTTGCCATTGTAGGAAAAGAATAATTGCCATGTAAGAAATTATCAGATATGCATTTTTATCTATAATGGAAGAATTTCCCTTCCTTAAAATATTTATATATCCTGATACAATTATGTTATTTGAATAGTTTGTTATCAAAAAAAATTGTTATTTAACAGTCATCTCCCAGGAGTTTTTTTTTAATAATTCTTTTTTTAAATTATTTTATTTGTGTTAATGAGTTATACATGACATTTATGCACTGTGTCCTCTTTTGTGAATACGTAGGCCTTATCCACATTTTTGGCTTTTTAAAAATTATTTGATGTAAAAAAATACTAACCCTGGCTGTGATAATCTTCACATGTTTAAGGTTTGGTTAAGTGACATAGACATCAGAATCACAAATGTGTCATTAGTATACAATTAAACTGTCAATCAATAAAGATAATGCAATGTTAAGAAACTCCTTTTTAAAAAATTTTAAATATTTGCCAGTTATTTGTATATTATTTCATCATGATGCATCAAAGGAAGACAGAGGATTTTCTCTTGATTCTTATTCTACAATGACCTATTAACACTTCTGCATTATATTTTTCCTGATCATGATATTTTCATTTGAAAACGTTAGAGCCAAGAAAGGGCTCCCAAATTAAATGTAATTTGGAAGTTGGAACCTATTTGTGTCAAGTTAATAGGTTTCACTTACCTTTCTGCATAATTACTATGCACAATGAGGACCTTTAACTGAGGCCTGATTTGTAGTCTGCAGGTCCCCTACTTAGCTACTGGAAAACAACTCGAATGTGTTATTTCTGTCAGCTTAAACCATGATGTCGTTGTGGAAAACACAAAAACAAAAGACCAGAAATTATGTGCAAACAATGATGCGGTTTTCTCATCTTTAAAATACAAATAATAATTATCCATTTAATAGGGTTTTGGAAAGAAAGATTTTTTTGAATGAGATTCAGATGAAACTCAATGTGTCAAATATGCATAAATAGATAAATTACCATATCAAAAGGGGACTGTCAACTATCATTATGAAGGCAATAGGACCAGATGGTTTTTAGGGGTTTTTTTAAATTTATTTTAGTTATAGATGGACAAAATATCTTTATTTTATTCATTTATTTTTATGTGGTGCTGAGGATCAAACCTAGTGCCTCACACATGCTAGACAAGTGCTCTACCACTGAGCCACAACCCCAATTCTGGACCAGATGATTTCAAAGCTGAGTTCTAGGTAAGGTCTTCATTGTGCATGTTAATTATGCAGAATGGTGAGCTTCTCTGTTGCACACTTGTGCACATACATACCATAATTTGATCAGTGCCTCCCCTTACATCTTATCCTTAGTATCACCAATCCCTTTTACCCTCTTTGCATTTCTGTTTTGTAAGCAAGATGTGTAAAAATCTCCTAAGTTGACTGGATCTCAAGTTTCGTTTATCAATGTATGTACCTGTGTATATTTTATTTTATATTGATTCTATAGTTTCACTCCAAATCAATTTTATCAAAATAGCTGCAGGTAAAGGGCTTGGTGCTCCTCTTTATATCAGCTTTGAGAATCACTGCTTTGAAACCAGGCACTTAGTAAATGTTCCACTAATACTACCTGTTATTACTGGTAATAGTACCCACTGCATATGTTAAATACAAACATTTAATAATGTGTGCTTCTGATCTGACACATATATATATACACATATATCTGACATATATCTATGTGCTGGAGAACCATTGTGGTGGAAGGAGAAACATGAGATTTCTGAGACCCTGAGCACAAACCAGAATCCAAGTTTCCCAGTCTTCACAGCCTAGTTGATTCTCACCGCTGTCCTCTCCTCTGGCTGCACCAACTGCATGCTTGTCCTGATGCTTAGGAGACAGCCCTTCCACACTGGCCCCTCATCCCTCATCTCCCTCAACACTTACCCGATGATGCTGGGCCTCTGCTGGCTCATGGCCCCGGGGCTGAGGATCCAGTGCCCCTCCTCGGCCAAATCACTATCTGAGACTTGTTTTCTGTTCTCGGGATCCAGATGAAGTCAGTGACTGACAGGATCTTCCTGAGGCAGACAGAGACACAGGAATGGACCCTCTGGACTGGCATGATAAAGCTGAAGGGCTGGAGAGAATTCAATTATTATTATATGACCTTGGAGGCTCCATGCACAGGGCTCACAATTAGGCAGGTTCGTTCTTGTTCTCCAGATCTCTCAGGACTACCTAAGATTAGTGGAGAAAAACAAAGGAGAGAGAATGGAAGAGCCCTTACATTTCTGGGGAACTGCAAATTGGTGCAACCACTCTAGATAGGAGTGTGGAGATTTGTTGGAAAACTTGGAATGGAACCACCATTTAACCCAGTTATCCCAGTCCTCAGTTTAAAACCAAAGGACTTAAAATCAGCATACTAGAGTGAGGCAGCTACATCAATGTTTATAGCATTTATTCACAATAGATAAGCTATGGAACCAACCTAGTTGCTCTTAAAGAGATGAATGGATAAAGAAAATGTGATAAATATATAATGGAATATTACTCAGCCATAAAGAAGAATGAAATCATGGTATTTGCCAGTAAATGGATGGAACTGAAGACTGTCATGTTAAGGGAAATAGGTCAATCCCCCCTCAAAAAGATTGAATGTTCTCTCTGATATGCAGATGCTAACACACAGTAAGGGGTAGGGTGGAGAGAAGAATAGAAGTTCTTGTATTACAGGATGGGGCTATAGCTCAGTTGATAGAATGCTTGCCTTGCATGTGCAAGGCCTTGGGTCCAATCTCCAGCACTGCCAAAAAAAAAAAAAAAAGTTCATTGGATTAGACAAAGGGGAATGAAGGAAAGGGAAGATGGATGGGAATAGGAAAGACAGTAGAATGAATCAGACATAACTTTTCTATGTTCATATATGAATACATGACCAATGTAACTTCACATGATGTTCAACCACAAGAATGGGATCTTAATTAGAATAAATTATACTCCATGCATGTATCTCAAAATATAGCCTAATATCACACACACACACACACACACACACACACACACACACACACATACACACATAACAAATTTAAAAAATGATAGAAGAAAAAGAGAAAATGGATGAGCCCTTAAGGAAATGGCTTCTTTCTGTCCTCAGCAGGACGCTGTCCACATCTCCAGTGTCTGTTATTAACACCTAGGACTGGCACACTTCATGGGGTCCAGTGCCACATTTGCATACCTGCATACAGGGTAGCTTGGTCCCTGCCTTTCATCCTTCTTCCTTCTCCCCCTGTGCAAACAGCCTTCCAGTTCAGGATTGTCACTATTATAGTTTCCTCATATCAGAGAGAATATATGACACTCGTCTTTCCGTGTCTGGTTTATGTTTTGAAAGTCCTGTCTGCATCTTATTTCCATTAGTGATTATGGATAAGTAAGTATACACTAAATATCACAATTTTCTCCATGCTTTTATCCAATGTCTGTGGGGTTGATTACATTCCCATTGTTGTGGCACCATCAGGGACACCCATCTCCAGGGATTTTCATCATCCCAAATTGAAACTTTGGGCCTATTCTAAAATCTCATCCTTCTGCCTCCCCTAACCTGGCTACTTTCATTCATGATGAAACATGGTGGGAATTAAAGATGTCAACCTGTTACTGAAAGCTCCATTCTTTTCCCCAATGCTAATCCAATAATGAGGATGCAGTTTTGAGAAAAAGGGAAAAAGAAGTTTTATGGCTTTGTATGCAAAAGAGAAGCACAGGAAATGCTTGTCTCAGCGGCTGTGATTCTGCCCGTCAAAGGAAACATGGGGCTTTTTAAAGAAGTGGTTGAAAGGCTACTTTCCATGTCTTCTGTCTGGAGTTGTAATTCACTTGTTAATGTGGGAGACAGTCATTTCTGAGATCTTCTGGTGCCATCCCAAGTCTGAATTACCTGTCCCTGTGGTGGGTGTGTGCTGGAGGACAGAGAACTCTGTCTGGGATGGGGGAGAAAGGTCATCCTGTTTCCCCAGAGATTAGGGAGGGAAGAGATTCCTGAGGAGCAGGGAGAGAGGAAGAGAAAGAGATTTGTTTTAAAAATAAGTCACAGAAGATGAGCAGCAAGGGCTCTATTCACAGCATAAAGTGGACCACTGTTATAATAATTTGATGTGTACTTTAAAACAGCTAGAAGAGTGGATCTTCAATGTTCCCCCCCAAAAAAACTTAATGATGAATGTTTGAGGTGATGGGTACCACATTTTTCTGACATTGTTTACATGTTTAAAATGTGATCATCGGGGTGTCTAGTTGTGTTGTGGGAAACAGACTAGTCAAGAAGCAGCAAGCAGAGCCCGGAGCCCAAGCAGGTCCAGGACAGCCCGGCTGACACCCGCCTGCACTGGGTTTGAGCTGCATCTTTGACCATATCGCCCAGTGCCACCGCGTCCATCACTGAAAGCAGCCACCTCCATTTTGGGACAGTGTTGCCATCTTTAGTTATAGCAACTCCCAGCTTGGGACACCAGCTGGGCAGGCATCCATAGTCCCCAGCTCCCCCTCTCCCTGACTGTCCAGTATAAAACAGCTCTCCAAGACGGTTTGCAGCCCCTGGAGTACAACCCATAAGACCTTCAAAGAGAAAGGTCCCCAATTAGGAAGTAGAAAGGGAGAGGGTGTCAGTGTCCTTGTTATGGGGACATGCCTCAGAAAGCACTCTAGGTCCAAATTCAAATCAAAAGAGAGCTTTATTTACCCACCCAGAGACTGTCACCCACTGCAAAGACTCAAGCTCTGTGGGAGGACAGCAGCCTCCTGGTCCATCCAAACAGAATAGAAGCACAAAACCACACCTCAGTGACTTGCTTATCGTCATGTAAGTGTAAGCTAGCCAATCACAGAAATTAAAACATTAATAAGTGGGATCTGTGGGCTCTGGGCAGGACTGGAATTTTCCAGTCAGCAAGCAAGCGATAAACAGAAGCTGAAAACGCATTAGCTTTGTAGTTCAGTTGACCACAGTCCTGGGTTCAAGCAGGTGCTAGACAGTCGTATCTTGAATTGGGCGGGGTTCAGTGGGCAAGAATCTACTTCAAAGCCATGTAAACCCACGAGGGCATTCACACCCAGGATGTAGCTCACCACACCACCGCTGCATCCTGAGTAGGGGTACAATTTGTGGGGTTCAAAATACAGAAAGACAAGTTTTATAAGAAAACAGCTTTCATTTTAGTTTCTCAGAAATAGCTCTTGTAATAGGTTTTTTGTTTGTTTGTTTGTTTGTTTTAATAGAAAGCAGCAAAATGGAGTCTTAGGCTGCCTATGACAGTTCTTGCTTTATAAATATCTCATTTATCAAAATTTTCTATCTATGATCTATATTTTTAACTAATCTATAACCTATAACTTACACTCTTATTGATTGTATTTATCAGTTCATACCACAACATCCTTACCACTGGGTACATGGTGTACATGTCTCCTATCCCAGAGTTCATCTTGGGTGTAGATGTGTTTCAAAGACTGTGACTGCAGACCATAATGAGGCAGTTCCATCTCTGTGTGCAAATTGTGAAGGAGGTTTTGATAGGATGTGACAAACACCCACCCCAGGTCTCGCCACAACCCTGGAGGACCGTGGTGATGAAGAATTACCACTTCCCAAGGGGACATGCAGAAATTGGAGCTACTTTCCTGGAATGGGAGAAGGTGGGCATAATATGACCACTGTAGAGCCTCTACCTCTCCAGTGTGGCCGGTGAAGAAATTTGCTGGTCCTTGGAGAATAACTGTGGATTCTTGAGAACTGAATGAAGTGGCTCCTTCTCTGAATGCAGGGGTTCCCTCAGTGTATGATCTCAGGGACCAGTGACTTTTCAATTGGGGAGATATTGTTATGTGCTGAATATTGCTAATGCTTTCCTTTCTATTGCTTTGAACTTGTAAAGTCAGGAGCAGTTTGCCTTTACCCAGGAAGGCCAACAATGGACACTCAAGTGTTGCCACAAGGTTATTGACATAGCCCGACCATATGGCATGCTCTGGTAGCCTGTGGACTCAGCTGTCCAGCATACATGTTTCATTGTATTGCTGATGTGTTGTTGACTTCTGACTCTCTTGCAGAGTAAGAGCTTGTGGCCCCAACTTTAGTGACCCACTTGGAAATGTTTGGGCAGGAAACACTGCCGACATGCAAGGACCTGGCTTGTCAGTCAAGTTCTTGGGTGTGACTTGGTTAGGTAAGACAAAGGTTGTGCTCGAAGCTGTTATTGATAAATCCAGGCATAGCCACAACCAACCACAGTTAGGCAATTGCAGACCCATGTGGTCTTATTGAGTATTGGCAAGTTTTTATTCCCCATTTGGCCTAATTGGTTCATCCTGTCTATGCCATAGTGAACAAAGGGACACAGTGGGACTCGACTGAAGTAGCTGAACAGGTCTTTTAGGTCATCAAGAGAGCCATTTATCAAATTCAGTTCCTGTAGGTAGTAGAGTTAGCTCTCACCTTTGGGCTGGAGATCCAAGTAATCTAGAACGGTTTGGGTATGGCCTGAAGCAGCCTCATAAGCAGCTGTGAAGACCAGTGGGCCTCTGTCGCAGTTCTATACCCTGATAGGGAAATACTTGCAGCCCTTGTGAAGCCTTGGTCGGCACCCTGGATCCCGTAGCAGGATGGGTGTGGAATTGGTCAGTCACCCCAAGGACGGGTGTAACCCAGATGCTTACCCTAGGAAAGTGGGGTGTGTATTTGGAATAAAGGTGTGCTTTTGTCTACCAGTTCTTTATTCTATGAGCTCCAACAGATTCTAGGGCCAATTCAATACTGAGGAAGTACTTGGCAGAGGGACTTGATTCTACAGAATGTTCCACCCACCACATTTGGGTCTCTGATGGCCCAATGGGACTCATGGGGGGCTGTGCCTCCCATGGAATTGCTAACACAGTGGTATTAGCAAGGACACACCTACAGATGAAAGGACAGGTAATTACAGGCACTCGCACAGGGAAGTCACATGCCAGCTTTGAGTCCTGGAAAGCTGCCCGTGGTGGCTTCCTGTGTGGTGATACCACGCTGGTACAGCTTGGTCCTGAACTTCAGCAGGCTCTGTATGCACCAGCACTGCGAAACTCATACTGGGCCCAAGGGATATAACAAATGTGCCTTTAGAAATCTATCTGTCCTATCTGCAGGACCTGGCCACGTCACATGTACCTAGGGGGAGAGGGAATTCACTAGTCCCCCTGGTATCATAAGGAGATCACACTCCAAACCTTTCCCCCATGGGGCCAACAGGGCTACTCAGTGAAGCGGGGCAGGCGTTATTGTCCAGACCATGTCCAGTGCTCAATTTACTCCCAAATTCAAGCCCATGGAAGCAGGCAAGAGAACATTCCCTTGCTACCCAAACCCGGGCTTAAGTACAACATCCTTCCTTACCTGGATCTGTCTTAAGGCAGCAAAATGGAATGTTAGGCTCAATAAAGGTGTTGTGTGGTGCACCAACACCTCCCTCTCCTCGGGATGCTCATTCAGAGCTCTCATGATTCCCCACAAGTGCTGCACTCACCCTTTAGTTGACTGGAGTCCTAAGTCCTTGCTCGAGAAGGCCAGTATCTCTCTCTGCCTGCAGCCTGTGGGTGGTATGGGACATGCAGCTCCCACTGAATTTGTAGCTGAGTTGTCTGTGGCTGCACATCCTGACCTGTGAAATGGGTACCTTAATCACTCCTTATTGTGGTGGGCCAGCAGTGCAAGGCTGTTAACACTGAGTTTTGATGCATGACCTCTCTGGTGAATCCAGACTACATTTCTGGACAATTGGACATAGCTGGGAAAGACTTTTATTGCCACCTCAATATGGAATGAAACTAAAGCAGCCATTGTGATAGCAGTCCGGGTGTAACTCAGAGCCTCTTGCCTGTGGTTGGGGTACTCTATGTGTGATGGAATGTCTTGGCTCCCATATGAAACTTCAGAACTAAAAAATCTGATTTCCCAGTGTTTGGAGAAAATGGAAGGTACAAAAACTGTGGGTTGGGTACCTAGAGGCTCTTGCCCAACTCTCCAACCAGATATCATAGAACAAGTATGATGATTATGCCAGGGTCACATGGTACTCTAGAACTCATGAGTAGCTATACCTTCCATAGAATAGGACAGAGAATTGCACTTGGAGTTATCCATACCTCCCTCCTACCATAGGCCAAAGCTTGCTCCAGATGCCTTCCAATTGGGAGACTGTACAACCTTATATAGAGTGTGCCAGACACCTTGGATGTTTTTACCACAGGGGGTTTCTCTGATGACTGAAATGCAGATAATTTCCTTGGCTGATTATACAGCCTGAGCCTTAAATCATACAAATCATACATGTCTCTAGTAAATGAACAAATAGATGTAAAGTTGCACTATCAAATCACATAGCACTAAATTTCCTAACAAAAAAAACACACATATGGGGTACATACTATGTTTTGTACTGAGTGTTGGATGTATATTCCAGATCACTCAAAATATTTTAGAATGGCTTTAGCACATATGACCTCTGAAGTGGCAGCTATATAGCAATTGACCAGTGATCCTTTGCAGAAATAGTGCACTTGTCTATCCACCACATAGAGATGGCTTTTAGTAATCCTAGGTAGTGGGGCTTGCTTTCTGGTTGTATTGTTGTTGTGGCCTGTGGATACAGGGCTCTGCCCTCCTCACTAAGGGATCTCTGCAGAAAACTTCAAATGTGTAGATTATATACTGGGGAACCCTAAAAGGGGAAATTGTAGGGCAAGCCCAAGATGGCTATAGTTATGTTTCATGGCCCATGGCTAATAAAACTTGGGTTCTGTCCTCAGGACTGATATGAATGCAGTGTGAAATGGGGCTTCCCAATGCAGACAACCATGGCAGGAGGACAAAGGTATGAAGCCCAATGGCCCAGAGCCGTCACACAAAGGCCTAGAAGCACAGGCTGATTAGTGGCTATAAGATGACATTGGAGTCTCCATGCACCTGCTCAGAATTAGCTAAAATTGATTCATGTTATGCAAGTCTCTAGGGACTTCCTAATAGTAGCCGAGAAAGAAGAAGAGTAAATGAATGTCCACACAGATTTGGGCCTCTTGTACTACTAGCAGAAAGCATCAGAATTGAATTATTTTATGTCATCATATTTAAAGAACCATCTGCACTATATTCCCATTGCTGATTGTGATAAATAGTACATAACAGAAATTACCATTTCACTGCTCATTCCAGTGGCATTAATTATAAACACAGTTGTACAATCATCATTAGCATCATCATGGATCCCCACAAATATTTCCTATTCCAAAAGTGAAATTTGCAACACAGTTTTAAAAGCCCCCTTTGTACATCTGTCTCCCAAAAGTGTCAAAACCCATTCTACTAAGAAACTCCCTGAGGAATGAAAGAACACCAACTACAAACTAATGTGACTAGGGACAATGAACTCATTGCTTGTGCTACCTTGCCACCTTATATTACACATGGATGCCACAGATTCTAAGTTTAAGCTATTCTCCTGTGCAGCCTCCTCAGGGGATTTTTAATTTCCTTGTTCCTCAGGCTGTAGATGAAGGGGTTCAGCATGGGGGTGACCACAGTGTACATCACTGATGCCACCACACCGTTTAGGGGAGAATGTGACATAACTGAACCAAGGTACTCTACAATTCCTGCTCCATAAAATAGACAAACAACTGCCAGGTGTGACCCACAGGTGGAGAAGGCTTTGTACTTCCTGCCCGAGGATGGAATTTTCAGAACTGATGATAATATCTTAGAGTAAGAGAGAAGGATTCCCGAGACAGGAAGAAAACCAAATATGGCAACAAGACAATAAATGACTATGCTCCTGTTAAAGGAATCAAAACAGGCAAGATTAAGAACTTGAGAAGGGTGACAGAAGTAATTGGAAATTTCTATATCCTTGAAATAGGTAAACTGTAATGCAATTAAATTGTGTATCTGGGAGTCCAAAAGGCTAACTAAAAATGACACCAAAACCAGGAAGGCACAGAGGGATGGGTTCATGATATCTGGATAGTGCAGGGGGTGACAGATGGCCACAAACCGGTCATAGGCCATCACACTCAGAAGCATGTCATCCATGCAGACAAAAATGATGAAAAGAGACATCTGAGTCAGGCAGCCCACGTAGGAGATGGCTCTGGTGTGAGTTTGGATGTTCGCGAGCATCTTGGGGACCGTGGTGGAGATGAAGCCGATGTCAGCCAAGGACAGGTTGGAGAGGAAGAAGTACATGGGGGTGTGGAGGTGGGAGTCAGAGCTGACGGCCAGGATAATGAGCAGGTTCCCAAGCACTGTGACCAGGTACATGAACAGGAACAATCCAAAGAGGATGGGCTGCAGGTCTGGGTCCTCTGAGAGTCCCATGAGATGGAATTTTGATACAGATGTTAGGTTTGGGGGGTTTATATTGCTTGGACACCTTTTGAGTTGAAGAAATAAGCATTGGAAGAATGAATAAAGAATAGATTAAGGAAAGAATATAATAGGAATGCAGTGTTCTTCTTTGTTGCGGGGGGTGTCCAGGAATTGAATGCAGGGGTGCTTAACCACTGAGCCACATCCGCAGCCCTTTTTATGTTATTTTGAGACAGGGCCTCACTAAGTTGCTTAGGGTCTCACTAAAGTGCTGAGGCTGGCTTTAAACTTGGCAATGCTCCTGCCTCAGCCTCCTGAGCCCCTGGGATTACAGGTACACCACCATGCCAGGTTTCAGTATTCTTTATATGCTTTGAATTTCAGTATTCACATATGATTATATATCTTCAGAAATACTTCTGTCTTTTAACAAACTCAATTTTCAGAGAATTCTCCCATTAATGGTTGCTGTTATTTACCATGCTCTGTATACACCTGCTTTATTTATACCAAGCAGAGCAATATTAGAAGACCAAGAGTGTCACAGATAACAAATCCTCATACACAACAAAGTACAAACTACTCTTTTTAGAAAAGTAAAACATAAGACATATCTTTCCCACTGTTGGATAAAAGTCCATCGTCAGAGGAATTTAAGAAATTGTCAAATATAACTTTTTATTCTAAGACAATGGTACAATTTCCCTTTATTAAAATGTTTGTCAATATGGTATCAGACTAAGACTATATTATTTTATCAATTCATTATTACAAAACATTGATATTTGACAATTATCTTACAGGAGTTTTTCATCACCCTTGTGTTTAAATGTCATTCACCTTTGTAGACATATATGCCCAGGAAACATACTTTGTTTTTTAAAAAATTATTTAATGTAAACACTCCAGTTTTGATAACCTTCAAATTTTCACATATACGATTTGGTTAAATGCACATAATAATATGAAGTCACTACTGTAAATGTGACATTAGCGTATATTGCACCTATCAGTCAAGCTCAAGAAATAATGAAAAGAAACTTGTTTTTTAATAAGGCGGGGAAACTAGGGAAGAATAGCATTACCTTGTATTAGGTACTAGGAAGGAATGGGAGGGGCGGAGATGGGATGTGGGGATAGGAAAGATAGTGGAATGAAACAGACATTACTACTGGATGTATGTATGTGACTACATGACCAATGTGATTCTTTAACATGTACACTCAGAAAAATGAGAAACTATATGGAGATTTCTCGGAAAGCTGGGAATGGAACTACCATTTGACCCAGCTATTCCCCTTCTCGGTCTATTCCCTAAAGTCCTAATAAGAGCATGCTACAGGGACACTGCTACATCGATGTTCATAGCAGCACAATTCACGATAGCAAGATTGTGGAACCAACCTAGATGCCCTTCAATAGATGAATGGATAAAAAAATGTGGCATTTATACACAATGGAGTATTACTCTGCATTAAGAAATGACAAAATCATAGAATTTGGAGGGAAATGGATGGCATTAGAGCAGATTATGCTAAGCAAAGCTAGCCAATCCTTAAAAAACAAATGCCAAATGACTTCTTTGATATAAGGGGAGTAACCAAGGATAGGGTAGGGATGAAGAGCTTGAGAAGAAGATTAACATTAAACAGGGATGATAGGTGGGAGGGAAAGGGAGAGAGAAGGGAAATCGCATGGAATTGGAAGGTGAGCCTCAGGGTTATACACAATTACTTATAAGAGGAAAGGAGGGGTAAGAGAAAAATAATACAAGTGAAGAAATGATTTACAGTAGAGGGGGTAGAGAGAGAAGAGGGGAGGGGAGGGGAGGGGAGGGGAGGGGAAGGGGGATAGTAGAGAACAGGATAAACAGCAAAATACATCAGTCACTAGAAAGGCAATATGTAAATCAATGGAAGTGTAACTGATGTGATACAGCAATTGGTATACGGGGTAAAAGTGGGAGTTCATAACTCACTTGAATCAAATTGTGAAATATGATATATTAAGAACTTTGTAATGTTTTGAACGACCAACAATAAATTAAAAAAAAATAATAAAAAAATAAAAATAAAATAAAATAAAAAACAAAGTGTATGAATGCATTCTACTGTCATGTATAACTAATTAAAACAAATAAAAAGTGTTTTAAAGTTTTTAAACCTGGAACTTGTTTTTAAATTTTGGGTGGTTTTGGTTTTTGTTGTTGTTTAACTCATACTATCTCAAAGGAAGAGAATTTTTTCCCTCTTGATTCTGCATTCTATAATGTCCTGCCAGTCCTGCTTTGCTATTTGTTCTGATCATGAACCTTTCTTTTTCATTTGAAAATTTGGAGCTAAGAGTAGACCCAAAAATCATAGATGTGAATTGGAAGTATGAACCTTCTTAGGCTGAGTTAATCGGTTTCACATTAATTCTGCCTGATACATAAATTGTAGTTCTCCTACTTCAGCTACTTGAAGACAACCTGGGCACATTATTTTTTGTCAACTCACACTATTATTTCCTTGTGGAAAATACAAAAGAGAAAGGTACCTGAAATAATGTGACAATTCCAAGACACTTTCCTCATCTTTAAAATGGTGATAATTATGAAGGCAGTAGGACCAGACAGCGCCATAAAGGAATCCTAGATGATGTTTTTTTCATTGTGCACATTAATTATACAGAATTCTGAGTTTTATTGCTGTACGTTGGTTCATGCATCTAACAAAATTTGTTCAATTTCACTCCCAATATCCCCTGGCCCTCCCCTCCTTACTGCCCTGATCTCTTCTACCTTGTTGATCTTAATTTTATATCATAAAATAAAAGGTTTTGAAAAATCTTTCAAGTTGTCTGGGTTATGTTTATCAGTTTCTTTAATCAATATATTTGCCTATGGATATTTTATTATATATTGATTCTGTAGCTTCACTCCAAACCAATTCTACCAGGAGTGTCTGTATGTGAAGGTCTCCAGGGTTCTTTACTACATCAGCTTTGGGAATCACTGCCTTAGAAACCAGGTACTTATCAAATGTTCCATTAATATTGCTACCAAGAGTACCCACTACCTACATTAAAATACAAACATTTAATGATGCATACTTCAGGCCTGATGTTTTACACACATTTGAATCATGAAATTGAATTTGAACGCTTAGTATTTGCAAGATCCACCTGTTCCCCAAAGGCAAATTCTGTCATGAATTTGATGGGTAGATTTTCCTATCAATATTTCCATCTCAGTATTGACTTAGGTCTCTGTAAAAATTTTTTTTCTAAAACTTACCTAAAAGTTCCTAAAGCTCATGTAAACAGTGTGAATTACCTGTTTTACCTGAAATGTACTACTAGTTTACTAGTTTACTTTGGCATGTGGTTTTAAATCTGTGAAGTACAAATATTAGCCTGAAATGTTTTAGTTCATGCACACAATTACCTGAAAGAGGGGCCTCATTTATCAATGCATTATTAGGACACATTTTTCAAAATTCTTTTGCTTGTCTCCACATCACACTACTGAAAAGTCATCATCAGGGTAGAGGATAGTTATGTGACTTTCAACAACTGATGTATATTCAGTTTTACTGCAAAACACCTACATTTGGTGTCCCAATTAAAGGTAGGCATTATTATTAATATCCTTAACATATACCATCAACACTTCGTTACAGGGCATCATTTCATAATTCTCTCATAAGGAATCAACAAGGAATTCCATCTTCTCTCAGGAATCACATTTCTATTTCACTCCACAAGAGGAGATGATGCCCTGGGGTGGGAGTCAGGAAATCACCATTTCCATGAGTAGTCATTTACCTGTGGCTGGATGCAGGTGTATGTGACACTCTTCACCTCTATCAACTTATATACCCACTGCTAGGGGAAGAGCACCTGTATCCACATGTCATATAAGTGAAGTTTGAACTTAAAATGGTTTGGTCATTGTGGTTACTTTTTTAAAAATACAGAATATTATGGGAATAATGAGTTACCGATGAATGTGAATGTCAAAACACTGATACTGGAATGATACGAAGCCCTGACATGTATCATGTCCCAAGTCAAGCCCTTATCTCTAGTTCCATGGGACACTCCTGAAAGGGATTGAAGCGTAGGAGGAAAACTCCAAGTGTCTGAAGCTGCACTGATTATGGTCAAGGTTTGTGAACTAAAAAAGGGTCTCTTCAATATTTAAAGAGCTTTTTATTGTTTAGTCCTCATCTGGGCCTTACAAGTTATAGGCTCTGGGTAATTATTATTCCTCTCCAAATATACAACTAATATTTATAAAAGGAGAAAAATGAAATGTCTTGTTATAGAAATAGGAGAATGTTCACTTCAGACTGGAGGACATTCTAGTTGTGTGGTATGAAGATTTAACTTATAATACTGATATCTAGATTTTCCCTTCCTTATGACGGATCACAGTAAGAGCAACTGCTTAACCTGTTGTCTTGCAGCTGTGTGGACTAGGTAGATGTCTGCTCAGATGACAATACTGAGTTAGAGATAATAACACTCTGCCTTAGATTTTTTTTTCAGGTGCCAAAAGGAGAGAGAATTAAATTTGTAGCCTCTCAGTCCTATGCACTAAATCTTTCATTGTTCCCAAATATTAGAAATTTGAAGCACAGATGTGGGCCTTTAACTAAACCTATATCTGAGGAACAATTTTTTAGCTGTTTCTGGTTTCCCAGGAATGGAATCAAGCCCTGACTTCAGGTCTTTGAGGTTGGGTGGGCGGAGTACAAGTTCCCAGGAGGGTGTGCACAGCTGCAGGGATCTCCTGGACTAGGCAAGAGTCAGGTCTGTGCTGAACCCTCCTTGTCTGCTCTTTCATGATCTGTGCCCATGGGCTGGGGCTGTGCTTCCCATAGAGGGTGGCTGGTGTCACCCAATGCTCTGCCCTGTGATCTAGCAGATTAGGGAAAAAAAGAAAAGAGCCCAGTGAACAAGACATCTCTTCCTGGAGTGAAACGAAATAAAAAGGACATTTGGGTTGTCAAGGGGCATCCTGCCAGTATTTGTAGAGCAAGATGCCCTGTCTATAATCAGACAGGCTGGTGAAAACAGAACTCATCCTTTCCTACCTCAAAACCTCATGCAAGTGACTAAAAATGCTGTCTCTTTCTATTTATGTAAAATCATAATGTGGGCATTTATAACAACACAAAAGCTATACAGATGAAATGTAAACAAGCAACATAACTAGTGCCTAGAATTTAAAGAGCTCTCGGGAATGCTCCATGATGTTGTGGTTGGTGTCTTCCTCCTCCTGCTTCCTATGGTCCCCTCGATAATCTTTTGGAGTGCTTATAGAACAGTGGAAAGGGGCCCATTTTCTCCTAGACAGTGAGTGAGCTATCTATGGGAAGAAAGAAAAGCATTAAATAAGATTTTGGGGACCCTGAACATGACCAAGAACACAAACTTCATTGTCCTCAAAGCTAAAATTTTGCATATCGGTGCCTCTTCTCTGGCTACAAAATTGCCTGTTGGTCCTAGTGAGGAGGACCCATAATTCCTCCTCCACCCATCATTTCCCTCTGCACTTACTGGGTGATGCTGGGTCTCTGCTGGGTCATGACCAAGATCTGAGGATCCAACATGTCACCTCTGCCAAATTTCTGCCTGAGGCTTGGACTCGATTCTCAGGATTGATATGAATAAGTGTAAGATAGCAACTTCCCAATTCAGAAAACCACAGTAGGAGAGATCTGATGTGTGGAGCCCACTGGACTGGAGCATCATGCTGAAGCCTGGATGCAGGGGAAGTTTTACCTACTATATAGCATGGAGGCTCCATGCTTAGAGCTATAATTAGCTAAATTGGTTCATGCTCTCCAAATCTCCAAGGACTTCCTAATATTCGTGGTGGAAGAAGAAGAGTAATGAATGCCCAAAAGGTTGTGGATATTTCCTGCATTCAGCAGAATATTGTCTACAATATTCCCTTCTCTTGGATCCCTTTATTAACACCTAACTAATTCTACATATAAATGGGATTCTGTGCCATGGATCCCAGTCTCATTATTCTGCAGCTATCAGTGTCATCCATCTGCATTCACATTTCATCTTCTGAAAGTGTCTATTTAAAAATCTTCCCATTCCTTCCTCCCCCAACCCTGGCTACCTCTACTTTTGTAGTTTGATGTCTGTAATTTCTACCATGCTGAAACATATTCTTTGGGGTATCGATGAAGGGGAGGTCAGCAGAGGGGGGGCAACAGTGTGCATCCCTGTAACTGCTGCCCTGTTTTTAGGTGACTGTGATACAGTGGAACCATGGTGCACTCCAAGCTTTTGCCATACAAAAATAGCCACAAGCAAAAAGTCAGACCCAGAAGAGCAAAGGATTTAGACTTCCCAGTTGATGGAGAAAAAAAATTTATATTAAAAGAAACAGATCTCTGAGATAGGCAGAGACCCAGAGATTGCAGCAAGAAAATGCATGACTACATTATTAGTAAATGTATTAGAACAGAAAAAGATGAATTGAGAAGGGTCATAGAAGAAAATGGCAACTTCCACAACCTTGAAGTTGGGAAATTGTAAGACTCAAATTATGCCACAGTAGTGCAAAAGGCTGATCTAGAAACTCATTCACACTAGGAATGATGAGGGTTCATGATGACTGCATAATGCAGGGGGGATTCTTGTCCTTTATTTTTTTAAACGGTGGTTTGGGAAAAAAAATCTTTGGGCTTCCTTTTTCTCTTTTTCTGCTCATTAAGATCCTTGTGTTAATCTTTGAATAATTGAACACTGTAGCTATTATTACATGACATCTTAGGACCCAGGAATGAATGACACTGACTTTAAAGAAGGTTTGTATAACATCTCTTTTGTCTTCTCTTAAGATTGAGCAGGCTGGTTAGGAGATCAGAGGAGAACATGGCCAGCTGCAAGAAGAGAGATCTGTGCTGATCACTGTGTATCCAATCTTCATGTGATGGAAATCTGTCATCTATAGTCATCCTTCCCAGAGTTTACTCAGGAGTTGCTGACCATTTCTCTTGCTGTGCTGTACCAGGAACCTCTAAAAGGAATAGCACAGTGAGAAAAGGGTCTCTTTCTGGAAAGACAGGCAAGTGAAACCCCTGGTTGGGTTGTCAAGGAGGAAGCATTCCAAAATTCTCCTGCTGTGATGCCCTGTGTCTATAATCAGACAAACCATGCAAATGTGCCTTATCAATATTCTACCAAACCACCTCATATTAGCTACATAAAAATGCAGTGTTTCCTTCTTTTCTGAATAATAATAATAATATAGAAGCTTAGACTTGGGCAAGTTAATGCAGATGAAATGAAATGAGTTACAGAGGATACATAAATCAGATCCTGGCACTTAGGACTCTCTCTAAGTCAGTCCATGACATTAGGGATACTATCATCCTCTTCTTCTTTCTCAGCATTATTTTCATAATCCTTTTGAAGTACATATGAAACAGATTTCAGGGATCCAAATTTTCCTGTTGGGGTTAAGCTATCTAGGGGAAGTAGGGGTATCCCCATCATATCCAAATACATAAAGTCCACAAAACTCATATCTGAAATGTGCATATTGGTATTCGTCCACCTTTTTAATGCCTTTATTAGTGTTACAGTTATACATAATAAATATCTGGGCTCTTGTGATATAAAAACACATGCATGCAATATAATTTGCTCCACTTCAGTCCCCAGTACCTCCCCTTTCCCTTCCCTCTTCCACCTGTTCCCCTTCCTTTACTCTACTGGTCTTCATTTTATCTATTTACATTTTTTAAAAGTTTGTTCTCATGAGGGTAAAAAATGGTTCCACCCCTGAGCACTTAATGTGTTCTTCAAGTAGGAGAAGTGTACGGTGATCCAATTGCACAGTTGGGAGTCCAGATGAAGGGGTGGAGTCACGGCCTTATTATTTATTGCTGTAAGACCTTGGAGGCCCAACACACAGAGCTCATACTAAGTCATGTTGATATACAAAATTCAAGTCTCAAAGGACTTCCTCATATTAGTGGAGGAAGAAGAGAAAATGAATGTCTACAGTAAGTTTGGGTTCTTCCTACACTCAGGAGAAAGTTTGTGTGTATTATTCACTTCTGATTTTCTCTTTTTCCCTAAGGATCCATCTTCTTTTTACATCCAAACTGAAAATATCAAAATACAGATAAACAGTGGCAGTGATTATAGGCACTTCCTTGTGCAAGCATCACCACCTTCTATCTCCAGAACTATTTCACCTTCCAAAACTGAGACTTTATATCAATTTTTAAAACTTCCCATTCCTCCCCCAGCCATGGAAACCTTCTTTCTACTATGAAGCATGATGAGAAATTAAAGCTATCAAACTACAAAATATAATGTGACCAATGTGGTAGATTTAATGTCTGGATGTTTAGTTCTGTTGTTGTCAGCATACATTCCAAATGGACGCCACAGGACCTGAGATCAGATTGCTCTCCTGTGCAGCCTCCACAGGGCACTTTTAATGTCCTTGTTATTCAGGCTGTAGATGAAGGGGTTCAGCATGGGGGTGACCACAGTGTACATCACTGAGGCCACTGTACCTTTTTTGGTGGAAGATGACTTATTGGAAAAAAGGTACACTCCTATGCCAGTTCCATAAAATAAGCAAACTACTGAGAGGTGAGAGCCACAGGTGGAGAAGGCTTTGTACTTTCCACCTGAGGATGGGATCCTCAGAATGGAGGAAATAATTTTGTAATAAGAAAAAATTATCCCTAAGAGAGGAAGGAAACCATAGATGGCACCAACAAAATACATGAGTATATTTACAGTAAAGGTATCAGAACAGGCAAGACCAAGGACCTGAGAAGGGTCACAGAAGAAGTTATCGATGTCCACATTCTCAAAGTAGGAAAAGTGTATGGTGATCAAATTGTGCACTTGGGAGTCCAAAAGGCCAAACAAGAAAGACACCAAAACTAACCTGACACAGAGTTGAGGGTTCATGATGACTGCATAATGGAGGGGGTGACAGATGGCTACAAACCGGTCATAGGCCATCAGAGTCAGAAGCAGATCATCCATGCATAGAAAAAGGATAAAAAGGGACATCTGAGTCAGGCATCCCACGAAGGAGATGACTCCGCTATGAGTTTGAATGTTCACCAGCATCTCTGGGACCGTGGTGGAGATGAAACCAATGTCAGCCAAGGACAGGTTGGAGAGGAAGAAGTACATGGGGGTGTGGAGGTGGGAGTCAGAGCTGGTGGCCAGGATGATGAGCAGGTTTCCAAGCACTGCGACCAGGTACATGGACAGGAATAGCCCGAAGATGATGGGTTGAAGGTCTGGGTCCTCTGAAAGTCCCAAGAGATGGAATTCTGAGACACCTGTTAGATTTTGTGGTTCTCTAGTTCTTGGACACCTTTTGAAACAGAAAAGAGGATTGTAAAAAAGTAAACAATAAGCAGAAAATACATATGCAAACAATCCTACACATTCCTTTGTTTTAGAATATTTAAAATAAAGACTGCATTATATCAACACTAAAGTTAAATTGGTTTATATCAGAAAATTTGTTAACAAATTTATCCCAAAGCTATTTTGGCTTCTGGTATTTTTTTTATTTCCCTCATTTGTGAAAGAATCCCTCTATCAGAAATAGGGACAAACACACCCATGTCTTCCACATATAAGCCATGAAAGGAAAGTTTGGAAACTAACATACATTTTGTTATCGTCTTGTCTTTCCAAATACAGAAATCCAAACTTATGAAAATGGCAAGTTAATTGACTCAAACAATTGTCAAAAACCAGGGAAGCCTGGAATGATAGAACTCAAAAATATGAATTAGCTTAACATAAAAAACACCTGTCTACTTCTCTTTCTCCCGCTTTCCTTTTTAAAGCTAATACATACCTCTGCAATTTCCTTTGAGTAATGTAATACTGTAGATGCTGTTAAATAAAAAATGTGAGGGTCATGTGTCCATGAGGCATAAAAGACATAAGCAAGAACTATTATTTCTTGTTTCCTGTTCTTTCTGACTTTCCTGAAAGGGACAAAAGTGCAGAAGGAAAGCACCGAATGTTTGAAGCCACACTGATATGGACACGTTCTGCGCAAGGAAGCGACTACCCAACATTTAACAGACAGTCCTTTTATTTTTGATGCCTTCTTTTATTTTTGATTCCCTCCACAAACAAGGGAAGATCTGATGAATCAGAAATGAAAAAAGAATTCGGCATCTCCTTCCAGATACACAGCCTACACTTATGAAAGGACATAATAAAATGTCCCATTACAGAAATAGAAAAACAATAACTTCAAATATCATGATATTTTAGTTAAATTGTATGAAGATTAAAATAATAATAATAACAATAATATCAATTGCCTTTCCTCCTTTTTTATCTATTTATCACATCTTAATCATGCAGGGAATACCCATATATATATTTAACTTACCCTTAATGGAGTTGTATTAATTAGAAATTAACTAAAATATACTGAAAATCTGTCTGTGTCACTGACATAACAGGTGTGAGGGGCAGATTCACAATTAATATTTGATGTCTGGGTCCAGAGCAGTAAATGTTTTCATTGTTTTCCAATCAACAGTAAGTTTTAAGCAGATATTCAGAGGTCTCGATGACAGGGATATCTTAGGAACTTCAGAAGAGTCTTCCCAGTAGAAGGAAATCAAGCCTTTCAAGACATGAATTTAAGTATCCTTTTGAAGTGAGGTTTGTAGATTACAAAAATGCAGGCGTTTGTGGACAGATCCAAAACACCCTGGAGTGGGTCAGGAGGGAAATCTGTGCTGAACTGTGATTGTCTACCTTTTCTGTGATCCTTGCCTGTGATCTTAGCTACCCCTCTTATACTTGATGCAGCAGGTGCCAGCCACTGCTTTGCCCTGTGAAGGATATAGTGAGCGAGGGGACTCTTCCTGGAGTGACAGAGAAGTGCAATGTACTGTTCGGTTGTCAGGAGGAAACCCAGCAGGATTCTCCTGGCAAGATGCTCTGTGTCTATATTCAGACAGACCCATTCAAAATCTCTTCAGTCTGTTTTACCTAACAGTCTGATAACAGTTACATAAAAATTCTTTGGTTTTTTTTCATTTTATGGAAAATAAAGTGGACACTTACAATTTGGGGGAAACTACGCAGATTAAATGAAATGAAGCAAGCTATAAAAAGTCAGAGCTTGACACTCAGGAGTCCCTCAAACATGGTTCATGATGTGATGGTTGCTGCCATCCTGCTCCTCCTCCTCATCCCCTTCATTATTTTTTTGTAGTACTTAGGAAACACTGTTGGGAAACCCATTTAAATGTTCATGGGTGAGGTGTGTCTGGCAAGCACAGCAAGTATAGGAAGAAAGCAAATCTTTGCATGAGTCTTCTGGGACCCGAACACAACACAGAACACAATTTCATACTCATCATGGGTATGATTTTTTGTCACTCGCCTCCCCTCTGACTACCCACTGTGATGTGTTTGTCCTGATGAGGAGAAAACAATATTTCTAATGGTCCTCCCTCCCTCCATCATCTCCCTCAGCACTTACTGGTTTAAGCTGCCTTTCTGCTGGGTCATGACTGAGGAATGCAATTCAAATACCACACCTCATGCCCAGTGAAGGACTCTGCTCTCTCTTTGGGCTCTGTGTGAATACAAGGTAAGATGTAAGCCTCCTTATGCAACCCTGGGAGGGTAGACACAGGTGTGGAGCCCACTGGACTGGAGCCATCAGACTGAAGGGTTGGAGGCACTGGAGGCAACGGCTGATTTTTATTACAACATGACCTTGGAGGTTCAATGCACAGAGGTAATCATTAGCCAAATTGGTCCATGTTACCCCAATCCCAATCTCTAAGTATTTCTTAATAGTAGTTGAGGGAAAAAGAGCTGAAGACCAAAGTTTTGGTCCCTGTACTATTCACTTGATTTGTTCTTTCTCTTTTTATTTTAAAGCACATTTGTATTTTTCCATTGTTTTTTTATAGTGAAATATACATTCACATTGCTATTTCACCACTTTTTTGCTCACTTGATAGTACTAATCACCTTCACCTTGGTGTTCAGCTATCATCAACATCTATTTCCAGAAAATTTCTGCTTCCCAAAGTGAAACTTTGAACCCATTTTAAAATCTCTATATTTCTCCCTCTCTCCACACTGGCAAAGACCATTCTTTAGGTTTATAAGTGAAACGTGATAAGGAATTTTAAAGTCTAAAATGTACAAAACTAATGTAAGCAAGAGGCACCATTTACAGGTGTACATTTTTAGCTTTGCTGCCAAGTCCAAACTCTATACCAAATGAATGTCAAAGTTACTGAGATCAGATTCTTCTGCTCTGGAGACTCCTTAGGGATCTCTTCCTCAAGGTATAAATGAAAAAAAAAATCAACAAACATGTACATCACTGAGGCTTCTGTACCCTTTCTGGAAGAATGTGATGCAGATGAATAAGTACACCTCACAGCCTGCTCCATAAAATAAGCAAACAACTGCCAGGGGAGATCCACAAGTGGAGAAGCCTTTAGGTGTCCCATCCAATGATGGTATGCTCAGGATGGAGGAAATAATTTCATAGTAAGAGAAAAAGATTCCCATAGAAAGAAATCCAGGATGGCAACATCAAAATACAGGACTATGTAATTGATGAAGATTTCAGAACAGATAGAATTAATAAATTGACAATTGTCAGAGAAAAAATTAGAAACTTCCACATCCTTGAAGCAGGTAAATTATAACTGAATTAAATCGTGTATTTGAGAATCAAAAAGGTTATCCCAAAATGACATCAAAATTAAGAAGCCACAGAACCAAGGGTTCATAATAGCTGGATAATTCAGGATGTGACAGATTTCTACAAACTGATCATAGGCTATCACAGTCTGAAGCATATCATTCCTACCTCTGAAAATATAAACAGAAACATCTGTGTCAGAAAGCCCACATACATGACTCGACTCTGAATTGGTATGACCACAATCATCTTTGGGACCGTGGTGGGGATGAAGCAGATGTCAGTCAAGGACAGGTTGGAGAGGAAGAAGTACATGGGGGTGTGGAGGTGGGAGTCAGAGCTGACGGCCAGGATGATGAGCAGGTTCCCAACAACAGTGACCAGGTACATGGACTGTAACAGTCCAAAAGGATGGGATGCAGGTTTGGGTCCTTGGAGAAACACAAAAACGAATTCTGAGACCTATGTTACATTTTATGATTCTCTATTTATTAGACATTTTGAAAACTTAAAATGGATAAGAAAATGGAACCAAGAGGCATTCAGTTCTCATTATTTGGAATTCTAGTATGCAAAAGTGTTTATTCATAACTTGAGGTCCATACACTGTAGCAATACCTCTCAGGACAAAATCTTTTTAAACCTCTTTCATTATTCATTTCTGTTTTACTCACCTCCTTTTCTACATATATGCTTTAGAGACAATCAACTGAATATTGTTATAAGATCAAGAACATTATGGATAATTAGTCCATTATCACAGTAAAATACAGCCAATATTTTTTGGAAAATAATAAAGAAGAACCAATATCCTTTTGCCTTTAAGAAAAGAGTGGAAGGTAAAAAACAGTCAAACAGAGTTTATTCTAAGACTATATGAAAACATCCTTTTTCTTAGAATATTTAAAACACTGAAAGAGCTAAGACAGACCATGTGCACACTAAATCAAAGTTGATAATTCACAATGAGAAAACATTATTGAGTGCCAATTATCTTGCACTCAACATTATTAAATTTTCAACAATATTTCAACATTATTGAATTTCCTGATTTTCCTCTTTTGTAAATATAAATCCTCACTTTTATTTTGTTATTTATTAATTATTTAATGTCACTACTGTTTGACCTGATGGCTTAGTTAAATCCACATAATTCTAAATCACTGATCAGAAATGTGATTATTTTACACTACACCAATCGATGCCTAAGATTAATAAAATGTTAACAAACACATCTGAAATGCTGTATTTCAATATATATCCTTATCTTTTATATATATAACCAAACATATCATTGAAATCTATCTAGTAATAATTCTTTTGAGATTATTCTCCAAGGAATTTCATTTTGTATCAGAAATAATATCCCCACTAGGCTCCAGTAGAGGAGACAGTGCCCTGAGATGGAAATCAAAATATCAACATTTTGGGCCAACATAATTGGCCTGCTATATTTTTAGAATGTATGTGAGTCTCCACCTCTCTGTTTGTACTCCCTATTGGAAGGGGGGGAATATCATTCATTTCTATGCCAAGGTAATGTGGAAGTCATTAACTGTTTCACCATATATGTTTTTTAGATAAGCAATTCCATCACTTTGGAGATCGTGAATTTACTGAGGAGTAGCTTGCAAAAGGCACTGGATCCTGGAATAATGTGAACATATAAAATGTGTTACAACCAAAGGTTTACCTACACACTTTTCTGTCATTTTCTACTCATAAAATCTCTGCAGTTATCTTTCAATAATTGAGCATTGCAGATATTATTAAATGTCATTATAGGTCCCATGAGTCCCTAAAACAGACTCAGCTAGGAGCCGTTTTGACTTGTCTCAAGTTCTATGGAAGATTCCTGAAAGGAATGAAAGTATAGAGGAGAAAACACCACGTGTGTTGGAGCCATGCTGAGTATGGCCATTATTTTGTGAACCAAGAGAAAACATACTCAATGTTTAAATGAAGTTTTTATTGTTGATACTTCTTCTGTGCCCAAAATTGAATAGTTTCTGGGGAATCAAAAATGAAATAGTAACTCCTCTCCTTGTATGTAAACATAAAAGGACAAAAATTAAATGTTCCATTACAGAAACAGGGAAATGGTAACTTCAAATCAAAAGCTATTTTGATTGAATAGTATGAAGGTTGATCTTATTAAGATTAATGTCAAAGTTGCATTTTTTCCTTCTTGCATTTTAGTCCTTCACAAACTCACAGGGATCAAGCTGTGCCTGTGTAATCTTTACTTAGTGTCATTGTACCAACGAGAAACTAACTTAGATGACAATCCTGTGCCTCAGACATATCAACATCCTGCACTACATCACAGAAATAAGTAGAGCCAACAGAATACAAAATTAAATTCTCAATCTTTGAGTTTGAAACACCAAAGCATTTTATTGTTTCCAAACGATCAGAAAATTGTAAGCTGAGGTCAAGAAGTCTTAAATACAGGCACATCTGAGGTACATTTGAAAACTCTCTGCAGCTTTCTGATGGAATGACACCAGGACATGACCTTATTTCTCTGTTTGAGACAAGTGGGGTGATGACAGGAATGGATGATTTGAGAACAGATGAAAGGATGAACTGGCCTGCAGAGAAGACAGAGTCTGTGGTGAATCATTGTGTGTCTATTGTTTTGTGGTCATAGCCTGCAATGCACAACTGTTCTACCTGGAACTCTTCATGCAGCAGGTGCCTAACAGGTGTGCTCTACTGTGGCCTACCTGGGATCTCACAAGAAATATCTCCTGGAGTGAAAGAGAAGGAAATGGATATGAGGGTTATCAATTTCATGGCCTGCCAGGATTCTGCTGGCAAGAATAGCCTGTGTTGAACAAAGACAGGTCATCTCAAACAAGGCTTCACTCTTTTCTACCTACCACCTAGTTCATGGCACACAAAATGATGGGCTCCTTCTTTCTTGTAAACTAACAAAAGTGTTGGGGCATATGTCTTGTGAATGACTACACACAGGAAATGAAAAAAAAATCATAGAATAGAGCTCAGCATCAGGCACACAGGAAGCCCTTTATAATGGTATATGATATTAGGGTTACTGTTGTCGTCTTCCTCCTCCTCCTCCTCATTATCATTATAAATGTCTTGGAGTGGTTATGGAACACTTTACATGGTCACACTTTCTGTTCTTATGAGGCAGATGCCTATGGGAGATGGAACCACTGTGGGGTGGAAAGTCAAGTATTGAAAAAGGTTTTTTTTTTTTTTTTTTTTTTTTTTTGGCGGCGGGAGGGGAAACCACAAACAAGACCACAATCTGCACATTGCACATACCTGAAGTTTGCACACTTTTCCGCCCATCGGCTACTCCAGCTGACATATTACACCTGATGGTGAGAAAATAATGCTTCTGTTAGTCTTTCTCCCATCCTGTCTCTCTCAGCACTTACCTGGTTATCTTGCAATGTCTACTTGTTCAGGACCAATGACTGAAAATATGATGAACCTTCTCTTCCTGTGGCCTAAGGAAGCCACAAACTCCTCAGATTAACATGAGCACATTTATAGGAGCTTCTTGTCACATAAAACCATGGGAGGTACAGACAGGTATGGTGCCAACTGGACTGGAGCCATCAATTGACGGACTGAAGGCACAAGATGGGTAATTGCTCTAACTTGATCTTGGTGGCTTGGTGCACAGAGGTCAAATTTGTCATACTGGTTCACATTATCCCAATTTCAAACCTCCTACTATTAATGGGAGAAGGAAAATAAAGATAATGACCTCAATCATTTGGGGCCACTCTTCTACTCAGTATGTAGCTTATGTACTATTCACTTCTCTCTTAGTTTTTAAATCTATTTGCTTTTTATTTCGCCATTTCATTGTGTGAAAATACAAAAAATAAAAACATTAACCATTTTGACAATTTTAATAACATAGTTCAATCACATTAATCATATTCACATTGTTAGTTATACATCACCACCATACATCTCCAGAAATTTTACAATTTTACAACATAAATTGTATCTACTTTGAAAACTCTCCATTTCTACCTTGCTCCAAAGCAGCAACCACCAGTATTCTGTGAAAAATGATGAGAAGTTAAATCTATTAAAGTACAAAAATAATGTGCCCAAGGAAACAGAATTTGTGGTTCTAGTTGTTTCTTTTTTCTGTCTTCTCCAACTAACATTAGGATTAGATGATAAAGGTTCTAGTTTAGATTGTTTTTCTGTGTAACTTCCTCAGGGCTCTTTTTATGTCCCTATTCCTCAGGCTGTAAATAAAGGGGTTCGGCATAGGTGTGACCCACAGTATATATCACTGAGGCCACTACACCCACTCTATGGGAATGTGAGACAGATGAACTGAAGTTCACTCCAATCACTGTTCCATAAAACACACACACACACACACACACACACACACACACACACACAGATGAGACCAACAGGTGGAGAAGGCCTTATACTTCCCACCTAATGATGGAACTCTCTGAATGGAGGAAACAATTTTATAACAAGAGAAAAGGATCCCTGAGATGGTTAAAAAACTAAATATCGCACCAAAAAAATACATCATATTATTGGTAAAGATATTCTAACAATTAAGATTAAGGACTTGAGAAGGGTCACAGAAGAAATTGGCAATTTCTACATTCTCAAGTAAGGAAATTTTTAGGCAATAAAATTGTGCAGTTGTGAGTCCAAAAGGCTAAACAAAAAAGTACAAAACCAAGAAGCCACAGAGTCAGGGGTTCATAGAGATTGGATAATGTAATGGGTGACAGATGGCCACAAAGTGGTCATAGGCCATCACAGTCAGAAGTGTAGCATCCATACTCCAAAAAGGATAAAAAGAGACATCTGAGTCAGGCAGCCCACATAGGAAATGACTCTGCTGTGAGTTTGGATGTTCACAATCATCTTTGGGACTGTGGTGGAGATAAAACCAATGTCAGCCAAGGACAGGTTGGAGAGGAAGAAGTACATGGGGGTATGGAGGTGGGGGTCAGAGCTGACTGCCAGGATGATAAGCAGGTTCCCGAGCACTGTAACCAGATACATGGACCAGAACAGCCCAAAGAGGATGGGCTGTAGGTCTGGATCATCTGAGAATCCATGAGATAGAATTCTGAGCCATGTGTCAGATTTTATGGTTCTCTATTGCTTGGACACTTTTTGAAAAAGGAAAGAGGGTTTGGAATAAAGAAGCACGTTGCCAGCATGTAGCAGTGTGTCTATATTTTGATTCAAGCAGTTTAATAGAAAATTTCTTGCATTTAAAGACCATACACCTTCTACCGTATTTCCTAGTTAGGAAAAACCAATTTTTAGAATGTTTTCATTATAAATATTTTAAATTTTAAAATCATTTATTATTATTATTATTATTATACACCTGTTTCTAATCTTACTTATATTAGACCACAGTTCAGATGTTACATCATCCACAAAGATGCAAGTGTTAAAGGATGAATCCTATGGTGGTGCTCTTGGGAGTTGTTGGAACATAAAGAGATGGGTAGTAGTGGGTGCTTTGTGTGGTTGAGAGCTTGCTCTGGAATGGGATAGAGTGACCCCATCTGACTCCTCTTTCTCTCCATTTTTTTTCCTGACTATACAGTAAGAATTTTTCTCTATTGCTTTCTCCCAACATGATATGTTGCCTGATCACAGGCTCAAAACAATAGGGTTCAATTAATCCTGGGTTGAACCCTCTAAAGCTGTGAGCTAAAATCATGCCTTTCTTATTAAAACCTGTTATTTCAGGTATTTGCTATATTAACAGGAAGCTGGTTAACCCAGAGATACTCTACTGAAGATTAAGTCCAACATCATTAGAGATACCAAATTCATATTCATTGTAATATATAGATAAGACCCTAAATACAGTATATAAAATAAGAAATATCCCTACTCCTTTAATAAGATAAAGAATTCTAATTAAAAGACATTAAAAAGGGCTGGGGATGTGGCTCAAGCAGTAGCGCGCTCGCCTGGCATGCGTGCGGCCCGGGTTTGATCCTCAGCACCACATACAAACAAAGATGTTGTGTCCGCCGAAAACTAAAAAATAAATATTAAAAAATTCTCTCTCTCTCCCTCTCTCTCTCATTCTCTCTTTAAAAAAAAGACATTAAAAAGTGATCAAAAATCAATTTATTGTATTTTTACAAATTACCTTCGCTTAGAATAGTTATAAACAAGAGCCACGCCTGTGTTGTTGTTGTTGTTATTATTATTAATACTATTATTATTATTATTATAATCAAGAATTACCACAAAGTCCAAGCATCACAATCACAAAGTATGCTCTTTTTCCCGTTAAATTCATAAGTTTTCATAATTCCTTCACTTTTAGGATTTTGCTTCTTCATGAAAATAAATGTTCACTCAAATATGTGGATTGTCTTTAGAAGTCACTTAATACATAATCCTCACCCTTTGTCTTCAGTGCACTTCAAATTTTGAGAAATATGTACATAACCACGTGTACAATTATCAAGCATTCCAGACCACATAGATGGCATTAGTGTACCACATATGTTAATAATTAAACAAAAGTAAAAACTTTAGAACAGATTTTTTCATTGCGTTACATTATACAGGTTTGTTTGAATTAACTCCTTGTAATCAGAGGAATGCATCTTGTTTGGTCACTATTTGCTATTCTGTTTTTGTATTTTTTTTAAACTCTGTAATCCACAGTGGACTGTTAAAACTGCTTCATTTTACAATCATAATTAGCATACTGGGAGCCCCCAAAACCAGATTTGAAACAGCCTTTAAAACCTAGTTCAAAGGTTTCACATAATTGCTGTCACAGGGATTAGACATTCTCTTAACTTCATCTACCTGAAGGACACTCACTTTCATCATTTTGAATGGTTACATAATTATTTAACTGGAAAAATATATAAGATTCAAAGAATAAACATACCTGAACCAATTCCTCATGTGTTAAATTAGCATGATAATTAGACCTAAATAGTTATAAATTATTGAAACAGTATTTTTTTAATATTTAAATTTCTTAAACCAAGTGATTCTCAAGAGCAATGGATCCATGTATTTACCAAAGATATTTCAAATATACTGATACTGTGTCTCTGAATAGAATGAATATCAGATACAGCTGATATTTAAGACTCTTGGTGGGTAGAAAAAAACCTGCCATAGAAAATTGTCCAACACTTAAAAAACGATCACTTAATAATAACTATTATTGTTCTCATCAATATCCACCCTGTATATTAAACACATAAACATTAATAATATTTGCCTCACCTCATATTTTGTAGAAATTTGTACTAATACCAGTAAAGCTTGTTTCACAGGGGTCTTTGCATGATCATATTTCTTTCTTTTTTTTAACTAGCTACACATGACATTACAATGATCTTGACAATTCATACATTTGAATCAAATGGGGTATAATTTCTCATTTTTCTGATTGTACAGATTGCAGAATCACATTGGTCATACAGTCACCTACATACATACAGCAATCATAATGTCTATTTTATTCTGCTGCCCTTCCTATGCTCCCTTCTCCTCCCCTCCCCTCCCATCACTTCTCTCTATCCAATCTAATGTGACAAACTTTTCCTTTTTTTTTTCTCCTCACAACATCATACATGTATTCTGTACAACAATGAGGGTCTCCTTCCATCTTTTGTGCAATTCCCCTCCTCCCTCCTTTTCCCTCCCACCTCTCTTCCCTATTTAGTGGTAATCTTCCTCTCATGCTCTTCCTCCCTACCCCATTTTGAGTCACCCCCCCCTTATATCAGAGAAGACATTTGGCATTTGTTTTTTAGGGGTTGGCTAACTTCACTTAGCATAATCTGCTCTAATGCCATCCATTTCCCTGCAAATGCCATGAGCATGATCATATTTCTATGTAGACATTTCCCTCAAAACAAAGTTTTCGTAAATGTGGTGGGTAGATTTTCCTTTCATAGTTTCCATAACATTACTATGGATTTGTATACCATGAAAGTCTCCTAAATCTTAGCTGAACAGTATCCCACACAAGTTTTCACTAAAGTGATCTTAGTACCACAGCATTGTGTTTGAATCTCTCTGTAAGGAACATGTATCTACTTCAAATATTTTTAGTGGACAACATTATCTGCAGGAAATACATACGTTTTCCAATTAATCATTTTATATTTCTATAATTTAATATACATCTAATAAATTTAGAACACTTATTAAAAGTTTTCCTACAAAGTACCCAAAGCTCTTTTAAATTGTACCAATTATACCTAAAACAAAATGATTTGCATGAATATTTTAAGTCTGAGGTACACACATGCTTTAAACACTTTTGAGGATGCATCATCTGACAACCTCACTTTGTGTGTCAGTGTACTATTGTAGTGCTCCATGTAGTCAGCTCACAATAGCCAAGATAATCAGCCAAAGTGTCATTGGTGAACATGTAGTATATGTACACAATTAAATATTATTCAGATATGAAAAAGAGTAATTTGTGGCAATGTGGATTTAACTAGAGGACATCAAGTAAAAAAAGTCAAGCATAGAAAGACAGACATTTCTCACTTGCATGTGGAAGACAGAAATGTAAGTTTCATTTAAATGGAGAGTAAAGTGCGGGCTCCCAAGGCTAGGGAGTGTAAGGGAGTATTGGAGGGAAATAGAAAGAGGTTTTTTATTGGGTACAAAAATACCCTTATGAAAAAGAAATAAGTTCTTGCTTTCTATAGCACAGTAGGATGTCTACAGCTAACAATAATTAATTGTATATTTTAAAGCAGCTAGAAGAACAGATTTTAGATATTTCCAACACAAAGAAATGCTCAATCTTTGAAGTGATGGACATGCAAATTGTCCTGATTTGATCACTCCACATTGTATACATGTATTAAAATATCACACTGTATCCTGTAAAGACTGATCAGTGGATTTCATTTGGCATACTGGTGCATGTACATAGCAAAACTTGCTCAGTATTAATCTCCAATGCCTCCCCTTACCTTCCTTCCTCCCTCTCCCTGATCCCCTTCATCTACCCAAATCAGTTTCTTGATTACTTTCATGATATAATTTTTTTTTCTTTTTAAAAAATTTTTATTCCCTCTAGCTTCACATATGAGACAAAACATATGATACTTGTCTTTCTGTCTCTGGCTTATTTCCCTGAACATGATACTGTCCACTTTCATCCATTTTACTGCAAATGACATAATTTCATTCTTCTTTAAACCTGAAAAAAAATGCCATTATGTATATGTGACATATTTTCTTTTTTTTTATTGTTGGTCGTTCAAAACATTACATAGTTCTTAATATATCATATTTCACAGTTTGATTCAAGTGGGTTATGAACTCCCATTTTTACCCCGTATACAGATTGCTGTGTCACATCAGTTACACTTCCATTGATTTACATATTGCCTTTCTAGTGTCTGATGTATTCTGCTGTCTATCCTATTCTCTACTATCCCCCCTCCCCTCCCCTCCCCTCCCCTCCCCTCCCCTCTTCTCTCTCTACCCCCTCTACTGTAAATCATTTCTTCCACTTGTATAATTTTTCTCTTACCCCTCCTTTCCTCTTATATGGAATTGTGTATAGCCCTGAGGCTCACCTTCCAATTCCATGCAATTTCCCTTCTCTCTCCCTTTCCCTCCCACCTCTCATCCCTGTTTAATGTTAATCTTCTTCTCAAGCTCTTCATCCCTACCCTGTCCTTAGTTACTCCCCTTATATCAAAGAAGTCATTTGGCATTTGTTTTTTAAGGATTGGCTAGCTTCGCTTAGCATAATCTGCTCTAATGCCATCCATTTCCCTCCAAATTCTATGATTTTGTCATTTCTTAATGCAGAGTAATACTCCATTGTGTATAAATGCCACATTTTTTTTATCCATTCATCTATTGAAGGGCTTCTAGGTTGGTTCCACAATCTTGCTATCGTGAATTGTGCTGCTATGAACATCGATGTAGCAGTGTCCCTGTAGCATGCTCTTATTAGGTCTTTAGGGACATATTTTCTTTATAAATCTTTTATCAACAGGAAACTATGCTGATTCCACAACTTGGCTATTATGAATTGAGCTGTACATATTAACTTCTTTCGTGTCTTCAATTTTTAGAGAACATTTTCATTTTATTTCCATTCTTTATAGTGGTAAAAATACATGAGAAAAAAATCACCATTTTTATGTTCACAGTACTGTGGCATTGATTATATTCACACTGTTGTTCAATTTCACCATCATGCATTTGTACAAAATTTTCCAATTCCCAAATTGAGCATTTGTGCATACTTTTAAAAGTCCCTATTCCTCTATCTCCAGTCAGCGTCCAACAACGTTCTGCTGTGAAACAAGAAGAGGAATTAAGCACACAAACTGCAAATTAACATGCTGGGACGACAGTTCTATGACCTTAGTTTGGCTGCCTTTTCCAAACTAGATTCCTAATGGATGCCTCAGGACCTGAGTGAGGCTCGATTGTTCTGCTGTGGAGCCTCCTCATGTCCCTGTTCCTCAGGTTGTAGATGAAGGAATTCAGCATAAGAGTGATCACTGTGTACATCACTGAAGCTTCTGCACTGCTTCTGGGAGAATGTGATCCGGTTGAACCAATGTACACCCAAGATTATCTCATAAAGTAAGAAAAAAATGCCAAGTGAGACCCAAAGGTGAAGAAGGCCTTATACTTCTCACCTGATGATGGAGTTCTCTGAACAACGGAATGAGAATTTTATAATAAGAGAAAAAGGATCCTTGAGATAGGATCTTGCAATAATTGCAAGATATTGCACCAAGAAAATAAACATCTATGCTATTAGTGAAAGTGTCAGAACAGGCAATATTAATAAATGGAGAAGGTTGGCAGAAGAAGTTGGAACTTCCCACCTCCTTAAAATAATAAATTGTACAGCAAACCATTTTTGCAGCCAGGAGTCCAAAAGGCTGACCAAAAATAATACTATAACTTAGAAGACTAAGTAAAGGGTGCAAAATTCAGACATTAATTATATTTAAATTAATGTTCAGTCTTCAGTGATGTCCATCCCCAGTAATTTTTCATCCTCCAAAACTAAAATTTTTTATCCATTTTAAAATCCTCCCATTCTTCCTTCTCCAAAATATTACTGCCTCCATACTATGAAACATGATGATAATTAAAGCATACAAAGTACAAAACTAATGTGACCCAGGAGATATGATTCATGTGTCTATATGTTTACTTTTGCTGTATTTCCAAACTATATTCCAAATGGAAACCACAGGTCCTTAGATTAGACTGTGCTGCTGTGGAGCTTCCTCAGGGTTCTTCTAATGTCGCTGTTCCTCAGGCTGTAGATGAAGGGGTTCAGCATAGGAGTAACCACTGTGTACATCACTGAGGCCACTGCACCCTTTCTGGGAGAATTTGATACAGCTGATCCAACGTACACTCCAAAGCCTGTTCCATAAAACAAGCAAACTACTGAGAGGTGAGACCCACAGGTGGAGAAGGCTTTGTACTTCCCACCTGAGGATGGGATTCTCATAATGGAGGAAATAATTTTATAGTAAGAGTAAAAGATTCCTGAGATGGGAAAGAAACCAGAGATGGTGACAACAAAACACATTACTATATTACTGATAAAAGTATCAGAACAGGAAAGATTAAGAAGTTGAGAAGGGTCACAGAAGAAGTTAGCAACTTCCATATCCTTGAACTAAGGAAGTTGTAAAACGATCAAATTGTGCAACAGTGAGTCCAAAAGGCTAACTAAGAAAGACATCAACACTAAAGAGACACAGCGATGAGGGTTCAAGATGACTGAGTAATGCAGAGGGTGACAGATGGCCACAAACCGGTCATAGGCCATCACAGTCAGAAGCATATCATCCATACATCCAAAAATGATAAAAAGAGACATCTGTGTCAGGCAGCCCATATAGGAGATGGCTCTGCTGTGAGTTTGGATGTTCGCGAGCATCTTGGGGACCGTGGTGGAGATGAAGCCGATGTCAGCCAAGGACAGGTTGGAGAGGAAGAAGTACATGGGGGTGTGGAGGTGGGAGTCAGAGCTGACAACCAGGATGATGAGCAGGTTCCCAAGCACTGTGACCAGGTACATGAACAGGAATAGTCCAAAGAGAATGGGTTGAAGTTGTGGATCTTCCGAGAGTCCTAGGAGATGGAATTCTGAGAGATGTGTTACATTTTGTGGTCCTTTATTGTTTGGACACCTTTTGAGAAAGAAAAGCCAGTGGGAAAAAGAAGAGGCACCACGAATTCTGTATATATCTTAAATTCAATTATTCAACCTTCCACACTTGTGTTCCATGACTTTTAGAAACATTTCTGATTTTTGACATATCCAATTTTCCTAGAACTCTTTCATTATTTGTATCTGTGTTATTTACCTCTTGTTCACAACTACTTTAGAGACACTCAACTATGTAATGTTAGAAAACCAAGCACATTACACACAACAAGTTTATGATCCCAGTTAAATAACAACCAGCTGTTTAAGATAAAATAGAGAATATGACATATTCTTCCCTGTGTAGAAAAAAAATAATTTATATTGAATGAACTTTAGCCTGTGGAATACATCTCATTTTAATCAACAACAATGGTGTAAGTTCAATTAACTTAGAATATTTATAAACTAAGTTCTAGAAATTAAATATCTGCACATCAAATAAAAGTTGGCTGTTGTAATTTTAAAAAAAAACTTGCCATTTATCTGCTAGCAAATAAATCCACTGTTCTTTGGTTTTTCCAGTTTCCCTCCTTCAAGGATATACTGGATCTGTCAAATATGGTTTATCTCCTAAAAATCATTTAATATATAAATTTTATCCTCTAGGGCCTTCCAATCTGCTTAATTGTTTTGCTGATCATAAACCTTCTTACATCTTAGCACCTCAACATCAGGAAGAGTCCCAAACCCTAGGTTTGAGTCCCCACTTTCTTATGTTTAGATTTTCACATCAATCCTTCGTGACATATGGATTACAATTGTCTCACTTCAACTACCCAAAGGCAAGTCAAGTTCGTTAATTTGTCAACTCTGATTTAATTGGAGAAAACTGTAAAGAAAAGAATAGGACACCTCTGGCGAATTTTCTGATTTGCATAATGGAGGTGAAAATTACATACCATATAGGGTTGTTACAAGAAAGTGTTTAAAAAAATCTTTTGTATTGTATAAACTAGTATTTCTCAGTTTCATTTATCAATACGTTTATTGGCTAACTTTTTAAAATATTCAGATACAGTGACCACAAGCCAAATTAATTTAATCATACTACCTGCATGTGAAGTTCCTCATGACCCTTTCTTACACTAGAGAATCACTGCCTTTGTGCACTTCAAAAAAGCTCCATAGTAATAATTTTTATTAATGTCAATAATATTCACTACCCCCATTAAAATATAAATAATAATAATAATAATATATTGTTCAAAAATAATATTTAAATGTTTTATTGATGTATATTAATTATGCAGAATAGTGGGTTCTTTGTGGCATTTTTACACATGCACATAATTTAACCAATTTCACTCCCCAGTCCCCCCTTACCTTCTCACCTCTCTCATTTCCTTCTTTTACACTAATGGCCTCACTTCTGTTTTAGTGAGATCCCTATTACCCTTTATAGCTTCCACATAGAAAACATAAAACACTTGTCTTTCTGTCTTACTTTGCTTAACATGATACTTTCAAGTTCCATCAGGTTTCCAGAAAATGACATAATTTCATTTTTCTTTTTGGCTTAAATTTCTATTCTGCAGTCACTTTACATTCAAAAATCATATTTGATAAAAGATTTGATGGTTATCCATGAAATTTCAGTTTTTCATATCTAACAAGATTACATTCTCCTGCTCTTCTGTCCCCCCAAAGCAACTAATAACAGGAATTTGGTTAGTGTATTTTTCTGTCACTCTCCCCATGTCCTATTGACTTATGTGTCCATGAACAGCATTTGAGAAAACTTCCCAAAGGAACTAAAACCCATTTCTCCTGAAATGTTTCTATAAAGTGCATATAGCTACTTCAAATGCTTTAAATGACTTACAGCATTATCTTGGGAAGGAATATCATTTAATTTTTATCATTATGACAGTCTTTTCAAAATTCTTATTCTCCCTATATCACAAGTGAGAATTTCTATGTAATATGTGTGTATTAGATAATGGTTGACTTCCAATAATTGAGACATGTACAGTTTTACTATTAATCACCTATATAATTTCAATAGAATATTTGTTACTATCAATATATTCTCTTATTGTTAAGATACACCATAAAAAATATCCCTGCAGTAGGCCTAATAATAATCTTTCCATGGTGTCATCCTAATAGATTTCATCTCCTATAGGAATATTATTTCCATTGGTTACAGTAGAGGAGGGAGACAAGTAGGGAGACAAGAAATGAACATCTTTATTTCACACCATTAATCTGCTCTAATCTGTAGAATGTGTATAAATCTTTGCACTTCTCTGAACTTATACTACTTAATGGAAATGGAAAGAATAACACTTATCTATTGTACATATCTGACATATTAGGGAAGTTTAGAATTTAATAAATATTTGGCCATCGTATTTAAAGAAATAAAGAACTGAATTCTTATGAAAATGTGAATTTATGATAAATGCAATTGTCAAAGGGTACTCATTCCTGGGATAACTGGAAACTCTAAACCGTATCTCACTCCAAGCAATAAGAATCATATAGCTCCTTCTCTATCTGCAACTTTTTGTCATTCTATACCCATAAAAACCTTTACCATAGTCAGTGAAAAACTAAATATTGCAGATGCTGATAACTGGAATTATTGAACCAATATGTCCATGACATAGACACAAAAAGAGCTATTTTATCTTATCCCCAGTTCTATGGGACACTCTTGAAAGTGATGAAAGTATGGACAGAAGAAAACCATTTGATTATGGCCATTTTCTGTGAACAAAACAATGATCTATTGAATATTTATCTGTAATTTTTTTGGTGATGCCTACTTTTTGGTGAACAAGGAATAGGTACTAAGGAATCAGAAATGAGAGTTAGTCATTTCTCACCAGATATATAGCATATAATCACATAATGACAAAAATAAAATGCTCTACTACAGATATAGAAAAAGAGTAGCTTCAAGTCACAGGACATTTTTGTTGAATGGTATGAAGGTTAAAATCATCATTACTAATGCTATAGTCTAAATTTTATTTTGCACTTATTTCATATATCCATTTATCCATTCTATATTAATCATATAGAGAGAATGTTTTATCTGTAATCCTTACTTGGTGAAGTTCTATCAACTATAATTCTACTCAGATGATCATGCTGAGTGTCAGAGATACCAAATATTTTCCCTACATAACAGAGATAATAAGTGGAGGGTTGGGGATAGACCTCATTGGTGGAGCACTTCCCTAGTACAAATGAGGTCTTGGGTTCAATCCCCAATAGTAATCTAAAGAAATAAAGATAAAGAAGGGGATGAGGAGGAATTCAGGAGGGAAAAGGGAATAAACTGAATTTAAAGTTAACATATCTGATTTTTCATATAGTTATTCTCCCTTCTGCCAACTGTAGTTGTTGTGTATTTGAATAATAAAAAAATAACACTTCAGTTGTCAGTCCTTCCTCTATCCCTGACTCCCTCAGCACTTACTTGGTTACACTCTGTGTCTGCTGCGTCATGACCAAGTACTATGGATCCAACACTCGTCCTCTGCCTGAAGCCCAGTGAAGGTTCAGACTCTGTCCTCACAATTGATATGAATATGTGACAGGAGCTTTCTGGTATAGAAAACCATTGGAGAGCAGACACAGATATAGAGTCCACTTGACTAGAATCAACATACTGAAGGCTGAAGACACAAGTTGAATATTTTCTATTATATGCCCTTGGAGTCTCAATGCACAATGCTCATAATTAGACAAATTGGTCTATGTTATCCCAACCTCTGTGGAATTAATAGATATTAATGGAGAAAGAAGTATTAGAGAAAAAGAATGTCCACCAAAGATTTTAAACCTTCATGTACTCTGGAGGATGCTCATGTGTAATATTTACTTCACTTGTATCTTTTTTTAAAGAGTCATCTTTATTTTATTCCATTTGTACTGTGCTAAAGTACACATACAAGAATTTACCATTTTATCACTTTAAAATATACTCCTTGGTGGCATTAATCTCATTTACATTTTTGTGAAACCATCAACATTATCATCTCCAGAAAGTTTTTATTTTCTCAAATTGAAACAGTGCCTATTTTTAAAAAATTCACATTACTCTCTTCCACAAACTGTGGAAATCATCTCTATACTAAATAAGATGGTGGAAGTTAAAAATGTTAAACTACAAAAACAATGAAACTAAGAAACTAAGAAAGAAAGCAGGATTTATAGGTATAGATAGATTTGTTGCCTTTTCCAACCAATATTCTAAAAGGAAGCCACAGGTCCAGAGATTAGACCATTCTGCTGTGGAGCCTTCTCAGGGAACTTTTCATGTTCCTGTTTCTCAGACTGTAGATGAAGGGATTCAGCATGGGAGTGACCACAGTGTACATCATTGAGGCCACTTCAACAGTTTTTGGAAAATGTGATACAGCTGAAGCAAGGTATATTCCAATTTCTGTTTCACAGTGTAAGCAAGCAACTGATAGGTGAGACCCACAGGTAGAGATCACTTTATACTTCACACCTGATGCAGGGATTCTCAAAATGGTAAAAACAATTTTATAGTAAGAGAAAATTATACCTGAGAAAGGAATAAAACCATACATGGCACCAACAAAATTTGTGATTATGATTTTTGGTAAAGGTATAAGAACAGGCAAGACTAAGGAATTGAGAAGGATCACAGAATAAATTGGAAATCTCCACATTCTTGAAATAGGATAAGATTTATAATTAATTATCATAGTAAAGTTAATCACGATACTGTTTGACCTAAATATCCTGTGACCTTGTGTTATGGTTTTCCTAGTCCTCTAATTGCAACTTTTTGTTCTTATATAAGTAAATACTGAAAAGTGACTGAATCATTCATTTTGGGATTTCCCAGAGCTAAAATAAATCTTCCTTGGCACAGAGGATGTATTATTCATTATCTGTTTAAGCTTTACTCAGTAGAGTTGTGTCAACTAGATATTAATTCAGTGACAACATAGAATCTCAGAGATACAAAGAACTTGCTCTAAGTCACACAGAAATCAGTGGAGCCAACATTGAATTTTAGTCTGAGTCCTACTCTGCTCCTCTTAATTGTTTCTTGATCTCCTGAACATTAAATCAGTGTTCTAGAAGACTTAACCACAAGTACATCTAAGGTACATTTTTAACTCTAGTTTCCTGAGTAGGAATGGAACTCAAGACCTTGACTTGAGTTTTGTGACTTGTGGAATGATTGCAAGAGTGGATGAAGAAGTAGGTGATTGAAGTGAAGTGGAGTGGGGACGAGAGAGAGACTTTCCATGGCCTGTCATGTGTGAACACTTTCTGTGACCTATTTTTAAGTCTACTAGGTATATGCCAAGGAGCAGGAGTGAATTCTTTTATGTATTATGAGGTAAGAGGAAGAGCTAAAGGCCTTCCCACATTCCTTATATTCATAGGGCTTATCTCCACTGTGAATTCTGTTGTGTTCAGTGTGGTGGGAAGAACTACTGAAGGCTTCCCCACATTCCTTACATGCATAGTTTGTCTTTTCACTATGAATCTTCATGTGCTTCCTGAACAAGGAGGAGCAATGGAAGGCTTTCATACATTCCTGGTCCCCTTGTCTATATAATATGGAAGCTCAGGTGAGTACTCCCAAAAGTACTAGAAATGCTGGTCCCCTAGGACTCCAGTAACAATTTTTCCAATAATTCTGATAATTAAAGTATGTGTCAAAGATTCAATATTTCAGTTTCATTTGAGGAAAAAAATCATCTTGACAAAATTTTTTGTGAGACCACAATTTTTGACCTAGGCTTATGTATACACATTTCTTAAATCAAAACATTTTAAGATTCTCCCTTGAGGCACTACCTACTATTATATGAAGGGCACTCACCTCAAATGTCTCTCATGGCTTTTGTTCTAATCACCAACACCACCAGATTCCCCATTTTCATACAAATTAGAGGAACCACTTCTTTTCAACCTCAATATTTTCTGTTCATTGGATAATTTTTCTCTATCAGTATCTCGAAGAGCAACTAATTCATTAGCAGTATTAAGTAGAGACTCAAAACGTGAAATAAAAACATGAAGGCATTTGAGAATAAAGGACTTTTAAAAGTGTGGCTGTTTCAGGAATTTGGGTATTAACAAGCAAAACAATCAAATGGTAAGCAATTCACTAAGAAATAGTTCAGTGAAGACTGATTCTGATAATAACATTACTAGAATATTATTATGAAACCAAAGAGAAAGGAACAGAATAAAAGGTACATACCAAATATTCACTTAAAAAGAGAGTATAAAGGGATTCTTTGCCAAGAACAAAAAGAGTGTGAGAGCATTGACAAAAAGTCTAAAGATCAATTAGAGCTATTTGTGGAAGATCATCATCCTCACAAAACAAACTACTTCTACTTGATTATTTTCCCCTCCAAGACCAGTTTATCCCAGAGACCTTGCTTTCCTGGTGCTGCTCAGTACAGAAGCTCTGGATATGCCCTCTTTTTGCTGTATGCAGGTCTTCCTCTTGTAATCACTGGGAGATCAGATGGAGTGTGTGTAGTGGGTACCCTGCACAGGCAGGAGGCATATCAGGAGGAAAAACAATGAAGAAATACGCACATTTCCTAAGATGGGGCCAAAATTCTGATACTCTGAAGTTGTTCAAGTGTAAGTTTCACTTCAGCAAAATGTCAAATATATGAAAGAAAAAAGAAAAGATAAAGGAAAAGAAAAAAACAGAGATGGGGAGATAAAAGCAGCCTCTGATGTGCGTAAGTGATCTGAAATTTACACATGAGTATCAATATTACTATAAGCTTGTCTGATACAGCCAGGACATTTTATCTTCCTAGTGAACATAAATAATCTCAGAATACCAAACTTTTCCAAGACCATGATAAATAAACAAAATAAGGCCACTTCATAATTCTATCTAAGGACAATCAAAAAAAGAAAGAAAGAAACAAAGAGAAAAGGCAATATTCTACTCTCAAAATATTCAATTGCCTCTGTTTTCTGTCAGATACAAGCTAAAGTGACCACTTATGTACCAGGTTGAACACTGTCCACCCCCATTAATGTCCAAATACATCAATGGAACAGAATAGAAAGGCCAGAAACAAATCCACATAAATACAGTTGACCATCTATATCCACGGACTCAATCATGAGCAGAAAATATTAGGGGAAAAAATTGACGTCTGCACTAAAAAGGTACAGTCTCTATTTCCTTGTCATCATTCGTTGATCAATACAGTATAACAAGTATTGACAGGTTTCCATTGTATTATGTTTTGGAAGTAATCAAGAAATTATTTAAAATATATGAGAAAATGTGAATATGTTGCATACAAATACTATGTCACTTTAAATAAGAAATTAGAACACACAAATTTTATCTCTGAGAAGGATTTACTATGGATACCAAAGGATGACTGTGAGTCAACTGATCTTTGAAAAGGGAACAAATGCAGTAGTTTTTTAAAAATATAGTTTTTCCTAAAGTTATGCTGCTGGAATAACTGGAAACACATGTAAAAAAGTGAAATCTTCACAAGCATTAACCTAAAATTATGTAAATGTAATATAGAGTTAGATAACTCCTAGAAAATACAGTGAAAAATCTAGATGACCTTGGCATAGACATCTTAGATATAATACCAAAAGGATTGATTCTTGAAACAACAATTGATACACTAGACTCTATTAAAATTAAAAATTTATCTTCTGCGAAAGATTTTCAAGAAAATAAAAAGACAAGCCACAGCCTAGAAGAAACAATTCCAAGAGATTCATTTGATAAGGTACTGTTTCCAAAATATACAAACAGCTTTTAAGTTCAACAATAAGAATCAACAGTCTTATAAAAACATTAGCCTTCAACTGACACCTCACCAAAGAAGATATACAAATGGCAAATAAGTAAATAAAAATATGTTCCACATCATACATTATCAGGAAAATGCAATTTCGAACAATGAGACACCACTGTAAATCTATTAGAATAACCCACATCCACAATATTGACAATGCCAAATGCTGGAAAGCATGCAACTTGGCAAAAAATCCACTTTGGAAGATGGTTTTGTGGTTTCTTATAAAAGTAAACATATTCTTACCATATGTTCCAGCAATTGTGCTCCTCAGTATCCACCCAAAGGAGTGGAAAACTTACATCCTCACAAAAAGTTGCACATGAATATTTATGACAGCTGTAGTCATAACTGCCCAAATGTGGAAGCAACCAAGATGTCACCAGAAGGGGAGTGGATCAATACAATAAACAGTGGCATATCCTGATGGTGAAATATTATTAAGCACTAAAATCAGCTATCAGGTCACGAGAAGACATGAAAGAAATTTAAATGCATATTATTAGGTGAAAGAAGCCAATCTGAAAAGGGGTGCATACAATATGATTCCAACTATGTGATTTCCTGCAAAAGGCGAAACTAGAGAGAATTTAAAGGTCAGTGGCTCCCAAAGGATTAAGGAACATGAAAGATAAAAAAGGTAGAGCACAGAGGATTTTTAAGGCTGTGAAACTACTCTGTGGGATTCCATAATGGTGAGTACATGTCATTATACATTGTCCCAAAAGCCAAAGAATGTACATCACCACAAGTGAGTGCTAACATATCCTGTGGACTCTAGGTGATGATGATATGTCATGTAGGTTCATTCATTTTAACAAATTTACCACTCTGGTGGTGGATGTTGATAGTGGAAGAGGCTGTCCCCAGGTGGCAGCAGAGATAGGGCAGATCTCTCCACCTTCCAGTAAATTTTGCTGTGAACTTGAAACTGCTCTAAAAAATAAATAAAGTGAAAGAAGGAGAAAGGTAGGCAAGTAGGTTTAGTCTATAGAAATGCAGTCTTTGCAAAGAAAATCAAGTCAAAATGAGATTATTAGGATTACAATGAGCCCTAAATCCAATGACTAGCACCCCTATGAGGAGAGAGATACAGGTACACAGGAAAAAGATGACTGAGGCAGAGACTGAGTGATACATCTATAAAACAAGAAACACCAAGCAGTGCCAGCAACCACCAGGAGCTAGAAAGAAACAGGTAGGGACATTTTCCCTAGAGCCTTTAGAAAGAATTTAGCCCTGATGACACTTGGAATTAATACTCCCAGCTTCCAGAAACACAAGAATAAATTTCTGAACTTTTTATGGTACTTCATTCCAGAGGGCCTAAGGAACTAATAAAGGTACTTCCACAAAATCATCCCTGAACCATAAAAGAAAAGAAAAAATCCTATAATTGGTACTTTCTAATGTCCTCTTACTAGGATGCCCCATAAATCCACACAGGGTATGCTCTCCCATGACACACTGCAAAATAAACCCCACTTCTTTAACTATAGATGTTCTCCTGGTGGTAAAGGGTAAAGGGCATTCACAGCAGTTAGAATCCTCAAAGGCCTCAAAGCACAACCTCTCCCTGTGCCCCAGAGTAATCCCTGAATACCCACACTAACAATACTTAATAAGCTTCAAATTTTTCAACCACAAGAAAAATAAAAAGCAAATTTAATATACTGATGTTTATTTTCTTGAAGAAGCCTCCAGATCATAAGCACCCTATAGTCAGTGACCACGTCTGTCTTATTTACCAAGCACTCCCATTCCTCAGCACAAATCCTTGAACAAAGTCAACTAGTAGACAAAATTGTTTTCTAAACCACTACATTAACAACATTGCCAATCTTACCTAGGGAGGCCAGGTTCCGGAAGGTTTCCAGCATCACATCTCTATAGAGGCTCCTCTGAGCAAGATCCAGCAAAGCCCACTCCTGCTGGTTAAAGTCCACAGTCACATCCTCAAAGGTCACTGAGTCCTAAAAGATGCCACAAATTCTGTTCAGAAAGGTACAACTCCTCCATTATGTGCGAGAAGATAGGTGAGGCTGACAGCACTGGGGACCTGAGAATCAATTCAGGGGAGGCTCAGAAGATTCTGTGGTCTCCCAGAGTCGATGTCAAGACTCAGTCAGCAGATCTCTTTCCCTTTCTACCCACACATAACTTAGTGACTGAACAAATCCTGTCTCACAGCCTTTATACTCCTAAAACACTAAATTTCTCTCAGCAATTTATAGTAATAAGATCACATAGTCACTCTTACACCCTTTCTCTCTATAGCACAAAACACTTCTAATACCGGATGTGTGTGGGATTTCTCACACATATGGACCAAGCCATTCTCCAGCAGATACTAACTGGGTATCTTCCAATTCAATTAAATAATCACAGTGTCTAGCTGGGGGTAGCATCATACCACAGGTTTATGATTTGGTCCCACAGAACTGCTAGTTCAAAATTCAATCACAAATAGTAGTTTGTCACTATACTTCTGATCAAGTGGCTATAAGTCAAGGTTTCCATGAGCTTTCCTTGAGTTCAATTAATCAACTGGAAGAGCTCACATAATTCAAAAAATGTTTCCTTGTGTTTAAAGTTTATTATAAATGATATTACAAAGTACATGGAAACAGCCAGATGAAGAGAGAGAAGTAGGCAGGAAGTGGTACAGAGTTTCCATGCTTATTGAGTACCATGCTCCAGGAACCTCCACATGTTCAGCTACCAAAAGCTCCATAAACCCACTCTTACTGAGATTTTATGGAGGCTCCACTAGTAGATATGACAGATTAAACTGTTGGCCACTGGTGATTAACTTCAGATCCTCTCCTGCCTCTGGAAATTAGAGAGCGGTGTTGAAAAGTCCCACCTCTTTAATCACATCTTCATCTTTCAAGAACAACCATCCCAAGGTTATTATATCAGTCACCTTATTAGCATCCAAAGTTATCTTTACCCCTTCAGCCATGCCCCAGATTTTAGGAGCTCTATGTCAAGGACATTGGTCTAAGATCAAGTATATACTGAACATCATCACAGATGTTGATCCATTCCATTTCTGTCATGGTCCAGAACAGTCCAGAGCATATGACAGAAATGAGAGAAATGCACTAAAATGAATTAATTTCCACGCTGACACCATCAATTTCCTTGTTACAGAAACAACGTCACTTGCTACCTTATTTCCATCACAGTAATCAGCACAACACAAAACAGGATTAAATCTCTAGCTGGAGAGAGCATCATACCACACACAGAGTGAATTGGCACTTTTCTCATTCTGTTCCCCCTCACAAACCTGAGCAGAAACAAGTGTATCTTTCATGCTAGCTGCACAGTTGGTCATATTTTCTTGTATTCTATGCCAGGGTTCAGCAAACTACAGCACATGAACCAATTCAGCCTGCTGCCTGCCTGTGTAAATGAAGTAGTGAAACATAATAAATTGTTTGCTTATATACTCTCTATAGCTGATTTTGTATGAAAGTTTCCTTGCAATAGAAACTCTATGGCCCTCAAAGCCTAAAATACTTTTTCCATGTGATCCAATAAGAACCAGATTGCTAGCTTGTGCTCAAAGATAGCTAGGAATCTGGGATTGTGGCTCAGAGGTAGTGTACTTACCTAGCATGTGTGGAGCACTGGGTTCAATCCTCAGCACCACAGAAAAATAAAATTAAGATATTGTGTCCATCTATAACTAAAAAATACATATTTTAAAAAATTTAAAAACCAGCTAGGGCAGCTACTCAAATGGAAATATATAGAGAATTATTACCTTTGGCTTACCTATATCATTGTTTTCTGCAATTTAGCAGCTATTCTTTCTTCTTCCATGTTCTCTTCCTGAAGGGAAGCAGGATGTTCACAAGTTCTAGAAAAAGCAATAAGCTGACAGGCGAACCTAGACCTCCCCACACCTGCCACATCCACATGCCTACACGCTGCAGTCCATCAATGTTGTAATTCCCCTCAAAACACAAGCACACACACCCAATGATGGCCAAGCAAACACATGAAGGCAAAAAACCTAATCTTCCCCTTTAGGAGCCAGAAAACAGTGTTGCTGACTTTGCTGATCATAAAGAGATTAAGAGTGACATTCTGTACGTAAGTTAACTAAAATCTAAAAAAGTTTGGCTGTCAATTTCTTCATGATAACAAAAGGCATAAAGTTTGTCAAGCAGTGCCTTCAACCCTAAAAATATATACTCCCTATTTCAAGTTCAAGAAAGCACTGATTTATACAACAGGGTTCTATGAGTTTCACACACATCTATTTCAGCAGCCCCTGCCAGGTTAACAAGCATTATAGCTCTGCCCTTGGCCACTCCCCCCCATACCAGTGAACTGTGGGGTTCCCCTCAAACCTAGTTTGTGACCATCAATTCACTGAATTCTATATGAATGACACAAAGAACACTGCTTTACTGTGATTCACATGCTAAATTTCCCTGAACAGTACACAAGTAGCGGAGGAATATTTGATTTGTGTCACTCCTAATAGAGATATGTGCTGTTTCACAAATATCAGACAATGAAAATTCAACAATTCCTTCCACTTAAGTGAACAAAGAGTGTATTTAAAACTCAATAAAACAGGCTGGGGATGTGGCTCAAGCGGTAGCACGCTCGCCCCGCGTGCGTGCGGCCTGGGTTCAATCCTCAGCATCCTCAGCATCACATACAAAGATACTGTGTCTGCCGAAAACAAAAAATAAATATTAAAAAAATAAAACTCAATAAAACATTTTTAACACTCTTTACTATATTTATAATAATATAAGCCATTTCAACAATGCTGATATGTGAGTGACTCTGGAGAGATGTCTGCACCTTAAGTTAGTGATTTTTCTTTGAAACACTGCAAATCAGATGTTATGACCACCAGTTTAGAGTTGAGGAATTTTTGTGTGTGTGTATGTGTGGTGCTGGGGATTAGAACCCAGAGCCTTGTGCATGCTAGGTAAGCACTCTACCAACTGAGCTATATCCCCAGCTCTAGAGTTGAGGAATATTATTACACACATTTGCACAATGTTACCCCATTATACAGTTGCTCCAGCAGGGTATGAACACAAGGCTATTTGTCTTTAGAGTCTAAATGAACAATGAATACATTTCTGAATACATGTCTTAAAATTTAGTTGCTATTGTAATGGCCATTATTCCTTAAGATTACTAGCATTTAGCCCAAAATCTCATTGGGCACTATAGAGAGAAGATTGAGAGAAAGATTCCATTCAAATATGACATCTCTGAGCTCCTTCTCATAAGTCCTAGGTCTTAGGCCAGAATGTTTTCCTCAAAGCCCTTACCTCCTCTTCCTTCATTTCATATTTAACTTGGACATATTTACTGACTTCACTAAACGAAGTCATGAGAAATAAAGCACTGAATAAAATAGAAAAATAGTAAATAGAAAATTTTAACATGTATGTTAAAGTCTTTGTGGGGAAGACAGTAAATAAACAAAATATATCAAGTTGTGGTATATGCTCTACAGAAATACATCATAGTATAGAGAGTTAAGGGAACACATATTTATATTTAGTGAGTCAGGACTGGTTATGTGGCAGGATAGAAGCATAAAATTAAAATAACTGTAAATCCACAGCTGGTTTAGTGCACATATTTATGAGCTTCAACTTCCCAGGAGGAAAAAAAAATCACATTCATGGAATAACCATTGGTTCAGGCGGAAAAATAAAAGTATAAAAGTTCAGAAAGAAAATAGGACAAAATTAATATTTTCAAAACCTAACAGAATCAGAAGACATAAAATACACCCTTTGAAAATTAATAACACTGATGAAGTAAGCAATTTAGACCAACAGAGCATAGACAAAAATGGTAGTTCAAAGAATGAATTGTAATTATAGACATTGCAAGAATATAATAAATATTAAAGAAATAGATATGAAATGGAAAGTAGTCAATGAATTTCTTCTACAAAGCACTATAATTTTCCAGCAATGATCTAAAAGAAACCCAAATTCTTGTTATATCTAGTTATTAAACAAACAAACAAACAAAACAGGTTAAAGAAAAAAAGAAAAGAGAAGTTGCATACACTTTTTATAGGTAGGTTCACCAATTAAGAAAGGAATTCATAAAGCCAATATGGGGTGAGGGTACTGTTTTCCTGAGTATTTCTAAGATCAAAAGGGTACAACTTGAAGATACCATCTCACTCCAGCAAGATTGGCAGCCATTAGGAAGTCAAACAACAACAAGTGCTGGCGAGGATGTGGGGAAAAGGGTACACTTGTACATTGCTGGTGGGACTGCAAATTGGTGCAGCCAATTTGGAAAGCAGTATGGAGATTTCTTGGAAAGCTGGGAATGGAACCACCATTTGACCCAGCTATTCCCCTTCTTGGTCTATTCCCTAAAGACCTAAAAAGAGCATGCTACAGGGACACTGCTACATCGATGTTCATAGCAGCATAATTCACAATAGCAAGACTGTGGAACCAACCTAGATGCCATTCAATAGATGAATGGATATAAAAATGTGGCATTTATACACAATGGAGTATTACTCTGCATTAAAAAATGACAAAATCATAGAATTTGGAGGGAAATGGATGGCATTAGAGCAGATTATGCTAAGTGAAGCCAGCCAATCCCTAAAAAACAAATGCCAAATGTCTTCTTTGATATAAGGAGAGTAACTAAGAACAGAGTAGGGACGAAGAGCATGAGAAGAAGATTAACATTAAACAGGGATGAGAGGTGGGAGGGAAAGCGAGAGAGAATGCTAGGAGCCACAAGCAAATATACGATGTATGGCACCTTTGGTTGTAAAGTGACGCCAGCTAGCCACTGAGATGATTATGTTAAGATTTACATTCATATGGAAATTGGACTCCCGCTGTTCACCTTGGCCTGCTACCGGACTCATGTTACAGGACTCATGGAGAGTTCCCATTAGTTGGGGAAGGATAGTAGGAGGGAATTCCGGGGGAGATCCAGGGGACCCCCGGTTCCGGGGAACGCGCGGTTCCGGTGGAGGCCCGCGTGGGAGGACCGGGTTTGGCTTGCCAGCGCCTACAGAGTATTGGCGGCTTTTTCAAAATAAAGTTTTGTTCCTGCTTGAGTGGCTCGTGATTCTGTGCCCAGCCAAGACTGCGGCATTTGGCGACCCGTGCGGGGAACGCCTGAAGCTTAGAGGTGAGTAAAATTGCTCGCCCCTGAGGGAAGGCGACAGGATGGGTGACCATCTCAAAAAACAGTGTGTTCTTGTTTTGATTTATTTTGTTTTTATTTCGAGCTCCCTAGCCCTAGAATTTTCTCAGGCGAACTGGGAAAAATGGTTGGCTCAAGGTTTGAAGTTATTCGGCCCTGAGAAAGAGAAAATCGATACAACCATTCTCTGCTCCGTTTTTGTTTCATTCTGTTTCGGCTTTGTTTCATCCTATCTTATTGGGTTACGCTACCTTTATAGTAGATTAGAATCCAGTAAAAAACAAACCAAAAAACTGTTAAGTAAATTGTTAGAGGTCCAGACTATGGTAGAAAAAACGCTAGGTCAAGCAAAAGAGAAGGTCTCTCAAGCTAGTCAGACAGGAAAATTTAAAGAAAGCAAGCTTAGAGGAAAAGCAGCCATCAGGTGGAGAATTACAACAGGAGGTTGCTACCAACTCCGTTCTATCACCAGAGGGCGTAATTCAACCAACAGCTCCATCTACCGCTGAGCGGCCCTCAACTCCCGTAGTTGATGGACGGAATTCTGAGACAGAACCCCAAAGATTAGCATGCCCTGTACTTGAGCAGGCAGGAGGGCAACGAATTCACCGTACTTTAGATTTCAAAACAAAAAAGCAATTAAAGGAGGCTGTAACAACCTATGGGCCGCAAGCTCCCTTCACAATAAGCATGGTCGAATCTGTTACCAACTTGGACATGACACCAGCAGATTGGGCTAACATGTGTCGATCTGTGCTAAACGGAGGACAATATTTGTTATGGAAGGTTGCCAATGAGGAATTTTGCATGGAGACAGCTAGGCAAAATGCAGAAGCTGGTTACCCTCAAAGAAATATAGATATGCTATTGGGAAAGCGACCTTATGAGGGTCAAAGACAGCAAATTGAATATGACCCTGGCGTATACGCACAAATTGCTGTAGATGCAGTTAGGGCATGGAAAACTTTACAGGGGCATGGAGACTTACAAGGTCAATTATCTAAGGTAATACAAGGAACTAATGAACCTTACGCTGAATTTGTAGATAGACTTATTCAGTCAGCCTCTAGGATATTTGGTAATACAGAAGACGTAATGCCATTTATAAAACAACTGGCTTATGACCAAGCAAATCGTTGCTGTAGAGAGGTCATTAGACCATGGAGACATGAAGATTTAAACACATATATTAAATTATGTAGAGACATTAATGAACAAGGGCAAGTCTTAGCAGCAGTACAACAGGCTTTAGATGCCAGGCCAAAAACATGCTATAATTGTAATCAAACAGGACATTTTAAAAGGAGTTGCCCCATAAGAGGAGGGTTTAACAAAGCTGGGTATCAAAGGAATAGAATACCGGGTATTTGCGCACGATGCCATAGAGGGAAACATTGGGCTAATGAATGCCGTTCTCAAACCACCATAGAGGGTATTCCATTATCAAAAAACGGACAAGGACCAAGTGTTTACCCACGATATCGTGGAGAAAGGTATCAGGCTCCATTGCCAAAAAACGGACTAGAGGGCCCAATGCCCCGGGGCCCAAAACCACAAATATATGGGGCAATGGAGGAACCCAACAGCACCATCAAGGTAGTGCCCAGGACGCATTATCCATTAAATCCCTCATCAGACAAACTAGAGGGAGCGCAGGGCTGGACATCTGCGCCTCTGCCAGAGCAGTACTAACTCCAGAGATGGGAGTTCAAATCATTCCCACAGGAGTAAAAGGACCTCTTCCCCAGGGAACAGTAGGCTTATTATTGGGACGCAGTTCTTCTACACTAAAAGGACTTATGATAAGTCCTGGGGTAATTGATCCCGATTATGAGGGTGAAATAAAAATTATAGCTAGTTCTCCAGGAGGTATATCAGTAATTTCACCAGGAGATAGAATAGCACAGTTATTAATAATACCCAGCCTGCATGATAAATTTTCCAGTTGTAATGTAGAAAGAGGTTCCAAGGGATTAGGCTCCACAGGTGTATATTGGGCTATGCTGTCTTTAAATTTAGATTCTCGCCCAATGCTAAAATTAAATATTCAAGGACATGACTTTAATGGGCTGCTGGACACAGGTGCTGACCTCAGCATCATATCTCGTCAAGAATGGCCAAAACATTGGCCATTACAACAAGCCACTCAAACGCTTCGAGGCCTAGGAGTGGCGACTAATCCCGATAGAAGCGCAATGGTATTAGATTGGAGGGATCCTGAAGGATGTGAAGGAACTATACAGCCCTATGTATTAGATCATCTTCCTGTAAATTTATGGGGACGAGATGTCCTAGATCAATTAGGATTGACATTAACAAATAACATCAATCCTAACGCACCCACTACTAGGGCTAAACAAGGCTTTAGGAAAGAAAAAAGATTAAGAGAACAAGAACAAGGTATGACAGCACCTATTCAAATAGATCAAGAAATAAATAGACATGAATTGGGTTTTCAGAAAGGGCCACTGAGACAATCAAAATTACTTGGAAATCAGAAAAACCAGTGTGGGTTCCTCAGTGGCCCCTGACTAAAGAAAAGATACAAGTAGCCCATGACTTGGTCAGGCAACAATTAGCGGAAGGACATATACAACCTTCCGTATCCCCCCATAATACTCCCATTTTTGTCATTAAAAAGAAATCTGGTAAATGGAGATTATTACAAGATTTAAGAGCCATTAATAATGAGATGGTTATTATGGGACCTGCTCAATCAGGGATTCCTCAATTGTCTGCTTTACCAAAAACCTGGCATGTTTTAGCTATAGATATTAAAGATTGTTTCTTTTCAATTCCAATTCATCCCGAGGATAGTCCACATTTTGCATTTACTATCCCTGCACTAAATCATGAAGGTCCTGATCAGAGATATGAATGGAAAGTACTCCCTCAAGGGGTGGCTAACAGCCCAACTATGTGTCAAATTTATGTTAATAAAGCAATCCAGCCACTTAGAAATCAAAATCCTGAACTACAAATATTTCACTATATGGATGATGTGTTATTGGCACATAAAGATAAAAACACATTACTAGAATGTTATGCCACACTTACAAACTTATTGAAAAATTATAATCTAGAGATAGCAATAGATAAAGTACAATTAAATCTTCCAATTAATTATTTAGGAGTTCTATTATCCTCAACCATGGTCCGTCCACCAAAAATTCAAATACGAGTAGATCAACTCAGATCACTTAATGACTTTCAAAAGTTATTGGGAGACATAAATTGGATAAGGCCTTATCTAGGCATACCAACAGGAGAGTTAGGACCTTTATTTGATATTCTAAAAGGTCCATCAGATCCAAATTCACCCCGCATGTTAACGCCTGAAGCAAGAAAGACATTAAAAATCATTGAAACATATATGGAAAATATGCATTTGGATAGAATTGATATAAGTTTGCCTTTATTATTTATTATACTACCAACAAAAAATATTCCTACAGGAGTATTTTGGCAGGAAGGTCCATTATTGTGGATACATTTATCTTATTCTCCTAACACTATTCTTACTAGATATCCTGAGGCTGTAGGACAATTGATACTCAAAGGAATAAAAGCAGCTAAGGGAGTATTTGGGATTTCTCCCAATAAAACTATTACTCCATATACTATGGATCAAATTGATGAGTTAGCTAATGAGTTAAATACTTGGGCAATAATCATGTGTAAAACTAGTGTTTCATTTGATAATCACTTACCATCTAATCCTTTGTTGTCTTTTTGGTCTAAGCATCCTGTAGTTTTTCCAAAAATGACAAGAAAAACCCCTATCATAAATGCTCCAAATATATTCACTGATGGGTCAAACAATGGTACAACAGCAGTAGTTACTCCTGATCAAACTTTTACATCTTTAGTACCCAAGCAATCAGCTCAAAAGGTAGAGCTTAATGCAGTATTACAAGCTTTTATGATGTTTAAAGATTCTGTATTTAATTTATTTTCTGATAGTCAATATGTAGTTAATGCTATAGTATCCCTTGAAGATGCTGGTAGGATTTCACCTTCTTCTACTGTTTTCTCTTTGTTTTCCGCTATACAAAGTCTAATCTGGGACCAAAAAGATCCATTCTTTATAGGTCATATCAGGGCACATACAGGATTGCCTGGAGCCCTTAGTATGGGCAATGAACTAGCAGATAAATCTACACATGACATACATATTTTCTCCACAATAGAAGAAGCTATAAATTTTCATAAAAGGTTCCATGTCAATGCTAATACTTTACAAAAACGTTTTAAAATAACTAAAGAACAAGCCAGACATATAATAAAACAATGTCAAAATTGTGTGACATTTTTACCACAAGTTAATCTTGGAGTCAATCCTAGAGGACTGATACCTAACCATATTTGGCAGATGGACGTCACACACTTGCCAGAATTTGGAAAATTAAAATATTTACATGTTACAGTTGATACCTCTTCCGGATTTTTGATGGGCTCCCTTCATGCCGGAGAAAAAACTAAAGATGTTATAGCTCATTGCTTACAAAATTTTGCCACTGTGGGCGTTCCAAAACAGTTAAAAACGGACAATGGTCCTGGTTATACTTCCACCTCTTTTAAACAATTTTGCTCATCATTTGGCATTACTCACATAACAGGAATTCCATACAATCCACAAGGACAAGGCATAGTTGAAAGAGCTCATCAAACTATTAAAATGTACTTATTAAAACAAAAGGAGGGAATTGGAAAGGGGTATATATCCCCCAAAGATAAACTTAAAATAACCCTTTTTACTCTAAACTTTTTAAATTTGGATTCATCGGGACTTAGTGCTGCGGAAAGACATTTGTACCCAAAAAAATGTACATAAGCCTAAGGTACTTTGGAAAGATATTCTAACAGGACAATGGAAAGGCCTGGATCCAGTGATAGTCTGGAATCGGGGCGCTGTCTGTGTTTTCCCACAGGATGAACAGCAACTGATTTGGATTCCAGAGAGATTAACTAAAACAATTTCTACAGAAAAAGAAGATGATTTGACTCAAATCCATAACAGCTGACATCCAGAGCTCCAGCTTGGCTATTCTTACATCTGCGACAGTGATTAACCAAGGTGTTTTTTTTTTCAATATCTATTTTATTATTGCATTTTTCCCACATCATAAAGTTCTATTTTAATTTTGAGCTCATACAAACCTAGGTTAATGTTTTCCTGATCAGTTTTATTTTTTGACTGTGTTTTACTTTTTTGACTGTGGAGTTTTTAAACATTGCAATGGAGATTTCACCTAGGTATAGTTACAAGGCCTTTATTTACTATTGTCTTATGTGTTGTATGTTGTGTGCACACTTCTGTTTTGTGTTGTATGTCTGTATGTGTATATGTCCATATTTCTTATATGAGGAACGCTCATGAAAAAATGGATCCGAATTTTTTCTTTATTCACGTGATTTATATGGTTTAATTTAAATTAGGTAAACAGCTGTTAAGGATTGTTTTTAAAGGAGTTTAACAGATCTGTTTGTTTACTTTCACCTTTCCTTTTCATTATATTTAATAATTCTGTTCAGGATAATGTCTCTTTAGCATCATTGCCAGAATTTCCATCTCCATCCTAATTCCAGTGAAGACTGAGATAAAACCAAACTACAGCTTCTATGATAGCTATCACAGTAAACTGTATAAACTGATGCATCAATGAATATAACTCAACAAGTAATGCTCAATCAAGGACTTGATTTACTTTGGGAGGAAATGGACATATTGATAGACTCCTCCAATTTGAACTGCTTGCAGAACTTGCCTGGACTATATATCAGTTGCATACATTGTGAAATATCATCTGGTGCACCGAATTGTGGTACTGCTGGCATATCTTTGCTGATGGTGTCACCAGTGATGCAATTTCCTTGCCAGCTCACCCCATGTTTATTGTGGTAATACTGGCATATCTTTGCTGATGGTGTCACCAGTGACGCAATTTTTCCAAAGGAGCCATCAATTGGCTTGATGTCATGGCATTTCTGTATCCTCCTCCCTTCTACTAGTGATGGTCTAAAATTTGGGGGCCAACAGAGGTGAGGCAAAGAACCTCACCCCCCCCACTGGCACCAAGGCTAAATTTGGGGGCCAACAGAGGTGAGGCAAGAACCTCACCCCCCCACTGGTGCATAGGCCTATCCACAAGCATGGCTGAATGCTGGACCGGTAGTCAGTGACGGGTTGATCTGATTACAGTGGATTCAACCTAAGACAGGAAGCTGACGCCTAAATGTCAGTTCTCCCATGACGGGTAAGAACCATATGTTAAATTGGACAACCTACCAGGCACGGTCCCTAGCCACATTGCTTGTTGCTTAATTAAACAGAAGGGGGCAGATGCTAGGAGCCACAAGCAAATATACGATGTATGGCACCTTTGGTTGTAAAGTGACGCCAGCTAGCCACTGAGATGATTATGTTAAGATTTACATTCATATGAAAATTGGACTCCCGCTGTTCACCTTGGCCTGCTACCGGACTCATGTTACAGGACTCATGGAGAGTTCCCATTGGTTGGGGAAGGATAGTAGGAGGAAGTTCCGGGGGAGGTCCGGGGGACCCCCGGTTCCGGGGGACCCCCGGTTCCGGGGGAACAGGTTCCGGTGGAGGCCCGCGTGGGAGGACCGGGTTTGGCTTGCCAGCGCCTACAGAGTATTGGCGGCTTTTTCAAAATAAAGTTTTGTTCCTGCTTGAGTGGCTCGTGATTCTGTGCCCAGCCAAGACTTCGGCAAGAGAAGGGAAATTGCATGGAAATGGAAGGAGACCCTCAGGGTTATACAAAATTACATACAAGAGGAAGTGAGGGGAAAGGGAAAAATAATACAAGGGGGAGAAATGAATTACACTAGAGGGGGTAGAGAGAGAAGAGGGGAGGGGAGGGGAGGGGAGGGGGGATAGTAGAGGATAGGAAAGGCAGCAGAATACAGCAGACACCAGTATGGCAATATGTAAATCAATGGAAGTATAACTGATGTGATTCTGCAATCTGTATAAGGGGTAAAAATGGGAGTTCATAACCCACTTGAATCAAAGTGTGAAATATGATATGTCAAGAACTATGTAATGTTTTGAACAACCAACAATAAAAAAAAATTAAAAAAAGGGTACAACTTGAAACAAGATCTCATACACAATGTGCAAATAATATAAAAATACCAGTACACTGGAGAAATGAACAATTAAGTATAAACTGTAAACCAAATTCATTTCATCCTAGGAAAAAAGGATGCTTAAAAATTAAGTCACGGATTAATAAACATAAACAAGAGAAGATTATTTGCCTCATTCTCTTAGACATAAACAGTGACTATTTCAGTACCCATGATCGGTGATAATTTAGCCTACAAGAAGGATCAACAAGGGGAAAAGTTTTATTAGGAATAAGAAAATACCAGCATCTACAGCAAATGTCCTATTTAATAGTGAAAGGGCAGATCAGTTCTCTGATGCCAGAAAGAAGGGAAGGAGGGACATTATGCTCCACTCAACTCCAAACCCCAATGAGTAAAGACATTGAAAAGGGAAGCACGAGGAACAGAGAGGAGGTTGAAGCTGGCAGAGGACCAAATTCTCTGTGAGTCACAGCGTCCGTGGACAAGTGGCTGCCGTGCACCTCTTTACTCAGGATGCCATGCACTGGCCAGGAGGCCGGCGGACGGTATTTAAAACGCTGCTCACTCCCCGGTATCTAAAGGCCACGTCCCCCCACCCCCAGGCCCCCAGGCTGGGACCCTCAGACCTGCTCTGCCCGCCGCCAGAGGACGCGGGTGAGGACGGGAAAGGCCGCGGGGCTCTCCAGCTCTGGCCTGCGGAGACGCGCCCGCCGCCCAAGCAGCTCCCCGCCGCCGTCACCTGAGGAGCCAGGCGCCCGCGGAGGCGACCGGGGCTCTGCGACGCGAGGCCCTGGGAGGGCGGGACTAGCCGGGAACGCGTCCCGCGGCGACCCAGGCCGGCCCTCGCCTCCCGGCAGAACCAGGAGGGGACCCGGCAAGCACGCCAAGAGGAAAGAGGAGGAAAATCTACTTCCCACTCAGTCAGAGAGGCCCGGAATCTGGCGGGACCTAAGCACGTGGCAAAGCCGCACTTCCGCTTCCGGTCCTCAGGGGGCAGGGCATAAGGGGCGGGGCCTGGGGAGCTGGGTCTTGGAGTGGGGCTGCCCAGGAGGGCCCTGGAGGACAGAGCCTCCCGCGCTAGCTGCAAGAATCGCTAGTGTTTCCAAGGGATAAGAGTAAAGAGAAGAACCAGGTCATTGGAGTTGCCCACCAAAATGGTGGCCAAGATCCTCCAGAGTTCGCCTCCTCACAGGGACACCAAATGGAATAGCTACTAATACATGCACCAAACTAGCTGCACAAGAGCTGGAGAAACTAGCTCTTGCTTAACAGCATCAGAAAAAAAAAAAAAAAAAAAGATTCATTGAAGAAGGAAGGAAGGGTGGGGTTGCTGGAGTCACTCCTTCTTCAGCTCCAAGCAGCCCAGCAGAAGGGGGCATAGCTCTTGGGAGAGAGAGAATTAAGGCCTTGCCTTAAGACTTGAAATCAGACTCATCATGATTGATTTCATCCTCTGCTGAGCAGAGTCACAACCCCCGCCCTGCCCTACAAACCCTGAGCTGACCTACTGAAACTATGTTAGCCCTGCCCCAGAGACTACCTCCAAATCCCTCCCCCAACCTCAGGCAATAGCTCTGAATAAGAACCTGCCAGGAGCCCAGCATGAAAGCCAGCATAGGTCTTTGAGCTGTGAGGTGCCACACTGGGTACAAACCAATGGCTCTGTGTACAGAACAGAGCTCCAGATGGAGCCTCTAGACCTTCCCCAACATGAGGCAGAGACCTGTGTGACACTGCTGCAGACTACAGCTTTGATCTGCATCACTGTCAGCCTAACAGTGGGCCTGGGGTCCACACTCCCAGGTCCCCAAAACTGGGCATGGCTCTGCATGTGAGACTCAGGTGAGACCTACTTTAGTGCCACACTTGGAATGAAGGTTACCTTGTCATGATTTAATGTTAATATCTAAATTTTATTTTCCCCTTATACAATCATCACATTAATCACACAGGGAGTGTCACTTTCTGTTTTATTCTTACGCATGCAGTTGTATCAAGTAGAAATCAACCCAGAGGACAAGACTGAACATGGAAGACTCTAACAACCTTCCCTATGCCATGCAAATAATAAGTGGAACTGACAGGATTCAAAATAAAACATGTTGATCTCTGGGTCTGTGTTAGCTTTCAGGCACTAACAAAATACCCAAGATAAAGACCTCAAAAGGCTGAGAGATATATTTTGGTTAATGGTTTCAGAGGTTTCAGTCCATTCCCACTTGGCTCCCTTGATGTGGGCTGGTGGCAGCACAATACATCATGGCAGGAGTTGTGTGGGGGGAGTAGCTTCTCAGTTCAAAGTAGCTGGGAAGCAAAAAGAGAGACAAAGACACCACCATCACTGTGTCCTCTTCAAGAGCATGACCCCAATGACATAATTTTCTTTTAATAGGCCCCACTTCCTAAAAGCTCCACCATCTCCCAATAAAGCACCACAGAACAGACAAACCTTCACCATATGGGCCAAACTATAACAAGTTTGGTTGTTCCCCAGCCATCAGAAACGTTACAGCATTTTAAAGCTCTTTCCATTTAGCAGAGGTCCAGAAGTCTAACCAGGGGTGCATGTAATGAGTTACATTTTAAAACTCTTTCAAGTATCCAAATTAACAATAAAATCAAGACTTGGTAACAACCTAAAAGGTGGAGTTTTGCAGTGGACTCTGGTATGGCTGTAGATTCCTGATCCAGGTGCAGGATCCAAACTCTGTCCTCAGGATTGATAAGAAGTGTGTCAGAAGCTTCCCAAAGTAGAAAATTATTGATGAAGAAAATACAGGTGGGGAGCCCACTGGAATGGACCATCAAGTGAAGGCCAGAGGCACAAGATGAATATTGATTATTTTATGATCTTGGAGGCTCACTGAACAAGGCCATAATTAATCAAAATGGTCATGCTATCACCAAATCTAAGCACTGCCTCATATTATAGAGGAAGTAGAGAATATGAAGGTTCACAAAAGTTTTCAAATTCCCCTCTACTCAAGATGAAGCTTCTATGTGTGATTGACATCATTTGTGTCAGTTTCTATCTTGACTTTTTAAAAAAAATAAAGATCAATCTGATGTTTGTTGTTGGAGAAAGGAGAGAAAGGAAACGTGAGGAGCCACTGCCCCGGCAATGCCTGACCGTTAGCACCTGGCTGCCCGCCCTGTCCATTTTGCTGTGTCCTTGGATGATTTGTTCCAAAAATCTGTTAGAACATGGTGGACTACTATGAAGTTCTAGGCATGCAGAGGCACACCTCACCTGAGGATATCAAAAAGGCATATAGGAAACTGGCACTAAATTATCACCCAGATTAAAAAAAAAAATCCTGAGAATAAAGAAGAAGCAGAGAGAAAAGTCAAACACCTAGCTGAGGCATGTGAGGTGTTATCAGATGCTAACTATCAAATTGATTCAAATTCACCCCCAGCCCAACAACTCATTCTTGTCATCAATGTCAAGTATGGCAAAGAAGGCGTAAATAGTGCAGAAGGAGGCAGAAGTCATTTTGACAGTCTGTTTAAGTTTAGCTTCACATTCTGAAACTCAGATGATGTCTTCAGGGAATTTTTTTGGTGGAAGGGGCCCACTTTTGTTGGACTTCTTTGAGGATCCATTTGAAGACTATTTGGGAACTGAAAGCGTCCCCGAGGAAACATAAACCAAGGTACGTGCTCATTTTTCTCTGCTTTAAGTGGATTTCCATCATTTGGAGGTGGATTTTATTCATTTGATAGAGGATTTACTTCATTTGGGTCACTAGGTTACACTGGCCTTACTTCATTCTCTTCTACATCATTTGGTGGCAGTGAGGTGGGTGACTTCAAATCTATATCAACTTCTATCAAAATGGTCAATGGCAGAAAAATCACTACAAAATGAATTATTGAGAATATTCAAGAAAGAGTAGAAGTTGAAGAGGACAGCCAGCTGAAGTCCTTAACAATAAATGGTAAGGAGCAGCTGCTACGCTTGGATAACAAGGAATTCAACACAGGCATTTAACAGAAATGTTAACTATAACAAGCACTATTTGAGGATTAAAAGGAACATTTTTTGAAAATTTTTTTATGAAATTGACTTTCAGTATATTTGTACCCAATCTAAAGTATTTATAAACAGGTCATCAGAGTCCCTGTTTGGCATAAACTGTGAGTTTATTGCTGGGACCATATAATATGACCTTTTTTTGGTCTTTAAAATTGTTGCAATCTCTGTGAGCACTTTGCTTTTTTATTAAACATAATCTCAGGAGAGCCTTTGAATAGTTCGAAGACAAGATTTTATCCTAATACCAGCATGGATCTACTTCCCCTCGTGTTTGACATGTGAGCCAAGTGGTGTGGCTATGATTTAACATTGCCAGAATGAGGCTCCTATAGAAATAATTTGGTTTTTTTCCAGTATTTAATAATGAAAGATATTAATGCATTAATCATAATACATTTTGGTTTAATATGAATTTAAGAATGTTTTCTAGTTGTGCATGAATGCTGGCAACTTAGTAAAGTTTTGACAACTGTTTAAATGTATAATGATAAGCTTAAGTTTAAAAAACTGGTAAACTAGATCTTTGTCATTTGTTTTTTAAATAAATATGAAAATAAAAGTGAATGTGCAAAATTCAGTGGCATTAATTAAATGCATGCTGTTTTACTAGCATAACTATCATCCATCTTTAGAAACTTCAACTTGCTGCACTGAAACATTGTACCTAATTTTAAATTCTCCATTTCTCACCCAACCCAGCAATAATCATTCTACTATAAAATCTGATGAGGAATTAAACCCATTACACTATAAAAGTAGTGTGACTACGGAGGTAGGGTGTACCAATCTGGATGTTTAGATTTGCTATCTTTTCCAGCCTACATTTCAAATGGAGACCATATGTCCTGTGATTAGACTATTCTGCTGTGGAGCCTAAGCAGAGTGCTTTTAATTTCTTGGTTCCTCAGGCTGTAGATGAAGGGGTTCAGCATTGGGGCGACCACCATGTACATCACTGAGGCCACCGCATTCTTAATGGGAGAAGATGACACTGATGTACCCAGATATGCTCCACTGCCTGTTCCAAAGTATAAGCAAACCACGGCCAGGTGAGAGCCACAGGTGGAGAAGGCTTTGTACTTCCCACCTGTTGATGGGATCCTCAGAATGGAAGAAACAATTTTATAATAAGAGAAAAGGATTCCTGAGATTGGAAAAAATCCAAATAAAGCAGCGCCCAAATACATGATTATATTGTTGGCAAAGGTGTCATATAAGCTAAGGTTGAGAAGTTGAGAAGGGTCACAAAAGAAGTTAAAAATTTCTACATTCCTAAAGCAGGTAAGTTGTAAAGCAATCACAGTGTGCAGGAGGGATTCCAAAAGGCTGACTAAAACAGACACGGATACTAAGAAGCTACAGAAGCGAGGGTTCATGATGACTAAGTAACGCAACGGGTGACAGATGGCCACAAACCGGTCATAGGCCATTACACTAAGAAGCATATCATCTATACATCCAAAAAGGATAAAAATAGACATCTGTGTCAGGCAGCTCACGTAGGAGATGGCTCTGCTGTGAGTTAGCATATTCACAATCAATTTGGGGACTGTGGTAGAGGTGAAACCAATGTCAGCCAAGGACAGATTGGAGAGGAAGAAGTACATGGGGGTGTGGAGGTGGGAGTCAGAGCTGACGGCCAGGATGATGAGCAGGTTCCCAAGGACAGTGACCAGGTACATGGACAGGAACAGTCCACATAAGAAAGGCTGCGGTTCTGGATCCTCTGAGAATCCCAGGAGATGGAATTCAGAGACATCTGTGAGATTTTGTGGTTCCACGTTGCTTAGACAACTTTTGCAAAAGAAAACAGTGTTGCGGAAACAAAAACAACAACAACAACAAAAAAGAATAGGAATCCATCACTCTACATACATTTTGAAATCAAGTATTCACAAGTAAATTATTCACATTTGAGTATCATATATATTCATCAGTATTGCTCACTTTTAACAAAACCAAATATATTTGAATTATTTTAATTTTATGTGCTCTTCACCTCTTTATATAAATACCTACCTTAGAGGCCTTCCACTGAACAATGTTATAAGGCCAAGAATACCCGAGCCATGATCACAGTAAATTACAGTCCCTGCTTTTATATATAAATTTATATTTATTTTTATGTGCTGCTGAGGATTTGACCCAGTGCCTCACAGTGCTAGGCAAGTGCTCTACTACTGAGCTACACCCCCAGGCCGATACCTCATTCTTCCAAGAAAAGAAGAGAGACTAAGAAATATATTTCATCCTTTAAGGAAAAACAAAGTTATTCTAATGAAAGGAAACAGAGAAGCAGCAAGCATACATTATTCTAGGAGTGCAGTACAATTTTCCTTGACTTTGAGTGTTTGCAAACATTCTAAAGAGCTTGGATTGCATCATCTAAACACTAAGTTAAAGTTTACAGTTCAGAAAATAAATATGCTTCCATTAGTTCCCAGGAGTTTTTTCATCATTCTTGGGTTTTCTGAATTCCCTCCTTGTGAATGTTAGTACTCAGTGAAATATTGTTTATCTTTCAAAAATTGTTTAACATATACCTTCTAACCTTGGCTTTCATGGTCTTCAAATATGGATATGTATGGTTTATTTAAATGCATGTAATTATACAACATTGGTGACCACAAATATGAAATTAGGGTACATTGTCCCTACTAATGATATAAAACTATTTTTTTTAGTTGTAGTTGGACACAATACCATTGTTTTATTCATTTTTATGTGGTGCTGAGGATCAAACCCAGAGCTCTGCACACACTAGGCAAGCACTCTACCGCTGAGCCACAACCCCAGCTCAAAACAATAGAATAGAAACATTTTTGAATATTCTAAATTTTATCCAGGTTTACTTCTATCAAATCAATTCAAACTCAGTAAAATATCTGGTATGGAAGATAGGTCTTTGCTTTTCGAATTGTTTTCCTTTGTATAATGTCTAGTCATATTGTTTCATTTCTTTTCTGATTATAAAACCTTTTATTTATAGCTGAGGACTTTGAACCCAGGGAAGTCGAAATTTGAGTCTCAGCCTTCTTAGGTTTAGTCAAGCTTTTTTGTTGTTTTGCTTTTTTTGTTGTTGTTTTGTTTTGTTTTTGGTACAGACATTTTACCCAGGGGTACTTTAACAATAAGCCACATCCACAGCCCTTTTTTCAGTTTTTATTTTTTGACAGGATGCCACTAAGTTGCTCAGGGCCTCACTAAATGCTGAGGCTGGCTTCGAATTTGCCATCCTTCTGCCTCAACCTTCTAAGTAGTAGAATTAGAGGTGTGCACCACAGTGCCCAACTAGTTAATAGGTTTTTATTTTATTTATTTTTTTTTAAAGAGAGAGTGAGAGAGGGGGGAGAGAGAGAGAGAGAGAGAGAGAGAGAGAGAGAGAGAGAGAGAGAGAGAGAGAATTTTTAATATTTATTTTTTAGTTCTCAGCGGACACAACATCTTTGTTGGTATGTGGTGCTGAGGATCGAACCCGGGCTGCACGCATGCGAGGCGAGCGCGCTACCGCTTGAGCCACATCCCCAGCCCAAATAGGTTTTTGAATCAATCTTTGCTGATATATGAGTTGCATTTTGTTACATCAGATACCTGAAGGAAACTTGGGATCATTATTTTGTCAGCTCTCACTGATTAATGCTGTAATCAAGAAACAATGCAAAGGAGAAAGTTCAGGGAATCATGTGGAAAAGCACATGAAAAATTGTGTCATCTGTAATCTGGGGAAATTAATGGCCTACTTTACATGATTTTTTAATTGTGAAAAATCTTTTAAATTATGCATCAAATATATTCAGATACTTATCAATATGTTGATCTGTGGATATTTCAAACTATCCAGATACTCTGGCCACAGAGCAAACCCCGGTTATTTACAGTCTGCATGTGAAGTTCTGCTGGATTTTTTTTTTAAACCAAGGTTGATAACCAGTGGCTTAGAATATTTCCTGGCATTTACAAATGATGAAATAATATTACCTGTCATTACTCTCAATAAAACTGATAACTAATTTGAAAATGCAAACATTTAATTATATTTGCTTCATTACTAATATTTTATTGAGATTGAAATTATTACCCAATACCTTTGAGTTCTCACTCTCACTGCCTGATTCCATTCGCCTGCACACCTGTCCCCAGTAGCAATTATTGCCATGATTTGGTGGATAAAACTTCCTTTCAGAATTCCCATATCAGTATTGACTTAGATATCCATGAAGAGTATCTTAAAACATTTACCTAAACAGTCCCTGAAGCTAATCTAAGTATTGTACAGTAGTACACTTATTGGCCCTGTAATGCACTGGTTGACATTGACATGTGATTTCCAGTCTCTTTCAAGTATGCACATTTACTTCAATTGCTTTAACTGGGCACAGTATTACCTAGAGGGAGACATTTCATTAATTATTACAACAATTCTTTCTAAATTTTTGTGCCTCAGTCCATATCATATAGGAAAGAATTTCCACATAATATGTGCATGTAGGGTTAATGTTTGACTTCCAACAACTGATGCATCATACATTTACTATTTTTTTTATTGGTTGTTCAAAACATTACAAAGCTCATGACATATCATCTTCCATACATTTGATTCAAGTGGGTTATGAACTCCCCTTTTTTACCCCAAATACAAGTTGCAGAATCACATCGGTTACACATCCACATTTTTACATAATACCATATTAATGACTGTTGTATTCTGCTACCTTTTCTATCCCCTACTATCCCCCCTCCCCTTCCCTCTCATTTTCCCTCTCTATCCCATCTGCTGTTGTTTAATTCTCTCCCTTTTTTTTCCCCTTTCCCCTCACAAACTCTTATATGTAATTTTGTGTAAAAATGAGGGTCTTCTTCCATTTCCATACATTTTCCCTTCTCTCTCCCTTTCTCCCAGCTATCGCCCTTCTCGGTCTATTCCCTGAGGACCTTAAAAGAGCATACTATAGGGATACTGCCACATCAATGATCATAGCAACACAAGTCACAATAGCTAGACTTTGTAATCAACCTAGATGCCCTTCAATAGATGAATGGATTAAAAAACTGTGGCATTTATACACAATGGAGTATTACGCAGCACTAAAAAAGACAAAACCATGGATTTTGCAGGGAAATGGATGGCATTAGAGCAGATAATGCTAAGTGAAGCTAGCCAATCCCTAAAAAACAAATGCCAAATGTCTTCTTTGATATACATTTACTATTAATCACCCAGATTTGTTGTCCCAATTTTTAAAAATTCGTCATTATTTTCTGCATTCTCTTATTTTTTTATTTTTAATTTTTTTGGCAACAGGGATTTTACCACTGAGGCACTTCCTCAGCACTTTTTGTTTGTTTATTTATAGAGGGAGTCTCACTATGTTGATTAGGGTCTCACTAAGTTGCTGAGACCAACCTTGAATTTGCTATCCTCCTGTTCCAATGTCCTGAGCCACTGGGATTACAGGTGAATTGCAATACTACACCTGGCTACATCCTCTTATTCTTAAGACATATCATCAAAAACATCCCTACAGTCTATCTGGTAATAATTCTTCCATGACAAGTCATAAAGAAACTTTATCTTGCATAGGGAATATGTTTCCATTGATATAGTGGAGGAGGGTCAGCTTGAGACAGGAGCAGGGTAATGAACATTTTATTCCCATGGCTTTTACCTGCTTCTATGAGCAGAATGTGTATAATCTCTGCACTTCTGTGCACTTATTGTACCTCATGGAAATAGGGAGCATAAAACTCAGCTAAACAACACATGTGGAACCTAAGGGAAACCTAGAAATTAAAACATTTATTTTTTGTGGTTTCTTAAAGAATTCAATCGTTGTGCAAATAGTGAGTTAATAGATTAATACAGGTATTAAAGGGCACTAAGAGCTTGGAATCATGTAACACTCAAAGTGTTTCAGCACAAAGTTTACCTTCTCTGTCAGCCTTGTTTTCTTTTTTTAAACACATAAAAGTATCTGCCATCATCGGAATTATTGAAGATGTTGTGGATGCTGCTGATTGGACGTGTAGGGCTTACATGTCCATAACACAGACATGAACATGAGCTATTTTGTCCCTGGTTCTATGAGACATTTTGTAAAGGATGAAAGTGCAGACAGGGAATTGCCATGTGTTTTGAAGCCATAATCAGGCCAGGTTTTGTGAACCAAGTCTAGCCTATTAAACATTTTAACAGAGCTTTTTTAATCCCTCTTCTGTGCAAAGAAAGGCATAGTCTCTGTGCAATTGGAGATGAAAGAGTTAGTCATTCGTCATTCTTCTCCACATACATATGATATTCTTACATAAGAACAAAAATAAAATGTCCCCTTATAGAAATAGGAAAACCATAAACCGTAACTTTATGTCATGGGATACATTATTTCAATGGTATAAAGTTAACTTTAGTATTAATGATAAATATAAAATTCATTTTGATCTTATTTTATGCGTTCATCATGTGTTAATCACATAGGAAACACACCTTACCTGGATAATCCTTATTCAATGCAGTTGCACCGCCCAGGGATAAATGTGATGACAATGCTGAATCTCAGAGACACTACCAACCTGCCCTAAGTTACAGAAGCAATAAGTGCACCTAAGAACATTCACAATTAAATTGTAAGTCCCTGCATCCAATGCAGTAAACTTCTTAATTGTTTTTCATTAATCAGAAGGTTCTGGAGAGATCCAGGATTGTAATGCATCCAAGGTATATTTTAAAACACTCCAATTTTCTGAGTAGGAACAAAATAAAGACCTAAATTTGTGCCTTCTATGGAGAATGAGTGGATTAATTACAAAAACAGAGGAGAATGGGCACAGCCACAGGGGTATCCAGGATTGGGGGCAAGACAAATACCTGCTGAATTATGGCTAGAGTCTGCATTTTGTGATTCTTTGTGTATGATCCTAGCCATTCTTTCTATCATTGATGTAGGAAGTGAAAACTACTTCTCTGCCCTGGGGTCTACCAGAAGCCCCCAAACAGAAGAACACAGTGAACAAAAAGTCCCTTTCCAGATAGACAAAAGACTGAAATGTTTAGTTGTGTGGTCAAGTGGACAACCTTTCAGCATGCTCCTAGCAAAACGCCCTGTGTCCACAGTAAGCCAGCCTCAACCAGGCTTCACTCTTAGCTTCCTAACAAGTTGGCACAGGATACAAAAAATGCTGTGATCCTTCCCTTTTCTGGAGTATAATAAGAGTGTGGGCACTTATACATTGAGGAAGATCATACAGATAAAATAAAATAAGATCTATAGACCACAAAGCGCCAAGCCTGTGCACATTAAGGAACTCCTCAGTAATGGTTCAAGATGTTATGATTGCTGTCACTTCCTTCTCATGATCATCACTTTCATATACATTTTGGAGTTTAGTGAGATTCATTTGCTGCTCTCATGGGTGAGATGTCTCTGGGAAGTAGAACCAATGTGGAAGGAGACAAAACTTTGAATGAGATTTATGGGAAACATCCCACTAAATCAAGAACACAAATTCTATAGATCTTATCCTTGAAAGTTTGAACAATGGCACCCTGTCATCTGGCTGCACAATCCATCATGCTTGTCCACACAATGCAGAAACAACGCTTCCCACTGCCCTTCAGCCATCCACTATCTCCCTCAGCACTTACAGGGTCATGCTGCTTCTCTGCTGGGTTGTGATGAAGAACTGCAGGTCCAGCACCCCTGATCTTCCAGGTGCCCAGTGATACCTCAGTTTTTCCTCAGGTTTGAAATGAATAATATAGTATAAGATAGGAGCTTCCAGTGTAGACCGTGATTGAGATCAGACACAGGCATGGAGCCCACTGGACTTGGAACACTCTGAATGGCTGGAGTCCCTGTTCATATAATGAACTAATTTTTGTAGGCTCTGACGATTAGTCAAATTGGTCCATGCTATCACAATCTCTGGGGACTTCCTAATATTAGTAGAGAGAGAAGAAGAGAGTATGAATGTCTATAAAAGTTCTTGGCTCTTCCTGTACTCAGGAGATTGATCATGTGTACTATTTACATAGTTTATTTTCTTTTATTGCCACTTTTACTATGGTAAAATATAAAAGCCAAAAAAAAATGGTTACCTTTTTAACCATTGTTAATTTCATAGTTTGAGGACATTAATTACATTCACATAATTATGCCACCATCACCATCAACCATCCTCATAAATTTTTCATCTTTCCAATCTAAAGCTTGGTACACATTTCAAAAACTTGCCATTCCTCCCATCCCAACCCTGGACATTACCATCAGGAGAAATTAAAATCTTTAACTACATAAGCAGTGTCAAAAAGGGGCAGGATTATAGATCTAGATGTTCAGGTTTCTACATTTTATGTCCTACATTACAAAAGGAAGCCACAGAGTCTGAGGTTGGAATGCTCTACCAGCCTCTCAGGCGTGTTTTATGTCCCAGTTCCTTGGAACATAGGTGAAGGGATTCAGCATGCGGGTGACCACAGTGTACATCGCTGAAACCACCACATCTGGTGCAGCTGAACCGAGGTACATTTCAAGGTCTGTTCAATAAAATAAGGAAATAATAGACAGGTTAGTCCCACAGGTGGATAAGACTTTATTCATCTCACCTGATAGTGGGAGACTTAGATTAGCAGAAATAATTCTGTAGTAAGAGAAAAGAATCATTGAGATGAAAAGAAAAGAAAACACCAAACAACAACAAATATGGCACCAGCAAGATACATGACTATGTGCTTGGTGACAGTGACAGAATAAGAAAACTTAAGGAAGGCTACAGATGAAACTAAACATTTCCATATCCTGGAAGGAGGTAAGTTGTAAACCATGCAAATTGTGTAGCAAGGGCTCCAAAAGGCTAACCAAACTCTATATAAAAATTAAGAAACCAAAGAGTGAGGGTTCCAGTTAATTAGGTAATGCAGGGGATGACAGATGACCACAAATTGGTCATAGTTCATCCCAGTCAGAAGCAGATCACCTATATTTTTTAAAAATTATTAAAAAAAGAAACATCTATGTCATGCAGCCCACATAGACGATGACTCTGCTGTGAGTTTGGATGTCCACAGTCATCTTTGGGACTGTGGTGGAGATGAAACCAATGTCAGCCAAGGATAGGAGAGGAAGAGGAAGAAGTACGTGGCGGTGTGAAGGTAGGAGTCAGAGCTGACAGCCAGGATGATGAGCAGGTTCCCAATAGTGACCAGGTACGTAGACAAAAATAATCCAAGGATGACAAACTGCATTTTGGATACTCTGAGACTCCCAGGAGATGGAATTCTGAGACATGGGCTAGGATTTGTAGTTATATATCTCTTGGACACATTTTGCAAAAGAAAAGAGAATTGGATAAATTAAACAAACAAAATAGGCACCCAACATTCTGAATATATTTTGAACTCAAGAATACACAGGTATCCATACTTGAAATCTATATACATTTAGTAATATTTCTTATTTGTGACCACCTTGATATTCCTTAAACTCTTTCATTATTGGTTTCTGCATGATTCATTTGCTACTATACACTTTTGATTTATAGACTCTCAACTGAGCAATGTTAGAAGACCAAGAACTTTAGAGATAACAAGTGAATGTTCACAGTAAAATACAGTGTACTCATTTAAGGAAAAAAAACAATTAAAAGCATCTTTCCCACTTTGAGAAAAGAATGTTCTGATTAAAAGAAATTGAGTCAGTTCTATTTAATTGTTTATACCAAGACAATGAAATATATTCCTTTGATATAAATATTTATAAACACACTGTATTATTTGAACACTAGTTAAAGTTGATGGCTCATAATCAGAAAACATTGCTATGTTTTGATGACATCCATCATTCTTTGATGTTACTTATTTCTCTCCTTCATGAATATAATGCTTAGCCAAATATTGCCTTTCTTCAGAGTCATTTAATATATAACTATTATCCTTGGGTTTGGTGGACTTCAATTTTGATAAATATGTGGTTAGTTTAAATGCACCTAACAATAACATCACTGACCACAAATACGACATTACTGAGCACTGCACCTAACAATGCTTAAAAAAGTAATGACATGTTAGAAAATGCTTTTGAAATTTTTGTTTTATACAGGTTCATTTGTATTAATCCAATACAACTCAGATAAACATCTGTTATGGTAGACAAGTCTTCGCTTTTTTTTTTCTTTATGCAGTATTCTGTTACAGGCTACTGCTCATACTGCTTCATTGTTTTTCTGATCATAATTGCTTTATTTTTATTTGAGAACTCTAGTACCAGGAAAGAATCCAAAGCCGAGGTTGAGTATCAGCATTTCTGGTTAATAGATTTTCATGCCCATCCTTCCTGAGACAACATCCAGCAATGTCACTCCTGGGTGTATATTGAAAGGAAATAAAACCAGTATTGTGAAGGGACATCTTCACTCCCATGTGCATTGCAGCCACAAGAGCCAAGAAGTGGAAACAACCAAAGTGCACATACACTGGTGAGTGGATCAAGAAAACATGGTACATGTACATCATGGAACACCATCCAGTCATAGTCAAGAATAAAACCCTGTCATTTGCAACAACATGGCTAGAACTGGAGATAATTAAGTTAAATGAAATAAGCCAGCACAGAAGGACAAGTATCACATGATCCTACTCATATGTGGGATCTAAATAATGTGATCTGATAGACACTGGGGGTAGAATGGTGGTGACCAGAGACTGGGAAAGGTAGGCAGGAGAAAGGGATGGGGAAAGGATGATCAATGGACATTGGGTAACAGCTGAGTAGGCTTGAGAATTCTGGTGTGCTATTGCACAGGAGAGTGCCTGGAGATAACAATAACCTCTTGTACATTTCTAAAAGCCAGAAAAAAGGATTGTGAAAGTCTTGACCATTAAAAAAATGATAAATCTTTAAATAGACAGGTGTGTTTAAACTGACTTTGAAATTTCTTTTCATTTTTTCTCTTTATAATGAAAATAGAAGGGAGACTGTTAGGGTAGAGGAAATGTGTCAGGAGGATAGAACATGAAAGGGAAAAAGGAGGTACTAAGGAATTGACTCCAACATATTATATTAGGTGCAAGTATATGTCATTTTGACATGTATGATGTACAATGTATTCTGATGTATACATTATGTATACATATGTATTCATATGTCACTATGTATAATTATTATGTACCAATAAAAATCTTCAAAGCTACTCTTCATCTACTATGGATGTATATATTTATATGGATTGAAATATAAAATTACCCTTTTAATATGTATAATCTTTGTGTTTTTCTGTATCACTAAAATAAATTTAATTTAAAGAGATAAATAATGCATTGAATCTTTATTGACATTTTTAAGATCAGCATACGAAGTATACGAAAGCATATGAAGTATACGAAAACATTAATGTTCAGCATCACTAACCATCATGGAAATACAAACTTAAATCACAATGTCACTTCACACCCATTGAATGACTGTCATCAAAAAAAACTGATAATAAGTGTAGGTAAAGATTTGGAGAAGGGGCCATTGAATGCTATTAGTGGGAATTTAAATAAGTGCAGCCATATGAAAAATGCATGGAGTTCTTTCAAAAACTAAAAATAGAACAGTCATATGCAATAGCAATTCCAGGACTGAGTATAGATTAAAAAGATATGAAATGAATTTGTCAAAAGATATCTGAACTCCAATTTTCAAGGCAAAATTTGTCACTCTTATTGAATCAACATAAGAGTCCAAAGTGAGAATCATCGGTATAGTAATGTGGTCAAATACACAATAGAACACTACTTAAGCATGAAAAGAAGGAAATTCCATCATTTTCTGCTAAATAGATGAACCTGTATCAAATTCAGTTAAGACAAATGAGCCAGGCATAGAAATACAAACACCACATGACCTCACTTCTATGAGTAATCTAAAATGTCAAACTCATTGGAATTTCATGAAAATCAAAGAGAGATCAGTGGAGGAAAGGACCAGAGGGTGAGGGGTGGGGAGGAAGGGGGAAGTGCTGGGGAGTATTATTGGCCAAACTGTACTGTTATGTACGAACATGTAACAATGAATCCCATTATTATGACCAATGTACCAATAAAAATGTGCAAAGAGGGGAAAAGTCTCTGAAATATGAAAAAAAAAAAAAGTCAAACTCATGGAAACAGTAAAATGCTGACTGGCACAGTCTCTGGGGATGGTGGAATGGAGAGATGTTTGTCAGAGGACACAAAATTTCAGTTAGGATGAACAGCTTCAAGACATGTATTATAATGAATATAGGTAAAAATGTACGAATAAAAAATGGAAAGACACCATACGGAATGGAGAAAATATTTGCAAAATGCATATCTGACAAGGGCCTCGTATCCAGAATACATAAGGGATTTTTGCAGATCACAAATAAAAATACTATCAACACAGATGACAAATGAGTTCAATTTAAAGACATTCCTCCACATATTTATATACTGCCAAAGCACATGAAAAGACGTTCGGTAAGTCATAGAGAAATGTAAAGCAAAAGCACCAGAACCAATTCATAATCCATGGGGGGGCTATAACTTTTATGAAATTGAAGACAAAAAGTTACTGGCAAAGTGGTGAGGATATCAGGACCCTCATAATGTAAAGTGCACCAGCTACTATGAAGTACAATTGGGCTGTTTCCCAAACACTTAAATATGCCTTTACTATATGACCAAGCAGTCTCACTCCTGTATGCCTAATCCAAATAATTGAAAACCAATATAGCCAGTGTTCAATGATGGGCTTAGGTTCTAAGGAGCACATTGATAGCTGATTTCATCATTGTGTGAACACAGTAAATCACACTGGAACAAACTAGGATATGTCCCTATGTGATACATATCATAGGACCAATGTCATCTATGCTGTTCATCATTGATTGAAATGACCTTATGAAGTTCATAAATTTACTCAAGGAACACATGTGCATGAATTTCTGTAAGAGCACTCTTCATAATAGCCAAAAAAAGGAAATTGCTCAGATGACAATCAGCAGATTCAGGGATAAATACCTCATGTGTATAAACAGGGTAAACTATTACTCACCCATTGAGGAAGTGGAACAAGTTAATATTTACTAATAAATCAGTCAAAAGCATGAAGAAAAGTAGAACTGGGGGAAGAAAGGGATAAAGAAAACGAAAATAGTTTTCACAGAGTGAAAAACAACACATTGGAGTTTCCAAAGGCAACACATCAGTATGAATATAGGAACAAACCTGAAATAAAAGGCAGATCCCAGATTTCAGGGTGAAAATAAAATACTGCTCATATAGAAACAGAATAGCAAAGTTTGGAGTGAAGGCTCAATGTCAAGTCTACAGGACTTTTCTTCCCAATCTTACTCTTCCTTGAGGAAAGTGTGAATGATAAAAAATATTCTAAGAAAAGTTTTTTTGGAAAAAAATAACACCAACAACCAGCAAAGTCATGACAAGGTGGGCATTTAAATGTGATGATTTTTATTATGTTTCCTCCAGAAAAGAACAAAAAATACAATTAAATTAATGTGGAAAACAGTAACATTTAAGCAATGATTTTTTCAGGGAACCATGTCAGCATGTAATATAAATTCTTGATATCATATTAGAATTCTGAGAAATGCCATTAAAAGTTTAACAAATTTGCAATTTGTGGACAATGTACAAGGGAGAGATATAAATACAAATATTTATAAGTATCAAGTTATAGGTGTTTTTAGAAAAAAGAAAATCATCCACATCCATTAAGAGGGGAAAAGAACCACAATATGTAAATTCACAGCAACAGCTTAAGGATCTGCAGCATTTACATAGTTCTGGGGTTTTAGTGAGCCCTCAAGGACTAGAGGCTGCTCTGCTGAGGAGTCTCCCCAGGGCCCCTTCACATCCTTGTTCCCCAGGCTGTACATGGTGGGATACAGCATGAGAGTGACCACACTGTACATCATTGAGGCCATCATGGTTCACAGGGAAGAATGGGTCACAGCAGAACTGAGGGGAACCCCAAGACCTGTTCCATTACAAAAGGAGACCACACAGAGGTGGGACCCACAGGTGGAAAAGGCTTTAGACTTGCCCACAGAGGAGGACACCCTCATTAAGGAGGAGACAATCTGAGAGTAGGAGAAGAGGATCCCAGTGACAGGAACCACACCCAGCAGGGCAGCCACCACACACCCTGTCAACAGAGATGTTATTAACAAGGGTGTCTGAACTGGCCACCTTGAGTAGCTGAGCCAGTTCACAGAAGAAATGTGGGATTTCAATGCCTGTAGAGAAGGTCAGTTGGTTCAACAGTAGAATTTGAATCAGGGAGACCCAGCATATGATGATCCAAGACATCAGAACCAGACGGACACAGAGCTGGGGGTTCATGATGACTGTGTAATGCAGGGGACGGCAGACAGCCACTAAGCAGTTCTAGGCCATCATAGTCAGTAGGAAAGCATCTACTCCACCATAAATATTTTTTTTAAAAAATGCCTGAGACAGACTTTCTATATAGGAGATGTCATTTTTCTGTGCCTGGATGTTCACCAGCATCTTTGGGACCATGATGGAGATGAAGTCGATGTCAGCCAAGGACAGGAGAGGAAGAAGTACATGGGGGTGTGGAGGTGGGAGTCTGAGCTGACAGCCAGGATGATGAGCAGGTTCTAAAGCAGTCTGACCATCATGGACATCAACAGCCCCAATAGGATGGGATACAGGTCTGGATCCTCTGAGAGGCCCAGGAGGAGGAAGTGGGATAGGACTGTGTGGTTCTCTGCTTCCATGTACCTGGTGTATGTTCTGGGGAGGGAGGTAAAAGAACAATTAAGGAACAGGCAAGTGAATCCTAGAGTAAGTTGTTATTTACACTCTTGGATCAGCATGGTTCATCCTGTGTTGCTATCTGTCCAGGAGTACAAGGGCTCAGCTAAGTGCCAGCCCATATTAAACTTTTAGTGCATAATCATTCAGACTATTTTTTTCTCGTTCTCTCGTCTCTGTTTCTTTTCTTTTTTTTAATTTTATTGATTTTTTAAAATAAATGACAGTGGAATGCATTATAATTTATATTATACATATAAAGCACAATTTTTCATTTGTCTTAATATAAAGTATTCATTTGGTTGAATACAAAGTATATTCACACATTCGTGTCTTTATACATGTACTTTGGATAATGATGTCCTGCATTAAAAACGGGATGTTTGAGTCAGATTTCCTGGAGTATAAATACAATATAATATTTTTATGATCTCAGGAAAGTTATTCAAACTCTCTTAACTACTAAAACTACCACATTGTAACACTACTGCTCAGTAACTGAAGATAAGCACACAAACAAGTTTTACTAGATGTGGAGGCTCATGCTTGGAACCATGGATACCTTGAGCAAGAGAGCAAGGCCTATCTTTCTTTGTTGTTTGTTTTTTTGTTTGTTTTTTTGTTTGAAGAGGCAAATCTTTATTGTTCTGTGGAAAAAAAATCTTGCTGTATAGAAATAATTAGACTGAATTTCAGAATTTCATCAGTGCCTTATGAAGCCTGTTTTGTCATTTTCTTTTCAATTTATTGTCAAATATTTCTTTTTTTAATTAATTTTTTTAAATTTATATAGACAGTGGAATGCATTGCAATTATTATTACACATATAGAGCACCATTTTTCATTTCTGGTTGGATACAAAATGTATTCACACCAATTTGTGTCTTCATATGCGTACTTTGGATAATGATGACCATCACATTCCACCATCATTTCTAACCCCATGCCCCGCTCCCTTGCCCTCCCACCTCTTTGCCCTATCTAGAGTTCATCTATTCCTCCTATGCTCCCCATCCCTACCCGACTATGAATCAGCCTCCTTATATCAGAGAAAACATTTGGCATTTGATTTTTTGGGATTGGCTAACTTCACTTAGCATTATCTTCTCTAACTCCATCCATTTACCTGCAAATGCCATGATTTTATTCTCTTTTATTGCTGAGTAATATTCCATTGTGTATATATGCCACATTTTTTAATCCATTCATCTATTGAAGGGCATCTAGGGTGGTTCCACAGTTTAGCTATTGTGAATTGTGCTGCTATAAACCTTGATGTGGCTGTGTCCCTGTAGTATGCTGTTTTTAAGTCCTTTGGGTATAGACCAAATATAGAGAGGGATAGCTATGTCAAATGGTGGTCCCATTCCCAATTTTCCAAGAAATCTCTGTACTGCTTTCCATATTGGCTGCACAAATCTGCAGTCCCACCACCAAGTATGAGTGTGCCTTTTCCCCCACATCCTCTCCAACACTTGTTGTTGTTTGTATTCATAATAGCTTCCAATCTGACTGGAGTGAGATGAAATCTTAGAGTGGTTTTGATTTGCATTTCTCTAATTGCTAGAGATGTTGAACATTTTTTGTAAGGCCTATCTTAAAATAAAGAAAAATAAGAAGTGCAGGAAATATAGCTCAGAGTGTAGCACTTTCCTAGCAAGCATGAGGCCCTGGGTTCATTCCCAGGACTACAAAAACAAACACACACTACAGTGTTCAATTTAAACTCATGAACATGCCAAGGCAGTCTCCTGCAAATCAACCATTGATATTTTTGTCAATTTTTAAAGGAATAGATAATGTGATAAAAGTATATTGGAGTCGTAGCTTAGTGGTAGAGCGCTTGCCTCACATGTGTGAGGCACTGGGTTAGATTCTCAGCACCACATATAAATAAGTAAATAAAAATAAAGGTCCATCAACAACATCACTGTTCTTAGTTTAAAAAAAAGTATATTGGACTCAGTGTTGAATATCAGAAATAATTATATAAATGATTATATTGTATACCATAAGATAAATTGATTACTATAAACATATGGAATTAATCAAAGTTATCATTAAGTCAAATATGAAGGTAAAAGTAGAGAATACAATAGAAAAATCCAGTCAGATATGGAACAAAACAGACAATAGCTTGTGTGTAATAGATCTCTAGTGGTAATAACAAATACTTAGGTGCAGGAAATCTGACAGGAGCCTATAATTTAGAAAGAGTGGAGAAGAGTTAAAGACTCTCAGAAAACCACAATTTGGGAGAGAGGCTCTAGATTTCAAAGACAGAAGGAAGCAAAGCAATAGAGGTGGAAGAGACAGGTTCCAACAGACACTACAGTGCCTTCAAAGTACAGGCGCTTCACCTTCACAACTCAAGAACTGTGGAACATTCCCTTTCCCATTATCCTAGAGGTAAACCTGACACCCATGTCCTCTCCTGTTGTCCTCTTACTGCAAAACACCGACAGTGTGTGAAGTCTGTCACTGAACTTCCTCTTCCCCCTGACCTGTCCATAGGAAGCCAACTTAGGTTTTCAGGACGGCTGAGAACAGAGAAGGATGAGGGAGGGGCGCCAGGAGTGTTGTTAAATTTTCTGCAGCCTCCAAGCTTGAATTCTCAATGTTTCTAATTAAATAAATTCACGGTCTTTCCATTGTCTAAGCAATTCAACCCCCTTGGGATATAAAGAAGTTTAACAGACATTTTCAGCCAATTTTGCATCTGTGGAGGAAGTGGCAGTGGGAGGTGGATTTATTTCCTTCAAAAAAATATCTTTTTTTCCCTTTGGTTTGATTTAAAAGTCATAAGGTGTCTGCCAATGGAAGTATATCTACATGGAACATTCCCAGAAATTGTCTCCTGGGACATGCCACCTTTAATAATCTAGAGATTTTAGATATCATTTCAGATACACAATGCTATTAAAAAATTAGTATCTGTAATTTTCTTTATCCTCCTAATTTTCATGTGTATTTAATTACGTATTTATTTCTTTAAATTGGCAGACAAAATTGTACATATATTATGCACATATGGTGCTTAGAAATATGTTATATGAGGCTTCTCTTTTTTGTGTTAATCTGACATTTGTCAATATGGTTCTTGAAAAAAATCTCTGTTTCATTGAATTTTCTCATTTTTCTAGTCTGTTTTATTTATTTCTACTCTGATCTTTATTATTTCCTTGATTCTAATAATTTGAGACTCAGTTTATTCTTATTTCTGTGCACCCTTACTGTACATTAATTTTTTTGCTTGATATATTTTCACTTTTCATGTAGGTGATTATTTCTTATTCATAAAAAAGATGATCTTTGGAATAGCTGTTTCTTCTCACTATCAAACTTGAGAACTTAAGTTGTGTACCAGGGTGACATTATCCTGAAACAGCTTGCTTACTTTGACCAATGAGTTTAATTAACACACTCACATATTTTTGTATTACTTTTTAAAATCCTACTCCACCTACTCCCTTCAGCATTTCCTGAAGGCCAGTCTGGTGGAGATGAACTCCCCACAGCTTGTTTTGGAAAATCTTTACCTCGCCTTCATTTATGAGAAAAACAGCTTTGCTAGAGAGCAGTCATGATAGGCAGTTTTTTTTTATTTCAGCATACTGAGTGCATCCTCCCACTCTGACTTGGCTTGTAAGATTTATGCAGAGAAGTGTGCTGTGAGGCCCACTGCATATACCTGGACAAACTTGTGGGTTTTTTGGATAAAGGAACTAAATAGGCACTTCACAGAAGAAGAAATATGAATGGTCAAAAAATATATAAAAGAATGTTCAACATCTCCAGCAATGGAGAACACAAATTAAAAACTACAACGAGATTCCATCTCACTCCAGCCAGAATGGCAATTATTAAGAATACAAGTTACAATAAATGTTGGTGAGTTGTGGGGGGAAAAGGTTCACTTATACATTGCTGGTGGGAGTCCAAAATCGGTGTAACCACTCTGGAAAGCAGTATGGAGATTCCTTAGAAGACCTGGAATGGAACCACCATTTGACCCAGTTGTCCACTCCTCAGCTTATACCCAAAGGACATAAAATCAGCATACTAGAGTGACACATCCACATCAATGTTTATAGCAGTTAATTCACAATATCCAAGGCTATGGAATCAAACTAGGTGCCCTTGAATGGGTCAAGAACATGTGGTATGATACACATGGAATACTACTTAGTAATAAAGAAGAATGAAATTATGGCATTAGCAGGTAAATCAATGGAATTGTGGAATGTCATGCTAAGTGAAATAAGCCAGTCCCTCAAAATTAAAGGTTGAATATTCTCTCTGATATGTGGATGCTAACCCATAACAATGGAGGGTAAGCAGGGATAGAATAGAAGTTCGTGGTATTAGACAAAGGGGAATGAAGGGAAGGGAGAAGGGTTGGGAATAGGAAAGACATTAGAATAAATGGGTCATAATTTTTCTATGCTCATAATTGAATTCACAACCAGTTTAACTCCACAGCATGTTCAACCACAAGAATGTGATGAAAATGGTGATGGGTTGCACCCCGTGTATAAATAATTCGTATAATATGTGAAAATACACCCTACGGTCATGTATATATAAAAACAACAAATTTTTAAAAAAGAAAAAAAAACACTTGAAAAACTTCAACAAACTTGAAACTTTGAGGACAATGTACAAGGAAGAAAGATAAATATATATATTTAAAAATAACAAGTTGCAGGAGCTTGGTGAATAAAGGAAATAAACCACATCCTTTCAGGCGGAAAAGAACCAGGTTATATAAATTCACAGCAATAGCTTAAGGTTCTGCAGAGTCCACCTAGTTCTGAGGTCAGTGATCCAAGAAGGACCAAAGACTGCTCTGCTGAGGAGTCTCCTCAAGGCCCCCTTCACATCCTTGTTCCTCAGGCTGTAGATGAAGGGGTTCAGCATGGGGGTGACCACAGTGTACATCACTGAGGCCATCATGGTTCTTGAGGAAGACTGGGTCCCAGCAGAACTGAGATTAACTCCAAAAGCTGTTCCATAGAACAAGGAGACCACACAGAGGTGGGACCCACAGGTGGAGAAGGCTTTAGACTTGCCCACAGAGGAGGACACCCTCAGTAAGGAGGAGACAATCTGAGAGTAAGAGAAGAGGATCCCAGTGACAGGAACCACACCCAGCAGGGCAGCCACCACATACATAAAGATGTCATTGATGATGGTATCAGAGCCGGCCACCTTGAGTAGCTGAGCCAGTTCACAGAAGAAATGTGGAATTTCAGTGCCTGTGGAGAAGGTCAGTTGATTCAGCAGTAGAACATGAATCAGGGAGACCCAGAACATGATGAGCCAAGACAGCAGCACCAGGAGGACACAGAGTCGGGGGTTCATGATGACTGTGTAATGCAGGGGATGACAGATGGCCACAAAGCGGTCAAAAGCCATTATAGACAGTAGAAAATGATCCACTCCAGCGTAAATAATAAAAAAATATGCTTGTGCAAGGCATTCTAGGTAGGAGATGTCTTTGCTATGTGTGTGAATGTTCACCAGCATCTTAGGGACCGTGGTGGAGATGAAGCAGATGTCAGCCAAGGACAGGTTGGAGAGGAAGAAGTACATGGGGGTGTGGAGGTGGGAGTCTGAGCTGACAGCCAGGATGATGAGCAGGTTCCCAAGCACTGCGACCAGGTACATGCACAGGAACAGGACAAAGAGGATAGGCTGCAGGTCTGGATCCTCTGAGAGGCCCAGGAGGAGGAAGTGGGATAGGACTGTGTGGTTCTCTGCTTCCATGTACCTGGTGTATGTTCTGGGGAAGGAGGTAAAAGAACAATTAAGGAACAGGCAAGTGAATCCTCGAGTGAATTGTTATTTACACACTTGGATCAGCATGGCCCATCCTGTGTTGATACCTGTCCAGGAGTACAAGGGCTCAGCCAAGTGCCAGCCCGTATCTAACTTCTAGGGTATAATCCTTCAGGTTCTCTTTAAATCACCCACAACATCTCCTTTATCATCAACTTCCTAATTTTAATTCTCCTTTTAAAATCTATCCCTGAGATCTAATATTTTCATGATATAACCCATGTGCAAGAAGTGAAGACATTTCATAGTTTCTTGTTAATTTCCAGACTCTCTCAGTCTAAAGCTCTTTAATAGTGATTAAATATAAATTTTTAATTTAAACAACCTTCATTCTGTGATGTGAGATTTCACAGTGTCATGAGAGTTTTCTCAGTCCCCATTTTTGTTGTTGTTGCTGTAAATGTGATGATTGCTATCACCTGATTTGTGAAGTTGAAATGCTTTTGCTTTCTTAATAGGAGTCTCAGAAAATAACTCTCATTACTATTATTAACCTTCCTTCAAAATGTGTCCTTAATGACATTTTTAAATAAAATTTCCAATGTACATAATAGACCTGTGATTCAAAAATGGGATGCTTGAGCCAAATTTCCTGGAGTAGAGATTTGCTCCACCAACGTATGCTCTAGCAATGTACCATCTTTTAAGTTTGAGAAAGTTCTTCAAACTCGCTTAACTAAAGCACCTCTCCTCTACAGCAGACCATGTAGTATTCACAATAGGGTAGGATCCAGGAGTGAAAATAAGTGAGCTGATAAAATTTTCTACTATGGTTTCTGTAACTTATATGGGTGTTACACAAATGTGAGCTTGTGTTCTTAACATTTTGATAAATTTGTTGTTCATGACTAGCATTTCACAATATCCCTCCTAAACTATTAAGAGTAGAATTATTATCAGTAATATCAACAGGTCTGTTACCTCTTCTAAGTGCCACAGAGCACTTCTACCCCAAGGAGTTCCCTATGGAGACTTCTTTCAGAGAACTTCTGTCCAGTGAATTCTTACAGGAAGATGAAACACATGGGGATTCCATAGCAAATAACTAAATAAATAAAGGTGGAAAACGGAGCCACCATTAACATTAAACACAAGTCACCTAGATGTCCATGTGCTTGAGTGAGGATGTACTATATTAAAATCATTATAGTTAGTAGCCAAAATAAAGTTCAATCTAAAGAATTCAAAACTACATAAATCACTCATCCTATAAGAAGTGAAAGAATTTAAGTTTCAGAAATAAGTGTTTAGATTCTGTTATAGGAAAAGTCAGTATTTTTAATGCCTTGGCCATGAACCTAAATTCAAGACAGGCAAAAAAATCACTGAACACTGATTTAGTGTGTGGAGGTGGGTAGGAGATTTCACCCTGAAATAGAAATGCTTGAGAGAGGAAGGTTGGGTTATTGTTAATCAGGAGGAGGAAGGGAGGAAGAAACAGCCCAGGCTGAGAGAGCAGAATGTGTATTGCCCATCAGATGGTGAGCTTGGTACAGAGGGTGATGGAGATCAGAGGACGAGGGTCAGGAGGGACGGGGTATATGAGCTCACTATGATGTTTCCTTAGCACCCTCTCCTATTGGCAAATTCATGTTCATTTGTGAATCTGAAATTGTGACAGTTTTGTCTCATCATGAACTTAACAAGGTGTCTGTAACATTAGGGATGCTGAAGACCAAAATTTCTACTACGATACAAAAGATAAGTGTTCCAGTGTATCATGCCTGAATATGGGAACAAAATGTAGAAGTGAAGTTGAAGGATACGCATTTATGTCTGTTTTAAAAGAACAATACAGGATTAATAAATAATACCAATTACATATTTTATCACAAAACTAGGCCAATAAAATAAAAATAATAAGCACAATATAGTAAAAGTATTTGGGGATATTTAGCAGGCATTCCTGTGGAGATGCTCATGGATCCACACAATCCACTATGAACATTGACATTTGCTCACCCAACCAAGAAGCACTGTTTAGATTACACCCAACAAGAGGCACTACATTGTAACAATACAGCCCAGTAACTGAAAACAAACCTTTGCTAGACATGGTACCCTGAGCAACTTAGCAAGGCCTGTCTCAAAAGAAATAAAAATAGGGAGTGCTGGGAATGTAGCTCAGTGGTCTAGCACTTGCCTAGCAAGCATGAGGCCCTAGATTCATCTCCAGGACTAGAAAAATAGATACACACTACAGTATTTGATTTGAACTCATAAACTTGCGAGGACAATCTCCTCCAGTTTCAACCATTTGATATTTTCCTGAACTTTTAAAAGAAATGATAATGCCATAAAAGTATATTGGACTGAGTGTGAACATCAGAAGCAATTATACTAGTAGAAGATATATTGTGTACTGTAAGGTGAATTGATAACTACAAATATTAAGTCAAATATGAAAGTAAAAATATTAAGGTAAAAATAGAGAATATAATGGAAAAAATCCAATCAAATATAGAACAAAAAAGACAATTCCTTGTATGTAATAGATCTTTAGTGGTAGATAACAAATACTTAGGTGCAGGAAATCTGACAGGAGCCTATAATTTAGAAAGAGTGGAGAAGAGTTGCAGACTCTCAGGAAACCACAATTTGGGAGAGAGGCTCTAGATTTCAAAGACAGAAGGAAGCAAAGCAATAGAGGTGGAAGAGACAGGTTCCAACAGACACTACAGTGCCTTCAAAGTACAGGCGCTTCACCTTCACAACTCAAGAACTGTGGAACATTCCCTTCCCCATTATCCTAGAGGTAAACCCAGCACCCAAGTCCTCTTCTGTTGTCCTCTTACTGCAAAACACCGACTGTGTCTGAAGGCTGTCACTGAACTTCCTCTTCCCCCTGACCTGTCCATAGGAAGCCAGCTTAGGTTTTCAGGACGGCTGAGAACAGAGAAGGATGAGAGAGGAGCGCCAGGAGTGTTGTTAAATTTTCTGCAGCCTCCAAGCTTGAATTCTCAAAGCTCCTAATTAAATAAATAATTTCACTGTCTTTCTATTGTCCAAACAATTCAACCCCCTTGGGATACAAAGAAGCAGAGCAGAAAAATTTCAGCCAATTTTGCATCTGTGGCAGAAGTGGCAGGGGAAAATGGATTTTTTCCTTAAAAAATATATTTCTTTTTTTTTCTTTGGTTTAATTTAAAAGTCATAAGGTGTCTGCCAATGGAAGGTTAATTTCTATAAGGAACCTGTCCCAGGAATCATCTCCTGTGATATGCCTCATTTTGACAATCTGGATATTTTAGACCTCATTTCAGATTCATAATGCTATTTTAAAAAATAGTATTTGTAATTTTTTAACCTCTTTATTTTCCACGTGTATTTAATTATGTATTTATTTCTTTAAATTAGGAGACAAAATTGTACATATATTATGTAAATATGGTACTTAGAAATATTTTATATGAGTCTTATCTTCTTTGTTGTTAATCTGACAATTTGTCAATACTTTTTTTCAAAAATGACCTCTATTTCATTGATTTTTCTCTTTTTTTTCTATTCTGTTTCATTTATTTATTTATTTTTTTTTAAGAGAGAGTGAGAGAGAGGAGAGAGAGAGAGAGAGAGAGAGAGAGAGAGAGAGAGAATTTTTAATATTTATTTTTTAGTTCTCGGCGGACACAACATCTTTGTTGGTATGTGGTGCTGAGGATCGAACCCGGGCCGCACGCATGCCAGGCGAGCGCGCTACCGCTTGAGCCACATCCCCAGCCCCATTTATTTTTATTCTGAACTTTATTATTGCCTTCATTCTGTTAATTTGGGACTCAGTTTATTCTTATTTCTGTACATCCATAGTGCGCAACATTAGGTTGTTTACTTGACATCTTTTCATTTTAGATGTGATTATTCCTATAAAATCATTAAAAAAGATGATCATTGGAACAGCTTTTTCTTCTCACTGTCCAATTTGAGATATTAATTGTGCACCAGAGTGACATTATCCTGGAACTGCTAGCTCTTACTATGAGCAATGAGTTTAATTAACATACTCTCATGTTTTTCTATTACTCTTTAAAATCCTATTCCACCAGCTTGAAGGGCTCATTCAGCATTTCCTGAAGGACAGCCTGGTAGAGAAGAACTCCCCACAGCTTGTTTGGAAAAGTCTTTATCTCTCTTCATTTATGAAAAACAGCTTTGCCAGGGAACCGTCATGGTGGGCAGTTTTTTATTTCAGCATACTGGGTGTATCCTCCCACTCTGCCCTAACTTGTAAGATTTGTGCTATGAGGCCTACTGCAGATAACTGAAAAAAAAATTTTTCTTCTTTTCCTTGTTGTTTCATTATCCTTTCTTTTTATTTGATCATTTATGGTTTCATTACAATATATCATGGGATTGTCTTATGTAGATTGAACCTGATTGGAGAATACGGACCTACTTTTCTTATATATTTATGTTTCTCGGGGTATGAATTGATTTCACCACTATATTGTTATTTTATTTTATGTTATTATATCTTTAAATACGATTTCTTTTTTTGGTGAGGGGAAGGTTCGCCATGGGTTGAACTCATGTGCACTCGAACACTAAGCCACATCCCCAGCCCTATTTTGTATTTTATTTAGAGTCAGGGGCTCACTGAGTTGCTTAGCGCCTTGCTTTTGCTGAAGCTCACTTTGAATGTGATCTTCCTGTCTCAGCCTCCAGAGCTGCTGGGATTATAGGTGTGCACCACAGTACCTGGCTTTAAATACAATTTTTTTATGATTATATTTTTTTCTGGATTGAACTGCAATGACTTGAATATTTGTTCTTTTGAAACTCTCTCAAAAATCCTTTAAGATTTCCTTTTTTCCATTTTAGCATCTTCCACCGTGTCTCCAATGACTTTTCCTACCTCCCAGATCATGAATCTCTCATCATCGATATCAATTCTGCAATTCATACTTTTATTCCATTTTATTCCATTTATTCCATGATACTGCATTTTTAGCTCTAGCACTACTTCTTTTCGAGATATATAGATACATATATTTTAAACTCCAGGACAACTTCTTCTTAGGTACATGCACCTTAATATTGTTTTCGTCTTTTGCTGAATGATTCTTCCATTTTATTAAATTTGCTGAGCCTCCTTAAGACGGTCATTTATATTTTTGCTGGGAAGTATATGAACTGTAATCTCTCCACGGTTGTTCCCAGCACTGCTTTTTCTCCCTTGTTATGTCATGGTTCCCTGATTGTCAAGGATCTTCAAGGTCACATGTCAATGTCTGCAAATATATTTGAAGAACTGTGTAATTATACTCTACATAGACTAGCTTTGTTTGGGAAGGACTTTCAGAGTGTTATGGTGAGACTTCAATAAATCACCAAGTCAGTCTTAAAGCAGGAGATGGAATCATCTTTATTCACCAGCTGGCGGGACAACGGCAGCCTGCAAGTCTGCAATCTTCGACCCACTCCAGGGGTTAGAGGATGCCTTTCATACCATAAGTAAAGCATGTCAGTACATTAATCATAAGTGACTATTGTTATAATTCAAAACTGTAAACAAACATCATGAGATTTAAAATCATAAACAGAAGGGGAAATGAGCCAAAATGACCCTAGTTTAGTACACATTAAAGAATGGTTACTAACATCTAGAAAAATGTTAGCAGTCTATGCGATTAGGATACATTGCACAAATACAGTGTGTAAGAATAGAAAGATCAACTTTGTCATTTTGTGTTGCCAATATACTAGGCTAAGCAACCGTTGATGGGTACAGAGGCAGGGTTTCCCCAGGGAAGAAGCATTTCTTATATGACACGGAGTCTCAGGGTAAAATGGAGTCTGTTTGGTCATTGCCCATAATGCCTGGCCCATAACAAGAGTAAGCCAGTTCAGAGAGTCTGAGCAGATGATATATAGTCCCTTAGTCTGGGACCATGATGGCTAAGTCAATATTGGGGTACTCTTAGCTTGGTACAACTGCTGGCAACAAGGAGTCAGGCAGGAATTCCATGGCCCTTGACGTGGCAGCAGTACTGGGGCATGCATGAAGTTTCATAGCCAGTGAGGCTGGCATGGTTCTGGGGAAGGCCCTGTACCCACAGCCCCTGGGGCTTGTTTGTCACGGAGGTTTGTCAGGAGCCCAAAGCCAATGGAGTCATCTGGCATAGATGTGAAGTGTAGATCAAGTCTGCCTTTCAAGGTAACAGATTCATGACTGGGGCTAGGGTACATAAGGGGATGCAGTCTGTAGGCACCATCTTATAGTCGGGGGATGTGGCTCATTTCTGTTTAACATTATAGGGCTAGTGTGAGGGCCCACAGTACTGTGTTTATTTCCATCTGTTTTCCCAATGTGAATGATGGCTCCTGCCCTCTTTGTGTCCTGAACTGCCAAGATTTATTGGATGTGGGTTAGATGAAACGTCTTTCACTTGTTATCAGCTATTACTAATATAATGATACAACCAGGTACTGTGATCTTACCTGTTTATTTAACTTTTTCCTGTGCAAATGGTTATTAAAAACATGAAATTTGTTCAAACTCTCCACACAGATGTTTATTCCAAGTCCATTTGCTCATGAATATTCAAGCACCTAGGCCCTGTTCTTAGAGTCTGCTTCCTAGAGAACATGAGTAGCCAAAGTGCAGAGTCCCATGGGAGCTTGTTCTTTATGCATGGCCTCAAGAATTAGAAAGGACTTTCCTTAAGAAGGAGCTCTAAACTGAAAAAATGAAAGAGAACAAGCAGGGCTCCATCCACCTCAATCACCACTTCCTGTCCTGTATCACTATAGACCTAATTGCTTTCCTTGCAGTGCTATTTACAGACAGAACAGCTCAGTAGCACGTTTCACTGCCAAGTGGATAAAATTAATGGTGCAAGTCACAGGTGCAGTTAGTGAACTTTCCAAGAATAAACTCAACACAAAGAAAGGAAGTTGAAGATTTAGCTTACACAATATATAGTTCAGAAAAGAATCAGTAGTTTAAATATAATGGGTAAAGTAATAATTCTTTTGGAAGAGAACTGAAGAATTTCTAATTAACCTTTGTTTTTGAATGACACCAAACAAATGAGCAAAAAAGCACAGACAGTAATATGACTCTTCAACAAATCAAACACTTTTCCACATCATCACATTATAGAGAACCCAGAAAAAAATTAACAAATTCATGAACCAATTAATGGCCAGGGGATTTGTGACTATGTTATCAAGAACACCTGATGTGTGAAAGTCTCTCTTCATTCAATGATGCCAGGAAAGCTGGACACGCACATTCAGAAGAATGAACTGAAACCTGTTTGTCACATAATGCACATAAAAATAGATAAGAATGGATTGAGCATGTCAGTATAAATCCTGAAATTATAAGAGGGAGGCAGGAGAAAGTGCGATGATATAGGTTTGAGCAAGCACAGGAACCAAAAGTAAATAAGAAAATAAAAAGATTGTTTCAAGCTTGATGGCTTCTAAACTGTGAAAGAGAAAACCTACAAAGCAAAGAGACAACTGGAAAACTGAGGAGTATTGACACCATACATTGGATAAGATGTCAACATCCAAAATATTTGGACCTCTTTCAATCCAACAGTAAGAATACAAATAACATGACAACAAATAAACAAAAGACCTGAACAGTCATTTCTCAAAAAGAATATACAAATATTCAACAAGTCTATGTAAAAGAAGTGTTCGATAGCTGGAATTTGGTGGTGCATGTCTGTGTTCCCAGTGACTAGGGAGGAGAAGACAGGATACCAAGTCCAGGTCAATGTACCCTTAATCCCAAGGTCAGTGATCCATCAAGGTCTAGAAGCTGCTCTGCTGAGGAGCCTCCCCAGGGCCCCCTTCACATCCTTGTTCCTCAGGCTGTAGATGAAGGGGTTCAGCATGGGGGTGACCACAGTGTACATTACAGAAGCCGTAGAACTTCCCTGGGAAGCCTGGGTCACCGCAGAACTGAGGTAAACCCCAAGCACCGTTCCATAGAACAAGGAGACCACACAGAGGTGGGACCCACAGGTGGAGAATGCTTTATACTTGCTAGCAATGGAGGACATCCTCAATAAGGAAGAGACAATCTGAGAGTAAGAGAAGAGGATCCCTGTCATAGGAATCATACCCAAGAGGGCAGTCAGAATATACATAACAATATTATTGATAAGGGTATCAGAGCTGGCTGCATTGAGAATCTGAGCCAGTTCACAGAAGAAATGTGGGATTTTAGTGCCAGTGGAGAAGGTCAGTCGCTTCATTAGTAGAATATCAATCAGGGACACCAAGAACATGATGAGCCAAGACATCAGAACCAGCAGTCCACAGAACCGGGGGTTCATGATGACTGTGTAGTTCAGAGGGTAGCAGATGGCCACGAAGCGGTCATATGCCATCACAGTCAGTAGAAAATTATCCATTCCAAGAAAAATAATTAAAAAATACACCTGAGTGAGGCATTCTATGTAGGAGATACCTTTGCTATGTGCCTGGATATTCACTAGCATCTTTGGGACCGTGGTGGAGGTGAAACAGATGTCAATAAAGGACAGGTTGGAGAGGAAGAAGTACATGGGGGTGTGGAGGTGGGAGTCAGAGCTGATGGCCAGGATGATGAGCAAGTTCCCAAGCACTGTGACCAGGTACATGCACAGGAACAGCCCAAAGAGAAAGGGCTGCAGGTCTGGATCTTCTGAGAGTCCCAGGAGGAGGAATTGGGATGTGGCTGAATCATTCTGTGCATCCATCTACCTGTTATGATTTCTGGGAAGGGAAGAAAAGCAGCATTCAATGACCAGCAAAGGGTACTTCACTTAGTTATCACTTTAGAATAACTCCACTGTATGCAGTTTCTTCATCCTGTAGTGATTGCTGCCAAGGAGTGTCATTTACTCAGCCAAATGACATCCACTTCTCTTAAAGTTCTCAAACATGTGAACTTTCTTTAACAAATCTCTCTGTGTGTTCTATAATCAACTCACTTTTAAATCAATTCTTTTAACTGATTCTTACTTTTAAATCTATAAATATGATCTAATATTTCCTTGATGTGACCTGTCCATAGAATTGAAGATATTTCACATTTTCCTTGACAGTGTCCCTGTTACTTTATGCTGCAGCTGTATAATAGTGATTAATACGGATTTTTGTTCCCAACAACCTTTATTCTTTCACTTGACATGTCATACTGATATGATAGCTGTTTTTCAATGACATTCTTTTTTCTAAATATACAGTCATTGGTCTTATCTGTAAAGTTAAAAATGTCTGTGTATGTTGTAAGATTATTAGTAAATGATAATTATTATTAATTTTATTAGTATTTTACAAATATTCACTTATGATATTTCAGATGCATATATATGTATATTATATATATCTCTCCTAGTGGACAGTAAAGATCTGTGATGTTAAAATGGGGTTACCGAGTCAGTAAAATGGACAGGAGAAAGGGCTACTCAATTCCTGTAGTAGAGTTCACTCCAACCACACACCTTGAAAGATTATTTGAACTCTCTAGCCCCAGTACATTGCATCCACAACACACATCCACAAGTTTAAAGCCAACCACAGCAGAGGTAGTAAATGTTCACTCCCTGATAGCATCAAAGAATGAAATTTTATATGAGATGATGTAATTTTTCTATCAAGCTTCCTATGTCATATTGTGAGCATTTCAAAATGAGAACTTGTGTTCTTAACATATCGGTAAATCTATCTTGCATGGGAATAACTTAGCACACATGCTATTTAAACTCTGTTAACCATCATAAATGGAATCCTGATCATGTTTAATAAAAGAGTTTGTTTACCCCCTTGTCTGCCGTACAACACTTCTAATCAATGAAGATCTCTACAGTTCCTTCATTCAGAGAATTCCTGCTGAGGGAGTACTTCTAAAAGCAAAAAGTATATGGATCACCCACAGAAAAGGGGGAACATCAGACCACCATTAGGCATAAGCAGAAGGCCTTCTGACTGCATGTGCTGCTATAGCCATACACTTCAGTGGGGCTGTATGATATTAAAATCAGCAGTCAATGGCAAAAATACACAATTGATAGATGTGAATAAAATATTCAAATCATGAATCCATACATTCCTTAAAGGGGAATTCATGAGTTAAAAATTAAAAAGTAAGCTGGGTGCGGTGGTGCACACCTGTAATCCCAGTAGCTGGGGAGGCTGAGGCAGGAGAATTTTGAGTTTAAAGACAACCTCAGCAAAAGTGGAGCCTTAAGCAACTAGTAAGATCCTGTCTCCAAATAAAATACAAAACAGGGCTGGGGAGTGCCTCAGTGTTCAAGTACCCCCAAGTTCAATTGCTGATATCAAAAAATAAAAAGTAAAAATAGATAAGTTTATTTTTAAATATTTATGTTACATTGTCAGTAAGTATGCATTCTTAGGGAATACACAAAAACAGCAAATAAGAAAAAAAAAATCCCTGAGAAACAATTTAGTCTGTAAAGTTTGATAGGAGACTATTCTGAAACAGAAATGTTGGATCTGAGAAAGCAAGGTTGGATCATTGTTCACCAGTAATGAAGGAAGAAGCATTCTAGGCTCAGTGAGCAGAATATGCAGTGGCCCTATCAGACAGTGGAGCTTGGTATGGAAGAGATTTGAGAGGGCAGTGTGACAGAGAGCAGGGGTGGAGGTCCATGGATTAGAGCGTGTGATGCCCACAGTGAAGCCTACCGTTATGTTCCAATGACACTGGTAAATACAAGTACATTTGTGGGTCTAAGGTTACAAAGAGTTTTTTTTTTTCTTGTTTGCCTTTTGTGAGATTTCCATGGTGTGTGTCACCTTGAAAGTGCTGAAGAAATTCAATGTTGGATGTATAATAAATATGATGCGACATCTAGTATAACAGAGAGGAAATCTTCCAACTGGTCATATGCTTGAGTATTGGCACAGAATTTAAAAATTAAATTAAATAACAAGCATTCATGATTATTTTAAAGGAATAATGCAGTACTAGCCAGTAATATCAATTCTGGGAATGAAAGCCAGATTAATTATGTTTAAAAACTTCATCAAAAACTAGATCAGTGAAGCAATATCATAACAAAAACCTCAGCTTCTGTAATGTACTTGAGAATATTTATAAGCCTTACTGTGTGTAGCAAGCAAGGCTGTGATCGATGATATAGAGTGACTGTTTTCAAGCCATATAAAACATTACAATGTTTGTGCTAAATTTATGAACATTCCGAGGCAATATATTCCACATTCAACCATTTGCACTTTTCAAAGGGTTGGTGAAATGAGAAGAGGGAATTGGACTGAATGTTAAAACATCAGAAATAATCACATTAAAAGTAGATAGACTATGGACCCTAAAGTTAAACAATAATGACAAAAAATTGAATTAATATTAGCTACTGATTAGTAACACAGCAAGGTAAGATGGGAGAAAACAACAGAAAATTCAATCAAGTGTGAAACAAAATAAACAATACTTTGTGCATAATAGGTCTTCAGAGAACTGAACATGAAGGCACATGCCTATAATCCCAGTGACCCTGGAGTATGAGGCAGGAGAATCACAAGTTCAAAGCCAGCGTAAGCAACATAACAAGGTTCTTAGCAACTTAATGGGACCCTGCCTGAAAATTTTTTAAAATTTAAAATTTAAAAAGAGCTGGAAATATGGCTCAGTAATTAAGCACCTCAGTTGCAATCCCTCTCTCTCTCTCTCTCTCTCTCTCTCCCCCTATATAGATGTGTGTGTGTGTGTGTGTGTGTGTGTGTGTGTGTGTGTATATGAGGCCCACAGTGGAGAACAATTTGCTAAATGATGAGCTTTGAGGATTCATGCCTTGAATTATATATATATATATATATATATATATATATATATATATATATATATATATATATAGAGAGAGAGAGAGAGAGAGAGAGAGAGAGTATGAATAGTTAATAAATAAGTAATTGGATGCAGAAAATCTGGCAGTAGCATACAATTCGTCAGAAAGATTGTAAAAGAATTAGACTGTCTACGATATCACTCTTTCCGGAGAAAGGTTCTAAATTCCAAAGAGTGAGAGGATAAACAGAGGATAGGAGGAGGCAGGTCTCAATGGAAACAAAAGTGCACTCACAGATCAGGGACTTCACCTTCTCAGCCCAAAGAAATGTGGAGCGTTCCTGTTCTCAGTGTTGGAGGGAGAGCCCAGTCCCACATTCTCTCCCCTTTTCCTTCTTCCTCCATGCGCCTCACTTGGACACACCTACTGTCTCCAGTGGCTGCCACTGAAGCTTTATCTTCTCCACAATCTGTTCCCAGAAAGCCCTCTTACTTATTCATAGAGACCGAGATTACGCAGTACAGCAGTGAGGCGCCAGAGAGGCATGTTTAAAAGTTTCTAGTCTCAAGGCATGAATCCTCAAAGCTCATCATTTAGCAAATTGTTCATGTATCTTTTCACTCTCCAAACTAGTCAACTCCCCTGGGATAGAAAGGAGAAAGAACAGTGGAAATTTTTCATCAGCTTTGCATTTCTGGAGAAAGTGGCAGGGGAAAATGGGTGTATATCTTCTAAGAAAAAAATCTTTTTTCTTGGTTTGATTTCACAGTCATAAGGAACAGTTCATTCCTATAAAGAACAGGTTTCAGGAGCCATCTCCTCTGATGTGCCTTCTTTGAATGATCTTGAGATTTTAGAAATCATTTCAAATTTATGATGTTATAGACAAATGAAGTTCTTTCTTTTGTAATTTTCCTCTTTTATTTTTATGTTCAGGTGCTTACCTATTTTTCATTTTCATGTGTTTGCCTATTTATTTAATTATTTAAACTGACAGGTAATATTGTAAATATTTATTATGTACAATATGATAGCTAGAAATATTTTCCATTGTAGTGGGGCTAGGTGGTACATGCCTGTAATCCCAACAACTCTAGAGGCTGAGGCAGGTGTTTCGAAGCCAGCCTCAGCAAATTAGCAAGGCCCTATGCCACTTAGTGAGACCCTGCCTCAAAAATAAAATAATATAAAAACAGGGCTGGGGATGTATCTTAGTGTTTAAGCACCCATAGGTTCAATCCATGGTACTGAAAAAAAATTAAAAAATGCTCAGCATCACTGATCATTAGCATAACACGTATAAATCTGCTAGGAGACATCACCTCACATGTATTAAAATGACTATTATCAAAAGCACAGAAGTTACTGTTTTGGGCGAGGATATTGATAAAAGGGACCATTAAATTCTGTTGTCTGAAATGTAAATCAGTATAGTAATTATGGAAGAAAGTGTGCAGGGATTTAGAAAAATTAAAATAGTACTCCTATCATATCCAGCAATACCATTGCTGCGTGTTTATCCAGAGGACACGAAATCAGTATGTCAAAATAAATGTATATTCCCATTATCATGGCAGCATTATTCACAACAGTCAAGTGTTTACTATCAGATGAATAGATTGAAAATGTGGCTCATTATATACTCAAAAGGGAACAGTAGTCATGCTAAGAAACAGGTGATCCTAGCCAGACATGGTGGCACACCCCTGTAATTGCAGTGCCTTGGGTGTCTGAGGCAGGAGGATCCCAGGTTCAAGGCCACCTCAATAACTTAGTGAGACCCTGTTTTAAAATAAAATGAAATGAAAAGGCTGGGGATGTGGTTCCATGATTAAGTACCTCTGCATTCAATCCCCAGGGAAGGAAGGAAGGAAGGAAGGAAGGAAGGAAGGAAGGAAGAAAGAAAGAAAGAAAGAAAGAAAGAAAGAAAGAAAGAAAGAAAGAAAGAAAGAAAGAAAGAAATCTTAGCATTTGCTGCTACATGGATGAACGTCTGTGACATTATGTCAAGTGGAATAAACCAGACTTATGATGAAAAATACCAATGACCAGTGAGCTAACTTGCTCACTGATATATAAGTCTGAAGAAGTAGAATTTGTAGACAGAGTAGAACGGTGAATATTAGAGGTGAGGGTTGAAGGTTAGGTACATTTTGGTAAAGGGCACAAAATTCCAGTCAGAATGAAGAATGCCAAGAGATCACTTGTACATCACAATTAGTATAAGTAATGAATCACAATGAACTGCATACTTGAGAAAAAAGAAAGAAAAACATACAGCTTGAAAATTATTTGCAAACACATATGTAAGAAGTGTCAAGTAGCCAGACAACGCAATCAATTTTTAGCACAAGAAAAGTACAATGTGTAGAATTTCTAAATGAGCAAAGTTCCTTTGTGCAAACACCATAGCGTGCACCACGTTAACTACCATGGCTGTGACATCACTAGGCAATCCAATGTTATGACCACAATCATAGACAGTCTATCCTTTACACAAATCATCAAGAATACAACATGTGACTGCACTCACACATGAACAATGATATTTAAAAATAATTGTGTTTCAGCATAAGAAAGTCTCTTTATTTCTGAGGTCTCAAAGACCAGAGGCTGCTCTGCTGAGGAGTCTCCCCAGAGCCCCTTTCACATCCTTGTTCCTCAGGCTGTAGATGAAGGGGTTCAGCATGGGGATGACCACACTGTACATTACTGAGGTGATCAAACGTCTCTGGGAAGCATGGGTCACAGCAGAACTGAGATAAACCCCAAATGCTGTTCCATAAAACAAGGAAACCACACAGAGGTGAGACCCACAGGTGGAAAAGGCTTTGTATTTGTTCACAATGGAGGACATCTTCAATAAGGAGGAGATAATCTGAGAGTAAGAGTAGAGGATCCCAGTCATAGGAATCACACCCAGCAAGGCAAACAACACATGCATAACAACGTAATTGACTTGAGTATCAGAGCTGGCTACATCGAGAAGCTGAGTCAGCTCACAGAAGAAATGTGGGATTTCAGTGCCTACGGAGGAGGTCAGTCGCTTCACCAGTAGAATATGAATCAGGGAGACCCAGAACATGATGAACCAACACAACAGAACCAGGACGACACAGAGCCGGGGGTTCATGATGACTGTGTAATTCAGAGGGTGGCAGATGGCCACAAAGCGGTCAAAGGCCATCACAGATAAGAGGAAATTATCCATTCCAATAAAAATAATCAAAAAATACACTTGAGTGAAGCACTCTATGTAGGAGATGTCTTTTCTCTGCACCTGGATATTCACCAGCATCTTTGGGACCGTGGTGGAGATGCAACAGATGTCAACAAAGGACAAGTTGGAGAGGAAGAAGTACATGGGGGTGCGGAGGTGGGAGTCAGAGCTGACAGCCAGGATGATGAGCAGGTTCCCGAGCACTGTGACCAGGTACATGGACAGGAACAGTTCAAAGAGAACAGGCTGCAGTTCAGGATCATCTGAAAGGCCCAGGAGGAGGAACTGTGATGCACATGTATGGTTCACTTCTTCCATGCAGTGGGTGTAATTTCTGCAGAAGAAGGTAAAAGCAATATTCAATGATCACTCAGCTAGAAGCTCAGCTAGTCCTCACCTCACATATCACCCCTGGGAGTGTCCTTCATTCCCTGTGAGTCTGCCAAGGAGAATGACTTACTCACCCAAGTGAAAGTCCATTTCTCTTTCAGAGGTATGATCAGACTTTCTTTAAATTAGCAAAAGTGTCTTTTCTCATCTACTTGCAAGTTTTAATTCTCATTTTTAAAAATTTATGCACATGAGTCCATGCCTCCTCAATGAAATCCTTCCATAAGAATTACAGAAATTTCTCATCCTTTTCTTGGAAATGTTCATAATTCTTCATGCTGTATCTCTATAATCATGATTAATCACGGATTTTTACTCTATCTAGACTTTATGCTATGACATGAGAATTGATAGTGATGTGGTAGTTCTCTCCCTTATTTTCTTTCTACATATATAGTTATTTCTATGACCTATTGATGAGGATTACAAGTTCTTTTGTGCTCAGTAGGAGTCTCAGTAAAGCTTGCTGTAAATAGATGCTGAAATTATTATGTTAATGTTACTTTAAAACTCCTCCTTTATGATGTTTTATGTGTGTAAGTTTACCGATATACATGATATAACCGTGGCTTTAAAATGGTATTCTGGAGTCAGAATTCCTGGAGTAGAGTTTTGCTCCACCAGCATTCCATCGCTGTGATGTTGAACAAGGCACACAAACTCTTTACCTACCTTTACCTCACCTCTACAGCTGAGGTAGTCAGTGTTCACTCCGTGGTATGTAATATTTCTACTTGTGATTCCTGTGGCACCCGATGGTCATTTACTACACTGGAGCTTTTCTTCTTCACATATCGGTACAACAGGATTCATTGCTATCATTTGGCATTCTCCCTCTGAAACTGAATTCTCCATCACGGATGAATTCTGTTCCTTAAAAAAGAGCATTTTGGGTGCTTCTTTGACTACCATCTGCATTTCTAATTAATGAAGACACCCATGGTTCCTTCATTCAGAGAATGCCTGGTGAGTAAACTCTTCCAAGAAGAAGAAGAAGCATGCAGCCCACACCACTTTTAAAATCAAATATAAGGTACTTGTAATAGTGTGTGCTTCTGTGTGGGGCTCTTGGATGGGGTTGTATTATATTGAAATCCTTCATAGTTAATAGTCAAAATATATCCAATAGATTTGACTACAAAATCAAATATGATATAAACTCATTTATTCTAGAAAAGTGAAAGGCAAATTTAAGATTTAAAAATAAATATTTCTATTCTCCATGACAAAAAGGGTCAGCTTTGTGAATGCCCACGGAATAAATATAAAGACTGGAAAAAGAATGATTGAGGACAAATTTTGTCTGTGAAGGCAGACAGGAGAGTCTACTCTACATTCAACACAATGTACTTACTACAGTATTTGTGCAAAATTCATGAACCTGCCAAGGCAGTCACTACCAACCTCAGCTTTAAATATTTTCCAAAACGTACTGGTTGGTAATATGAGAAAAGGAAATTGTACTAAGTGTTGAGCATCAGAAACAATTAAACTAGCAGTGTATATAGTGTGGACCTTGAAGTGAAATGATAACCAGAACAATAGAGAACTAATAAGAGCTATCAATTAGGCCAGTAAAAAAATAGTGAGGAAATATAATGGTAAAATACATTCAACTTTGAAACAAAATAAGTTATACCTCATCCATAAAAGATCTTCAGTGAGTTGTTAACAATAAATAATTGGATGGAGGAAATCTTAGAAGAACCTATAATACTAGTGAACAATTGGAGGTTCTTTTAAAAAAAATCCTATCATAGAGAGAAGCTCTAGATCCCAAAGAATGAGAAAAGGAAACAGAACACCTGGAAGAGACAGGTCCTAATGGAAACTGAAGTACATCGGTACTCCACACTCATTCCTCATAGACTCCATAAACATGGGTCATTCATATTCTTACTATCCTAGAGGTAAAACCCAGTACCCACGTCATCTCCTCTTTCCTTCTTCCTCCACTAGCCTTACAGGGACACCAGCTCTCTCAGATATTGTCTTCTCCACCATCTGTCCCTGGGAAGCTCACTTGTCTCTTCACAGAGGCTGAGACCAGAGAGGTGCAGGCGAGGGGCCAGAGAGACAAGTTGAGCTTAAAGTTTCTACTGTCTCAGGTTTGAATTCTCAGATCTCCTCATTAAGTAAATTGTCCTCTACTGTCTTTCCAGTTTGCAACAGTTCACCTCCCTTGAGGGACAAAGGAGATAGCAGGATGGAAATTTTTCAGTCAGTTTTGTGTTTATATAGTGGGAGGGATAGATTTGTGTACTCCAAGAAAAATCTCTTTTTTCTTTGTTTTGGTTTAAAAGTCATATTATGTGCTCAAAGGAAATGATTAATTTTCACAAGGAACTAGTCCCATGAACCAGCCAACTCCCTCAATATGTCTGCTTTTAACAATCTTTGGAAACTGTAAAAATAATTTCAGACTCACAAAGTTGGGTGGGGAAGGAGTCCTTCCTTTTTAATTTTCCATAGCTCTTTTATTTTTCATGTTTACATGTCTATTTATTGAATATTTATTCAAATTGACAGATAAAATTGTAGATATATATGGGTACAATAAGAAATCTAGAATTATTTTTGCATTATGCAATGGTAAAGACTAAAAATCAGCATGTGCATTACCTCATTAATATCTGTTTTAGGGTAAGAATATTTCACATCAGCTCAACATTTTTTAAGAATACAATACATCATCACTAGTTGAATTGCTAGGCCATAGGTCTCTTGAATTGTTCCTCACATTTAAAAGGAATTCTTACCCTTTGTCCAACATTTCCCCAGTATTACCTTCCCAACGTCCAGCCTGTAGTGACCACTCTTCCTCATTCTATTTCTTTTATATCACCTAAAATTTTCCACAAATGAGCGGTCATGTAGTATTTATCTCAGTTAGTCTAGGTTACTTCGATTCCTATAAGGTTCTCCAGGTTTATCCATGTAGTTGTAGATGATTTCCTTTTCTAATTCAGAAATCCCATAAGGACTTTTCAGAATATAAATTTTAAAAAGGGTCAGCAACTAGGAAATAGATATAAAAAAGTTCTATGTATGGAAATATATTTTAGTATGGAAATTAGAATTCATTGTGTTTACATACTACATTTTCTTTATCCACTCCCCTGTTGATGGACAGTTAGATTGATTACGTATCTTGGCTATTTTGAAAATCTTGGAAAGCAGCTATCTTTTCAAGATACTCATTTTATTTACTTGGATTCTACCCAGCAATGGTGAATCAGACAGCTCCCGAACTTCCTCATGCTGGGAATAAAATGACCCCTTGCTGTGGAGGGGCACCATTGATACTTTCTCTAACACAGCCTAGCTAGATCTACATAGGTATAGACTCCGATTTTGTTTCTGTAAACTTTAACCAATTCTGTGGGAACCACAGAGAAGCAATCTAGCTGCATCTCTTCAGTTTGATCAAAACTGAAAATGAAATTCTTTTTCCCTTTTCTATTGTTCTCCTATTTCTTGGGAAGGTCATTGGCCAATTTCAGCCAGCCATCAAGCAAGGTGCTGGGCTAGAATTCCATGACCACAAAGGTTGCCACAATACTGGTATTAAAATGTATATTTCCCTCTGATAGCCATGCTTCTCTATGAGAGGGTTTGTATTGAGGGAATTCTTGTAAATAAAAAAAAGGAGTTTAAGATTGCTTTGTGCTGGGCATGATAGTGCATACCTGTAATCCCAGTGGCTCGGGAAGATGTGAAAGGAAGATCATGAGTTCAAAACTAGGCTCAGCAAACGTGAGGAACTAAGCAATTCAGTGAGACCTACTGTAGGCCCGTTTTTTATCACTGGGTACCACATTGGGACCCTATCTCTAAATAAATACAAAATAGGGCTGGAGATGTGGCTCAGTAGTTGAGTGCCCCTGAGTTCAATCCTCAGTGCCCACCCTCAAAAAAAAAAAAAAGATTGCTTTGTTTCTGGGTCTTCACTAAAATCAAGGTTACTAAGAGTTAATATAATATCAAGTATAATTCTATGTGCAAAAAAGTATAAAAGTTTCTAGTTGTGTTTCAATTAAAGTGCTATAAAAAGCATAAAGAATTTCATCTTACTAAAATTGAGTAATTTGTCTAAATTCAGAAATCCCATAAGGATTTTTCAGAATATAAATTTTAAAAAAGGGTCAGCAACTAGGAAATAGATATAAAAAAGTTCTAGGTATGGAAATATATTTTAATTGGAAATTAGAAGGAAAAAGAAGGGTTTCTGGATGAGAAAGTCTTTTGTATGACTAATTAAACAAGTTGTAGTGTGTCTAAGTAAGTTACACAAGGTTTTTGGAGGAAAAAATCTCTTCTTTAAAACTTTTGTTTAGTTTTTCTATTGGAGCATTATATTTTTTTTCCTTATAGATTTTTAAGCTGTTTGTGTATTAAGCTTATTAATTATTTTGTCATGAATTACCCCTCCCCATTTTTCAGTGGTCTATTTAAAAATTTATTAACATTTTGGGTCAGATAGAAAACTTAAAAATAATATATAATTAAATCTAAAAAAAAATCTCAAAAATAAGGATAAATCTCAAAAATCACAAAAAGGTTTGTGTCTAATTAAGTTGAGTATAATTAGCATTATCAGTTAAAGTTATTTAAAGCTTTTTTCCTAAGGTAAAAATAATATACTGATATAAACAAGAATTTATTTATTAAATTTATTAAAATTCTCTATGTGTTAAAGTAACAATGGTTTCTTAAAACACTAATCTGCTCTTAACTATCAAGATAATTTCTTGAATGCATTAGGTTTTATTGTTTAAGGGAACTAGTAGACTTTTCTAGTAGACTTAGAAAATAATATATGAGAAGTTTGTAAAATAATATTTAAGAAAGAGGCAAAGATCAGGTTCAGAAATAAAATACTTTACCTAAGATTTGTCAAAAGTCTACCTCACCTGAGTTAAAACTCTGCCCTCACTTTATTCCATGGTAAAATGACTCTAAATTAGGCTAAACTTAAGTTCATTTAAATTTAAGTTCTAAATTATAGATTTTTGTTATAAAAATTACTGTGATCTCAAAATAAACAGGGGATATAGTATATAACTATAAACTAAGGTTTGGGATTATAAAAAATATGTTTCTTGGTTCATAGTTATTATACAAACTGATTATGTCTCTGCGCTTGTTAATTCCATTTTGTATTTTCCTTGTAAAATATCGTATCTATTATCTGCTAGCGCTTTGCAGAAGTACACATCTCATAAAACAATGTGGGTTAATTCGACAAATTAAACAAGCTTAAGCCATCACCTATAAGATAGACAGACATGGCTGACTTCCAGTACTCATACTGACCCCAGTTAAATGGAAGGAGGTAAGTTCTTGTAAAATTATAAACATTAAAGTTAAAACCCCAGTTCTCCTACTTCAAGATTGGTGACACTGGCCTGCTACATGTTTAAAACTAAAACTTGGAGACTAAAGTTAAGAAAATAAAAGGGCCAAGGAAAATAGCCAATATTTGGCTCTTGCTCTTTGAGGTCAGTGTGGACCCAGGGGCCTTCACCAAGGGCCTTGCAACTCTGGTCCCATGACCTCCCAATCAGGAGGATCAATGGGATCATAGAGACCAGGAAGCCAACCAGTGCACATTCTGCAAAAAGGAGGGTAATTAAAGGGCAAAATATCCCTGATGCTTCCATGTGGTCAGCAAGAATCTGATCCATCCTGGCAGGTGGCACTAGAGAAACTAAGAGGCTTCTTTCGAGTTCCCAAGAGTGATTCTCTGAAGAATCTTAGTTGACTCTTAACAGTAGATAGAAACAAGGTCAATTTGACTAACTTGGTCTTAAACATCTAGCAAGAGAGTTATAACTAAAACACAGACAGACATACCTGGGTATTTAAAAGGAAAGACGATAGTTTTTTAATGTATTTTAAATTGTACAACTTGTGTCAGCCTGCCTAAAGTAAGTAAAGCTGGAGGTTTTAAATGAAGGGTTTTTAGACAGGAGTTGTCTGATAACTATCAAAAGAGACTGTCAGAGTCACAAGCTATTTTGAATCACTTTGAGATTCCTAACATTCCACGTAAGCAGGCTTGGTCTATGTTTACTAGCATGGCATCTAGCCCCAATATTTATCCCTCATACTCGTCTAAATAATGTAATATGGCACATAAAATTACTAATTAACTTTACCAAGAAAGTCCTAAGTGACAGAGATAAAGGGATCTCTAGTAAACATAGAGGTATTGCCAATAGAAAGATATTTTACAAAAATAAGATGGCATTAAATATCTTAAATAGAGTTCACGAGGATATCTGTGACATTATAAAAAACTAAATGTTATGTATATGTCTCTAACAACTCTGCTAATGTTTCCAATTCCTTAACTGACCTCCACTCACAGATCAGTGGCATGTGGATCCCACTTAGAGCTTTAATGAGTTACCATCTTCATGGTGTCCAGAGACCAGCCAATAATACTGATTGCTTTCACACTGATTGTTTGCAAAAATAATGTTTTGCTGCTTATTTATTATTATGTTAGCATGATCTCACCTCATCCAGTCACCCAACAACAGTCATCATGGCCCTCTGGACTGTCCTAATAATGCTAAATACTGCCCCACCTGATAGAGAATAAAGACTTCAGGTTTCATTCTCCCAAAACCACCCACTTTCAGCAGGAAGTAGCCAAAATGAGTTGGAACCCAAATGCCCTAAGAAGATTTAAGGACCCAAAGTTCTTGAGTGAGGAATGAGACAGAGGTAAAAGTTAGGCAGTCAGTGCAGTAATCAATGATGGGGGTTGAGAGGGTGATGACAGGTTATTGAAGAGAGAACAATGTGTTGCTAATGGTTAACCCTACACTCTTGCTGTCATTCACATATGCATGGAAGAAAGAGAAGACAATGATTAAAGAGGGGAATTCCAGGGTTATAAGAAATTAAATCACACCCCGCCCCATGGGTTTTCAGCTCAAGTCCCCCTTCTCTTTGGAGAAGTCTATCTCTATCCCTTTCCTAAATAAAACATGCTTGCTCCCCTTGCCTTGGCATTTCTTGAGTGTTAATTCTTTAACACTGAGGAAGAAGAACCCTTTCCTGATCACCACTTGATAGATATGACTGTGATGTCTTATCTGGTTTACTTACGCCTTTTACAGGTCTTTTCCTATAGTTATTGGAATAGTGAAATCTGTTCAAATTCTCTACACAGATATTTGTTCCAATCACATTCTCCAAGACATTTCATGAACAAGTGCCCTAATTTCCAAGTTGGCTTCCTGGAAACATAAATGTCAATAAGAACAGTGACCCATGAGAGCTTATTCATCATGAATATGCATTAGAATTTGGGGAAGACTTGCCTTAAGTATGAGAACTGAAAAACCATGACTAGGGCTCCATCAACCATAATCATTACTTTCTCACCTATTTCTCTATAAACATAATTGCCTTCCTTGCAATGCCTTTTAGATAAGGAGAACACCTGAGTGTCATGTTTCACTGCCAAATAGATATAATTAATGATGTGATTCACAAACATATCTAGTGAAATTTCCAGGAATGAATTTAATAAAAAGAAAGTAATTTGGAGACCTAGCTCACACCATATATAACCCCAAAAATCCAATAGTTTAAATATTATCGGTAAAATCATAAATCTTTTAGAATAGACCTGAATATTACATCTTCACCTTGGATTTTTGAAATGACCCCAATTCATTAAAAAAAAAGCAAAAAACAAACAAAAAAAAACAACAAAAAAGTTATGTTGCTCTTAAATAAATTCAAAAATTTATACACACCAAGACACACTATCAAGGAAATGGAGCCTAACAGAGGCATAAAATGGACATAAAGACAATGGAACAGGATAGCAAGCCCAGAAATGAATGCACCAGTTTATGGATCAATTCATAATTAAACTATTTTTGACAATAATGTCAAGAACACATGGTTGGGAGAGGAGAAATGTGTTCAGTCAATGATTCTAGGAAAACTGGATATCCATATATAGAAAAATGAACATAGACCCTTTGTGACAACATGCACATAAAAATGACTAAGAATTCGAGATTCTAATGTAAGACCTGAAATTATAAAACTATTAGAAGACAACTAGAGAAAACACTATGATATTGGTTGAGACAATGATTACTCACTTATATGTATTTGAATGTGTCTGGATAGATAGATAGATAGATAGATAGATAGATAGATAGATAGATAGACAGACAGACAGACACAAATATCTAACAAGTATATGAAGAAAATGCTCACTGTCACTATTCATTAGTTTAATGCAAAGTAAACTGCAAGGAGACATCATCTCACACATTAGAGGGGATATTGTCAAAAACACAGATGACAACAAGGGCTGGTGAGTATATGGAGAAAAAGGAGCCTTAAATGTCATGATAGGCAACATGATGTTCGTCCAATGACACAAAGCTTCCATTAGACAGAAATAACTTCAATAGATTTCTTGCACATCAAGGTGGGCATAATTAACATTAAACTGAACGTTTGAGGAAAAGGGAATACTAACATACAGAATGGAAAAAATATTATTAAAACATTCATCTGATAAGGGTCAAGTATCCTGACAAAATAATGAAATTTTAACAGGAAAAAAAAGCATAATCTACACAATTGCTAAATGAGCTAAGATTTAATAAGGCATTTCTGCATAGAAGATGCATTAACTTCAAAGAAGCACCTGAAAAGATGCTCAATGACTCACAGGGAAACACAAATCAAAAGCAAATGAGGTGCTACTTCAGAGTCAAGAGTGGCATACTTTTTATAAAATTATATATCACTAATATTGGCAAGGATGCAAGATAACAGAACCTCCATACATTAAAATATAAAATTTGCTGGCCACAACAAAAACCTGCATGGTAATTCTGCTAAGTGAAATACCACACAATCAAGCTGTCCCATCCCTATATACATTACCGGTAAAATGAGAATCATGTAGTCACACACTGTTTAACAATGAGAATATATTCTGAGAAATGAACATTAGGCAATTTTATCAGTGTTCAATCATCCTGCAGTGCACTTACATAAACTATCATGACTGTGACACCACTAGGCAAACCAGTTTTATGGGATCACCATCACACAGACAGCCTGTCATTCACCAAAGCATCATTTATGCAACACAAAGAATACCCAATTGTGCATATCCAGAGCAGTAATTTACTAATAGTTAAAGGTGGAAATAACCCACATGTCCATCAATGGATAAACAACTTGTGGTGTATACTTAAAGTCGATCTTTAGCCATAGTAAAGAAGATAGTTAACTTTAACCTACAAAAGAGCCCAAAGAAATGAGGAAACTAAGGAAGGAGGGAACGAAAGAAGGAGAAAATATGAAGATAAGAAGGAAGAAAGGGGAAATTATAGATCAAAAATAATTAAGCAGTTGGGTATGTAATCCCAGTGGCTCAGGAGGTTGAGACAGGAAGATCGTGAGTTCAAAGCCAGCCTCAGCAAAAGTGGGGTGCTAAGCAACCCAATGAGACCCTGTCTGTAAATAAAATACAAAACAGGGTTGGGGATGTGGCTCAGTAATTGAGTGCCCCTGAGTTCAATCCCCGGTACCCCTCCCCCCAAAAAAAGAATGAAACAATCTTTCAGAATATCATAGGCATTATATTACTGTGTAACAGAGAAACACATGCTCTTTTAAAGCTGGATTGTATCCTTCATATTCAAAATCCAATCACTGCTGCTACAAAAAGCAGGAAAACAAGGGTATTAGGGTGTGCTCATTTTTAGCTTCCTGTTTTAGTCCATCCAATATGTTGCTTCTCTTCAGAAATCATGTGAAGAAATAAAAACAGAAAATGTCTCAAATCCCTCCAAAATGAATATATACACAAATATGGAGTCACAAGCAGAGCCTGGTAGCACTTTGTTCTAATGATTTTCATTTATTCCAGAGAAAAAAGAACAAAATCACATTAAGGTGGAGAATATTCATCCCATAATTTTTCAGGAAACCATGTCTTCATTTGATATAAGTTCTTCATGTCAAGTCGGAAATCTAGAAATGCCTGCAAGAAAACTTACAAAACTTGAAATATTACGGGCTACATACAGAGGAGAAAATTAAAAAGAAAACACTGAAGTAATTGTTAGGGAGGTATACAAAAATCTACAGAAGCAAAGGCATAGGGTATAGAAGAAATCAAATGCATGTTTTAGGAAAGAAACAGAGCCTGGTGCTGGACATTGAAACAACATTTGCCCTACAGGCCACAGTGTCCCTCTACTTCTCAGGTCAGTCATTCCTTAAGGACCAGAGGCTGCTCTGCTGAGGAGTCTCCCCAGGGCCCCCTTCACATCCTTGTTCCTCAGGCTGTAGATGAAGGGGTTCAGCATGGGGGTGACCACAGTGTACATCACGGAGGCAACGGAGCTTGCCTGTGGAGAATGGGTCACAGCAGAGCTGAGGTAAACCCCAAGTGCTGTTCCATAGAACAAGGAGACCACACAGAGGTGGGACCCACAGGTGGAGAAGGCTTTGTACTTGCTCTCAATGGAGGACATTCTGATTAAGGAGGAGACAATCTGAGAGTAAGAGAAGAGGATCCCTGTCATAGGAATCATGCCCAGCAAAGCAGTTGACACATACAAAAAGATGATATTGACGAGGGTGTCAGAGCTGGCCACCTTGAGAAGCTGAGCCACTTCACAGAAGAAATGTGGGATTTCAGTACCTGTGGAGAAGGTCAGTCGTTTTGCCAGTAGAATATGAATCAGGGAGACCCAGAGCATGATGAGCCAAGATGTCAGAACCAGGAGGACACAGAGCCGAGGGTTTATGATGACTGTGTAGTTCAGGGGGTGGCAGATGGCCACAAAGCGGTCATAGGCCATCACCGTCAGCAGAAAATTATCCACTCCAAGAAACATAAGGAAAAAATACACTTGAGTCAGGCACTCTGTGTAGGAGATGTCATTGCTATGTGCCTGGATGTTCACCAGCATCTTTGGGACTGTGGTGGAGATGAAGCAGATGTCAGTGAGGGACAGGTTGGAGAGGAAGAAGTACATGGGGGTGTGGAGGTGGGAGTCAGAGCTGACGGCCAGGATGATGAGCAGGTTCCCAAGCACTGCGACCAGGTACATGGACAGGAACAGGCCAAAGAGGACGGGCTGCAGTTTGGGATCATCTGAGAGGCCCAGGAGGAGGAACTGTGACAGGACTGTGTGGTTCTCAGCTTCCATGTTGCTGGTGTAGCTCTTACAGAAGCAGGTAAAGGTAAGTTTCAATGGATAGCCATCTGGAATCCCAGTTAATTAGCACTTTATGAGCTCTCCTTAGGATGGAGACCCTTCATCCTTAGTTTCTCCCGCCAGTGAGTGTGATTTTTCTCAACCATGTGGCAGCCCATTTCTCCTTTAAAGTGTATCATCACATGAACTTTCTTTAAATTACCAGAAATCAAAAGTGGATATCCACATGTAGACAATTGTAACTGGATTCCAAGACATTAAATTGAGTCGTAAAAGTTTGAAAGAACCATTGGAAAATAGGGGTACATAGTTCAAGATACTGTCATAGGCTATAATTTCCAGAATAGGTCTCCAGTAGTTCAGGAAACAAAAGCAAGTACTGACAAATGCAATGACATTACGCTAAAACCTGCACAGCAAAAGAAACAATAGAGTGAAGAGACATCCAGAGAATGGAGACAAATCTGCTAGGTATTCATCTGACAGAGGGTTAAAATCCAGGATATATAAAGAACAAAAAGAAATTAACAGTAAAGAAAAAGGATCCAATCAATAAATGGGTACAGGATCTTTTGACATTTCTCAAAAGAATTACAAAAGACCAATAAATACATGAAGAAATGCTCAGCATCTGCAGTCTTCAGGGAAATGCAAATCAAAACTTCATTGATATCTAATCTCACTGGAGTCAGAATGGGTTTTATCAGAAAAATAAAAATAACAAATGGTGGTGAGGGTGTCATGGGGGGGGGAAGACCTACAAACACTGTCGGTGGGAATGCAAATCAGTACATCCACTATGGAAAAGAGAATGGAGGTCCCTCAAAAAACTAAAATTGACTTCCACATAATCAGCTGTACCACTCCTGGTATAGCCAATGAAATTGGACTCAGCATGCAAAAGAGGTGCGTGCATACCTAATATTGATCATAACTCTATTCACAGTAGGAACTTTATCAAGTCAGACTAGGTGTCCATCCACAGATGAGTAGAGAAGGAAAATGTGGTCCATACTCACAAAAGAGAATTACTCAGCCACAGAGAAGAATGGAATAAGCCAGACACAGAAAGACAAGCATTGCATATTTTCTTTCAAGTGTAGAACTTAAAAAAAGGAAAAGTCCTGAAAATAAAGGAAGTCCTAGCAATAAAGGAGTAAGAGGGCAATGGGGGAAGAGAGGGGGACATGCAGTGGGGAGAGGATACCAGGGATGGTGGATGTGGTCAATGCACAATGCAAGTATGTAAGGAAATGTCACAGTCAAACCTATGAATCTGCACAATTAATATGCACTAATAATTATTATTTTATAAATAAAAATTAACAAAAATTATTCTCTTTATCATCAAGCCACAGGATTTAGCTATCTCTTTTTTCAATTCCCTTTTTAAATCTATGGACATGAGCTAATGTTTTCCTCAATGTGACCCAACCATAGGAATTGAAGACCTTCACATGTTTTTGTTATATTATCTGTGCTTGTTGTGGATTTTTATTTCAACAATCTTTATTCTGTGACTCAGCACTTAATCGTGCTGTGATAGTTCTCTTGGAGTGCCTTATTTTTTCCTCTAAATATGAAGTTATTGCTATTACACAATTGTAAGGTTAAAAATGCTGTTCTGCTTTGGAGCAGTTCAGTAAACTATAGCTATTGTTGTTACTACAAAAATTATGTAAAAACCCCTCCTTTGTGATTCTTTGGATATATACATCTCTCAGCGGATCCTGTAGAGCTGTGATTTAAAAATGGGATTCTGAAATCAGCCTTCCAGGAGTAGAGTTTGCTCTATCAACACACCATCTCTGTGACCTTGAGAAAGTTATTAAATGATCTTAATTATAAGTACCTCACCTCTATAGCAGACGTACATCTACTACATGATAGGATTGAAGAGTAAAATTTAATTATACAGTGTAATTAAATTTATGCTATGTTTCCTTCCTGTGACTTAAAATGGGCATCTCATAAATGTCAGCTTCTGTATTTAACATGACAATAAATCTGTCATTTAGCAAAAATCCCTCAAACTATGGTAGTAATCAAGGGTGGAATTCTCACTCATGTAAGTTCAACAGCTCTTTCCCTCTTGACTGCCATAAAGCACAATTAATGAAGATCTCTAAAGGTCCTTTCAGAGAATATCTGCTGGATGAATTGTTCTAAGAGGAAAAAGGATAGAGACCACATCAATCAGGGGGTGAGGGGTGGAAATCATAAGACCATAACAGTCTAACCCAAAGCAGGTCTGAGGTGCATTCTCATGTGTCCTTGCTCTTAAGAGACGATATATTAAAATCAATAGACTTAATGGCCAAAATATTTAATTGATGAATTTGATCTAAAATATTCCTAAATTGTATGAATTCTTTCATTCTAGAAAAATCAAAAGGCAAGTTTGAAATTTTAAAATGTGTTTATGCTCCATGACACAAAAGGTCATTATTAGGAATACCTAAAGGAGGAACATTAGTTCAAGACAGGAAAAAAAATTAAAAAAAAAAAAAAACCACTAGGGACCAATTTACCCTGTGGAAGTGGTTTGGGAGTTTACTCTGAAATAGGAATGTTTGAGCCAGGAGAGGAAGAAGCATTCATTGTTAAATAGGGGACACAAGGAAAGAAGAACTATTGTAGGTTGAGAGAACAGTTGTTCAGTTACCCTCTCAGATGTGAGCCGGTACTAGAGGGATGAGGGAATCCAGTGTGAGGGAGAGCAGGAGTTGAGGGTCAGGAAGGTCAGCAGGGACAGAATGTGCAAGGCCCACTGTGGAGCTTCTGTGGTCTTTACAACCCTCTCAGTTGGTGTTCATTTTTGGCTCTGACAATTTGGGGTTATTACTTGTTCAGAGACTTCAATGGTATTGTCACATGATAGGTGCTGAACAAACACAACGCATAATATAGATTCATAGTATATATCGAGATCAAAATGCCTAGCAGAAAACAAAAGGGAAATCTTCCAATTTCTCATATACCTGAATATAGACACAGAATCAAATAGCGAAGTTAAATAAAATGTATCCGTATCTATTTTAAACAGTAAAACAGGACTAAAAGTAATGCCGATTTCAGGTACAGAAGCCAGTTTAAAACAAAATAATCTGTCACAAACTACTTCAATGATGTGAAGTCATAAACATAAGCTCGATATATGCATGGATTTGAGAAAATCCTCCTGCCATTACTACAGGTAGCAGCCAGGGCTGAGGCTGGCAGTGAATGAAGAGACCAAGGACAGTCCCTAACCCAATAAAAAAATGGTTGTTTTCAGACAACATCCAAGAGATGCTGGCTTATGTACAGTCTCTTTGTTAAATTCATAAGCATGCCAGTGAAGTCTCCTCCAGATTCAACTGTTAAATATTGAAGGGGATTGATAAATATAAGAAAAGAATATTGGACTGAGTATTGGACATCAGAAACAATTATGCCAATGTTAGATTACAGATTACCTCAAGGCAAAATGATAACTTGAGCAATATTAAACTAAGAGCACTTGACTAGGCATGAGTGAGTTCCTAGGTTAGATCTCCAGACTCACAAATAATGAATGAATAAATAAAGATGAAGAAATAATGAGATCTATCAGTAAGACAAATATGCAAATACAAATAATCAGGAGATGTAACCATAAAAAAACCAAATTTAGAATAAAATAATCAATACATCATGCATAACAGCATTTAACAGATAAATAACGGGAGGCTGGAAACCTGACAGGAACTATAGGAAAGAGTCGGGAGGAGTTGGAGATTCTCCAGAAATTAACTCTTTTAGGAGAGGGGATCTAGATTCCAAAGAGTGAGAAATAGATTGAAGAGAAAGATCTCAGTGGGGACTAGAGTGCCTTCAAAGTACAGACATTTCACCTTCACAGCCTAAAGAAATGTGAAATCCTATTTCCATTTCCATTGTTCTAGAGGCAAAGCCCAGTCTCCACGCTGTCTCCCATTTTCCTTCTTCTTCTTCCAGCCTTACCAGGACACACCAACTCTCCAGTGAGTCTCTCTGAAGCCTCTCTCCTCTACAACCTGTCCATAGAAAGAGGACTTAGGTTTTTAGAAAAGCAGATACTAGAGAAGTACAGGTGGGGAGCACCAGGAGCATTATTAAGTTTTCTCCTCTCTCAGGGTTTGGATTCTCAGAGCTCCTCATTAAATAAATTGTTCTATAGTCTGCCCCCTCTCCAAACCATTCAGTTCCCTTGGGGTACAAGGGAGATGGCAAAGAGGAAAATTCCCAGTCATTTTTTGTTTCTGTGGAGGCAGTGACAAGAGATGATGAGTTGATTTTATTAAAGAAAAAAAACTCTTTTTGCATCCTTTTGACTTAAAAATAGTAAGGTATCCCCTAGGGAAAGGTGAATTTCTACAAGGAGATATCATGAGGTGTCTCCATTTCATAATCTTTGGAGCTTGTATACAGCATTTCAAATTCACAATGTGGTAGGGAAAAAAAGGAAAACTTTCTCTTTTCTTTAATATTATTCTAGTTGTTGATGGACATTATTGTCTTTATTTTTATGTGGTGCTGGGAATCGAACCCAGTGCCTCCTGCATGCTAGGCGAGCACACTACCACTGAGCCACAATCCCGGCCCCAAGAAACCTTTCTTTTTAATTTTCTTACCATTTCTGTTTTTCAACTTATTTGTGTATTTCTTTAAATTGACTTATAAAATTATATATATATATATTTATTATGTGTAATATGCTGTTTAGAAGAATTCTGATTTGCATTATGGCTATATCTGAAAAGTTAACACCTGTAGTCCCTCGTGAGTTCTTATTGTGGTGAAAATACTTAATGCCAGCTCATCATTTTCTATTATACACTGCACTGTCACGAAGCCTAGCAGCCATGCCATACAAGAGATCTCTTGGGCATAATCCTCCTGTCTAAATGGGGCTGTGGGGAAACTTTTGACCAGTATTTCCCCAAACCACCTGCCAACTTCCCCAGAATGTGGTAGCCACTGCTCTGTTCTCCATTTCCATGAGCTCAACTTTTTATTTTCATGCGGTGCTGAGGACTGAGCCCAGGGCCTCATGCATGCTTGGCAGGCACTCTACCTCTGAGCCACAGCCCAGCCCCCACAAGTCGTTTTTTTTTAGCCATTGTGAATGAAAATTCTTCTCTGATTTCTTTTTTTAGTAGAATCATTCTTGTTATATAGGCAACAGATTTACTAAATAAATTTAGAAAACTGGAAACATTTGTTTTTTGAAATTACTGCCTGAAAGGTTTGATAAAGAACCCCAATGATTGATTGCTATTATTTCTGACATAATTTTCAGTGTTTTCTGGAGGTTACATTTGGCTGTCAGAACACTTACTGATGCATGGGAAATGTCAACTGCAATAGTTTACAGACCTTTTATACTAGATATTTAACTTCTTAAAAACCCTAGTGGAATGCATTTGTGAACTTAGATTTTAATTTCTAAATAGTCTTCCAATCAGATTTGTATGGTCAGAAGGTACAAAAAGAGTTCGTGTGTTAGATTAGAATCTACTTCATCTAAATGTCATCAAAAGCTTTCTAGATGTCACCCAGGCTGCTGGAGCAGTGATGAATGCCTTATATTCAAGGTAAAATAATAACATTTGAAAATAATGCAAATGTGATGACATGATTTTTTCTAAGCACGACTCAACTTGAAACATTAGATTATTTAAGAATTTGAAAGAACAGTATATCTATCACCACTGCACTAGAATTACTTTGATCATTTCAAGAAGTATAGGGGATTTTGGAGTTTTTTATTCTACTGACATTAAATCTGAGTAAAACAGGTGACTTATTAACTATGATAAAAGCACAAATATTTAGCATTTCTTCCTGAATAGAGGAACTCTTCTCATTGAAATTTTTCTCAAGGTATTATTGTGATTTTAGAATTTAAAATTCACTTAAAAATAGAAACAAGTAAAAAGAACTACTTAGCCTCACAAAACTAGTAAAAAAAATATGCTAAAATATACTGACAGAGTCATGAGGAATTCAATATAATACTTAGACTCTACTAGTTTTATGTAAAATAAATAAGGAAAAATTACAATTACAAAGACATCTTTCCCCTTGAGAAACAAAAGTCCATTTTTTACCAACTGTTCCCTACACACACATACATGTTATTGTAAACTTCTTTAGAGAAGCAAGACATATTTGTCTTCCTGACACTAAATTTTAATATATGTTAATTTTTCACAAAAGTGAATGTGCTTCAATACCTACCAAACACGTAGAGTGTGTTCAGTATTATCTCCTTAAGTCATCAATACAAACTAGTAGATTCCATCTGTGTGTTTCTACAGTGTCACCATCAAGCAACCACCCAAAAGTCCTGACTGTTACTTGTGCAATGTGGCCTCAGTTGGGGCTATTCCACAGTGAACCACAACAGCAACAAGGTGGTTCATTCCATCAGGATTATCTGTGTCATTTGAAGTGTTAAATAGAGGGAGTTCTAAAGAAAAAAAGTATGCAACAAGAAAGTCTTATTTTCAATGAAGATGATCCACATATGTAACTTGTTCAGGTATAGACCTAGAATCATGGGCAATTCAACCCTTTGTGCGATTCCTGCTTGCTGATCTTCTTAGTACTATTTGTGTTCCCTGGACAGAGTTTCTGTATTGCTAAAGCCTAAAGGGTTTTTTTTTTATATATGTTTTGCTTCACATTAATGGAAATGTCTAAAAAGTCTTAATCTTTGCTGCTTGTAATTTCATAAGTAAGACATCAGGTTTAATTTATTAATGTACCATGAAAAATCTCATGAACCCACACCAGGGCTAGTGTGCTATTATTATTTTTACTATCAATATAACCATTAGGTAAGCAACCATTTTATTTTTCCTTCTTTCTCATTTTGTAAAATATAGTAATTGCACGGGGCAGGTAATTTAAGAATTAATGCACATCTTGGTGCATCTAGTTGTAAAAAAAAAAACAACTCATTTTCTGTTCTAATCTTGTTCTGAACTTCTTAGAAGGTATTAGTCCAACCTTTTCCTCTGAGTGGCTTCACTATGGAAAAGATTTGCTAAGAACCTAAAGTTCTCTTTCCTAGACCAGCCCTGGTATGCCAAAACTGTTTCCCCTGAATTGACAACAAAAATAAAGTGCTCAAAATAAACTGAATTGCTACAGCAGGTATTCCCATTAATTCAAAATAGTACTGGTTGACTGCAAACTTCTGGACCAATATTTTTCTTTAATGCTGAGCACTGGTACCCAAAAGACCAAAGGAGGTGAATTTAGAGACTGTCGTTAGAATTTCCATTGGCTCAATGCCATCTGCCAACAAATCACTGCAGCTTTAATACAAATACGAGTGGTGAAAATAAGAAAACTTTTGGCAAAAACTGAAGAATAGATGAATTGATGAAGAATTGTGGTGTATATACACAATGGACACCATGCAGTCATTAAATATAAGATAATCCTGACATTTGCTAGGATGAGGATAAACCTGTAGAACATTTTGAAAAGGAAAATGAGACAGGCATAGAAGGACAAACACTGCATGAGCTGACTCATATGTGGATCTAAAAATGTAGAACTCAGAGAAACAGAGGCAACGGTGACTATAAGAGGCTCTCGGGTGGAGACTAGGGAGCTGTACTGAACAACTTTTCATACTTCTTCTTTTGAGAAGCACCTACTTGGATCTTTTGACCAGTTTCTAATCAAGTTATTCATTTTCATATAATGAATTGTTTTAGTTCTTTATGTTTTAGATATTAACCCCACATAAAATTTATAGTTTGCAAACAATATCTCCTGTTTGATTTCTATTAGTCTTTACTTATTCTTTGCTGGATAGAAGCTTTTGTGTTTGATGTAATCCTACTCATCTATCATTGCTCTCATGGTCAATGCTTTAGAGATTATATCCAAAAGAGTCTTTGCACAGATTAAAGTTATGGAGTGTTTCCCTCAGGATTCTTCTCAATAGTTTTATGCTTTCCGATCTTGTTTTTAAGTCATTATTCCATTATGCATCAACTTTTATAGAGAGCCAGTGATAAGGTATTGATGACACACCCTTTCCTTTGGAAAGGCATCACTGCTGTTTGACCTTTTCTAGGTCTAGAAAAGTCTTAGATGTTAACATTATTTCATTGATAAAATGAGACACAGATACTGTCAGGTCTTGTTCATCAAGATGCATGCATGACCTTGACCATACTTACCCTGTATTCATCTTTCTCCTCAAACCTGATGGATTCCCATGAATACAAGAATATTCAGTACCTGAGTCTAGAAATGCTAAAAATGGCTTGCACATTTATTCTGTCCAATAAATTGCTATTTCTATACATGATCTCTATTTTCCCAACACAGCATGCACAAATAAGGCTGGAGCTGGGCTCTCTGGAAGACCTTGACTTTTTCTGTGGTTGGCAGTTGTGGGAAGAGGATACTCCCACATCGGGGCAGTAAGCATAGTCTTAGTTTCTCTATTCTCAAGTGCTTAGAAAACCACTGCTCAGCCAGACACAGTGGAGCATACCTGTGATGCCCATAGCTCAGGAGGCTGAGGCAGGAGGACCATGAGTTCAAAGCCAGCCTCAGCAACTTAGTGAGGCCCTTAGCAACTTAGCAAGACCCTGCTTCTAAATAAAGTATAACAATAAAGTATAAAGTATATGTTGCTCAGTGGTTTAGTGCCACAGGTTCAATCCCCAATACTGAAAAGAATTCTTCAGGTTTTAGCTTTTCCCATAGTCTTGCCAAAATAGTAGTAGATTGATCATCAGCTTCTTCCACAGGAGACCCCACTGTATTTAGATCATTATACATCTGGCTCCTCGTTACCTGTATTCATCATTTTGTTATTCCTTTGCCCTCTCTTATCTTCTACTTTCTGATCAATTCATTCTCCTCTCTTCCTATGGCTTGTGCTGCTTGAGAAACAGGAAAGCCTACTAGAGTGTTCAGGTTCAATACCAAAGCCCCCTAAGATTGCCCCAGAGCCCTCTGAAGATCTTTCATTCCTGATATAAATGTTTCGTTATCAGGATCAATGTGGTTCAACATATAAAGAACATACAAGGCATTATATGATGATGAACACATAAACAAGCCTGCTGCGAAGGTAGACTCCTGCTTCCATGTTCAAAATCCACTACTGCTGTTATAAAAAGTAGGAAAAAGTGGGATATCAAAGATAGGAGGGTGTGCTCAGTGAAGATCCAGTTTCATGCATCACATTTTCAAATTCTTCCCTTTAGATATTTTGTGCCTGAGAGGAAATAAATGAATGAAATCTTTCTGGGATAAATGAAGTCAGACACATAAAGTGAGGAGCACAGTACTAATATGGTAAACACTTCTCTGATAACTTTTATTCCGTTTTTTCCAGATAAAACAATAATGCAATAACATTAAGATGAAGGATTTTAACATTTAAGCAATAATTTTGAGGAAATCATGTCAGTCTTTGATGTACATTCTTCATTTAAAGTTGGAAATCTTAGGAATTACAGCAAGAAAAGTCACATAATGTAGAACTTTATGGGCCGTGTACAGGAAAGAAAATTCAAAAAAAAATTACTGAGATAGTTGTTAGAGAGAAATATGTACAAAAATATGCAAAATCAAAGTTATGTAAAACAGAAGAAATTAAACGTGTCTTAGGGAAGAAACAGAACTAGAATATTGAAATTCACAACATTTGCCTTGGGAACTACAATGTCCATTTAGCTCTGAGGTCAGTGATCCATTAAAGAGAAGAAGCTGCTCTGCTGAGGAGTCTCCCCAGGGCCCCCTTCACATCCTTGTTCCTCAGGCTGTAGATGAAGGGGTTCAGCATGGGGGTGACCACAGTGTACATCACTGAGGCCATCATGGTTCTCTGAGAAGAATGGGTCACAGCAGAACTGAGGTGAACCCCAAATCCTGTTCCATAGAACAAGGAGACCACACAGAGGTGAGATCCACAAGTGGAAAAGGCTTTATACTTGCTCACAGAGGAGTACATTCTCATTAAGGAGGAGACAATCTGAGAGTAAGAGTAGAGAATCCCAGTGACAGGGAACACACCCAGCAGGGCAGCCACCACATACAGAAAGATGTTGTTGACAAGGGTGTCAGAGCTGGCCACCTTGAGAAGATGAGACAGTTCACAGAAGAAATGTGGGACTTCAGTGCCCATAGAGAAGGTCAGTTGATTCAACAGCAGAACATGAATGAGGGAGACCCAGAACATGATGAGCCAAGACATGAGAACCAGTAGGACACAGAGCCAGGGGTTCATGATGACAGTGTAGTTCAGGGGGTGGCAGATGGCCACAAAGCGGTCAAAAGCCATCACAGTCAGTAGGAAATTATCCATCCCAAGAAAGAGAAGAAAAAAATAGACCTGAGTGAGGCACTGTATGTAGGAGATGTCCTTGTTCTGTGCCTGGATGTTCACCAGCATCTTTGGGACCGTGGTGCAGATTAAACAGACATCAGTGAAAGACAGGGTGGAGAGGAAGAAGTACATGGGGGTGTGGAGGCGGGGGTCAGTGCTCGTGGCCAAGATAATGAGCAGGTTCCCCAGGATGGTGACCAGGTACATGGAAAGGAACAGTCCAAAGAGAACAGGCTGCAATTCAGGGTCATCGGACAAGCCCTGGAGGAGGAACTGTGATATTCCTGTGTGGTTTTCTGCTTCCATGTATATAGTGTGTCTTCTGGTTCAGAAGGTAAAATCACAGGGCTGGGGCTGTAGCTCAGTGGTAGAGTGCTTGCCCAGCACATGTGAGACACTAGATTCAATCCTCAGCACCACATAAAAATAAATGAATAAAATAAAGGCACTTGTCCATCTACAATCAAAAATTTTTAAAAAAAAGGTAAATTAACATTCACTGAACATCCATGCTTTCTTTGCATTAACAGAAATCTCTTTTTTCACTAATGAGTTTAATTTTCTTTTTAAATATATGTTTGTAAGCTAACTTTTCATATGCTATAGACTAGACAATTGAAGACATCTAACATCTTTTCCTTGTAATTTCCATACTTCTTTATGCTGCAGCTTTATGATCATCTTTAAACACAGAATATTTAATTCAACTACCTTTATTTATGAGTGGATACACCATAATGACAGTTTTCTCTCAATGCCTTTTTTCTTTCTTAAAATGTGGTTTTGCTATTACCAATTTAGAGATATTTTTATTAGTTTAAATCAATCACACAGAATAATGGGTTTCACTTTACATCCTGTTTATAACACACGTTGATCATATATACCAACCTATTACCCTCCTTTGTTCCCTTATTCCTGTAGATTTTAAAACACCTTTCATCTCAGTAGTACTCTCAGTAAATAAAGTTGCCATTGTTATCATTAATATTATTTAAAACTCATGCTTTATGTTTTGGTGATATATATAGGTATAGACCTCGTGTGTGTGTGTGTGTGTGTGTGTGTGTGTGTGTATGTATATATATATATATATATATATATATATATATATATATATATATATGGTATAAATATGGGATTCTTTTTTTTTTATATGTGTGTGGTGCAGCAATTGAAACCAGGGCCTTGTGCATGCAAGGCAAGCACTCTACCAACTGAGCTATATCCCCAGCACCAATATGGGATTTTTGAGTCAGATTTTCAGTAACAGAAGTTTGCTCCACCAACATATCACCTTTCATATCATCTTTGTGACCTTGAGAAAGCTATTTAAACTCTCTCAACTACCAGTATTTCTATAGCAGAAGTAGTAATTATTTCCTACATGGTAGGATTGAAAAGTATAATTAAATAAGATGATACAATTTTTCTACTGTGATTTCTACTGTGATACAGTGGGTATTTCATAAATGTGAACTCCTGTTCTTCATATCTCAATAGATCTGTCGGACATGGCTATCATTTATCAATCTCTCTCTGAAACTGGGTCAGGCATCTGGGATGGAGCTCTTATTGGTGTAAACTCAACAGCTATCTTCACACTTCTACTGTCATAGAGCACTACTAATTGACAGCAATCCCTATGGGTGCTTCTTTCAGAGAGCACCTGCTGGGTTATTCTTCCAAGAGGAGGCAAAAGCATGTGGACCAGCCACACAACAGGAGAGAAAAGCATGTGAGGGAAAGGGCGTTCATGTGTCTGTGCTCTTGAATGGGAATTTATTGTATCACAGGGATCACAGCTAAAGGTCAAGAAATGTAATTCATGGATTTGGTCACAAATATCCAAAAGTTGTATAATCTATCTATCCTACAGGATAAAAAGGATAAACTTAAGGTTTAAAAATAAATATTTACATCCTATGACAGAAAAATCAGTGCTATAAATGTCTAGAGAATGAGGCACTTATAAAATCCACCGAGGACCAGGTTAGTCTGTGAAGACAGGTAAGAATGTCTGCTCTGAAATGGGAGTGCTTCCACTGAGAGGAAAGATGAGTCATTGTTAATCAGGGGAAGTGAGGGAAGAGAACAGAATGTCTACTTGCCCAGTTGGTGGGTGAGCTGGTACACAAGGGATGGAGAAGCCAGCCGCTGGAGAGCAGGGGACAAGACTCAGGAGGAACAAAGTGTGTGAAGCCTACAGTGAAGTTTCTGTAATCTTCCTTTAAGACTCTCTCAGGGTTTATTTCCTTTGTGGCTTGTGATGGTTTTGTCTTATTGATTCTTTCCAGGGATGTAAATGGTGCCTCTCACCTTACAGGTCCTGAGCAACTGCAAATGTTGGAAGTATAATAAATATTGTAAATAAAACGTCTCCTGTGACCCAAAAGAGAAGTTTTTCAACATCATATCCCCAAAGATAGGCACAGAATTAAATGATGGAGTTATGAATTATCCTTATAATTTTTTAAAAATAGATATGAATGCATATTATTTAAGGATCAACAAGTAAAACCAATTCCGGGAATGGAAGACAATGTAAGAAAAGTAAGTTTGCCAACATTACTCATTACAAAAAAATTAAGTTAGTGATGTGAAATTATAACCAAAAGCACAATATATGAAAAGGATTTGAGGAAACTTAACAGCCATTAATTGGGGTGGCAGGCAACGCTTAAGGCCTGAGATTGTCTGAAAAGGAAGATAACAAGGACAGTTCTCAAGCCCAATAAAAAATGGTTGCTTCAAACCACATCCAAGAGGAGATGCTACATTAAACATTGCAGTATTATGTCAAAATCATGAACATGCCAAGGAAGTCTCCTTCAATTTCAATCACTCAATACTTTCCAAAAACTGAAGAGATTAGTATAAAAGAAAAGGAAGTAAGACTGAGTGTTGAATATCAGATAAAACTATATTGATGGTAGATATTTTGTGTATCTTAAGTTAAGATGAAAACTACAATATAGATATATCAAATACACCTATTGTGTACTTGGTAAGTCAGATATACCAATAAAATAATTAAGCATTCCAAAAAGAATCCAATAAACTTGAAACAAAATAGGCAGTATCTTGTACATAGTAGACATTTGGTGAATAGTTAGCAAATAATTGGATGCAGGAAGTTGGACAGCAGCCTAAATTTATAGAAAAGAGTGCAGAAGAGTTGGAAACTGAGGAAATAACACTTTCAGGAGAGATGCTCTAGAATGCAAATAGTGAGAGAAGGAAACAGAAGAATAACTGGAAGATACAGTTCTTAATGGAAACTCAAGTGCATTCACAGCACTCTAGTAAAACCAGAACTAAAAGAGGCAGTCAGTATACAGGTAAATGGAGTCAGATCCATCAAGGAGGCCAATTTGGGTCTGGGAAGTTGGAGAGAGACTGAAATTCTAATACCTTCAGAGCTCTTTCTCCACCATTATCAAGATAATCTGCCCCTGCTCCAACCTGTTGCTAAGGTAACCTGTCTAAGGAATTGTCCCTCCCTACAGGTTGTTGTTAATTACACCCCATCCTGCCTGGACCACTTTTCCAGTGGCCCTCCAGCCCACCTGTTTCTCACCTTTTAGCCATCCCACCGAGCATTTCCTGGGCCTAGTCACATATGCTGGAAGGGAGAAAGAGCAGGATAATAAAGGAAGCCTAGGACATATAAAAAATCAAAACACCCTCGCTTCTTGGGATACCAGAATACCAACTATGGCCCCCTTCTCCCTCCTGGGAGGAGTCTGTTAACCCTTTTGAAATAAATCCTGCTTTATATGCTTGCCTCGGTGTGCTTCTCTAATGTTCAAACTTAACATGTGAGAGACCAGAACTCGTCACCAATAACAGGCAGTATCACTAGGGAGGACTTAACCTCCTTAGACTAAAGAAAAGGATGTGCCTGCTCTCACTGTTCTGGAGGTGAAGCCCCATACCTGCTTTCTCTCTGTACTCTTACTCCTCCTGCATTACAGGGACATTCTGCCAATCTCCAGTGGTGGTCGCAGAAGCTTTCCCTTCCCCACACTGGTTGTGAGGAAGCCCGTTTGAGCCTTCATGGAAGGCTGGGACCAGGGAAACATAGGTGAGGGGCACCAGGAGCATTATTTAAATTCTCTACTATTTCCAGGTTTGAATTCTCAGAGCTCCTCATTAAAGAAATTGTATTTTCTTTCTACTCTCCAAACAATTTGGTTCCCTTGGGGTGCAAAAAAGAGAGCAGGGTAGAAATGTTCCATTGATTTTTCTGTGGAACAGTGGCAGGGAGAAATGGTTTTATTTCCTCCAAGGGAGAAAAAAGTATCTTTTTTTCTTTAATTTGATTTAAACGTCATAAGATATCTCATAATGAATGGTTATTTTCTACAAAGAACCTGTCCCAGGATCCATCTCCTGTGATGGGCCTCCTTTGAACAATCTTTGGACATTATCGACATCATTTTGGATTCACAATGTTATGGGGAAAAAGGGGACTATTTCTTTTTAGTTCTCTTGAAGCTTTTTTCTTTACTAAGTTATTTGTCAACTTATTTATTTAAATTGACAGATAAAAGGAACTTATCATTTTTAATGAGGATACATAATATCAGCTCTAAATTTTTCAACAATGGAATATATGATCACTACTTTAGTCACTGTGGTACACAATAGGCCTCTTACATGTTATTGCTCCTATACCTATATCAGTGGAACACCCTTTGACCAACACTTCTGCTCACCACCTCCCAATGGCCCCCACTTCTGGTAACTACTGATCTGCTCTTTTTCTATAAGATCAACTTCTTAAAAATTCCCAAAATGAGGGAGATCATGTGGTATCTTTTTCTGCTTGGTGTATTTCAATTAATATAATGTTCTCCAGATTCATACATCTTATGTCAATGATAGGATTTCTATTTACTTTTACTTATGACATATTTCTATGATAAATGTGTCATAAGTAAACTTTGTCATGAAAAATAAAAAGTTTGTTTTCATTTTCCAGGTAGTATTTGGTTTTGTGTATATACATGTTTTCTTTATTCACCCTATGCTGATGGACACTAAGGCTGATTCCATATCTCAGCTGCAGAACATGGGAGAGTAGAAATCTCTTAAACACACTCATCTTATTGACTTGGATATATGTCCAGTAATGCAACAGAGGGATCATGCCGCAGTCTGGCTGGGCACAAAATCACAAGCCACTTAAGCAGGAACAAACTTTATTTTTGAAACTGCCGCCAATACCCCGTACGCTGGGGGGGGGGGGGGGGGAATTGCCGATCCCAAGAGGAAGTTCCTCCTCCGGAATTCCCTCCTACCGCACTTCCCCAACCAATGGGAACTCTCCAGGAGTCCCTTAGCGGGCAGAGGTGGACAACAGGAGGCCAATATCCATATGAATGTAAATGTTAACATAATCATATCATCTCCATGGCTAGCTGGCATCACCTTTCAACCAAAAATGCCATGCATCATATTACTTGGCTGTGGCTCTTAGCAGGATCATATTACAGTAATAGTTTTATTTCAGAAAGTTAGATGTCTATTTTCATGAACGTAGGAAAAGTTCAGATGTACTGAGTCCAGAGCTGACATGTCCAGGCAGAACCAAACTAAACTGTCTTCCCATCTTTTCCCCTTCCCTACTTTTCCCCTTCCCAGTCAATGATCATAGGAATTGATCACAGGAATCTTCTATTTTCAAGGTTTGGGGTTTTGTTTGTTTTTTATTTCCACATATGAGAGAAAACGTGAAATTCTTGTCTTTCTAGGTCTGTTTTACTTCACTTACTATGGTGTTCTCCAGTTCCATCCATTTTCCTGCAAATGACATGATTTCATTCTTCTCCACGGCTAAATACGACTCCATTATGTATATAAGGCTTGGTTTGGTGGGGGGCGGGGGTGTTTGTTTGTTTTCCAATCCATTCATTTGTTAATGGGCACTTACATTAATGTCATATCTTGCTCTTATGAATAGTGCCACAATAAACATGGGTATATAGGAATTCTGGTTTGTTCACCAAAGTCTCCATAGTGAAGGCTTGGTCCTGAACACATCAATAGTCAGAGGTGGGGCTTTTAGGAAGCGACTGCATCATGAAGACTCTACCTTCTTCATCAGTGACTAAATCCATTAATAGCTGAATGGACTACTAGAAGGTGGGACCTAGTTGGAGGAAGTAGGTTTCTGCACACAAGCCTGTGAAGAATTTATCCCTCCCCTGCTCTGGTTTTGGCTACCTTGATCTGAGGAGCTTTCCCCAGCCACTTCCTTCAGTCTTCATGTTCTGCCTCACCTTAGGCCCAAAGCAATGGAAACTAACAACCATGGACTGAAACCATGATCTGAAATAAATTTATCTTCCTTTAAGTTGTTCAGGTATTTTGTCATAGGAATGAAAAGCTGATTAGCACAGCATGTATCTCTTTTTTGTGTGCCGACTTCCTTTTCTTTGGGTCAAAATGCAGGAGTGGGTTAGCTGAATCCCATGGTAGTCTCTTGGGGAACCTCCATACTGTTTTCTATAGTGGTTGTACTAATTTACATTCCCATCGACAGACTACCAGGGTTCCTGTTTCCCCACATCCTCACCAACATTTGCAGTTTTGTTTTCATTTTTGTATTAATAAATCCCATTCTGACTTGGGTGAGATAGAATCTCAAAGCCAATTTTGATTTGATTTCTCATAGAGAGAAACATGCTGAGCATTTTTTTCATATATTTATTGGCCATTTGCACTTTTCTTGAGAAGCATTTTTCAGATCATTTCCCCTTTTTAATTGGATTATTTATTCTTTTGGTATTGTTTTTCAAGTTCTGTACACATTTTGAATATTAACCCTCTGTCAGATGATCAGCTAGCAAAGATTTTGGTCCTTTCTGTAGGACCATCATCATGATGTTTCCTTGCTGTGCAAAAGGTTTTTATTTTGATCTAATCTGATTTTTTCAACTCTGCCTTTTATTTCCTGAGCCCCTGGAGTCCTATTCTGGAAATCATTGCTTGTGTCTATATCTTGAACTGTTTTGCCTATTTTCCTCTAATATTTTCAAATTGTCAGTTCACACATTAATTTCTTTGATCCATTTCAAGTAGATTTTTGTACAGGGTGAGCAGTAGGGATCTGGCTTCAATCTTCTACATGTGGACATCCACTTTTCCTTTATGTGTATCTTGGAAAGTCTTTATTTCTCTCCACTCTCCTGGTTACTACTCCAGTCTTGTCAGCAATGTGTATTCTAAAAGTGTGTGGGAGTAACTGAAAGACCCCAGCCCAGCTTATAGCACTAGCTTTGTAGCACTAGCTTTGTAACGCCGGATGAAGCAAGGCTTAAGAAATATAGTAGTTTTACAAAAGGAGGTCAGTGGGGCAACAGGACGTGCAAGTTCAGCAAGTTCAGCAGTTGGGCTTGCTCAGGGTCGTTACAAAAACAGGATGTCCAACAGGCTGACATCTGGGGGGAAACAAAGAGTGCAGGAAGAAAACAGAAACTGGTCAACAGCTTTATCTGATTTCCAAGACGTGAAAAATATGGGAAATAACCTTGGCCCCCTCCCCACTCAAATCCTCCAATAGAGACCCTGTAACTACGCATCTTGCTTCTGTACTCATGCTTCTGCTCACAAGTCCTATATAAACCCCTCTGAATGTACTGGGGGCGCGCAAGTCTCATGCAGCTTGTCGCCCCGGGTACCCGAGTGCCTGAATAAACCTCTTGCTGTTTGCATCCGAACACCGTGGTCTCGCTGATCCTTGGGAACGGGTCTCCCCAGACGGAAAGTACCCTCTCTTCGGGGGTCTTTCATAACCTCTGCCCAGGTCCCTCACAGGAACTCAACAGTTACCTTACTTCTCTCTGCTGTTGCCACGTGGGGGAATGTGCAGAAGTGGGATTCAGGCCTCCCAGCTATATCTACTTGGGGCTGGGAGATCAGCTGGGGGCTTTCATCTCCTTTAATTTGAATTATTTTAAAAAATAATAATTTAATGGCCATGGCAGCAAAGAGGCTTTAGGCTGCAGCTCCGGGCATGCGCAGTGTGGGCCCCTTCCCTGCACTACCAGGCCTCCCTGTTTTTCCGCAAGCACCTAGGCCCAGTGCCCCATGGTGGAAGCCGGGAGGCTTCCCACCCAACCTAGGTCCTAGAACAGGCCTGGATGTTCCAGCTCTCTCAGAGCCGGCCTCTTGGAGGCCACCGGTCTCCTCCCGCCTAAGGGAACTCACGTCATTAGGGTTCCACCTGCTCTTATAGGTCCGACCCCAGACGCAAACCGACTGACAGCCGGTTCAGCCAATGATCATAGGAGTTGATTTTTGGCCTCAACCACTCAGCGACAGGAAAGAGGGGAAGCCTCTGGCCTTTGTGACTCTGGGCCAATGAAAAGCCGGCTAGGCGGTGTGCTCCCGCCCCTGTTAGCTGCGGATGGCCAGGCTCACCTTCCAGCGTAGAGCCGGGGCGGGCCTGAGAGGCTCTGGTTTTGCCAGGCCCGAGTTGGAAGGTGCTGCAGTTCTGGCAAGGAGAACGCGGGGCTTTCTACTCCTTTTAACCTGTTCCTTAGGCTGTTTTAACCACATAATTATACACAGCGGGTGGAAGCGAGTCTACTTTCCCCCTTTCCCTCACCCAATGATTGACTTAGGAGAGGGTGCGGCCGTAGTGCTGGTGCGCATGCCCAGACAGGAGCTGTGCGCAGGCTTGGCTCAAAGTGAGCAGAGAGAAGCACAGGAAAAATGGGAAGTCACTAATCATAGTGGGCTAACAAGTGGTATAGGCTAGTTTCACTGTATGAAGGGCTTTATGTACCTTCTTCCGCACAAATTAAAACCTTGGATACAATGCTTGTTGTTACTGATTAAGAAATTGCGATGGAAGGTAATGTAATTTCCCCTAGATCTTGCCAATCAATCGAGAATCACCGTCAGATCAGAACTTATGCCAGGCTCTACTAGAGGGAAAAAGCAATGATGAGACGAGGCATGAGACGAGGCAGGGATAGTTGACTGCATGGTACAAACACAGTGAATACCACATGGCATAAAAAGAGGAGATCCTGTCACTGACGACCTTGAAAGACACTATGTTAACTGAAGCTCAGCATGAAAAAACAAATAGCACAGGATCCCGTTTATTTGTTGGATCTTAAGAAGTTGATTTAGGAATCAGGGTGATGTTGGCCTCGTAGAATGTATTTGGAAGTTCTCCCTCTTTTTCTATTTCCTGAAATAGCTTGAAAAGTATTGGTATTAGTTCCTCTTTAAAGGTTTTGTAGAACTCTGCTGTATACTCATCCGGTCCTGGGCTTTTCTTAGTTGGTAATCTTTTGATGGTTTCTTCTATTTCCTCAATTGATATTGGTCTGTTTAGGTTGTCTATATCCTCCTGTCTCAATCTGGGCAGATCATATGACTTAAGAAATTTATCTATGCCTTCACTATCTTCTATTTTATTGGAGTATAAGGATTCAAAATAATTTCTGAGTATCTTCTGTATTTCTGAAGTGTCTGTTGTGATATTGCCTTTTTCATCCTGTATGCTAGTAATTTGAGTTCTCTCTCTTCTTCTCTTCGTTAGCATGGCTAAGGGTCTGTTGATTTTATTTATTTTTTCAAAGAACCAACTTTTAGTTTTATCAATTTTTTCAATTGTTTCTTTTGTTTCGAAATCAAAATTCCAATGGCATTTCTTGTAGAAATAGAGAAAGCAATCATGAAATTCATATGGAAAAATAAGAGACCCAGAATAGCAAAAACAATGCTAAGCAGGAAGTGTGAATCAGGTGGTATAGCGATACCAGACTTCAAACTATACTACAGAGCAATAGTAACAAAAACAGCATGGTATTGGTACCAAAACAGGCAGGTGGACCAATGGTACAGAATAGAGGACACAGAAACCAACCCACAAAACTACAACTTTCTTATATTTGATAAAGGGGCTAAAAGCATGCAATGGAGGAAGGATAGCATCTTCAACAAATGGTGCTGGGAAAACTGGAAATCCATATGCAACAAAATGAAACTGAATCCTTTTCTCTCGCCATGCACAAAAGTTAACTCAAAATGGATCAAGGAGCTTGATGTCAAACCAGAGGCAAGGCATCTGATAGAAGAAAAAGTTGGCTACGACCTACATACTGTGGGGTCGGGTTCCAAATTCCTCAATAGGACACCCATAGCACAAGAATTAATATCTAGAATCAACAAATGGGACTTGCTCAAACTAAAAAGTTTTTTCTCAGCAAAAGAAACAATAAGAGAGGTAAATAGGGAGCCTACATCATGGGAACAAATCTTTAGTTCTCACACTTCAGATAGAGCCCTAATATCCAGAGTATATAAAGAACTCAAAAAATTAGAAAATAAGATAACAAATAACCCAATCAACAAATGGGCCAAGGACCTAAACAGACACTTCTCAGAGGAGGACATACAATCAATCAACAAGTACATGAAAAAATGCTCACCATCGCTAGCAGTCAGAGAAATGCAAATCAAAACCACCCTAAGATATCATCTCACTCCAGTAAGATTGGCAGCCATTATGAAGTCAAACAACAACAAGTGCTGGAGAGGATGTGGGGAAAAGGGTACACTTGTACATTGTCGGTGGGACTGCAAATTGGTGCAACCAATTTGGAAAGCAGTATGGAGATTTCTTGGAAAGCTGGGAATGGAACCACCATTTGATCCAGCTATTCCCCTTCTGGGTCTATTCCCTAAAGACCTAAAAACAGCATGCTACAGGGACACTGCTACATCGATGTTCATAGCAGCACAATTCACAATAGCAAGACTGTGGAAGCAACCTAGATGCCCTTCAATAGACGAATGGATAAAAAAAATGTGGCATTTATACACAATGGAGTTTTACTCTGCATTAAAAAATGACAAAATCATAGAATTTGGAGGGAAATGGATGGCATTAGAGCAGATTATACTAAGTGAAGCTAGCCAATCCCTTAAAAACAAATGCCAAATGTCTTCTTTGATATAAGGAGAGTAACTAAGAACAGAGTAGGGAAGAAGAGCATGAGAAGATGACTAACATTAAACAGGGATGAGAGGTGGGAGGGACAGGGAGAGAGAAGGGAAATTGCTTGGAAATGGAAGGAGACCCTTAGGGTTATACAAAATTACATACAAGAGGAAGTGAGGGGAAAGGGAAAAATAATACAAGGGGGAGAAATGAATTACAGTAGAGGGGGTAGAGAGAGAAGAGGGGAGGGGAGGGGAGGGGAGGGGAGGGGAGGGGGGATAGTAGAGGATAGGAAAGGCAGCAGAATACAACAGACATGAGTATGTCAATATGTAAATCAGTGGAAGTGTAACTGATGTGACTCTGCAATCTGTATATGGGGTAAAAATGGGAGTTCATAACCCACTTGAATCAAAGTGTGAAATATGATATATCAAGAACTATGTAATGTTTTGAACAACCAATAAAAAAAATAAATGCATTTGACAAATAAAAAAAAAAGAAGTTGATTTAGACAGAGCAGAGCAGTAGTTACCACAGGCTGGTGCTTTGGGGATGTGCTGGGAAAATGTTGGTCATCATTACACAAACACATTTAGATTTGAGAAATAATTTCAAGAGATTTACTGCACAGCATGGTGACTATAGTTAGTGATGATACAGTGTATTATTGAAAAATGTTAAGTATTCTCACCACAACGTTAACTAATGAGATGATGCAAAAGTTGTTTTAGATCCAACTGATGCATGACACAAAATATTTCCAAATATCACATTAAATATGTGTGTGTACAATTTTATATGCCAACTTAAGTAAACAAATAAATGGACAAATAAATTTGAATATTAAAAATGGTAAAGAAAACTAAAAAGAAGGGACTTCTTTTCTTCCATGACATTGTGAAATAATGTCTACGATCCCCAAAGATGGTCAAATGGAGTCATGTGACAGGAGCTATTTCCTGAGACCGGTTCCTTAAAGAAATTAGCCTTTCCATAGGGGACAGCTTATGATTTATAAATCAAACCAAAGTTTTAAAAAAATGGGATTTTTCTCTTGAAGGAAATATGTTCCCCTGCCGCCGACTCCACAAATAAAAAACTGGCTGAGACTTTTCCACTCCGCCATTTTCTTTGTACCCCAAAAGAGCTGAATAGTGTGGAGAGTATGAAAGAAAATAAAACAATTTATTTAATGAGGAGCGCTGAGAATTTGAACTCCAAGATGGCAGAAAATTTAATAATGCTCCTGGGGTTCCCACCTGCACTTCTGTGATCTCAGCCTCAGCGACAGCCCAGGGTGCTTCCTGCAGACAGACATTGGGAAGAGGAAACTGCAGCAACATGACTGGAGACAGTTGGTGTGCTCCACTCAGGCTGGAACAGTGAGATGAAAATGCAGAGAATGTGGGTATCATGTTTTATCTCTGAAATGAGAATAGGACTATATCAAATTTCTGTAGTCTGTGAAGTCCTTGTGCTTTGAAGGCACTTCAGTTTCCATGGAGACCTGTCTCCTCCATCTGTTTCTCCGTTTCCCTATCTACTGATCTTGGGAATCTAGAACTTTTCTCCTGAAAGTTTTTTTTTCTGGAGACTCTCCTGCTCTTCTGCACTCTTGTCTATAAATTGCAGGCTGCTGACAGATTTCCCCGCATCCAGGTATTTATGTGTTAATGATTCACCCACCGAAGATCTAAATTGCCTGGGGGATTATCTGTTTTTCTCTAAATTTGATTTCGTTTTTCCTAACCTTTATTACTGGCATCTTTGACTTACTGAGAGCTCTTATTAGTTCTGTGATGCGATAGCCTTGGTTTCACCTTAAGATCCCCCATGTGATATTTTCTGACACTCAACAGTCAGTCCAATTTCCTTTTCTCTGATTATCAACATTATTAAGTGTTCAGGGAAATATCAAGTAGTAGAAGTTGGAAGAGAATGCCTTGGTCTGTTCATGAATTTTCAAATGTAGCCTGTCTTGGTGGATGCGGTTTGACAATAACCATTCTTTACTGGGTGAAGGAATTATTCTTAGTTTCTTCCTTTACCAACAGTCTCAGCCCTGGCTGCCACTCATAGTAATGACTGTTAAATTTTCTCAAATGAATTTTATTCATTGTGTTCTGTTAAGATTTCACTTCAAAGACCTAGTTCAGCAATTAATTATATTAACAAATATGTTTTTCTTAAACTGACTTCCATTGCCAGAATTAGGATTGTTTGTTCATTCTGTATTTTTGTTTTAAAATATATTTGACCCCTGGGTCAATAAGAAACTAGAAGAGGAAGGGTTCTAGGCCAGAATATTCCTGTTTGGAAGACACTATCCAATTCTAGCCTTTAAAAAAGGGGGGGGGGGTTGGCTTCAAAGTATAGCCTTCATTTAGTAAGTTTTGCAGTTTATTCAGTGATACTGTATGTATAGTTGAAATTTTAAGTCCTTGTTGGAAACATCCAGTATTTTTAGATGTTTAAAAGTGAACAACACATGGTAAAAGTAGAAGGCTAAAGTAATGTCCTTTAAGTATTTTTCGTTACTACAAAGGCATGCTTTGCCATTTAGAGGAATGGAATTGTTGAACTTGATGTCTTGGAGAGTGTGCTGAAGGTTCTCTAGGTGGTGGGTGGGGGAAGGAGAAGTATGCATAGAGAAGCATCCTGTGCCCCTTAGATTAGTTCAGGTCATCTAGCCATTGTTCCATGTGCATTTTGGTTAATATTGCTAGGCATTAAAGGATAAATCCTGATGCCCAAAATTTGTTAGAAGTAGCAAAATAATCCCTAAATAAATGTTCTTTTCTTAAATTTTAGGAAGAACTGTCTTCTGGGAATTACCTTTGTTAATCCAGCTCTTGGAACTAGGCGTAGTCCTGAATATAGTCACTGGAATGGCGAAGAGGGAGAAGAGGAAGGGTGAGGGGAAGTGCTCTTTGCTAGTATCTCCACATCTGGAATACAGGTTTAGATTATAACCATAGATCTGTGTGAGCATTTTTGGTAAAGTACTTGTGTTTATTGTGCACAAAGTTAATGCTTTATTTCACAACATCTATGCTATCTAGATGTCCTGAGGTGACAATGAATCATAAAAATTAGAGCTAGTGAATTGGACAATTTGTGAATATATTTTTGTTATAATTGATAGAAAAGATGCATCTTGGATGTGGAATTATTTTAGCTCTGGGCAGTGTGTGCCAGGTGCTCATCAGGCTGGCAGCAGAGGGGCACCAGGAAGCATGCAATGATTTACATTTTGATGTGAGCCACTGGTGGGTGTGCATCTTCTGGCTGTCCTATATGAATACTTTAAGTCACTGGGGACATCCATTCTTGCTAATATTTTAGTAGCAGAAATCTACTAATGAAATAAGCTTGGTGTATTCTGTTGCTCTGTCTCATTTAAAATTGATCATTCAGAAAATGCATTGTTTTCGTTCTAACTCTGCCTGCTGCCTTTTCTGTCTTCAGTGAAATTTTTGTCCTCAAGAAAGGATAAACAGATTGAGATGGTGTAGTGTATTCTTGGTTATCAAAAACACTCACATAGCTTGGAGATTTTGAATTCGAGATGTGTGGGAAAACATGATACACTACGATCTCAATCACACAAAATGGGATATTGAGTATGTATGTGCACAACCTAGAGGGACAGATCCAAGTAAAGTGCTTGTGACTGGATGACTTTGTTCTTTGGCTTGTGTTTTTATTTTTCCTGTAATGCACATATTAACTTAAAAAATATTAAATTAAAAAATGAGCTATTTTAAAAACCTAGAAAAAATAGATTTGGATGCCTGCCTTTAACTTCACCATTACTCTCCAATTTTGTGCCCATATCCAGGCAGATGATTAGTTGGACACTTTATCTTTTGTGTTATAGAAAACATTCTACTCTCCATATTTATTGTACTTCCAAGATTGCATTTGTTCAACACCTGCCATGTGACAGTCACTGTGTATGTCACTGGAAAGACAAATGATGAGACAAAACTCTCACAGTCTCAGACTCACCAATCAACATGAGTTCACTGGTGTGAGGTCATGAAGGACGAGCACGGGAAGCCCCACTGTGGGCCCCACACACTCTGTCCCTCCTTGCCATCGCCCTGTCTTCATCACATGGCTCCTCACAGCCCTTCCTGCACCAAGCTCACCAACTGACAGAACCAACATAGATCCTTCTCTCTCCTCCAAAAATGGTTTTTGTTCCTAAGTCCTCTTATTAACAGTGACCCAGTCTTCCTCTCTCGGTTCAACATCCAGGCTTCTGAGTAGGCTGTCCTACCCAATATGGAAAACCAAATTTATTAAATACCCTGGGTGTATCACCAGGGTCACAGTAGAAAATCACATCATCTCATTTAATTTCACATTTCAATCCTCCCATGCAGTGAATGCTCACTGCTCCTGCTGTTAAGAGTGGTACTGTGACCTTAAATAACACCTTCAAGGTCACAAAGATAGTGCAATGAGGGGCAAATCTCTATTCTAGAAACTCTGGACTCAGGAATCAATCCCATTTCTAAATCACATCACATTGAGATATTTATATGTTCAAAATATCTTAAAGGAGTTCTTAAATAACAGTGGTAATAATAATGACAACTCTCATTTACTCAGACTCCTACTCAGCACCAGGGCATTTAAAATCTAACAAATAAGGAAATAGCAATGACCACAGTCTCAGCAATTTAGCAAGGCCATGAGCAACTTAGGGATACCCTATTTCAAAATAATAAATAAATTTTTAAAAAAGGGATGAGGATGTTGATCAGTTGTGGAGCACCCCTGCATTCTATCCCCAGTACCAAAAAAAAAAAAGAAAGAAAGTAAAGCAGAATGATTATATGCTTTGAAAGAGAAATGGGTGCCCCTTAACTGAATAAATCACAATCACTGACAGAAATAAATAAAGAATGAAGGCCAACACCCTAGGATGATATTATAAAGTGAGAGCTAACTGAGGTTTCAGTTGACTGTTCGTTGAACTTGCTTTTCTCTTTCTCCAGAAGATACACCGGCTCTATGGAAACAAAAAACCATACAGGCCTGTCCCAATTCTTCCTCCTGGGCCTCTCAGAGGATCCTGAATTGCAACCCATCCTCTTTGGACTGTTCCTGTCCATGTACCTGGTCACAGTGCTTGGGAACCTGCTCATCATCCTGACCATCTCCTCTGACTCCCGCCTCCACACCCCCATGTACTTCTTCCTCTCCAACCTGTCCTTCATTGATATCTGCTTCATCTCCACCACAGTCCCCAAAGTGAACTTCCAGGCACAGGACAAAAATGACATTTCCTACATAGAGTGCCTTACTCAGGCATATTTTTTTAATACCTTTATTGGAATGGATAATTTCCTACTGACTGTAATGGCCTATGACCGCTTTGTGGCCATCTGCCACCCCTTGAACTACGCAGTCATCATGAACCCCTGGTTCTGTGTCCTCCTGGTTCTGATGTCTTGGATCATCATGTTCTGGTTCTCTCTGATTCATGTTCTGCTGTTGAATCGACTGGCCTTCTCCACAGGCACTGAAATCCCACATTTCTTCTGTGAAGTGACTCAGCTTCTCAGGGTGGCCAGCTCTGACACCCTCATCAATAAAGTCTTTCTTTACATGGCAACCACTCTGCTGGGTGTGTTCCCTGTCACCGGGATCCTCTTCTCTTATTTTCGGATTATCTCCTCCTTACTGAAGATGTCCTCCTCTGTGGGCAAGTCTAAGGCATTCTCCACCTGTGGGTCCCACCTCTGTGTGGTCGCCTTGTTCTATGGAACAGCGCTTGGGGTTTACCTCAGTTCTGCGGTGGCCCATTCTTCCCAGAGAACCATGATCACCTCAGTGATGTACTCTGTGGTCACCCCCATGCTGAACCCTTTCATCTATAGTCTGAGGAACAAGGATATGAAGGGGGCCCTTCGGAAACTCGTAGAAAGAGCAGTGTCTTGTTCCTGATGGATCACTCAGCTCAGAGCTGAGCGTTGGGTTCCCCCAAAACAAATACTGTGGATTTTAGATCTTGGTTCTTTTTCTCCCCAGAGATGTACTTGATGTCTTCTATCCTTAAACCACCTACGGCTTTGCATACACACTCAGTAATTCTTTCCTAACTTTTTCCCCTCATGCATGGTCCATAAAGGTCCAAGTTTTTAAAGGTTTCTCACAGGTACTTCTGAGATTTCCAACTTGACTTAAGTCTATCACATGTTGGCATGGTTTCCTAAAAAATTGTTGGTAGAATGTTCATGTTCTTTCACTTAATTTATTGTTTTGTATTTTGTTTTACTTTCTCTGGAGCAAAAAAAGGTACAAATCATCAAAGCAAAGTGCTCATCATATCATGACTGTGCTGGTCACTTTATCTGTATGACCTTATTTAATTTTGAAAACACTTTGAGACATTCGCTCTCATTCATACATTTTCCAAAGGAAGACTGGGTTGGACAAAATACTGGACCTGACACAGAGCCCTCACTGACTCTGGTATCATACTGTTAATTAGAGCAATGCTTCAATTTTCAACCTGAAATTTTAAATCTAATTTTTAATGTGGGTTTGTTCATATGATTCTTACTGATAAGATGCCTTCGGTAACTCTGATTTTTTATGTTATTTTATGAACGTTCCTTATTTCCATTTATTCTTTCCTTCCTTTTCTCCTTCATTTATTCCTTCCTTCTTTTTTTCCCTCCTGTCTTTTGGCTGGTTTGTTGGTAAAGATCCACTTGCTCCTCTCTATGGCTGAAATAGTCTATTGTAGTTTGGTATGTTGGAGTTTATCTGTATATCCATTCATGGACATTGGAGTGACTTACATCTTTTCACCCTTGTGAATAATGCACTGCTGTGTGAATGTTAGCCCATTTGTCTGCTTTTGTGACACTGTCACCAAAACATAGTCCTGCATTTTGCTGGTGTTATATTTGCATTTATTTTTTTTTCTTTCATCTTAGGGATATTTTTCTCATGCCTGATCTATCTTAAGTCAAGGTGGAAATCTCAGGAATACCTGTTAAAAAATAAACTTGGACCTTTATGGACCATGTATAAGGGAGAAAAGTTAGGAAGGAATGACTGAGAATGTATGCAAAGTCCCCAGAACCAGCTCCTGTGATGTTTCTCAGCTCACAATCTCTGGAGATTTTAGGCATCATTTCAGATTCACAAGTTATGGTAGGGAAAATGTCCTTTCTTTCTAAATTCATTTTTAAAATGTGTACAAACCTGTGAATCCAGAGGATGAAACATTTTTGGAGATGGACGATGGCCATGATTACACAAGTATGTGAATGTAATTAATGCCAACGGACAAATGCAACTAAGTAGTTTCAATGGTGGTATATTTGGCTCTGTATATTTTGCCACAATAAAAAACAAAATAAAAAGATGAGACTTGAAAAAAAATAAAAGAAAGGAGTGGTATGAATTGTATGCATGAGCTATCTCTGGAGTAGAGATAGAGTCCCAAAACTTTTATAGATATCCATGTTCTCTTCTTCTTCTACTACTAATATCGGAAGTCTTTAGAGATTATGATAACACGGATCAATATTACTACTAGCTTTCAGCTTCTGCAGTGACCCTCCAGGTCCCATAATCGAAATAATGAGCCTGTATCTCCAGACCTTTAGTTGTTCCAAGTCCTGTGGGCTCCATACCTGTGTCTTCTCCTCACTTGGTTGTCTGCATCTGAAAATTTCTATCTGATACTGTATTCTTCTCAGTCCCCAGGACAGACTGAGGTTCCACTGGGCACCAGGCAAGGGAGGGGTGTTGGATTTTCCATTCTTGGTCATAACCCAGCAGAGAAGCAGCTTAACCTGGTAAGGGCTCAGGAAGTTGATGGATGAAGGAAGGTTTGAACCTTAGTGGAGACTTCAAATTACAAAATAGGGAAAAGTCCCTAGCACATAACCTGCCCCAAGTAGACCCAGGTAGTGGGGGGTAGGTCATGGCTGGAGTAAGGTGAAATTTCTTCCGAGTGGTCTAGGGGTGTAGCTCATCAGCAAAGCACCTACCCAACATGCTCCATACGCTGGACTCAATTCTCAGCACCACTCAGAAAGGAAACAACTGTTAACAACCACAATAGCAGTCAGAGCTGCAGCTGCGGGTGGCCCGTGCCTATAAGGAGCTACTCAAAGGGAGGGGCAGGAGCAGCACAAATTCAAGCCAGCCTGGGCAAATTAGTGACCCTGTTTCAATACATAAAAGGGCTGGAGATGTAGCTCAGTGGTAGAGCACCTTGAGTCAAACCCCAGTACCAGAAAAAAGAAAGAAAAATTGAATATAAGGATGTATGTGTGGTCATGTGTCCATGTTTTTGAGTGGAGATGTTTTGTATTAATATCACCAGAGATAATAGCCAAAATATAAAATTGATTGATTTGATTACAAATATTTAAGCATTATATAGTTCAATCATCCTGGAAAAATTAAAAGATAAATTGATGGCTTAAAAATAAAGAATTACAGGGGCTGAGGCTGTAGCTCAGTGGTACAGTGCCCACCTTGCATGTGTGAGGTACTGGGTTCCATCCTCAGCACCACATAAAAATAAATAAAGATATGTGTCCATCTACAGCTAAAAACAAATGTTTTAAAAAATAAAGATTTACAGTGTTATTAAAGTCTGGCTATGTGAATTAACTCAAGACATAAAAAGTAAATTTAAACCAGTGTAGTCTATCAAAGGTTGGAAGGAGAGTCTTCTCTGAAATAGGGATGCTGGGCTGAGAGGCAGGAGGGGTCGTGGTTAATTAGAGGAAGAAAGGAAGGAAGAGAAATCCTGGGCTGAGAGAAGAGAAGGTGGGGCTGTCCTTTCAGGTGGAGAGTTACTTCGGGTTAAGAGAGGCCATTATGATGGAGAGCTCAGCAGGGACGAGTGTGTGAGGTCCACAGAACAGATCCTGGGGTCTTCTTGATGTTGTTCTCACACTGACAAACTTACACTTATTTGTAGACCTGAGTTTGTGACAGTTTTCTCTCATATTTCTTTACAGGGATTGTCAGAGTCCCTATCACCTAGTAGATGTTCCACAAATGCTAACCTTGAATGTGTAACAAAGACTAAGACCAGCATGTCAGTTACAGCACAAAAAAAGAAGTAGGACAATAAAGAGAAATCATAACAAAAATCACAGTAGAAAAATGTCCTTCAGAAGATTTAGCAGCTAATGCTATTTTTAGCAGCCAGGCCAGAGTATCCTCAGACATGAGGAAACCAGCAATAACTTCTTAACTCAATAAAAAATGATTGTTGGAAAAACCCTAATAAAAAGAAAATGCTACAATACAATATTATAGATATTTGTGGTCAGCTCATAAACATGGCAAGAGTACATACTCCAACTCCAATCATTCAGTATTCTCCAGAGCACTGAATTGGCCTGAGTACCAAAAAAATAGAAATGATGATGTGATTATATATATGGTGGCCACTAAAGTGAACAGATAATGACAATGACAACAACCAAAATACAAAACTATTCAATGATGTTATTAACTCACATCTGACGGCAAGCACAAGTAGATTACAGAAGAAACACCCAATCACATCAAGCACAAAAGGGACAATGACCCATGCATAATGGATCTTGGGTGAGCAGTTACTAATAAACTAATTGAAACAGGAAATCTAATAAGGACCTGGAATTCATGGGAGGGAGTGGAGAAGAGAGGGAAACTTTCCGGAAAGTACTACCTTTGAGGAATGGGTAAATCTGACTTATTGGAAAAGGTTCTGAATTCCAGAAAGCAAGGAAAGGAGGCAGAAGAAGGATCATTTGGTGGAAAATAAAGTACTTTGCAAGTACTTTAAGATGACCAATGGGGGGAAATTGGACAATGTTCTAATCAGGTCCCATAGGTAACCATTGGGAGCAAACGGGGTAAGGTCTTCAATCAGGTCTGTATAGGCAGAGAACACCTCACAGCTGAGAGCAGGAGACACTAATTTCCAGACATCAGGCCCTCTGGCCTCTCTCTCTTGCTCAGCCCACTGTACTCTACCTACCAGAGTGCCACCTCCACCTTTGTCTTCAATAAGTCTGTACTTTGCCTGTTACCTGTGTGTATTTTGCTCAGTTCTTTGTTTGGTACACCAAGAACCTGGACCCCACCTGGACACCCCGATGATGACATAATCTACAAAATTAGGAAATGAGCACAGACCCGATACGACATTTACCCACAGAAGATTTATTAACTGACAACAAGTACCTGAAAAGATGCTCGATTAGTCATAAGGAAACACAAATCCAAAGCAGGAAGAGATACCACTTCACAGCCAATAGGAAGCTTTGGTTGAGATCAAATTGAAGATGACAAGTTTGGGCAATGACCTAAAGACACCAGAACCTTCACACATTAGATATGAAACACACCAGCTACAACAAAACAGCAGTTTGATGATTCCTTAAAAAGTTGAATATGCCATTGCCTTACCACCCAGTGTCTTACTTCTATGTATATATTACCCAAGCAACTGACAGCCACATAACCGTGCACTGTTGAACCATAGGAAATGCATCTTTTGGCAGTTTCACTGTTGTGCAAAATCACAGGTCACTTACATAAACTCACATGGCTGGGATGTCACTAGACGACCTCATCTTATGGGACCACTATCAAATATACCGTCTGTCACCTCCCAAAGCTTATTATTTTAACATACGACTATACTCAAATAATCCATGTTCACAAATATCCTTTTAGGCACTACTGTTCACAATATCAAAATGGTAGAAATTAAAAGACCAACAAAAGATTAATATAAAAGCAACTAGTGATGCACACGTAAAGAGAAAAATTACTCAGTTACAGAAAGAAGATAAATAGTTAACATTAACCCAAACAACCAGAGGAGGAAGGAGGGAAGTTGGGAAGGAGAGAATGGAGGAGAAAAGAAAACAAGAGAGGAAGAAAGAAGGATTTTGAAAGGAAACACTGCAAGGATCACAAGGAACAGAGCAACATGTCGGGGTCATCCAAAGCACTTGATATCACCATGAGTCCTAGAAGCACACTGCTTTCAAAGGCAGACTCCAGCCTTCATGCTCAAAATCCAACCATTGTTGTTACAAAACCTAAGATAGCAAAGGCAGGGGCTTGCACTCAGCATAGGCTCATTCTCATGCCCCTGAGGGGTATCTTCCCTTCAGAAATTGTGTGAATGAGAGAAAATACATCAAAGCAATCTTTTCAGAATAAGTAAAATCAAATATGAAAATCAGCAAGCACAGGACAGATACAGGAAGCACTCTGATGGTTTTCATTCAATTTCTTCCAGAGAAAACCAGAATAACGATTCAAGTTCAAGTGATGAGCACCAACATTCAAGCTATAAATTCTAACAAAACCATGACAGCACTTGATATGAAAGTCTTTAATTTTTTTTTTATTTTCACTTATTATTACATTATACTTAGACATAATATTGTCATTAATTTTGGGGGGTTCCCAATACTTCCTATTTTCCTTCCATCTTCCCTCTCCCTGTTCACTGTCTTTTACTTTTACTGGTCTTCCTTGTTTATTTTATAAATTTGTATTTTATAGATTTTTTAATCAATGGTATATATATATATATATATAAATATATATATATATATATATATATATATATATATATAAAGTTGAAATTCACTGTGATATATTCATATATGTACATAAGATAGTTTGGTCAATTTAATTTCACCATTCCCATAAAAGTGGAAATTTCAGAAATTGCCTATAAGAAATTTCACCAATCTTGGAACTTTATGAGCCATGTATAAGGAAGAAAACTGAAAAGAGGTTAGTAAGGGAGTTGTTGGGGGGAAATATATACAAAAATATACATAAGAGAAGTCATAGCAAATAGAAGAAATTAAGCATGTATTTTAGGGATGAAAAAAAGAGCCTAGATATTCAAGTTCATATTTGCCTTCTGGTACAGACTCTAGTTCCTCAGAACTAGAGGTCAGTGGTCCATCAGGGACAAGGGGCTGCTCTGCTGAGGAGTTTCTCCAGGGCCCCCTTCACATCCTTATTCCTCAGGCTGTAGATGAAGGGGTTCAGCATGGGGGTGACCACAGTGTACATCATTGAGGCCATCATGGTTCTCAGAGAAGAATGGGTCACAGCAGAAGTGAGGTATTCCACAAGCCCTGTTCCATAGAACAAGCAGACCACACAGAGGTGAGACCCACAGTGTGGTGAGCCGTTTCTGCGGACTGTGGTCACCATCACAAGATGGCGCTGGCTCCACTGTGGTCTGTAACAAACAACTCCTTATTTGGGAGAGTTGGCACAGGGTTTTTTAACACCCTATGAGAAAGCTCCACGTAGCAGCTTCGCATTGGGGCTTGGGATGCTTTATTAAGGCTGGGAGGGACATCCAAGGGGAAGAAGAAGGAATAACAAGGACCTGAATAAACGGCTGAAAGAAGATTCCTGTTGTTGCGTCTTCCTTGCGGGCGAGGGGGCGCGACAAGTGGTGCCGAAACCCGGGAAAAACCAGGACTCTCAGTCGTCAGGAGTGGTGCACCAGATCGTCCCGGTGAGTGGGACCCCATCGTCTCGGAGAGCGAGACCCCATCGTCCCAGAGAGTGGGACCCCATCGTCTCGGAGAGCGAGACCCCATCGTCCCAGAGAGTGGGACCCCATCGTCCCGGAGAGCGGGACCCCATCGTCCCGGAGAGCGGGACCCGCGACCAAAGCGGAATCAGCTCCTCTACTAAGAAAGAGAGAGCCTCATATTTTATTGCAGCTGCACTGTGTACTTTCATTTTTGTTTTCTGTGTGCCTTCATTTTTGCTTTCTGTGTCTGTTTTGTTGCTGTGTCATCCCTTTACATTGACTCTCTTTGAGTCTTTCTCTGCCAATCAGCTAGAGGGACATATTAAATGAAATTGTCCCGAGGGGGATAGACGGGATCGGGAAGGCACGCCTGGAGCAGCGAGTGTCGTTCCAAGTTTGATACTCAGGAACGCCCACTGCAGCCGGGAAACGGGAACAAGGGCCCACCCCGGGCCCCGTATGCCAGAGTGTACGGGACGGTCCAAAGACAGAACAAGCTGCTACCGCAGTAAGATCTTGGCCAGGCGGGGGAAAATGCAGACAAAATCATACAAAAGGCAATCGGCTAGGAAAACTTGGAGAACTTTTGCCCCGAGAACGGGCAGCGGACTCCATGTTGTTTACATCACCATGGTAACCATGGGGTGCCTGGCCGGAAGAGCAGCCTCCTGGTCCCACCTCCCACACTTTTGCGGGCTTCCGATTGGTTCTTCCACAGTCACTCAGACAGGACTTCTGGTCCCGCCTTCCAGCCACTAACCTGCTTTGCTGTGTTTCAGATTTCTACCGGAGCTGCTCAGAAAGATATCTTTTTCAGACAAAATTTAATTCCACGTGTTTCTATGTTACAGTCCTAAATTTAAACTAGTTCTAAGTTAAATAACCTGACTTTTCTCTGTAGTTGTGTTACTAAATAATGTTCTATTGAGATATCAGATATGCTTCTTTATATTTTACTTTTAATTTTGGAGATTATGAGGATGCATTTATTCGCCACAGGAACAAGCCGACAAGGTTCCTGTGATGACCAAAAAATCCTTATTTTCATTGCTAACCATAAAAATAAAAATGTATACTCAAGGATCTTATTTCAGTACATCTAGTGACGTCACATAGAAGAGTGCACTCCTAGTTAAAAATAAATTAAAATGGATCCAAATATTTTAAGACCACGTGGTTACATAAAGTTAATACAATTATAAGTTAAGTTCTTATTCTTAATATATATTTTTTAGATATTTAAATAACCTATATTTGTTAATCTATAAATTAATTAGCACATGCCTAATTGATTAATTAATATATATTTGCCTAATTGTTTTTCTTCAACAGGAAACCCATAATTTATGTTTTATATTTACATTTATCAGATACTCTGCCTTTTCAGTTACAGATATTTGAGATAAATGTGTTTACTATAAATTTGCTTTTAAGTAAAAATACAATCAAATAATTTCTAATTCTCAAAGTTACTATTTAAACTCATAAGATGATAAATTATTATAATTATTTCTACAAAATATCTAAGGGTTTTAACTATATTTTCATTGATATTTCTTATCAAAGTATAATAATTTGTTTATAGATCCTAAGGTGTTCAAAGATTGTTCCAAAGTATATTTTTTTTTAAGAAAAAGATGTTCCAACAAAGAAGAAGTACACATGGATCCTAAGAAGAAGAAAGAAATCATCTTTGGGTAAAATAAGGTCTTTCTATTCATTTCCCTAAGTAAAAAGATTTTTATATTGTTATCTAAACAAAAAAGAGAGAAAAAATTTCATATACTAAACTGACTATAATTAACTTAAAGATATTTCAGTTTATTTTCCTAATTTAACCATACTAATGTGAGCTAAAATTTTGTCCATATTTTGACATGACAAACACCTATTGGAATGTGAGTTTATTTCTTTACAGAAAGATCCTTGTTGCCTAACAATTCTTACTGTTTAAGATAGGGATTAATTTTGGTAAATAAATTCACATTGTTGATTAAACATTAAGTATATTAAACTACTAACTTAAACCCCTGTATGACCTTTTGAGAGGAGGCCCCTCACCCACCTCCCTGCGAAAACCTACTCCAAAAGCCTTGAAGGCACTCAGGTTAATAGAAACAGCCTTACAAGAGATGCAGGTTACCCAGATAGATTATTCTATACCCCTATCACTTATAATCCTGCCATCAAAATTAACTCCTACTGGAGTGTTTTGACAGACTAGTCCCATCTATTGGGTCCATTTACCTGCTTCTAACTCTCGGGTGATAACTCCCTTTTATGAACTGGTGATAAATCTGCTCTGGAAAGCCAAATATTTGGGTGATGCACTATTTGAAAAGACTCTTGACATTCTCATTCAACCTTATACCCAAGATATGATTTTAAAATTGCAACAGAAACATGATCTTTGGTGTCTTTTTCTTTGTACTTTCAAAGGTAAAATTGATAATCACTTTCCCCGACATAAACTTCTAGAAGGCCTTAAGAGATGTCCTATCATTTTTCCTAAAATTATTAAAAGAGAGCCTATTTCGGGAGCTCAAACTGTTTATACAGACGGAGCAAAAAGGGGGGTTTGCTGTTGTTTTTGATGGATCTCAAGTAATTCGACACCCTGTTCCTAAACTGTCTGCCCAAAGATCAGAAGTTGAGGCTCTAATTATGGCCCTTAAACTATACAATTCCATCCCACTTAATGTGTATACTGATAGTCTCTATGTTGCTAAGTTAGCCTCAGTTATTAAAACAGCCCCTTATATTGGCAGGCAATCCACTATCATGGAACAATTACAAACGGTTCAGCTCCTTGTTTGGGCTAGACGAGATCCTTTATTCATTGGACATATCCGAGGACACTCGGAGCTTCCTGGGCCTCTGGCGGAAGGTAATGCTAAAACAGATGCCGCCACTCATAATATGGGCCTAGTATACACTATAACCAAGTATGATGAGGCCTCACAACTCCATGCTAAATTCCATCTAAATGCACAATCCTTACGCTTCCGCACAGGATGCTCGCGTGATCAGGCTTTACAGATTGTTTCCCTATGCCCAGTATGTGCTCCATTTCTTCATTTTCCCAGTTTGGGTGTTAACCCTAGAGGCTTACACCCCAATGATATCTGGCAAACTGATGTTACCCACTTCCCTAGTTTTGGTAAGCTGTCTTTTGTACATGTTTCTATTGATACATACTTTGGCTATATCTTTGTTACATTACACACTGGAGAAAAGGCCAAAGATGTTATTGGACATCTCTTAAAAGCTTTCTCTTGCATGGGCAGTCCACGTTGTCTCAAAACAGACAATGGACCCACATATATAAGCCAAACAATTCAACGGTTCTGCACCCAATGGGAGATTGAACACAAAACAGGTATTCCTTATAACCCCCAGGGACAAGCTATTGTGGAACGAGCCCATCAACATTTAAAAATTTATCTACAAAAAATAAAGGAGGGGAAAATATATAGATGCTGCCAGGGACCTAAGGCCTATTATTGTGCCTCCTGGGGATGTGAAACCTCTAGTAATGGGTATTGACTTAAGAATTCACCTAGGAATGACTATGCCCATTTCTGGCAAACAAATATTACTATTCAGTTTACTTCCAATGGAAGACAACAACCAGATTGGACTTAAGGATATCTCTGGGGGCTGAGTATTTACACCCCCGGACAGTACAATCCTGGCCTGCTTTTTCGGCTCAAATTGACCACAGAACAGCCTACTGGAAGTCTAATAGGACCTAATCAGGTGCTCGGAGACCAAAAGGCCCCATCTGGACCCAAGCAGCCCATAGCCCCAACAGTAAAACCTTCCCCCAGCGGTCAAACAAAAACTATGGGCTATCAAACCTTTGATTATGCCCCTGAGCCCATATACCCTGGAACTGGAGATCGCCTTCTTAATTTGGTCCAAGGAGCCTTCTTCGCTCTCAATGCCACTAATCCTAACAGGACCCAAGATTGCTGGCTATGCTTGACCTCCAGGCCGCCCTATTATGAGGGGGTAACGATACTGTCTAATTTATCCTCTAATACCACTGCAGATCCTAAATGTTATTCTCTGCCCAGCTATAAGTTGACTATCACGGAGGTCATGGGGCAAGGGGTTTGCTTGGGAAAGGTGCCGCTTTCACGCCAACATTTCTGCAACATCACCCGACTTATAAATCAATCCCAATCTGATTATTTGTGGGGTCCCAAAGGGTCCTAATTTGCTTACAATACTGGGTTAACTCCCTGTGTTTCCATGGCAGTCCCAAATACAACTACTGATTTCTGTGTGCTGATACAATTATGGCCGAGGATATCTTATCATGGGTCAGACTACACCCTGGGACACCTTGAGGGACATACTCGGCTCCCCAGAGAACCCATAACTATGACTATTGCCCTCCTACTGGGCATAGGCAGAATAGCAACCGGAATAGGAACAGGGACAGCCACCTATGTCCAGGGAGGTCAATTACTAAATCTACAAATGGCTATGAATGAGGATTTAACAGCCATGGCCAAATCAATTACCGCCTTGGAAAAGTCCCTCACCTCCCTCTCAAAAGTTGTGTTACAAAATAGGAGGGGACTAGATTTATTGTTCGTAAGGGAAGGAGAACTATGTATAGCTTTATAGGAACAGTGTTATGCTTATGCAGATCACACTGGGGTAATCCTGAAACTATAGAAAAGGTCACGGAAAGATTGGCTAAAAGACAAAAGGAGTTTGAAGCACAACAAGGATGATTTGAACAGTGGTTTAAAAATACCCCATGGTTAACTCCTTTGATATCCACTGTAATGGGACCGCTTTTCAGTCTCCTCCTTATAGCTGCTGTAGGCCCCTGCCTAGGTAAGAGAGTGACACAATTTATTAAAGATCAAATTAACATTCTGACTTCTAAGCCAATACAGGTTCATTATCAACGCCTACAAACCAAGGATGATTTTGCTGAAGTTTGTCTCCGACCAATTCAAAGATAATTTTTCTACAATAATCCCTGCTTCATGCCTTCCTCCTTTCACCCTCTTTCTTCTTTATTTTATTATTCCTCTCCTCTGACTTTATGCCTTGTTGAACCGGAACCAATTAGAGACCTAATGATGACTGGCTGAGTAGATACCATTAAACGCCTTGGCAACAACGAGCTGATCTTGTAGTACCCAGAGACGGGCAACTTTCACGCTTACACTGCAACCTAAGACAGGGGAATGGGGCCTCCCCAAAGACGGGTAAGCAATGTAAGGACAGTGAACGACCTAAGACAGGGGCTACTTGATTCCCTTTGACGTGCAACAAACAAAAGAAAAAAACTGCTGGCAGTGGTTTCCCCCCGGCCCCCAGGGCTTGGATCCAGCCCTGAATTTTATGCACGTCAAGGAGGCCAGCTCACAGGGCCTTGTAAGATTTGTGGTGTCTGTTTTCATATTCAGCCAATAACGGTCATGTGGGAACGTCCTGACCTGCTTGGGTCTGATAAGGTTCCTGGTTGAAGGCTTAGTATGAGTAATGGCAATTCACCTCAAGTCTGGCTTGCGCAGATTAAACAGTAAATCTTTGACATGGTCGTTGCACCCCAAGTTTTATGAACATTGCGCTGGGATCGACATGTCTTTCTTTGTTATTCTCTTAGTGTTGGAAAGCCCTTACACTCTGCCGGCTTTACTGCCATTGCACGCAGATGGGTTTCCACACTAGTGCTTTTCTATCGCCTTAAGACCCGTGCCTTTCTTTTAGGGTGTTACCAATTTGTTTATCGTTGTATTTCTATACAGCCACAGTTCAGCCTCAGCTATCCCCCTTCGTCCACCATCGTCACGATACAGGATGCGAGGCAAAGCACTGCACTTGAGTGATCCTTGAAGTGGACCTCAAGGAGAGCATGTCCTATTGCATGCGGGTTAGACGCGTCCACGCCCCGTCCCACGGAAAAAGGCGTCGGCTGATATGGCCTCGGATCTGGGGAAGGCGCCTCCTTGGGGCTGAGCCATACTATACAGCCACTTCTGCACAGTGGGATAGGACCTCTACTCTCGCCTGTGTTGTTCTTAGAAAACAAAAGGGGGAACTGTGGTGAGCCGTTTCTGCGGACTGTGGTCACCATCACAAGATGGCGCTGGCTCCACTGTGGTCTGTAACAAACAACTCCTTATTTGGGAGAGTTGGCACAGGGTTTTTTAACACCCTATGAGAAAGCTCCACGTAGCAGCTTCGCATTGGGGCTTGGGATGCTTTATTAAGGCTGGGAGGGACATCCAAGGGGAAGAAGAAGGAATAACAAGGACCTGAATAAACGGCTGAAAGAAGATTCCTGTTGTTGCGTCTTCCTTGTGGGCGAGGGGGCGCGACACCACAGGTAGAAAATGCTTTATATTTGCTAGCAACGGAGGACATCTTCATCAAGGAGGAGACTATCTGAGAGTAAGAGAAGAGGATCCCAGTCATAGGAAACATACCTAACAGGGCAGTCGACACATACAGAAAGATATTGTTGATAAGGGTATCAGAGGTGGCCACATTAAGGAGCTGAGCCAATCCACAGAAGAAATGTGGGATTTCAGTGCTAGTGGAGAAGTTCAGTCTCTTCACCAGTAGAATATCAATCAGAGACACCCAGAAAATGATGAACCAAGATAGCAGGATCAGAAGGACACAGAACCGGGGATTCATGACGGCTGTGTAACTCAATGGATGACAGATGGCCACAAAACGGTCATAGGCCATCATGGTCAGTAGGAAATTATCCATTCCAGCAAAAGTACTTAAAAAATATGCCTGTGCCAGGCACTCTATGTAGGAGATGTCCTTGTTCTGTGCCTGGATGTTCACCAGCATCTTGGGGACCGTGGTGGAGATGAAGCAGATGTCATTGAAGGACAGGTTGGAGAGGAAGAAGTACATGGGGGTGTGGAGGTGGGGGTCAGAGCTGACGGCCAGGATGATGAGCAGGTTCCCCAGCACTGTGACCAGGCACATGGACAGGAACAGTCCAAAGAACATTGGCTGCAGTTCAGGATCATCTGAGAGGCCCAAGAGCAGGAATTTTGACACCTGTGTGCAGTTTTCTGCTTCCATGAAGCTGGTGTATCTTCTGGAGAAAGAGGGAGATGCAGTGTTCATTGAACCGCCAACTGGCACCTCAGGGAAAGTTTTCTCCTTACTACATCACCCTAGGGCATCCTTCATCGTGTGTTGGGTCCTACCAATGACTATGACTCACTCATCCAAGTCACCCACCATTTCCACTTAAATGTGTACAATTTTCTTGACTTCTTCAGGTTAGAAGAAATTTCCATCTTTGAATCAATCACTCATTCTCGAACATCAACTTTTATTCCAAACTGTTCAAAGACATTTCAGGATCGGCTCCAGGTGATACTAATACTTATTCATTTACATACCTCTAAGACAGTGATTAAACATAGATTTTTTTTTAAATCCAAGAATCCTTTATTCCATAACTTGACACTTTATAGATTTGTGAGAGTTAATTACCATGGCATAATCTTTTTCTTAGTAAAAAAGTATGATTATTACTATTCCTATGTTTTTGAGGTCTAAAATGCCTTGTGGACAGTAAAACCTAAAAAAATTATTGTTGTCATTATTAATATGATATTTTCATTGTTAAGCTCCTTTTTTATGATAATTATTTCAAATGCATAATATTTCTGAGATACCAATGGTAGAGGGACATTTAGAAATGGGGATCTTGAGTCAGACTTCCCTTGATATGAATTTGGTTTATCAACACACCCTCTGTGTGGGGTTTTTTATTTATTTACTTTAATTTTTTATTAGTGCATTATAGTTACACGTACTAGTGGGGTTCCCTTTGGTGTATTCATAAATGCATAGGATACAATGTGTTCTATTTCTTTCCCCAGGACTTCCTCTTTCCCTCCTTTTTTCCCTCCCCCCAACTTTTCCCGTCTACTTTACTGATCCTCATATGCCTTTACCTTTCCAAACTTCTGCATTATAATTACACATAAACGTGGGACTTATTGTGATGCAGTCACACAGGCAGATGGCATAATTGGGTCAATTTCATTCCTCTCTTCCTCCCTTTTCTCATCCTCCTTCCTCTCCCTTGATCCCCTTCCTCTGCTTTACTGTTCTCCCTTCAGTTTTCATGAGATCCCCCTTTTTTATTCCTTATTTATTTCTAGATTTGATATCAGAAAAAAAATTTTGACCCTTGACTTTAGCATTTGTGTGGTCTTGAGACAAAATATTTAGACTCTCTTAGATGGATATCCTTCACCTCTACGGTAAGAATCATGAATATTCACTACATGGTATGATTGAAGAGTGAAATTAAAAGAGATAATGCATGTAATTTTTCTCCTGCGGTTCCCATGACATAGCAATGAACATTTTGTAAGTATGAGCTTTTGTTCTTAAACGTCGCAATGCATCTGTCTTGCCTAGCTACTGTTTGTCAGTACCCCTCTTCACTGGGGCAGCCATGAAGGATGAAATTACAATCATCATGAATACAACATCTGAGTTGTTTCTTTTAACAGCATACAGGTCTTCAAACTAATGAAGCTCCCTATGGCTCCTTTCAGAGAATTGCTGCCAGGTGAAGGTTTCCAAAAGAGGAATCAGTGTGTGGACTATATACACAAGAGAAGGAAAGAGAAGGCACCACCAGGGGCTGGGGATGTGGCTCAAGCAGTAGCGCACTCGCTTGGCATGCGTGCGGCCCGGTTTCGATCCTCAGCACCACATACAAACAAAGATGTTGTGTACGCCAATAACTGAAAAATAAATATTGAAATTCTCTCTCAAAAAAAAAAAAAAGAGAGAGAAGGCACCACCATTAACTTCAAGTACAAAGCTTGTGCAGAGGTGCACCCTTGTAACTCAGGATTGATGGCTATAATTAGGCTCCCTCTCCAAGGCTTTTGGAGGGAGGTGTATTTAGTATGTACCCAAGGTCATAAACACCCTGGCTCAGTTTATGTACTCAAGGTCATAAACATTTTCTTGTGAGCATGTGTGCACTAATGTAACCTATTGGCACTGTGCCTTCTTTGTCTGGCCTGAATATAGAAAAAGGCCTATGGACATGGCCTGGGGGGAACGGCTGCTGCCACCTCTGAATAAGGCCTGTCTACTATCCCAACTGCACCTCGGATCTTCTTTCAACTGCCAGAACCCTGAACCTTGCTTCCTGGATAGGAGCCCCCCACATTGCAGCCAGCTATTGAGGATTCAGATGCAAGAATATTCTAAAAGGCAGGAAAAGCCTGGGAAATGCAGCAAGACCATACCTGGACATAAAAAATAAAAGGGGCTGGGAGGTAGCTTAGTGGAAAAGTGCCCCAGATTCAATCCCCAGGACCAGAAACACACACACAAGAATGTGTGAGATTGTGCTCTGGTGTCCCTGCTCTAGATTGGAGATGTATTTTATTAAAATCAGCATATTTAATGAACAAAATCTATAGTTGATGGATTTTATTACAAATATTTAAGCATTATACAAATCAGTCATCCTGGAAAAATTAAAAGATAAATTGATGATTTAAAAGTAAATGTTAAAAAAGAATAAGTATTATGAATTCCTGGTAATGTAAATTAATTCAGTACAGAAAAAAAAAAGTTATTTTATATTAATTTTATCTATGAAGGTGGGAAGAAGAGTCTTCTTTGAAAAAGGGATGCTGGGCTGAAGTGGGGGTGGTGATGGTAATTAGAGGAAGGAAGGAAGAGACATCTAGGCTGAGAGAAGAGAAGGTGTGGCTGTCCTATCAATGGAAAGCTGACACTGGGAGGGGTTAGGAGAGGCTGGTGTGGCGGAGAGCAGGGGATGAGGGTCAGCAGGGACAGAGTGTGTGAGGCCCACACTTTCATCTTTGAAAAGATTCAGCAGCTTATGATGCTCTTTTAACAGCAAGACAAAGAATCCTCAGACATGTAGAAACCAAGGAAAATTTTTTAACTCAATAAAAAGTGATCATTTAAAACCCACAGAATATAGGAAATCTACAATAAAATACTGTGATATTTGTGTTTACCTCATAAACATCCGTAGAGAATGTACTCCAACTTTGAACATTCAATATTTTCTTGAGATGAGATCAGAATTGTCCTGAGTACCACATCACAAATAATCACGACTGTAGCTGTGGCTACTGAAGTGCACTGAGAGTGACAATGACAGTCACCACAATCTGAGCTTCAGTGCAGATTCAGTGACATAATTAAGTCAGTCTGACAGCAGCATCGGTAGATTACAAAAGTCACATCAGAGCAAAACCTCATGCCGGAGGGATCTTAGTGAGCAGTTAGCAAATAAACGAATTGAAAGAGGAAATCTAATAGGGACCTGTCATCCAGGGAGGGAGTGGAGGAGATAGGGAGACTCTCCAGAAAGCACTGCCTTCAAGGAATGGCCATTTCAGACTCTTGCATTAAGGTTCAGAATTCCAGAGAGCAAGGAAAGAGGCAGAATGGGAGCCTGAAAAGATGATTCAGTGGAAAATAAAGTACCTTGCATGTGCAGGACCTGCGCCTTCATAGACTGACTACCCTGGGCTGTCCCAGGGTCACTGTCCTGGAGTACAGCCCAGTGCCCATCTTCTCTTTTCCCTTCTTGCTGCACCAGCCACACTGGACATGCTGACTCTCTCCAAGGGCTACCACCGGAGACATCCCTTCTGCACAGCCGGTTCCAGGGAGCCCACTTGCGTTTTCACAGAAGCTTGGAGCAGAGGAGTACATAAGGGAAGAGAAGGGCATGCTTAAAATTTCTACCATCTCAAGGGTTGGATTCTCAGCACTCCTCATTAAGTCTATTATTCTTGTGTCTTTGCAAGTAATTCAGCTCCCCTGGGTACAGAGTAGATAGCAATTAGAAAATTTTCAGTCAATATTGTGTGTGTGTGTGTGTGTGTGTGTGTGTGTGTGTGTGTGTGTGTGTTGGCAGAAAGAGGGCAAGAGGGATTGATCCCTTGCCAGGAAAATTCTTTTTTCTTTGGTTTGATTTAAAAATCACAAGGTGTCCCCTTAAGAATGTTTAATTTCTATCAGGAAGCAAACCCAAGAATCATTCCTCTGTGACGGATCTCCTCCAGAGAATCCGTGAAGTTTTTATGAACCACTGAGCATTCATAGTGTTAAATTCATGCTAATTATTAGAGTCCAAGTTAGTGAGAAAACTGTAAATAGAATTCTGAGTCAAAAGTGACTTTATCCCTACAATTGCAATACTTTATAAAAATTGTCATACATAGTATATGCACATCAAATATATAACCCTACCAATATAACTTTAAATTTTTTCCATTAAGCTTTCTCGTGTTCTTTATTTTAAATTTTTTTTTAATTTCGTTTTATATATTTTATGCTTTTTAAAGGATAAAGATGAAACATAAGACAGAATTTCTTTGAAGTGAGATAAATGTCCAACATTCAATCATTGGGATGTCTCCACATGTCTAGAATATACAAAAAAAAAAAAAAAAAAAAAAAAAACACTTTAAGCAGGTAAGATCACAATAAGTGAGTTATATACCATTAATGGTATTTAAGAAAGTCATCAAACTTATTTTGAAGACATCAAAAATAGATTATCAGCCCCTGCCACCAGTGCAGGAGCCCAGGCCCAGGTTAGGCCCAGGACTGTCTCCGCCAACCAACATACCCCCACAGAAGCCCAGGTCCAGGTCAGGCCCAGCACCAACCCCCCAGGCCCACCTGGGAGCCCAGGCCTATCCCACCTCCATCTCAGGACACTGCAGCCATTGCCATATCCCTCCCCATGCAGCAGCCTCCACCTTGCAACAACAGACAGGGCCTAGAATCAGCTGCATCTTGAAACAGGAAGATGTTTCCATTATAAGGCTCTTTCAGCCCCATCTCTGAAAGTGGTTGCAGCCATCTTGGGCCACCCCCACTGCCTACCTTGAGTTACCTCCCCTGTTGCCACCACCACCTGTAGTTGCAGTAGCATCCATCATGGGACACTGGCAGGATCTACAAGCCCAACACCAAGGTGAGACACAGATAATCTGCATGGACACTATAAGATTATAAGGTAGAAACTGTAATACCTCAGATCCTTACTGCAAGAAAGGAAGACACATACACAACATGAAAAAACAAGGGAGGAAAGTACCCCAAACAAACCAAGGTACTACAATAACAGAATCCACTGACAGCCCAGTAGATGAACTGTCAGATAAGGACTTTAGCACATAAAATGATCTGTTAATTAAAGAATGACCTAAAGGAGCAAGTACAGGCAAAAATTGGTCACTCTAACAGAGATAAGAAAGCTAATACAGGCAACTGTCAATCACACCAACAAAGAGATAAGGGAACAAATACACTTAGCAAAAAATTATTTCAAGAAAGAGAGAATCTGAAAAAAAATCAGGAAACCTTGAAATGAAGGAAACAGTAAATAAAATAAAAAACTCAATAGAAAGCATCACCAACAGACTAGATCACTTGGAAGACAGAATGTCAGATAATGAAGACAAAGTATACAATCTTGAAAATAAAGTTGATCACACAATGAAGATGATAAGAAACAAAGAAAAGAATATCCAAGAATTATGGGGTAGCATTAAAAAACCAAATCTAAGATTTATTGGGATAGAGAAAGGCACAGAGACTCAAAACCAAAGGAATGCACAATATCTTCAATGAGATAATATCAGAAAACTTCCCAAACATGAAGAATGAATTGGAAAATCAAGTATAAGAGGCCTATAGGACACCAAATGTACAAAATTACAGCAGAGCTACACCAAGGCACATTATGATGAAAATGCTTAGCATACAGAATAAGGATAGAATCTTAAAGGCTGCAAGAGAGAGGAATCAGATCATATATAGGGGATAGGTGGAGACCAATTCATATTTCAGCAGATTTTCAACCCAGACCCTCAAAGCCAGGAGATCCTGGAACAACATATACCAAGCTCTGAAAGAAAATGGATGGCAACTAAGAATCTTATATCCAGCAAAACTAAGCTTCAGATTTGATGATGAAATAAAAACCTTTCATGATTAAACAAAAGTTAAAAGAATTTACAGTAAGAAAGCCTGCACAATATCAGAGCATTCTCAGCAAAATATTCCAGAAGGAGGAAATGAAAAACAACAATGAAAATCAGCAAAGGGAGGAACTACACTAAATGAAAGGCTAATTAAAGGAGAAACCAAGTCAAGTTAAAAACCAAAAATAAACCAAAATGTCTGGGAATACAAATCATATTTCAATAAGAACCCTGAAGGTGAATGGCCTAAAGTCATGAATTAAAAGACATAGACTGAGAGATTGGATTTTTTTTAAAAAAGACCCAACAATATGCTGACTTCAAGGTACTCATCTCCCAGGAAAAGACATCCACAGACTAAAGGTGAAAAGGTGCGAAAAAATGTACCACTCACATGGACCATGTAAACAAGCAGGGGTTTCCATCCTCATATCAGATAAAGTGGACTTCAAAGCAAAGCTAAGGAAAAGGGATAAAGACGGACATTTCATACTGCTTAAGGGATTCATACATCAACAAGACATAACAATCATAAATATCTATGTCTCAAATAATGGAGCAACTATGTATGTCAGACAAACCCTTCTCAAATACAAGAACCAAATAGACCACAACTGGGTGATGTTAATACACTCTCTCACCACTGGATAGATTTTCCAAACAAAGAAACTAAAGAATTCAATAATGCAATCAATAATTTGGACTTAACAGACATACATAGAATATTCCATCCATCAAAGAGCAAATATACTTTCTTCTCAGAAGCACATGGATCCTTCTCCAAAATAGACCATATGTTATGCCACACAGCAAGTCTTATAAAATACAAAAAATAAATAGAAATATGACCCTGCATTCTATCAGACCATAATGGAATGAAATTAGAAATCAATGATAAAAGTAAAAAGAGAAGATACCCCACCACCTGGAGACCAAACGATATTCTATTGAATGATGCATGGATAACAGATGACATCAGGGAGGAGATAAAAAAAATTCTTAGAGGTAAATGAGAATTCCTGTACAACTATCAATATCTCTGGAACACTATGAAGGCACTGCTAATCCCAAAAGACCAGCTTATTGCATTAAGCTCATTCATTAAAAGAATAAAAAGTCAACAAATAAATGACCTAGAAAAAGAACAAACCAACATCAAAACTAGTAGAAGACAGGAAATAATTAAAATGTTCATAGCAGCTCAATTCACAATAGCTAAACTGTGGAACCAACCTAGATACCGTTCAATAGATGAATGTATAAACAAACTGTGGTATACACAATGGAATGTTACTCATCATTAAAAGAGAATAAAATTATAGCATTTGCAGGTAAATGAAGTTGGAGAATATCATGCTAAGCAAAGTAAGCCAATCCCAAAAGACCAAAAGCTGAATATTCTCTCTGGTAAGTGGAATGTTGATCCATAATGGGGGTGGGGGGAAAAGGCATGGGAAAAATGGAGCAACTCTGATTGGGCAAAGGAGAGGGAGGTGGGAGGGGGTATGGAGGCAGGAAAGATGGTAGAATGAGATGGACATCGTTACCCTAGGTACATGTATGACTGCACTTATGGTATGACGCTGCATCATGTACAACCAGAGAAATGAAAATTTGTGCTGAAATTGTGTACAATGAATCAAAATGCATTCTGCCATCATTTATACCTAATTAAAACAAATTAATTAATTAATAAAAATAGATTACCATGTGGTTCAGGAATCAGGAGTGATACGATACATTATTATTTTTTTAAAGACCATAGAGAAGGAAGTGAGTTTGCTTCTTTAAAGTGAATGAAATTGGGCTGGGGTTGTGGCTCAGTGGCAGGGCACTTGCCTAGCATGAGTGAGGCACTGGGTTTTGATCCTTAGCATCACATAAAAATAAATAAATAAAATAAAGGTATGGGTCCTCCAGCAACTAAAAAAATAATAATTAAAAAGTAAAGTGAATGAAATCACCTGCAATGTGTTGGAATTTTTTTTCCAGTGGTGGATATGAAACACAGAGCACTCTGCCACCAAGCTACATACCCAGTCCTTGGACGTACTTTTATTTAGAGCCTTATAGTTAAACATAATATGGGTTCATTTTGACAAAATCATAGATGCAAGAAATTTGACTTACTCCATTTCTGTCCCTGTCCTCACCCCACTTTCACTCCCTCCTTTCCTCTATTCTCCTTTCTCTACTCTTACAGATCTTCCTTTCCATGATTTATTCATTTTTGGTTGGTGGTTTTTACATATTCATAAAGGTGGAATTCCATGTGGTATATTTATATATGCATACAGCCTGATTTTGCTAAATTTATTCCACATTTCCTCTCCTTTCCTGTCCTTCCCTCTTTCTGTATCTCCTTTTATGCCACTGATCTCCCCTTTATCTTTTTGATATCCAATCCTCCACCTCCCCCCCCCTTTTCCTTTTATTTTTCACTACTTTCTGCATATGAGAGGAAATCACCCTTGGTTTTCTGAATCTGGCTTATTTCACTTAGCATGACGTCCTTCACTCCATCCATTCACCAGCAGACATAATTTCATTTTTTTCTAGCTGAGTAAAACTCTATTGTGTACATATACCACATTTTCTTAATCCATTGATCTATTGATGGGTATCTGGGCTGGCTGTGACTGTGCTGCTATAAACATGGGTATGCAGGTATCACTGTAGAAAGATGACTTTAATTCTTTAGAATAAATACCAAGGGGTGGGATATCTGGGTCATATGGTGGTTCCAAGCCTAGTTTCTGAGAAATCTCCATACTGCTTTTAAGTCAGGTTGTATGCATATATAAATATACCACATGGAATTCCACCTTTATGTATATGTAAAAAACACCAACCAAAAATAAATAAATCATGGAAAGGAAGATCTGCACTAATTTTCAGTCCCCCCAAAAATGTATGAGTGTACCTTTTCCTCCACATCCTCACCAACATTTATTATTATTTGTTTTCTTGATCACTACTACTCTGAGTGCTGTGAGATGAAATCTTAGGGTAGTTTTGATTTTCATTTTCCTGATGGCTACAGACATTGAACATTTCTTCATATATTTGTTGGCCATGTGTTTCTTCTTTTGAGAAATATCTGTTTAGGGGCTGGGGATTTAGCTCAGTTGTAGAATGCTTGCATTGCATGTTCATGAGTTCAATTGCCAGTGCCCCCCACACACACACACAAATATGTTTAGTTCTTTGACTCATTTTTTCAATCCCCTGTCAGAAGAGTAAATGGCAGATATTTTCTCCCATTCTGTATGCTCTCCACATTCTTTATTGTTTCCTTTGCTGGGCAGAAGCTTTTTAATTTAATGGCATCTCACTTGTTGATTCTTGGTTTTATTTCTTGAGTTTAAGGTCTCGTAAAGGAAGCTGGTACCTGCACCAACGGAGTGTTGCCCTATGTTTTATTCTATCAGTCCCAAAGCTTGTGGTGTAACTCCTAGGTCTTTGATCCACTTTTAATTGATTTTTGTGCAAAAAAGGGAGCTAGTTTCATTCCTCTACATATGAATGTTCAGTTTTCCCGGCACCATTTATTTAAAAGGCTTCTTTTCCAATTTATATTTTTGGCACCTTTATAAGTATCAGATGGCTCTAAGTATGTGGGTTCATCTCAGTGCCTTCTATTCCATTGGTCTTTGTGTCTGTTTTGATGATACCATGCTGTTTTGTTACTATAGCTCTGTAGCATAATCTGAGGTCAGGTCTTGTGCTGTCTCCTGCTTTGCTCTTCTTGCTCAGGATTGCTTTGGCTGTTCTGAGTCTCTTATTCTTCCAAATGAATTGAAGAGTACTTTTTTTTTTCCTAGTTCAATGAAGAATGCCATTGGTATTTTGATGCAGATTGATAAAATATTAGCAAATCGCATTTAAAAACACATCAAGTATGGGGAAAAAACACATCAAAAAGATAATACACGGTGATTAAGTGGGTTTCATCCCAGGGATGCATGGTTGGTTTGACATATGCTAATGAATAAATGTAATTCATCACATAAATAGAATTAAAGATGAGATTCATATAATCAGGTATGAGCAGGTGGACAGGACAGGCTGGCGCCCCTGCCCTGGCCTGCACCATTATCTGCACCAATTGGTGCAGGTCTCTGCTGCTCTTCTGCTCCTCTCTCTGTCCTGCCTAGTCCATCCTGGGCTCCCGCAGGCCCCATTCTTCAACACTGCCTGTGTTCCTATGGACAGACGCACAGACACCTGCAGGAAAGACATTACCAATCCTGTAACGAGGAGATTGTCTTCATATCTCACCTGAGAATCTGCACAAATTTGTCAGCTGGGCCCACAGCCATGGGACCATTTGCAGCCTCATTGCAAACCTGAAACACTTGCTTTCTGAAGGGTCCCCCAGGAACTTTCCTGAAATGTGGGGCTGCAGCGCTGGCCTCACTTATCACTGGCCACTCACTGCTGATTGCAGACCTGGGTCCCAAGAGTGGGGCTGTTTCTAGGATATCAGACGTTTTAACGCTGACGGTCCCAGTATTATCTGGCTGCCTTCTGAGACACAGACTGGCCCAGTTGAAAGACACCCTGGGAGACCAGTGAAAGCAAAGCTGGACAGTAACGGGACCAGAGACTCTCGTGACTCTTGTTACTGCAGTGAGTGAGCCTCTGAACTGGCGAAGCCGTGGAAGAGTAGGAAGATGGAACACCCTGCTCCATAGGGTCTGTGGGCCTCCTGTTACAGACGAGGACAGTGACTTTGAACCCTCTTTTAATCAGCGTTTTTCTTTTTTTTTTTTTTCCTTCTGTGGCCAAAAGACTTGACAAGGACAGTTAGAGGTGGAAAAGTTTATTTTCAGGGCTCCTGATTTCAGAGGTCTCAGTCTACAGAAGGGCGCCTGACTCCTCAGGGCCTGAGTGGGGCACGACATTGTGGCAGAAGCGTGTGAGGCCCAGGACACCACATCAGGAAGCAGAGAGGGAGCCTCCACTCTCCAGGGACAAAATATACACCCCTAAGGCCCGCCCCCACTGACCCACTCCTCCAGTCACCCCCTACCTGCCTCAGTTTCTGCTCAGTTAATCCCTGTTGGGATTAATTCACGGCTTAGGTTAGGGTTCTCCTAACAATCATTTCCTCTCTAAAATTTCTTGCTTTGTCTCACATATGAGCTGTTAGGTGACACCAAATATCTAAAAAATAACAGAACCCAAACCCAAAGGACTCAAAGCATTGCTCGAAAAGGCCTGAGATAGTCCCCTCTTCTCCCATTCAAGTTCCTAGGCACAGATGGTCCATGAATGAGGCAATTATCCACCATCAAGAACATCAAAACAGAAATTCCAGACTAGTATTACATTGTGGCAAATTCAGAGCTCACTGGAAGGGTAGGCGGACAAGCCCTGTCCTTGAAAAAGATGGCCAAATCCAAGTCTCCTCCTCACTCTGCCTCCTATGCAGGGTCTGCCACAAGCAAGGAGCTATATACACATGTCATGTCCATATCCCCCCTGAGATCTCTAGACCAGTCGCCCCAAAGACTGTTAGGGTACCTCTGGCTTCACCCAAAAGAAGACCCCCTGGTATCCAGGGCACCAACCAGCAGGTGGCCATGCAGATGCCTGTGAGCACAACTCAATTCTAACAAACAGATCAGTATCCCTTTGCCCTGCAGGATGAGCAAGTTGCCCCATCTGCCCAGCCAGGTCTCATCCCATGAGGTCGCCACCACCCCCCCCCAGTTAACCCAGAGCCAGAAGCAAGCTCCAGGCAGCAGCAGCCCCCAGTTGCTCCAAACACAACCACGGAGGCCACAGCACAGTGCACACCAGGTCCCTTTGGGGAGACTGAACAAGTGCTGAGAACTTTTGTCACCTTCAAGAGACTTCCTGGCCACCTTGCTCCATGTCACTTGCTGGGACCAGGACCATATCCTGAAGGGGAAGGCTTTTCCACCATCAGCAGCACCTTCAGCTCTTCTACCGAGAAGCTCAAGGAGAAGCTGTGGGTGCTGAGTAAGGCTGGGTACCCTGTGTCCCCTCTGGCCATACCGTCTACTTCTCCCTTTCTGATGAGGGCAGTGGCAGGCAGGTGTCGGGGGGAGACAGACCCATTAGCCTTCTGTCCACGGTGGCCACGTAGGACAGCCAAAACCTGAACAGGCAGGCGCTGCAGGAGCATGCATATCTGATGTCCAGCCACATGGAGCTGCTCAAAGACCCACAGAACCAGCCCTGCTATGCCCAGAAAGCCAGGGTCCAGCAGGAGAGTCAGGGCAGTTCCACGAGAGTGTGTCCTAGGGAAATCTACCAGGAGCACTCCAGGGACACAGTGTTCCCCTCTATGTGTACATCCACCGACGGCCACCCAAATGGAGGCCAAGTCCCCCTTCTAGCTGAGGGCAAAACAAGTCTGTCAAACCATGGAAGCTTCATTTTTAAAATTTTTTGTTTTGATTAGTTATACAAGACAGTAGAATGCATCTATGCCCTTTGATATATCACACATAGATGGGACATAATTTCTCTCTTTTTTTTTGAGAGAGTGAGAGAGGGGAGAGAGAGAGAGAGAGAGAGAGAGAGAGAGAGAATTTTTAATATTTATTTTTTAGTTTTCGGCGGACACAACATCTTTGTTGGTATGTGGTGCTGAGGATCGAACCCGGGCCGCACGCATGTCAGGCGAGCGAGCTACCTCTTGAGCCACATCCCCAGCCCCCATAATTTCTCATTTTTCTGAGTGTACATGTTGCAGAATCACATTGGTCATGCTGCCACATATATACATAGAGTAATAATGTCTGTTTCATTCCACTGTCTTTCCTATCTTCACATCTTCTCCCTTCCTCTCCCCTCAGTGTCCTCTACCTAATCTGTCTATTCTTCTCTAGTGCCCCCCCTTATTGTGAATTAGCATGCAGATATTAGAGAATATATTCCGCCTTTGGTTTGGTGGGATTGGCTTAGTTCACTTAGTATGATATTCTCCAACTCCATTCACTTACTAGCAAATGCCATAATTTCACCTTCCTGGGCTGCCATTTTCTTGCAACCCAGATGCCTTTCTAAAGTTAATGTTTCCTCAGTAGTAACCACGCCAAAGATTGTGTGGTCAGTCCTGACCCACAGGCAGCAGCCAGGTGGCCTGAGTCAGGGATAAAGGCTGAGCAGAACCTTGCTTTGCACGCCTGATTGCTATGCGTCTTCTGCACATGGGAGAAAAACTCTTGCCGAGCTAAATAGACTCCAGGTGTTTATACCTTCTCTCGGGGTTTCCAGAACTCCCCCACCCCTTAATTCCAACATACCTTAGAAGCAGGCCGCAGATGAGGGCAGAGTGTGGTCTGGGGAGCAGAGGATGGGACCGCAGTCCCTTCAGGTTGCAGGGTATTGTCCAAAGTTAGCCATGGTCAAGCAGGAAAACTGTGCCAACTTCACCTTCAGCTCATTTACTCAGGAAAGGGCACCCACAGCTGCAGCCAGTGAGCCTTCCCTGGGTGGAGGGCGGCTCCGCTCCTTCTCCTAGGCAAGAGCTCCCTCATGTGGCCGAGGCAGAGCCAGCAGCCGCCGACCTGCGGGTCTCCATCACTGAGGCCTGCTATCTCTCTGACTTGGAGTTTGCTTTTTCAATGAATGTAGATGAACCTGAATAACCAGATGTGTTATCCAAATGTGTGTCACCTTTGTTAAATCCTGTTATCCAAATGTGTGTCACCTTTGTTAAACACAATGCATAATTGCTGAGTACAAGAGTGAGGAAATTCATATTATCTAGTGCCTTCTTAGCACAGAAAAAAAAGAGAGAGAGAAAGGAAAAAAGGAAACTGTTTAAGTAGTCATTAAAAAGAAAAAAAACCCAGTAGCTTTAGAGTATTATGTACATTTTGTAGAATAACATTCACAATAAAGGGAGACAAATGAATTTGCATTCTTTACAAACTCATCTCAGGTATTTTTTTATAGCAACACAAGCAGTATAAAGAATAGGTTCTTGTCTATGCATGCCTGGGTGTATGTATTAACAGGAAACTCAATTACAGTTCTCAAGAAGGATCATACATGAAAGAAAGAGGAGATCTCAGAATCAACATTAGTGTAAGTAAAAAATCACTGGAGTAGAGGAGTTTCAGTTTAGGATTTCAAGACATGGAATCTGTAACAGCCAAGGTAAGGTAAGTTACGTTGTTGCAGAAAACAGTGTAAAATGTCACAGACTTAATGAAATCAAATCATTTCTTTCCCAGGAAAATTATCCACCAATCACAGAAAATGGACTGGGGAGTCCTTGTGTTTTAGCTCAACTTTCCAGATAAGTTTGATCTTATGATAATGTCCATATCAGCACATACTTCCTCAAACGCCAGCTAAATGGAAGAATATTAAGAACAATGAATGAGCTCTTAAATAGTTTAGCCTAGAAGTGCCAGCTGCTTTCCACTCATATTTCATTGAACAGAACAAAACACTTGGTCACCTGTAACTTCAAAGGAGAAAGGAAGGAACTGAAAATATAGCTCAGTTGGTAGAGTGATATTGCCTCGCATGCACAAGACTCTGGGTTCAAATCCCCAGCACCACTAAAAGAGACAGAGAGAGAGAGAGAGAGAGAGAGAGAGAGAGAGAGAGAGAGAGAGAGAGAAAGGAAATGCTATATCTGATAGGAGGGCCAGGTCAGAGCTCTGGGTTTCAAGCGTGCTTTGCCTACTTGTTTCCTCTTTAATCTTGTGAAAGACTTTTCGTTTTTCTTTGTGTGTGTGTTTGTGTGAATGTGAATGTATGTGCTCATTTGTTTTTATTTTCAATTTTCTCCCCTCTAAAAAGGTGATGGTAATCATTACTAATAGAACATGTTCATAAGATACTCAAAAGTAATTAATGCATGATTAATACATAATTACCGGTTATAATGTCAGCCAAAATTTAATATTTATTGCATTCATACTATATTCATACTATATGCAGTAAAACATTTACTGCTGATAACACATACATAAACAGCACAAATCACATGCAAACCCATAGAGCTGAATTAAGTAAACCATCTACATCTTAAGGATCTTAAGGAAACATTTACGGTAACAAAGCTACTTTAAGTGCTGCCAGTTCTGGTTAAAATTCAACAGTGTAGAGGTAAAACTGAAGAAAGTTTTTGGACAGTAGATCAGTCAGGGATGCCATTGAAGAAATTACGAGGAGATGTGTTGTTTAAAGGTGTGTGTAAACTAGAAAAAAAGAGTAAAGTCATAGAATTCTAGATTAAATGAAAGAACTAGATGTTTTGAGAGATTTGGAGGTAAGAATTTTGAAATTATTGTGATTTTTTCCCCAGTATGCACAAAACCTCTTATTCCTGAGGCCAATGAATGTCTCACAGATATGAAGCTCCTCTGCTGAGCATCCTCCCCAGAGCCCCCTTCACATCCTTGTTCCTCAGGCTGTAGATGAAGGGGTTCAGCATGGGGGTGACCACAGTGTACATCACGGAGGTCATCATGCTTCTCTGGGAAGAATGGATCACAGCAGAACTGAGGTAAGCCCCAAATCCTGTCCCATAGAACAAGGAGACCACACAGAGGTGAGACCCACACGTGGAAAAAGCTTTATACTTGCTAGCAAGGGAGGGCATCCTCATTAAGGAGGAGACTATACGACAGTAAGAGTAGAGAATCCCTGCCATGGGAAGTACACCCAGCAGGGCAGCCACCACATACATAAAGATGTTATTCACAAGGGTATCCGAGGTGGTCACTTTAAGAAGCTGAGCCAGTTCACAGAAGAAATGTGGGATTTCAGTGCCAGTGGAGAAGGTCAGTCGATTCAACAGCAGAATATGAACCAGGGAGACCCAGAACATGATGAGCCAAGACAGCAGCACCAGGAGGACACAGAGCCGGGGGTTCATGATGACTGTGTAGTTCAGGGGGTGGCAGATGGCCACAAAGCGGTCATAGGCCATCACAGTCAGTAAGAAATTTTCCATTCCAGCAAATGTATTTAAAAAATAGACCTGAGTCAGGCACTCTGTGTAGGAGATGTCTTTGTTCTGTGCCTGGATGTTCACCAGCAACTTTGGGACTGAGGTGGAGATGAAGCAGATGTCAACCAAGGACAGGTTGGAGAGGAAGAAGTACATGGGGGTGTGGAGGCGGGAGTCAGAGCTGACAGCCAGGATGATGAGCAGGTTCCCAAGCACTGTGACCAGGTATACATACAGGAAAAGCCCAAAATACAGCAGCTGCTGTTCAGGATCATCTGAGAGGCCCAGGAGGAGGAATTCTAACACACCTGTGTGGTTTTCTGCTTCCATATTGCTGGTGTACCTGCTGGGGAAGGAGCCCTGTTTTATGTTCAAATAATAGCCAACTGTCACCTTGGGTACTTATCTCTTTTCAATATCACCCTGAGATAGAGGCTCTTCATCCTGTATTGAATCCTGCCAAGGACTGATCAACTCAGCCAAGTAAGACACAATTTTCATTTTAATGTATACCATTTTTCTGGCTTTCTTTAATTTTATTTATGTTCTTATTTATTACTATTAGGTATTGAACCCAGGATCTCCTTACCACTGGGCTACACTCACAGCCTTTTTTATATTTTTTATTTTGAGATGTCTCTCTGACTTGCTGAGGCTGGCCTTGAGCATGTGATCCTTCTGCCTGAGCCTCCCAAGTGGCTTGGATTACAGGCAGGGGGCATCATGCCCAGCCTTGACTTCCCCTAATTTTGCAGAAATCTCTCTCTCTTTATCACTGACTTTCACTTGTTACAATTTTCCTAACGGAATCTATAGATGGAAACATTTCTTCTTTCCTAAGCCTTTCAAAGTGTCTGAAGAAATTTTATTAGTTTTTTTTGTTTTGAACCAGAAATTGGACCCAGGGGTGCTTAATCATTGAGCCACATCCCCAGCCCTTTTTTTAAATTTTCTTTTGAGACAAGGTCTTGCTAAGTTGCTTAAGGCCTTGCTAAATTGCTGAGGCTGGCTTTGAGCTTTTGATCTCCCTGCCTCAGCCTCCCAAGCTGCTGGGATTACAGGTGTGCACCCCCATGCCTGGCTCATCACCTCTTCTTGGTAATCTTTATTCATCTCATTCCTCCACAATAGTAAAGAAACATGGAGTTTCAGCAGAAGGAAACTTTATTCTGTCTTGACACTTTGTCAATTTATGACTTCCACAGCCTACACATTTTATTTGGAAATGAATAATTAGTACTATTACTATTTTTGTGATGTTTTAAAAATGCCTTGTGCATAGGGGGCTGGGGATGTGGCTCAAGCGGTAGCGCGCTCGCCTGGCATGCGTGTGGCCCGGGTTCGATCCTCAGCACCACATACCAACAAAGATGTTGTGTCCGCCGAGAACTAAAAAATAAATATTAAAAATTCTCTCTCTCTCTCTCCTCTCTCACTCTCTCTTTTAAAAAAAATGCCTTGTGCATATTAGTATCTCAAAATTGATTTTTCAGGTAAGCTGAGGTAAGCCCTCAATCCTGTCCCATAGAACAAGGAGACCATCACAGTCAGTAAGAAATGTGGATGTGGCTCAAGTGGTAGTGTGCTTGCCTAGCATGCCTGAGGCACTGGGTTCAATTCTCAGCACCACATAAAAGTAAGATAAAGATGTTGTGTCCACCTAAAACTAAAAAATAAATATTTAAAAAATGATTTTTCATTATTAACATTATAATTACTAAAATCCTCCTGTAAGATAATTATTTTGGATATATATCTTCCAGCTCTCCCATGGTATCAATGTGAGAGCAACATTTAGAAATTGGGTTTTGAGTCAGACTTCATTTAATAGAATTTTGGTTCATCACTGTGTTTGCTCTGTGATTGTGAGGAATTATTTAAGCTCTCTTAGATGTATATCATTCACTGCACAGTAGGAGTTGTAAATATTCACTCCATGTAAGATTGAGGAATGAAATTAAATAGGATAATGCATGTAATTGCCCTACTATGGCTCTGGGGACCTACAATGGGCATTTCATAAACATGAGCTAATGTTCTTTTATATATAAAATGTATATGTATTTATATTTTATATATGTACAGTAGATGATAACAATACCTTTATTTTATTTATTTTTATGTGGTACTGAGGATCGAACCAAGTGCCTCACACCTGCTAGACAAACACTCCACCACTGAGCTACAACCCCCAACCCCAGTTAGTGTTCTTAACATCACAAAGATAATCTGTCTTCATGAGTACCATTGTTCAGAATCCCCCTGAACAGGGGTCAGCCATGGAGGATGCAATTCTCATCAATATAAGTATCAGTCGTCTTATCTCCTGTAACTGTGCATAGAACTTGTATTGTCGCCAGATGACAAGCAGAGAGGCTTTGCTGTTTGTAAACAAAACCATCAATTATATTTTTTGACCATAAAGTGCTGATTTTAGTCCAAAGCCTCTCTGCTCAACAGCAGGACGCGGGGCACACTCTCACATGTGCCTTCTGTCTGAGAGGCTGGTGTTTCTTGGTTTCTTCCTTGTATTTATGGAGTCCCTGGGCTTGTCATCTGGCAACAATGCACCTCCCAGGAATTGGCCCAAAGAAGGGGTCGTAGGGAAGGTGACTGACTACAAGTGCTGTGCACCATTACAGGAGGTAAAACAATTATGATATTTATATTGATGAGAATTGCATCCTCCATGGCTGACCCCTGTTCAGGGGGATTCTGACCAATGGAATCCATGAAGACAGATTATCTTTGTGATGTTAAGAACACTAACTGGGGTCTGGGGTGGTGGCTCAGTGGTAGAACGCTTGTCTAGCACATGTGAGGCACTTGGTTCAATCCTCACCACTGCAAAAAATAAATAAATAGAAGATGGCGGCGAAGGGAGTGCATCACCCCAGTGCGCCGCGTCACTGTGCGGGAGAAAGACGAGGTGAAACAGCTGAAGGCTATCTTGTTGGGAATTTCCAGTGAAATTGAGGTGCTCCAGAATCTAGTGGACGGATTTCCATCGCAAAGTTCGGCTGCGGGGGCTCGGTCGTGGGCAATTTCTCCGCACGGAGGGTCGCATTGCCTGATCGGCGGACCGCCCCGCAGCTGGAGTCTGCGGCGCGCGCTGGGAAGCGGCGAGGTGCCGGAGCGGGGGTGCAGCAATGCGGATTCTGGGGGCTCCTGCCAGTGGTGCAATGGCCATGCTTAGTGCTGAGTTCTGGCTTTGAGACAGAGGAGAGAAGCGGTCCAGCTCGGTTCTCAACACCGGTCGGACCACGGAGGAGGACAGCAGCCACCATCTTGGAGAGCTGATGTAATCATCCCTGTTTTCTACTGATCTCAGCTCATTCAGCTACGGAACAGGTGATTTCAGGCTGGTATTTGCCTGCGTCTCGCAGACAGATCGCTCAGGCTCGGGGCTGGAGAACCTGTGGAGAATACTCCTTGGAGCTCGCTCCTGGCAAGGCATGCGCCGGGCTCTGAGCGGCCGGATTCTGGTTCCCGGGGCCGCTTTGGCCCAGGGCTGGGGAACCTGCGGAGACTGCGCGTTGAGGCCAGCTCCAAGTGGAGCATGCGCTGAGCTCGGGGCGGCTGGGTTCTGACTCCCGGAACAGTTTTAGCCCAGGGCTGGGGAGCCCGCGGGGACTGCGTCTTTGAGCCTGCTCCCAGCGGAGCGTGCACCGAGCTCGGAGAGCTTGGAGCGGCCAGGCTCTGGCTCCCGGAGCTGCTTTGGCCTGGGGCTGGGGAACCCGCGGGGGTCGCTCCTTGGAGCCTGCTCCTAGCAGAGCGTGTGCCAGGATCGGAGAGGCTGGGTTCTGGCTCCCGAAGCTGCTTTGGCCCAGGGCTGGGGAACCTGCGGTGACTGCTTCTCGGTCCGGGTCCTGCTGGGTGCTGTGGGGGCCAGGGGGCAGAGTGGAGCTGCCGCCTGCGCCCAGAGCAGGCTAAGTGACCCGCCGGTGTGGTATAACAACACCCCAACTGCAGCTGGGGCCGAAGAGAGTAGCCGCCCACGCCTACAACAGGACCAGCGACCCGACGGCGCGGTAGCCAAGTCACCCCATTTGGAGTAGGGGCTGTGCAGAGCTGCTGTCTGAGCCTGCAAGGTAGGCAGACCTGCGACCCACCGGCGGGACAGGCCCGGTAGCCTGCCAGTGTGGTGGATACGTAGCACCGAGGCAGTCACGTCACACTGGTTGGAGTGGAGGTGGAGCAGAGCCGCCGCCCGTGTCCGGAAAAGGCCCAGCGACCCGTTGGAGAGGCAGTCAGGTACCCCCATTGGGAGTGGGGGCTGAGCAGAACTGCCGCCCGAGCCCGAAAGGTAGGCAGACCTGCGACCCACCGGCAGAACAGGCCTAGAGGCCTGCCAGCGTGGTAGACACGTCACACCAATTGGAGTAGGGGCCGAGCAGAGCCGCCGCCCACATCTGGATGAAGACCAACTACCCGAGGGCATGGTAGTTACGTCACCACAATTGGAGTGGGGGCAGAGCAGAGCCACCACCCGTGCCCGCAGGGTGGGCAGACCTGCGACCGACCAGCGTGGTAGACAGATCACCCTAATTAGAGGAGGAGCACAGCCACTACCCACCCTGCAAGGGAGATTTCCCAACTATACAAGAGCAATATAAATAAATAGGGGGAAAATTTCAAAAACACAACAGTTTCACCAAGCAGAAAGAAACACGAGCAGTATGAAAAGACAAGGAAAGAAAGACCACAAGCAATGCAGGTCAACTCAACTTTAGAAGAGGTAATAGCTGCAACAGATGGAATGTCAGATAAAGAGTTCAGGATATACATGCTTCAGATGATCTGGAGTCTCAAGGAAGACATGAGACAGCAAAATCAGACAATGAAAGATCATTTTGATAAGGAACTACATAAACAAATCCAGGAAGTAAAAGATCAATTTCACAGGGAGATAGAGGTAATAAAAACCAAACAAATAGAAATCCTAGAAATGCAGGAAGCAATAAACCAACTTAAAAACTCAATTGAGAATACTACCAGCAGAGTAGATCACTTAGAGGATAGAACATCAGACAATGAAAACAAAGTATTTCAACTTGAAAAGAACATAGACAGCTCAGCAAGTCTGCTAAGAAACCATGAGCAGAACATCCAAGAAATATGGGATAACATTAAAAGACCAAACTTAAGAGTCATTGGGATACAGGAAGGCACAGAGCTCCAAACCAAAGGATTAAACAATCTATTCAATGAAATAATAGGAGAAAACTTCCCAGACTTGAAGAATGAGACAGAATCCCAAATCCTAGAAGCCTACAGGATGCCAAATGTGCAAAATCATAAGAGATCCACACCTAGACACATTATAATGAAGATGTCCAACATACAGAATAAGGAGAGAATTTTAAAAGCTACAAGAGAAAGGAAGCAGATTACATTTAGGGGTAAACCAATCAGGATAACAGCTGATCTCTCAACACAGACTCTGAAAGCTAGAAGATCCTGGAATAACATATTTCAAACACTGAAAGAAAATGGGTTCCAACCAAGAATCGTGTATCCGGTGAAATTAAGCTTCAGGATGGAAGATAAAATTAAAACTTTCCACAATAAACAAAAGTTAAAAGAATTTGCAGCTAGAAAACCATCTCTTCAAAAAATCCTTGGCAAAACATTACAGGAAGAGGAAATGGAAAATAACATCAAAAACCGACAGTGGGAGGTAGGACAGTAAAGGGGGGAAAATAATCAAAGAGGAAAACAAATCAGGTTTAGTAACATTAATAAACAAATATGGCTGGAAGAACAAACCATATCTCAATAATAACCCTAAATGTTAATGGCTTAAACTCACCAATTAAGAGACACAGGCTAGTTGAATGGATCACAAAACAAGACCCAACAATATGCTGCCTACAGGAGACGCTTCTCAGAGGAGGATATACAAACAATCAATAAGTACATGAAAAAATGCTCACCATCGCTAGCAGTCAGAGAAATGCAAATCAAAACCACCCTAAGATACCATCTCACTACAGTAAGATTGGCAGCCATTATGAAGTCCAACAACAATAAGTGCTGGAGAGGATGCGGGGAAAAGGGTACACTTGTTCATTGTTGGTGGGACTGCAAATTGGTGCAGCCAATTTGGAAAGCAGTATGGAGATTTCTTGGAAAGCTGGGAATGGAACCACCATTTGACCCAGCTATTCCCCTTCTCGGTCTATTCCCTAAAGACCTAATAAGAGCATGCTACAGGGATACTGCTACATTGATGTTCATAGCAGCACAATTCACGATAGCAAGATTGTGGAACCAACCTAGATGCCCTTCAATAGATGAATGGATTAAAAAAATGTGGCATTTATACACAATGGAGTATTACTCTGTATTAAAAAATGACAAAATCATAGAATTTGGAGGGAAATGGATGGCATTAGAGCAGATTATGCTAAGCGAAGCTAGCCAATCCTTAAAAAACAAATGCCAAATGACTTCTTTGATATAAGGGTAGTAACCAAGGACAGGTTAGGGACGAAGAGCTTGAGAAGAAGATTAACATTAAACAGGGATGAGATGTGGGAGGGAAAGGGAGTGAGAAGGGAAATCGCATGGAAATGGAAGGTGATCCTCAGGGTAATACAAAATTACATATAAGAGGAAAGGAGGGGTAAGAGAAGAATAATACAAGTGAAGAAATGATTTACAGTAGAAGGGGTAGAGAGAGAAAAGGGGAGGGGAGGGGAGGGGAGAGAAGGGGGGATAGTAGAGAATAGGGTAGACAGCAGAATACATCAGACACTAGAATGGCAATATGTAAATCAATGGAAGTGTAACTGATGTAATACAGCAATCTGTATACGGGGGGAAAAATGGGAGTTCATAACCCACTTGAATCAAACTGTGAAATATGATATATTAAGAACTATGGGAAAAAGATGGTGGCGGAAAGTGAGTAAGCCGCTCCGTGCTCCGCGCCGCCGCGCCCGCAGCATATGTTGCCGTGTCTTAAAAGCTGAAGTAAATATCATTAAAGGAGATCTGTCAACAAAGACTCAGCACCGTGTCAAGAAAGGGGCCTAGGTGGAGTGAATCCGCCATGACTCCAGCCAAGGTGGAGTGAGTCCATCACAACTTCAGCGCAAGCAGTAAGGCTGCAGCCCCCGAGCTGCCCGGCTCCCTCGGCCCCTTCTCCTTCTCCTCTCTGCCTTTCCACTTTGCTTCTCCCCCCCCCGTCTCTCCTCCCACGCTCAGTCCCTAATTCTAGATCTCAATTTCTTTCCCCCAGCCCGCCCACTCTCCCGCGTGTCCAGTACCCGGCCTTCGCGGGCCCCGAGGCGCTACCTCCCCTCCCCCTGCCTGCACCCCCTCCCCGGGGGTCCCAAAGGCCACAGCTGGGCCGCCACCGCATCGCCGCCGCCGCCGCCACCACCGCTTCCCGCGGAGCACCATAGAGCAGACTCTTCACCGCGCGAGTGAGCTGCCGAGTTAAATGGAACAGCTGATAAGATGAGTGACAATTTAAAATCTAAGTGATCCAACATGGCGGCGGACGCGGAGAGATCATGTCTCTAACCCCTTCAGCTGTGCGAGCATAGGGAGAAGTAAACTGTCAAAATACTGTTCGCTCAGGACCACTAGGAACTGTTGAGCTCAAGGGGATCCCGGGCGAACAGTCTGCCCCTCTCAGAACACACTGAGCCCGGATTGGGCTGCATTCTAGTTCTGGTTCGCCTGCTTCACCACTAATGATCACGCTGAAATAACTAGTCGGCCCACCTGAACTCAAAGAGGTAAAAGCCAACTGAGCACGATAGTCAGACCCAGGGTATCCCTCTGCTGACAACAGAGGTCCCTTGGACCAGCTACCAGGGGAGTTGCTACCTTAGGGCAAACAAATTCGCTGGGGATCCTCAGCCCCAAGCCCTACAAAATTAGGGTCTAAGGGAGGCAAACAGAAAGGGTGTGCCCAGGCATCCATGGAAACAGGGCTCCCAGGAGCAGCAGACCCGGCGTGTAGCCAGTATTGTGGTGAGCGTCACAGGTGAGTGGGGCCTGGCTTGAGGAACCACAAGAGAAGGCCCTAGGCACTCAGGATTGGAGACCCGCACAGTCTGGGAAGAAGAGCTGAGGCACAGTGATTGGTTCCAACCCATCAAGAAGAGAAGCCTGACCCAGTTCCCACCTACTGGAAGAGAAGTTAATTGAGCTCTATGACCACATTTATTATTATTATTATTATTTTTAATGATTATTATTGGTATTTTTTTAATTTTATTTTCACTTTTTGTTGTTGATGTTGTTGTTGTTCTTCAACTTTCTTATTAATGGTTTCAATTTTTTAATTATTTTTATTCTATTATTATTACTATTATTTTTTAAACTTTAATTTCCATTTGTATATTATCATTATAATTTTTTGTTGTTTTAAATTTTTATTTTTTCGTTTTTTCTTTCTTTCTTTTCACTTTTTTCTTTTGTCTTTTCATTTCTTTTCAATTTTCTTATTCCCCCTTTCTTGAATTCTACCTGCCTACACTCACTCTCTTTAGTGACTTCTTCCCTTCCCTTCTAATACCTCTCCTCCCAAGCATCAAATAAATTTATAAGAGTAAACAGTAACTCAGCAGTCAAACAGAACAAGAAGTATCATGAGCATAAAAAAGCAAGGAAGAAAAGGAGTACAAACAATAAAGGACAGCCTAAATATTCAGGAGGACCTGGAGTCATCAGAAAAATGGCCATATAAAGAACTCAAGGAACACCTTAGACAGATGGAAAGGAACCTTAAAGATCACATTGAAAATGAATTACATAAACAGATAAAAGAAGAAGTTAAGCATCTTTATCAGGAGATAGAGATTATAAAAAAATCAAACAATAATTCTAGAAATGAAGGAAACGATAAACCAAATTAAAAACTCAATCGAGAGTATCACTAACAGAGTGGAGCAAGTAGAAGCCAGAACATCAGATAATGAAGACAAAATATATCATCTTGAAAAGAGTCTAGCCAACTCAGATAGGCTGGTAAAAAATCATGAGAAAAACATCCAAGAGATTTGGGATAACTTAAAAAAACCAAACTTACGAGTCATCAGGATAGAGGAAGGCACAGAGATTCATGCCAAGGGAATGAGTACCTTGATGAATGAAATAATTACATAAAACTTTCCAGAAATAAAAAAGGAAACAGATATACAAATTGTAGATGCATACAGAACACCGAGCACACAAAATCACAGTAGACCAACGCCAAGACACATTGTTATGAAGATATCCAATATACAGAACAAAGAGAAAATATTAAAAGCTACAAGAGAAAAGAGGCAGATTACATTTAGGGGTAAACCAATAAGGTTAACAACGGATTTTTCATCACAGACGCTGAAAGCGAGAAGATCCTGGAACAACGTATTTCAAACACTGAAAGACAATGGATGCCAACCAAGAATTCTGTATCCAGCAAAATTAAGCTTCAGATACGACAACGAAATAAAAATCTTTCATGATAAACAAAAGCTAAAAGAATTTGTAGCCAGAAAACCAGCATTGCAAAGCGTCTTGAGCAAAACTCTACACGAGGAAGAAATGAAAAACAATAACCAAAACCATCAGTGGGAAGTGCCTCGGTAAAGACAGAGGATGGGGGGAAAGCTAATCATGGAGACACAAACTAAATTAGAAAAAAAAAGAGATAAATAATCAAACATGGCAGGAAGTACAAACCATATATCAATAGTAACTCTAAACGTTAATGGCTTAAACTCTCCAATAAAGCGACATAGGCTGGTAACATGGATTAAAAAAACAAATCCAACAATATGCTGCCTCCAGGAGACACATCTGATTGGAAGAGACATACACAGGCTGAAGGTGAAAGGATGGGAAAAAATATACCACGCACACAGTTCTCGTAAGCAAGCAGGGGTGGCCATCCTCATATCGAATAAAATCGACTTCAAGACTAAGTTAATCAAAAGAGATAAGAAAGGACATTATATACTGTAAAAAGGAACCATTCACCAACAAGACATAACAATTATCAATATTTATGCACCAAATAATGGCGCTGCGACGTTCATAAAACAAACTCTCCTCAAGTTCAAGAATCAAATAGACCACAACACAATAATTATGGGTGACTTCACCACACCTCTCTCACCATTGGACAGATCCTCCAAACAAAAGTTGAATAAAGAAACTATTGACCTCAATATCACAATCAATAACCTAGACTTAACTGACATATATAGAATATATCAACCATCATCAAATGGATATATTTTTTTCTCAGCAGCACATGGATCCTTCTCAAAAATAGACCATATATTATGCCATAGGGCAACCCTCAGTAAATATAAAGGGGTAGAGATAATACTATGCACTTTATCAGATCATAATGGAATGAAACTGGAAATCAATGATAAAAGAAGGAAGGAAAAATCATACATCACATGGATGATGAACAATACGTTACTGAATGATCAATGGGTTACAGAAGAGATAAAGGAGGAAATCAAAAAAATTCTTAGAGATAAATGAAAATACAGACACAACATATCGGAATCTATGGGACACAATGAAAGCAGTTTTAAGAGGGAAATTCATCGCCTGGAGGTCATTCCTCAAAAAAAGGAAAAACCAACAAATAAATGAGCTCACACTTCATCTCAAAGCCCTAGAAAAGGAATAGCAAAACAACAGCAAATGTAGCAGAAGGCAAGAATTAATTAAAATCAGAGCAGAAATCAATGAAATTGAAACAAAAGAAACTATTGAAAAAATTAACAAAACAAAAAGTTGGTTCTTTGAAAAAATAAATCAGATCGACAGACCCCTAGCCATACTAATGAAGAGAAGAAGAGAGAGAACTCAAATTACTAACATACAGGATGAAAAAGGCAATATTACAACAGACGCTACAGAAATACAGAAGACAATTAGAAATTATTTTGAAAACCTATATTCCAATAAAATAGAAGATAGTGAAGACATTGATAAATTCCTTAAGTCATATGATTTGCCCAGACTGAGTCAGGAGGATACTCACAACTTAAACAGACAAATATCAATAGATGAAATAGAAGAAGCAATCAAAAGACTTCCAACCAAGAAAAGCCCAGGACCGGATAGGTATACAGCGGAGTTTTACAAAACCTTTAAAGAAGAATTAATACCAATACTTTTCAAGTTATTTCAGGAAATAGAAAAAGAGGGAGCTCTGCCAAATTCATTCTATGAGGCCAACATCACCCTGATTCCGAAACCAGACAAAGACACCTCAAAGAAAGAAAACTACAGACCAATATCTCTGATGAACCTAGATGCAAAAATCCTCAATAAAATTCTGGCGAATCGGATACAAAGGCACATCAAAAAAAATTGTGCACCATGATCAAGTAGGATTCATCCCTGGGATGCAAGGATGGTTCAACATACGGAAATCAATAAATGTTATTCACCACATCAATAGACTTAAAGATAAGAACCATATGATCATCTCGATAGACGCAGAAAAAGCATTTGACAAAGTACAGCATCCCTTTATGTTCAAAACATTAGAAAAACTAGGGATAACAGGAACTTACCTCGACATTGTAAAAGCTATCTATGCTAAGCCTCAGGCTAGCATCATTCTGAATGGAGAAAAATTGAAGGCATTCCCTCTAAAATCTGGAACAAGACAGGGATGCCCCCTATCACCACTTCTATTCAATATAGTTCTCGAAACACTGGCCAGAGCAATTAGACAGACGAAAGAAATTAAAGGCATAAAAATTGGAAAAGAAGAACTTAAATTATCACTATTTGCAGATGACATGATTCTATACCTAGAAGACCCAAAAGGGTCTACAAAGAAATTACTAGAACTAATAAATGAATTCAGCAAAGTGGCAGGATATAAAATCAACACGCATAAATCAAAGGCATTTCTGTATATCAGCGACAAAACTTCTGAAACGGAAATGAGGAAAAACACTCCATTCACAATATCCTCAAAAAAATAAAATACTTGGGAATCAACCTAACAAAAGAGGTGAAAGACCTATACAATGAAAACTACAGAAACCTAAAGAGAGAAATAGAAGAGGATCTTAGAAGATGGAAAAATATACTTTGTTCATGGATAGGCAGAACTAACATCATCAAAATGGCGATATTACCAAAAGTTCTCTATAAGTTCAATGCAATGCCAATCAAAATCCCAACAGCATTTCTTGTAGAAATATATAAAACAATCATGAAATTCATATGGAATAATAAAAGACCCAGAATAGCAAAAACAATGCTAAGCAGGAAGTGTGAATCAAGTGGTATAGCGATACCAGACTTCAAACTACACTACAGAGCAATAGTAACAAAAACAGCATGGTACTGGTACCAAAACAGGCGGGTGGACCAATGGTACAGAATAGAGGACACAGTAACCAATCCACAAAACTACAACTATCTTATATTTTATAAAGGAGCTAAAAACATGCAATGGAGAAAGGATAGCATCTTCAACAAATGGTGTTGGGAAAACTGGAAATCCATATGCAACAAAATGAAACTGAATCCCCTCCTCTTGCCATGCACAAAAGTCAACTCCAAGTGGATCAAGGAGCTAGATATCAAATCAGAGACTCTCCGACTGATAGAAGAAAAAGTAGGCTCCAATCTACAGATTGTGGGGTCGGGCTCAAAATTCCTTAAGAGGACACCCATAGCACAAGAGTTAATAACAAGAATAAACAAATGGGACTTTCTTAAACTGAAAAGTTTTTTCTCAGCAAGAGAAACAATAAGAGAGGTAAATAGGGAGCCTACATCCTGGGAACAAATTTTTACTCCTCACACTTCAGATAGAGCCCTAATATCCAGAGTATACAAAGAACTCAAAAAATTAGACAATAAGAAAACAAATAACCCAATCAACAAATGGGCCAAGGACATGAACAAACACTTCACAGAGGAGGACATACAATTAATCAACAAGTACATGAAAAAATGCTCACCATCTCTAGCAGTCAGAGAAATGCAAATCAAAACCACCCTAAGATACCACCTTACCCCAGTAAGATTGGCAGCCACTATGAAGTCAAACAACAACAAGTGCTGGCGAGGATGTGGAGAAAAGGGTACTCTTATACACTGCTGGTGGGACTGCAAACGGGTGCGGCCAATTTGGAAAGCAGTATGGAGATTCCTGGGAAAGCTGGGAATGGAACCACCATTTGACCCAGGTATTGCCCTTCTCGGACTATTTCCTGAAGACCTTAAAAGAGCACATTACAGGGATACTGCCACATCGTTGTTCATAGCAGCACAATTCACAATTGCTAGACTGTGGAATCAACCCAGATGCCCTTCAATAGATGAATGGATAAAAGAAATGTGGCATCTATACACAATGGAGTATTACTCAGCACTAAAAAATGACAAAATCACGGAATTTGCAGGGAAATGGATGGCACTAGAGCAGATTATGCTTAGTGAAGCTAGCCAATCCCTAAAAAACAAATACCAAATGTCTCCTTTGATATAATGAGAGCAACTAAGAACAGAACAGGGAGGAAGAGCAGGAAGAAAAGATTAATATTAAACAGAGACATGAGGTGGGAGGGAAAGGGAGAAAAAAAGGGAAATCACATGGAAATGGAGGGAGACCCTCATTGTTATACAAAATTACATATAAGAGGTTATGAGGGGAATGGGATAACAAACATGGAGGGAAATGAATTACAGTAGATGGGGTAGAGAGAGAAGATGGGAGAGGAGGGGAGGGGGGATAGTAGAGGATAGGAAAGGTAGCAGAATACAACAGTCACTAATATGGCAGTATGTAAAAATGTGATGTGTAACCGATGTGATTCTGCAATCTGTATTTGGGGTAAAAATGGGAGTTCATAACCCAATTGATTCTAATGTATGAAATATGATATGTCAAGAGCTTTGTAATGTTGTGAACAACCAATAAAAAAAAAGAACTATGTAATGTTTTGAACGACCAACAATAAAAATAAATAAATAAATAAATGATAAATAAATAAATAAATAAATGATAAATAAATAAATAAATAAAAGTTATTGTGCTCATCTACAACTAATATGTATAAACCAAATCACCCTAGAAACATTAAGTGACAAAATTACAATTTAAGCATCACTGTTTATATCTAGGCCTGGTGGCTCATGCCTATAATCCCAACAGCTCAGGAGACTGAGGGAGGAGGATTGCAAGTTCAAAGCCCAGCCTCAGTAACTTGGGGAGGCCATAAGCAACTTAAAGAGACCCTGTTTCAAAATAAAAAAGGGCTGGGGATGTGGCTCAGTGACTGAGTGCCCTGGGTTCAATTCCTGGTACAAAACAGACAAACAAAAAAACTGCTTACGATGAGTAAGAATTATGAAACCTGAGGATGTTAACTATTTCAAGATAGGAAAAAAATCCTTGAAGACCAATGTAGTCCATGAAGGTGGGAGGAGGTGCTCTCTGAAATGGGAATGCTTGGGCAAGGAGAGGAAGGACCAGGGACTGCTCACTGGGGAGTGTAAGTGAGGGAGGAACTTTCTAGTATAAGAGGATAAGTGTCTGCCCAACTAGATGGCCAGCTGGTATAGGAGGGGTGCAGTGGCCAGTGGAGTGGCCAGTGGATGGAGCAGGGTGGGCTTCTGGAGGGACAGAGTGTGAGGCCCACAGTCCAGCTGCCTGGGGACCTCCCTGAGGTCCCTCACACATGGGTAAAGCTGTATTGATTTGTGGATAAGAGGTTGAGACCGTTTTGTTCGTTTTTCTACCCAGAGGCATATATATGGTGCCTGTCACCTGGCAGGTGCTTGACAAGTACAGATGCGGGCTGCGTAACAGACTGAGATCTGTGATCTTGAGAAAGTTACTTAAGCTCATGTCAACAACAACACAAAAAAGAAATAGATGAATGAAGAGAACTCAAAACGATAATCACAATAAAAAAAAATGACTCTGAGGAGATTTAGCAGCCATTACGGTTTTTATCAGCCAGGCCAGAGAATCCTCCAGCATGAGCAAACCAGGGTCAAGTTATTAAGACAATAAAAATGATCATAGCAAACATGAAATGCTGGGGTGGAGTACTGTAATATTTGGGTTCAGTTAATGAATATGCCAAGAAAATATACTCCAACATTAATCAGGCAGTATTCTCCTGAGATGAGGTCAGAATAGGCACAAATAGCAAACATCAGAAAAGGTCATATTATTGTATTATGTGGTGGCCACTGAAGTGAGCAGAAAGGAGAATGGCAGCAACCATCATGTGGGACTATTCAGCAATGTCATTAAGTCAGGATTGACAGCAAATGTAGGTAGAGTACAAAAGAAAAATCACATTAAGAACCTATAAGACAGTATCTCATGCAGAATGGATGGATCTTCAGTGAGTAATTAGGAAATATATGATTTGGTATGGAAATCTAATAGGAGCCTATAATTCACGGGAGAGAGTAGAAAAGATACGGAATGGCCGCTTCTGACCTATTGAAAAGGGTTCTGAATACCAGAAAGCAAGGAAAGGAAGCAGAATGAGAGTTTGAAAAGATGATTCAGAGGAAAATAAAGTACCTTGCAAAGTGCAGGACCTTCATCTTCATAGACTGACTACACGGGGCTGTCCCAGGGTCATTGTCCTGGAGTACAGCCCAGGGCCCACCTTCCTCTTTTCCTTTTTTTGCTCCACCAGCCGCCCTGGAAATGCTGACTCTCTCCAAGACTCTCACTGGAGACATCCCTCTGCACAGCCACTTGGGTTTTCACAGAGAGTTGGAGCGGAGAAGTGTAAGACAGGGGATAGAAGGCATGCTTAAAGAGGTGGATTCTCAGTGCTCCTCATTAAATAAATTATTCTTTTATCTTTGCAGTTGCATGTAATTCAACTCCCCTGGGCCACGGAGCAGAAAACAGAAAGAAAAACTTTCAGTCAGTATTGTATGTATGTATGCAGCAAGAGGGTGAGGTGGATCATTTCCTCCAAGGAAAACAACAGTTTTCTTTGCTTTAATTTAAATGTCACAAGGTGTTCCCTGTGGAATGTTTGTTTTCTACATGGACCCAAAGTCAAGAATCAGTCCTCTGTGAAGTGCTTCCTCTAAAGAATCTTTCAGGTTAGGGATATAGCTCGGTTGGTAGAGTGCTTGCCTTGCATGCACAAGGCCCTGGGTTCAATCCTCGGCACCACCAAAGGAAAAAAAAGAAAAGAATCTTTGACAGTTTTATAAACCATTTGGTGTTTGCAATGGTAAATTCATGATAATTAAAAGTGTCAAGGTGGAGAGAGAGGTACTTTGAAGTAGGGTTATGATCAAACATCACTGTGGGGAGTCCTCTGTGAGCTATTTGAGGGGTCTTTGCTCTGTACTGAGCCATGGAGACTTAGGTGTTTTTCCTTAGGACTATCCCAGCTCTCCTGTGCGCATCAGATTGCCCAAGGCAGGAGACCTCTGTCCTCCCTGTACTAGGGGAACAGCTCCTGCAGCTCCAGAATTGGGCATAACCTGTTGGGCATAACCCCACCCCCTACCTTATTTGGCAAAGATCATTCCATGGAAAACCTTTGATGTTCCCCCATATAAAGAAAAAAATTGTGGGCTCCATCTCTCTTTTTCTAGTGTAGAAACTCCATCCTTTTTTTTTATAAAATTAATTCCAAGTTTTATTAAGGATTTCAAATTACAAATATTTCAAATTTCTAGAATGGAATAGAACCACTTTAGAACTGACGAAATGGCATAAATGAACACTGACATTCCCTGAAACTCCAATTTGATAAAGAAAACAATTCCTGTGCAGATGACACTGATTATTTAAAGATGAAGTATTACTATCTTTTCACTTTGGCATAGCTGTTTCTTAAAGGAATAAAACAAAAATAGTGATTTTGTTGCTTCTTTCAATTCATTAAAAATGGGATTCTATCTTTAGGTCAAAATTTTTAAATTCAGAAAAAGCTTGTATTTAGATTGTGGTTAGAAAAAAAAATCACAGTCTATCTAAGTCAAAGCAATCAAAATCATTTTGAAAATGAAGAAAAAAATTATTATAATTGGTTAAGGATTTCCAGTAGTTAGTTAAAAATCTCAGGAAAAGGCATGGATAATTCTATGCAAATAATAAAATGCCTTCACATTCTAAAACCTTAATACTAAATTTTCAAAAGAAAACTATCACTTCTAAAAGTGAACTCAATGTAATTTTATTAACAGCAGAAATTCAAACTCTCCTGTAATTACAGTTCATTTAGTTCACCCTCACTGTCAGATCAAAAGTTCATCCCCCAAAATTAACAGTAATAAGCCTGAGGTATTTTAAATGTGGCTCTATAGTCTCAAATTTAATTTCATTCTGTTGGGAAAAGTATAAACGGCAGCCGTACCCCAGAGAAAAAACCCCAACATGGCGCCTAAGGACTTCTTCCTACCTTCTTCTCTGCAGTGGCGCAAAAAGTTCCCGCCCTTGTGAAATCTCCCACCGGCGCCAATTTCAAACCTTGCTGGCAGGGAACCTTAGCCCCAATGAGAACTAATTCCTGGGCGCGGGAGCTGATATCTGGAAGAACTTGCCAATAAACGGGTGGCCTGCCATTTATCTAAGCCCTACCATCTCCCCTTTAGCTCTATATAAGCACACAGCTTTTTGCAATAAAATTGGAATTCTCCCGGCGAAGTGTCTTTGCGTGGGGAATTCTTTCACATTCCCCTTCCCCAAATGGTCTTATTACCACTTTAGTCCCATGATCTCTACAGTATTTTGTTACAGTATGGTCATCTGATACACCTGGAAAAAAAAATCCTTGGACCTACTGAAGAGTTCACTCATCCCATCCAATTTTCATTAAAATAGGAGCCATGTACAGATCTGAAAGAGTGTTGTCTGGCCAGATCCAGAAGAGAAGTGTTTTCAATTCATTTTCCAGTTAATTATGGAAGCCTGGTATGAAAAAAAAAATGCTGAATATCACACTTGTGGTACAAAACAGGCCCCAATTTTTAAGCTTTTAATGAGGCTGAGAAACAGTTCATGAAATTTAACTTAATATGCCTTAACACATCTTTGAGGTAGTTAAGTAAACAGTACTACCCATTTTAATACACAGTAAACAGAAGCATGGTAAATGACATACTAAAGCAGTAAGAATTAGAATAAACCATACAAGCTTAGGGCTTTGGTTCTAGCCAAAAGGAAATGAAATTTAACATTTTTGCTTTTTAAAACTATATCACATCATTAAGAGTCTTTTTTTTTTCCTTCCACTTGCTTATGAAGCTGGCATGCTTTCCTTCAATAATATGGTAAACTGGGCACAACCCTTAATCCAAGCCTCTGGGTCTAACCTGAATTAGTACAAAATTAAGACAGTATCTTGTGAGAACTAAAATTATATTTGACATTTTTAGTTTAGGCTGTAAAAACAAAAACAAGCAAACAAACAAGAAAAACTTGAAAAAGGCTCGTCAAATGATGTAGATTCATCCTTTCCAGGAGAGCAGAAGGTAGATTCAGTGCAGGTTATCCTCAAAGCCACATACATCCTGCTTCACTGTTGCTTGCACTCTGCTGGGTTTTGATCCTTCTTGGAGTCATAGTCTGGATCATTTCCCTCATCTCCTTCTTCTTCCCCTTCCTCATCTGTTTCTTCACCTTCTTCATCATAATCATCATCATCATCATCTTCAATAGCTTCTCCAGTGAAGTATAACACTGATCTCGGGATTATACATTCATGTAAAAAGTGACCAATTTCAAAGTCTGCAGCAAGAATAGCGTCAGCAGCATCATCCAGATCTCCACTGTCGGGAACTTCAGGAGAGGCAAAAAAAAAAAAAAGAAAGAATCATTGGAGACTGTTTCCGTCACGGTACGAACTTTGCCTCGTCCCTTGTGTTTCTGCTTCTTCTTAATAGTTTTCAAAGTGACATTCTTTCCTTGTTTTCAAATCTATCTGGCACCCTGTACGGCCCATAATTTCGGGTCCATCAAAAGAAAAGGGATCAGAATTGTCTGGTTCTGACCTCATCCTGTATGTCTTTGTCAACACTTCCTTTGTGAAATATTCGTTGGGTTCAAAGTGAAATTCTGAGATAAAACTCGTAGGCTGGCCAGCATCTGAGAACTTCACTTTAATATCTTTCAAGTGCTTCAGAATAGGTTCATCATGTTCCTGAACCATGTCACTGAGCAAGTCAACGTTCTAAAAAACAGTCAACCAAAATTCAGGAATTCCTTTAGGGTCTTTTTTTTCTTCATCTTTTTTTCTCATCTTCTATCTTGGCCTTTTCTTTCAGCTCCTCCGAAATCGCCTCTTCTTCATCTGGTTTCCATTCACATTCTTCTTCTGGAGGTTCATAAATTGCATTAATGATCTCAAATCACTTATCAAATAGAGGCTGATGGAGAACAGCATACTTCCTTTCAAGATCATGAATTTCCTCATAGAATTTGGCTTCTGTCTGTGCACATATAACTTGAAGGTTTTTGAGAGCACTCACTCGTCTTTTAACTACCCTAGGCAAGCTTTCAGTGTATCCTGTTGGTGTTTCTACCAGATCATCAAGTCTTTCTTGAAGAGCTGCAAGAATCGGAGGATTTTGCATCATCTGAACAGTCAGCTGACGCGCTTTGGTTTTTGTTTCTTCACCAGTTTCTTCTTCTTCTGCTTCTTCAACATCATCCAAATCTTGATCAAGTTCAGATTGTTCTTTGTTGTCAATGTCTGCCATGTTGTAGGAGCTTCAAATACTGGCAGCTAGTACTGGGAGCCAGGTGGTCGGAGCCGCGCAGCACAGGCAGTGACTCCGGGAGGCAGCAGAGAGGCCAGGAGCAGGAGGCGGCGCCGAAAGCAGATGGCGCTAAAAAGGCTGGAAACTCCATCCTTAAGATCAGCGAGCCCCCACCCACCCCTACTTTTTAAAATTACATCCTGTGTCCCGTGGTTTTCTCAATGCTTTCTCTTTTTTAGCTTTTATTTTGCAGCCAGCCCACTCCACAAAAGGGAACCTCACTTCCACTTCATTACAGCTTTATCCCTAAAGCTGTAATGAAGGAAGAAGGAAGAAGGAAGGAGAAGGAAGAAAGAAGAAGGAAGAAGAAAGGAGGAAGAAGGAGAAGGAGAAGTTGTTCTCAGAAGAAGACACAAATGGGGGCTGGGGATGTGGCTCAAGCGGTAGCACTCGCCTGGCATGCCTGCGGCCTGGGTTCCATCCTCAGCACAAAGATATTGTGTCCTCCAAAAACTAAAAAATAAATATTAAAAAATTATCTCTCTCTCTTTAACAAAAAAAAAAAAAAAAAAAAAAACAAGAAGAAGACACAAATGTCTAGCAGATATATGACAAAACTCCTCAACATCACTCATCATTAGGGTAATGCAAGTTAAAACTACTAGGAGACAACACTGCACACTGCTCAACAAGGTTATGATCAAAAACAGGATAAAAAGGGAAACATGGGCTGTGCACTGTAATCCTAGCTACTCAGGAGGCTGAAGCAGGAGAATCTCAAATTCAAAGCCAACCTGGGAAACTTAGAAAGATCCTTTCCCTAAATAAAAAATTAAAGAGGCTGCAGATAAAGCTCAGTGGTGATACAACTGTCTGGCTTGGGTGAGGCCCTGGATTTAATCTTTTTGGAAAAAAAAAAAAGAAAAAAAAAAGAAAGGCAGAAAAAAAGGAATATTGGTGAGGATGTGGAGAAAAGGCATCTCTGAAATGTAAATAAATGTAATAATTTATTGTAATGTAATAAATATGGAAAACAGGTTGTAATGTAAATAAATGTAATAATTATGGAAAACAAGTTGCTTGAAGAATTTTAAATAGACCACCATAACACCCAGAAATTCCATTTTTGCATGAAAATCAGATGGGTGTGAAATAGGTATTCACATTACATGTACATTCTCATTACTGTAGCAATATTATTCACAGTACTCAAAGTAAAAAATCAATGTAAATGTTTATTGACATGTAACTGGATAAATAAATATGCATCTACACAATGGGACATTAGTCAGGCACAACATGAGAGAATCATGGCATTTAGTACAACATGGATGAACCTGGATGACATTATCGGCGTGACACATCAGTATGACCTGATATGTCATACTGAAGCTGCCGGGCGTAGGAAGTCAAGCCCCACATGGCTCACTTACACGTGGGTCTAAAAGTAGAGCCCAGCGAAATAGAGAAGATGGTGACCACAAGAGCTAGCTGTGGGGTGGAGGATTAGGTGGTTATCTGTCAGAGCTACCCATTCCAGTTAGATACGCTGAGAAGCTTCAAGAGATCTATTGTACCACATGATGAGCATAATCAATGACAGTAAACTTCAGAGTTGAGACAAAGGGAGAGATATCATAATGAGGGGAAAATATTGGCAAAACACATATTGGATAAGGGTCAAGTATCTTTATCATGTAGTGATTTTAACTGTCAGAAACAAAAATACCCTCTACACAATTACTTAATGAGCACAGACTTCATAAGACATTTCCCCACTGAAGATAGATCAACTGTCAACAAATTCCTGAAAAGATGCTCGATGTATCACAGGGAAATGCAAAGCAAATGCAAAATGAGATAGTACTGCACAGACTGTGGAATGCTCTGCTTTTTATAAGTATTGGCAAGGATGTTATGATACCAGAACCTTCACAGGTAGAATGTAAAATGTGACATTTTACACTTACCATAGGCCCAAGCTCCACTCCTATTTATATTACCCAAACAATAATAATAATAGTATAGTTCTTAACAATAGATTCTGAGAAATGCACTCTTATGCAGTTTTGTCATCATGCAAACATCCTACAGTACACTTAGATGAAGTATCATGGCTGTGACATCACTAGACAATCCAGCGTTATGGAACTGCCCATCACATATACAATCTGTCATTTGCTGAAGCCTCATTAATGCAGCATGTGACTTTACTCAGACTTAAACATTCACGCATATCCTTAGCAGCACTCTTCACAGTAGCTAAAAGACGTAAATTACCCCAAGGTCCATCAAGGAAGGAATGGCAAAACCACTTTGTTGTACACCTAAAGTGAAATATGCAGTGACAGAAAGTGAGAGAGGTAACATTAACCAATAAAACTGCCAAAGGGAAGAAGGAAAATAAGGACAGAGGAAATGAGGGAAAGAAGGAAGGAAAACCAGCAAGAACCACAGAGAATGAAGCAAGGTCTCAGTGCGATTCTAGCCATTACCTCACAAGTCGTATGAAAAGCCTGTGTTCAAAACTTGATTCCAGATTTTCATGTTCAAAATCCAAACATAGCTGTTACAAAGTGTATGTTAGCAAAGGTCGGAGGAGCTGACCTCAGTTGTGTGTTCCACATTTATTCAATTCCAATCTCAGTGTCTTCGGTGAGTAAGTGAATGAGAGAAAATATTTCAAAGAAATCTTTTCCAGGGTAAATAAAGTCACAGATATAAAGCAACAAGCATAGTCCTGATATAACAAGCTCTTTTGTCTTAAAATTTTCATTCCATTTCCTCAGGGAAAATAGGAATATTCAAATTAAGGTATTAATATTCAAGGAATGATTTTTCAGGAAATTATTTCAGCATCTGGCATAAGTTCTTTATGTCAAGTTGAACATCGCAGGAATGACTACCAGAAACTTCCACATGTGGAAATTCATGCACCACGTATAATTAAGAAAAGTTAAAAGTACTGAATGGATTCTAGAGGAGAAGTTAACACAAACACAAACAAATGTGGAATCACGGATCTTTGGGGAAAAGAAGAAATAAGGCATGTCTTTAGGTCCCTGAAGGAGCCAGGATAGGTAAATTCACAGCAATAGCTTAAGTATCTGCAATGTCCACCTAGTTCTGAGGTCAGTGATCCAAGAAGGACCAAAGGCTGCTCTTCTGAGGAGCCTCCCCAGGGCCCCCTTCACATCCTTGTTCCTCAGGCTGTAGATGAAGGGGTTCAGCATGGGGGTGACCACAGTGTACATCATTGAGGCAATCATGGTTCTTGGGGAAGACTGGGTCCCAGCAGAACTGAGATTAACTCCAAATCCTGTTCCATAGAACAAGGAGACCACACAGACGTGGGACCCACAGGTGGAAAAGGCTTTAGACTTGCCCACAGAGGAGGACATCCTCAGTAAGGAGGAGACAATCTGAGAGTAGGAGTAGAGGATCCCAGTGACAGGAACCACACCCAGCAGGGAAGTCACTGTATACATAAAGATGTAATTGATGATGGTATCAGATCTGGCCACCTTGAGAAGCTGAGCCAGTTCGCAGAAGAAATGTGGGATTTCAATGCCTGTGGAGAAGTTCAGTTGATTCAACAGTACAATATGAACCAGGGAGACCCAGCATATGATGATCCAAGACATCAGAACCAGGAGGACACAGAGCTGGGGGTTCATAATGACTGTGTAGTTCAGAGGATGACAGATGGCCACAAAGCGGTCAAAAGCCATGATGGTTAATAGGAAATTTTCCATTCCAGCAAAGGTATTAAAAAAATATACCTGAGTCAGGCACTCGATGTAGGAGATGTCTTTATTCTGTGCCTGGACCTTCACCAGCATCTTTGGGACTGTGGTGGAGATGAAGCAGATATCAATAAAGGACAGGTTGGAGAGGAAGAAGTACATGGGGGTGTGGAGGTGGGAGTCAGAGCAGATGGCCAGGATGATGAGCAGGTTCCCAAGCACTGTGACCAGGTACATGGACAGGAACAGCCCAAATAGGATGGGCTGCAGGTCTGGATCATCTGAGAGAGGCAGGAGGAGAAATCCTGGTACACATGTGTGGTTTTCTGCTTCCATATAATTGGTGTACCTGCTGGGGAAAGAGGCAAGTACAATGTTCAATTAATAGCCAACCATCATCTCAGGTAATTTTCTCTTTACAGTGTCACCCTTGGATGGATGTCCTTCACCCTGTATTGAATCACACCGCTGACTGTGATTTACTCAGCCAAATGACAGCCCATTTCCCACTTTCAAAAGTGTGTAATTATCCTGACTCCCTTTAACTTAGCAGAAACATCTCTTTTTATCATTGACTCACTAGTTTCAATTTTCCTAACTAAATTAATGGGCATCTGGGGGAAGCCACCCATGAATTACATGAGGATTTAGGTTTGGCCTCAGGAACTACCCATGGTTCTCCCATGGCAATAGATTGCCCAATGCATGTGACCTTTGAACTCCGCTCTCCTAGGAAGATCCCTCATAGTAGCTGCGAAGATGAATGTTTAACCCATTGGGAAGTGGACAGCCCACATTTAACCTTTTTTGGTAAAGAACATTCTATGGACTGTCTCTGATATTTCCCGATATAAAGAAAGCAGGTGGGGGCTCCATTTTGCCATAGTGTAAACACTCAATCATGACCAGCTTGCCCATCCTGCTCCAGCTTTTGAAACTGATTCCACCGAGGAGAACTCCATTTTCACTGCCCTGGCAGGGCATCACCTGATTTCTCATCTATGTTAAACTTCCAAGGTATTTGCAGAAACTTCATCATCTCTTTTCAGTAATCCAAATACTTTATTAATTCTCATGGCTCTGTAACGGTCACTGGCACATGAAGTTTCAGCCCAAGCTACCTTCACTGTGTGACATGGCACACAGACATCAATTAACTCCCACATTTGCTTGGAAATGAATGGTAATCACTGTTACTATTTTTGTGGTGTTTAAAAATGCCTTGTTCCCAGAAGGATCTAAAAAATGATTTATCATTATTAACTATCCCAAGGTATCATTATGAGAGGGACATTCAGAAATTGAGTTCTCAAGTCAGATTTCACTTAACCTCATTCTGGTTCAGCAATGCAGCACATGATGTTGGGAAAATGACTTAGACTCTTCTATATGCAGATTCTTCCCTCCACAGTAGGAGTCATAATTATTCATGACACAGTAAGGATTAGAGAGTGAAATTGAAACAGTGCATGTAATTGTTTTCCTGTGGTTCCTGTGCTGTAAAATGGGCACTCAGTAAATGTGAAATGTTAAAAACAATGTTAAGAACAGTACATCTGCCTTGCCAGGCTACTGTATTTCAATACTCCTCTTAACTGAACCAGGGCAGCCATAAAGGATGAAATTCTGAACAATACAGATACAACAGTGATGTTACCTCTTTTAACTGCATACAGCACTTGTATTAATGAAGAGACCTATGGCTCCTCTGGGAGAATTTCCTGCCAGGTGAATTGTTCCAAGAAGAGGAAAAGTTCAGGGGGACTCTATTGATAAGAGGAAGAAACAAAAGCACACCACCATTAAAGTCAGATGCAGGAGACCTGTGAGAACGTGTGTCCAGTTGCCCATTCTCTTGAGTAGGGACGTTCTGTAATGAAATCAGCAGTCAGTGGGCCAAATATCTAGCTTTGGATTCCATTTCAAGCATTCAAGCATTTATAAACCAAATCATCTTAAAATCAAAACACCAGTTTATGATTTAAAATTTTAAACAAAGAGTGAGCATTAAGATGGCTAGGGATGTTAGTTTTTTTAAAACATGAAAAAAAAGTCCTTGAACACCAATTTAGTCTGGGAAGGTGGGGAGAGAGTGTTCTCTGAAACAGGAATGCTTGAGCGGGGAGAGGAAGGACGGCGACTGCTCATCGAGGAATGCAAGTGAGGAAGACACTTTCTGGTCTGAGAGAAGAGGATGAGTGGTTGCCTAATCAGATGGCCAGCTGGTATAGGAAGGGGTGGCAGTGACCAGCATCACAGAGAGCAGGGATGGAGCAGCGTGAGTTTCTGGAGAGACAGAATGAAATTGAGAGGGACATTCAGAACTGCCTAGGGTCCTCCCTGAGGTTCCTCACACATTGGATAAGCTGTATTGATTTGAGGATATGAGGTTTGGACATCTTTGTTTATTTTTTTACCCAAAGATGCATATGGTGGATGGATAAAGAAAAATGTGGTATATATATATACTCAATGGAATATGACTCAGCTTTAAAGAAGAGAGAAATTATGGCATTTGCTAGTAAATGGTTGGAGTTGGAGAATATCGTGCTAAGTGAAATAAGACAATCCCACAAAACCAAAGCCAAATGTTTTCTCTAATAAGTGGATTCTAATTCACAATAAGGCGCGGGGGGCACTAGGGAAGAAGAGCGAATAGCGTGACCTTAGATTAGGTGGAGGGAAGTAAAGGAAGGGAAGGGGAGGGGATGTGAGGATAGGAAAGACAGTGGAATGAAACAGACTGTATGTATGTATGTGACTGCATGACCAATATGATTCTGCAACATGTACACTCAGAAAAATGAGAAATGATATCCCATCTATGTATGATATATCAAAGAGCAGAAATGCATTCTACTGTCATGTATAACTAATTAAAAAAAATTTTTTAAAGATGCATATGGTACCTGTCACCTTGCAGGTGCTTAACAAGTCTAGATGTTGGCTGTGTAACAAAGACTGAGATGTGTGACCTTGAGAAAGTTGCTTAAGCTCATGTCAACAACAACATAAAAAGAAATAGATCAATGAAGAGAACTCAAAAGTATAATCACAATAAAAAGTGACTTTGAGGAGATTTAGCAACCATTACTGTTCTTAACAGCCAGGCCACAGTATCCTTGGACACGAGGAAAACAATAGTAACTTCTTAACTCAATAAAAAATGATTGTTGAAAAACCACAGCAAACAGAAGATGCTACAATGAAACACTATAATATTTGTGTTTGGTTAATGAACATGGCAACTTCAATCATTCAGTATTCTCCTAAAATCAGAATTGGCCTGAGTACCACACATCACAAATAATCAGGATTGTATATGTGGTGGCTACTGAAGTGCACAGATAGTAACAATGACAGTCACCACAATCTGAGCTTCAGTGCAGATTCAGTGACATAATTAAGTCAGTCTGACAGCAGCATCGGTAGATTACAAAAGTCACATCAGAGCAAAACCTCATGCCGGAGGGATCTTAGTGAGCAGTTAGCAAATAAACGAATGGAAAGAGGAAATCTAGTAGGGACCTGTCATCCAGGGAGGGAGTGGAGGAGATAGGGAGACTCTCCAGAAAGCACTGCCTTCAAGGAATGGCCATTTCAGACTCTTGCATTAAGGTTCAGAATTCCAGAGAGCAAGGAAAGAGGCAGAATGGGAGCCTGAAAAGATGGTTTGGTAGAAAGTAAAGTACCTTGTACGTTCAGGACCTTCACCTGCACAGACTGACTACCCTGGGCTGCCCAGGGTCACTGTCCTGGAGTAGAGCCCGGTGCCCACCTTCCCTTTTCCTTCTTGCTGCACCAGCCACACTGGACACACCGACTCTCTCCAAGGGCTACCACTGGAGATGTCCCTTCTGCACAGCCGGTTCCAGGGAGCCCACTTGGGGTTTCACAGGGGCCTGGAACAAAGAAGTCAGGAGAGGGGAGCAGGGGCTTGCTTCAGATTTCTAGCAGCTCAAGGGGTGACTTCTCTGTGACTTCACTGAGTCAGTCTTTGTGTTGTATTCTCACCCTCCAGACAATTCAGCTCCCCTGGGCACAGAGCAGAGAGCACAGTGGAAAATTTTCAGTCTATAGTGTGTGTATGTAGGCAGCAAGAGGGTGAGATGGGCTTATTTCCTCCAAGGAAAACATCTGTTTTCTTTGCTTTGATTTAAGCATACAATGTGTCCTCCAAGGAATGTTTAATTTCTACGAGGGACTAATCAGAAGAATCACTCCTCTGTGAGGGGCCTGCCCCAAGCAATCTTTGAGTATCTAATAAATCTCTTGGAGTCCACAATGTTCAATTCATGATAATTAATGGTGTCGATAATTAAGGTAGGTAGCGAGGTACATAAGTAGAGTGTGAGGCCAAGGTGACTTCATCCCTATAGGTCTAACAGTTCTAAAAATTATATATACTATATATGTACATTATGCCCAATACACAAGCAATGTAATTTCAAAATGTTTCTTTAAGCTTTCTGCATGTTCTTTATTTTCAAAAATTATTTAATTTGTTTTATATATTTTGTTTATCTTTTCAAGGAATAAGGAGTAAATAGCTAAAAGTGTGAGAGTCTGTTTTTTATGGTGATGAAGATGTTCTAATTTGCCCTCATGATGCCCCCACATGTGTATGGATAGACTAGAAGTCATTGAGTTGTACACTTTCAGAGGATGAATGACATGGCACATGATTATATGGCAACAAAACTGTTTAGGAAAGTTTATCAAACTAATATCAGATATCAAAATATATATTATTGTGGTTTAGGGTGCAAGAGTGATATTGTACACAATGGATTGTAGGTTCTAGAAAGACATAAAGAAGAATGTTACTTTGTTTCTGTAAAAGGAATGACATCACTTGGGAGGTATTGAGGGCTGGCTGGTTGGTTTACAGTGCTGGGATGGAACCCAGGGCCTCCTGTGTTGTTATGCTTGAATTCGGGACCCCCAAAAGACCACCAGAGATCAAGATCAATGTAAGCAGCAAACAGGTGTTTATTGCGAGCTAGCTCGGTCCTCCACACGCACACACAGCAACTGGTGACGCTGAGAGGCCCCGAGCCCAGGATTTGCAGCAGTTTTATACACTCTTTGGGGAAGGCAGGGACTTCACATACATCATAGCATCTCTTAGCAAATCATCACACACCACGGGAAAATCATAAAACAACTCTAAAACATGATTAGCTCATTCACTGGTGGGAACAAGTTGGGTAGGGGTGATTGGCTAGTACAAGAGGGGGATTTGTTTGAACTGATTGGTTTAAGCCATGAGATCAACCACCATAAACTACTGGGAGGGTCATCTGGCATCCCAGGTATTTTCCCTGTCTCATGCTGATTGGTGGTTGCTAGATGGTTGCTATGGGTCCTCACCTAGCCTGACTGAGTCAGGGACACCTGGCTCTCCTGTTATTTGTAGATAAACAACTCAGCAGGGTGGTTATGTGCCTGGGAGTGCTCTGTGGGTCTTTCCAAGGACAAGGGTCCCGCCTCCTTCCTTGGACAGTCTTTGCTCTGAGATAGAGACTGGTTTTTCACCTGCACACCAGGCAGGTGCTCTGCCTCTTAGCTACACCCATGGCCCTGGGAGGTACTTTATGACTCTGCTAAAGGAAGGAGGTTTACACTCCAGTGCCAGCTACCTGCAGAGTGCATCAGAAATTCACCCACCCTCCATGTTTGCAGGCAGAGGTGTAAGGAACATGCCTGCAAGAGGAAATCAGTTCTAAAGTTCATTTCCAAATTTTTTCCTTCCTCATATTGAATCTCATAATATCCTAGAAAACATTCTATATTCCATAGAATATAGATAATACCATAAAAACAGGATAATATATTAGCTATTGTAATATATGTAATTAACATAATTAATAATTATTAGATAATAAATTCCTTTATTATGTGATACACTATATATTGATGTTTAAAATATACTTAATTGTAATGTATAACATATATTATACTATAATATCTTGCAAGATATTGTATTAAAAACAAATACAAAATTCCATAAAGTAGCATCAGTATAATTGAACACAGATACTCAAGTCCAAAAAGCTCAAACTTTTCTTAAATTTCAATGCTACATTAATTCAACTTACTTTTTAAATTCTGTTTGTCTGTTTTTAGACTCATCTTTAGCTTCATCTATTCAACAGATTTTCCTCAGGCCAGAGACTGTGCTCAGTTCTATGAACACAAATATAGAACAGAGAAAAAAATTTCTTGCAATTGACAGTGTAAATTTCAGAAACACAGCAGTAGTGATGCTAGACAAAAAAACAGAGTGTGGGCCAGGCTTGGTGTTACACACCTGCAATCAGGAGAAGGAAGCAGGAGGATTGCAAGTTTGAGGCCAGTGTGGGCAGCTTAGCAAAACCCTGTCTCAAAGTATACAGGGGACCCGAGTCCCCTGTGTTTCTCCTTTGCTAGCAAAGGAAAGGGGCTGAGGATGTGGCTCTGGGGTAAAGTACTGGGTTCAATCTCCAATATTCAAAAGTAAATAAAGAAATGAGTGTGGGCTGGGGATGGAGTGTTGGTGAGCCTGATTCTGGACCCTCAGGGAGGAATGCTTGTCTTGCTCACTGCAGCGGGGAAGTCCTAACGCAGAACACTGTTTGGGGACAAAGTTCTGTCAGAACACTGGCAAGTGCCATTTCCTTGCTCCTTTGACAAAAAGTTATTCCCCTGTTGGTACAAGATCAGCCTGAGTGGCAGTTTCTGAACTCTTGGTGTCTGGACTCCAGTAATATGATATGTTGTGTATCACCTCTGGCCTGTTGTGACTGTTATATGTAAATTGGCACATACCCACTATAAAAGCTGTTTTTGCTGTGCAATAAAGCAGATGCAGTTCTCTGAAACTGTCTCCAGAGGGGTTTCTCTGCACCACCAAAGGGCAGGCCCTTTATTACTTCTGTTGACTGGTGATGAGTCCTTGCTTGCTCAATGTTGAAGTATAACACCAGAGAAGCACGCTGAGGCAAGGTCAGAGTGGAAAATAGAAGCTTATTAAAGGACAGAAGAAAAGACTTCTCCAGGAGGAAGAAGGGGACCCAAGAGATGGAATTAATTGAAGGGAGAATGTGTTCCCCTTTTTATAATTTTTTGAGTGATGGAATGTAGGTGGGAAGGCCCAAAGGGTGGGACACAGGTGGGCCAAAGAAGTAATCTGGGCAGGAAGGACTTTTGAGTCAGCATCTTCAAGTTTGCTGGAAGCTGTTCATTAACACTTCTTTGGGATGGGCTCTGGGCCTTGGGCTTTTCACAGACTTCATTAACATTCCAAGAGTCGTTCAGCTTTTCCTGGAATTCATTTTCAACATGGCCTCCATTTTGGATCTTATTCAATATTAGACCCAATTTACCTAACTATACTGACTACCTATCTTTAAATCTGGCTTCATTCCCCCCTCTAATTTTGGGAACTCTTACTGCTGTAAGGAAAGGGGGCAAAGATCGTTCTGGCTTCTTCAGGCTGAAAGGGGATGATGTTGAGCAAGCAGTTTGGAGTCCCCCTTTAAAAATTGGGTTTATCGAGTGGTCCATGATAGAAGTCTGATTGAGAAGTAATAGGCTGGAGGGCCACTTGAGTGGATGGGTGGTCTATAAGAGAAACAAGAATTTATTAGTACTGAAACCAGATTGATGCAGCAATAAATGCCACAGCACAGGAATATGCCAATGAGTATGATGCCAAAGAGACTAACAATGTTTTCCACCAGGAAGTACCAGAGAACCAGGAGCTAAGGTATTGTTCCCATGACAAGGCTGGCTAGGATATGGCTTCTATCTGAGCTTGCAAAATCCTTTTACTAGTATGACCTCTGTGTCTAATAGAGAAACCTTTAATTCTGTTACTTAGGGCTGGATAATCATACTAGCAAACACCAAGCCTAGCTGTGTAGGTTAGGAATATCTGTAGGCCTTAAACTAAAAACTACTCTGGCAATTCCTTTTGATAGTTATCAGGCATTCCTGTCTGAGAATCTCTTTTGTAGCCTCCAGTTTACTTATTCTTGGAAGTTACATTTAACTATTATTATTATTTAAAATGCCCAGGAATAGCTGTGTTTTGGCTTTAGCTGTGTTTGCTAAGTGTTTAAGATGAAGCAAGTCAAACTGACTTTTGTTTCTATCTATTGTTAACAGTCAGCTGAGTTTCCCTGGGAGTCCTGGGGGAACTTTACAGCAGCTTCTCAGTTCCGCTAGTGCCATTTGCAGTAGGATGGGTCCAGGCCTTGCTTGACCATGTGGCTTCCTTTGGAAGCATCAGGGATGTCTCCCTTCTCTGATGACCCTCCTCTTCACAGCAAATGCACTGATTGGCTTTCTGTTCTCCAGCGGTCTCATTAATCTCCCTGATCGGGAGGTTATGTGGCCCAGAGTTGCAAAGCTCTTTAGAGAAGTCCCCTGTTCCCTGGAATTCAGACTGACTCAGAGGGAAAGAGCCAAACATTGGTTTTCTTGGCCCTTTTAATTTAACTTTAATTTTAAAACTTAATCTTAAACATCCAGCAAATAAATTTCAACAGCCTTATATTAAGAGTACTGGGCTTTAATGTCTATCTCTCTATTCTGTAGGTGATAACTCATTATCTTAAATCAACCCAGGTTGTGTGTTCTTAAAGAGAAAAAAAAAAGAATAAAAGTGTCTTGGGTCTCAGCTCAGTCTCCTACTGAGCTCGCAGGCTTCTTCTATTTGCATTTCAACTTAAGTCCTGGCTGAGGTCTGGAAGAAGCAGGAAAAACTGGAATTCTGAGCAGAAGCCTCATGCCTAAGGCATTTTAACCATAAGTCACAATTTTCAGGTTTGGATGTTGAAAATTATGATAGAAAAGTAGCAAGTCAGAGGATGTTATCTAAAAATTGATCGGGGCCATGCCAATTTTTGTAACTTCCTCCGAATGTCTGGGGCTGACTGAGTGATAAATTTGTACTTTAAAAGTAACTGGCCCTCTGTGGATTCAGGATCCATGGTGGTGTGTTTTCTTATTGCCTCTCTGAGTTTCTCCATGAAAATAGCAGGGCTTTCCTGGGGTCCCTGAATAATTTCTGAAATCTTAGAATAGTTAATGAGCTTTTGCTTGATTCTCCTAAGGGCCTCAAGGCATCTTGCTCGTCATTTGGGTCCCACTCAGGATCATTTATGGGAACTGCCTGTGCTCCAGATGGATAATTGGGCTTGCTCCTAGTCTGTTCTGCTGGAGAAGGAGCAAGGTGTAGGTCATCCCCAAATTCCTCAGCTGCTCTCAGAGTTGCTTCCTTCTCATTGAAAGTCAAGGTCTGGTTGAGTAATAGCATAATATCTTTCCAGGTGAGGTCAAATACCTGGCATAAGTTTAGAAATACCTCAATATATTTATCTGGGTCCTCCGAAAATCTCCCCAAGTCTGTTTTTATCTGCTTTAGGTCTTGAAGGGAGAAGGGGGTATGTACTTTGATTGGCCCAAATTCTCCTCCTGGCATCTCCTGGAGAGGTAATATATTTGGTTTGCCTGTTGGGGCAGACACAGGGAGGCCAGGATATGGAGGACAGGAAGGCTGTTGCTGTGCACCAACAGCAGATGGATATTTTGTGGGTCCTCCTGATTCTTTCTCCTCAGTAGGTGAGTCCCCAAGATTTTCTCTCTTCATGGCAGATATCATAGCTAACTCTATTTTACATTGTTGGCATAATTTAGGATTTTTCCCTTAGGTCAAAGAAAACCTGAACATACAACACCTCACACCATTTCCCTTCCTTTTTGCAAAATTTATCAAGCTGTAAAATTGTATTAAAATTGATACTTCCCTCTGGTGGCCAGATTTCTCTGTCAGGGAGTTTGTACTGAGACCAGGCCAAGAAAATGAGGTGCTTTTTCTTGAGAGTTTGAGGGTCAAATCTATCCCAATTTTTCAATATGCAGGTTAGTGGTGCACCTGGCATATTGGAGAGTGAAGCTCCCATCTGAGTGAGAAGAGAAAAAAGCAGGACTCAGGTGCCCACGCCAGAGAAAACTGTTCTTGTTCTCATTAGGGACGTCTCCCTAAGCTTGAGCTTCCTAAATGGTCCAGAAAACCCGTCTCTCACCTTGCTTTGCCAAGGGTGTTTCTGGTCCCCTTTGGCAAAGTGCTAGGGTCTCAGTTTTCCCTGTGCCAAAGACCCTGGGAGGATTCAGACTTAAGGGCTTGTCCTCCCTGCCATTAAAAACCCATCGCAAAAGAGAATCGTGTGCTTTTTGTTGCCTTTGCTCTGTAGACTAAAGGAACTTCCTAAGGATGAGGGAAATCTCCTGGTTGTAAGGTAGCGCTTTCTATCAGAGAGATTACCGGAGGAGTTGATTCTAAAAATGCTTCCCTCTAGCAGCTTAAAGAGAACACAGCACATTTTAAACATCGGAGCAGTAAAACAGACTAGTGAAAGTTGCCTATGCATCTTAGGAAACCTGGGCAGATTTTACTAATTATCCCATGCCTTTCTCTCAGTCCTACAACCTGAATTGCTGACATTTCTGACCAGCAAAGGAAGGGGAGCATCCAGGAGGGAATGGATGCGGGGTGGGAGTGTTGCGTAGCCCACACGGAGGCAAGTGTGATTGGGGCTTTCCCTCAGTGCCATTCATCTATGGATCACCCTAGATACCCCTTAGGGCTGTCAGGAGGGGGCTCAAGAGAAAGGAACCTTAGGAATACGACTGAGTGTAGCCCAGACCGGAATTCCGCAGTTGTTCCAAACTCCTTCCTCCACCTCCACGCATCCGAGGCAGATCGGGATTTAGGGACACTGTGTACTCACGCCAATTGCTCTGCGGGCCCAGACAGAAAAGTTGGAAGTGGCTTTGGCAGAACCCAACATGCCTGCTCTGTATTGAACAGCTGATTGAGAGCTGCCTAGACTGGGAAACCTCTCACCCGAATCTTAAAGAGTGGCAGCTGCACTAATTGCATTTAAGTAGCCATCGGGTGCCCTCCTTACCTCCAGAAAGAAAGAGAGAGAAATATGCACCTCAGACAAACATGGGGTGTGTGGAGAGGCGCTTACCTCAGTGTAGAATCTCGGTGGGACCTCCAATATATTACTGCTGTTGACCGGTGACGAGTCCTTGCTTCCCCAATGTTGAAGCATAACACCAGAGAAGCATGCTGAGGCAAGGTCAGAGTGGAAAATAGAAGTTTATTAAAGGACAACAGAAAATACTTCTTCCGGAGGAAGAAGGGGACCCAAGAGATGGAATCCATTGAAGGGCAAATGTGTTCCCCTTTTTATAGTTTTTTCAGTGATGGAATGTAGGTGGGAAGGCCCGAAGGGTGGGACACAGGTGGGCCAAAGAAGTAATCTGGGCAGGAAGGACTTTTGAGTCAGCATCTTCAAGTTTGCTGGAAGCTGTTCATTAACACTTCTTTGGGATGGACTCTGGGCCTTGGGCTTTTCCTGGACTTCATTAACATTCCAAGAGCTTTTCCTGGAATTCATTCTCAACATGGCCTCCATTTTGGATCTTACTTGATATTAGACCTGATTTACCTAACTATACTGACTACCTATCTTTAAATCTGGCTTCACCTTCAGCAATGGAGCTCAGTGATAGAGACTTGCCCAGCGTACACATGGTCTTGGGTTCTTTCTCTAGCACTGAAAGAAAAGTAATTAAAAATGAAAATAGATATCACAAGATGTCCAGCAATACATGTCTCAAAAGGAAAAATTCCCATTATCCCACCACTCTTTATTTCTCTCATATAAAGCGGAAATTCTTCTGGGGATAGAACGTTCCTGAAGATAAATGTTCTGTGAGTTCATCTCTCAGGACACCCTCTCCTGGGGTCCTGCTTCAGCCCACTGGATACAATGCAGTCTTTCCATTCCTAGAAGTGTTTGGGGTAAATGAAGTGATGATTGCCTGTCCTGGGGCCACCACTCTCATTCTGCTCATGAGGATCATGTCGTGTAATGTCACAGATACCCCATGTTACGGTAAAAGTAGTGAAAACTAATGACAGAAACAGAATGGGATTTCACCTTTTAAAAATCCTGTTCAGGTTATAATTTTAGAAACCACATCAATATTTCTAAAAGCTCCTTTTGGCAATGTGATCCCTGAGATATCTTCTAATGTCCTGCAAGTGACAATGACAAGTTTCCTTGAAGACAGTGGGGACTCTGAGGATACTCCAGGAATTTTAACAGTGCTCCACTTTACCTTTTCCTCTTCTCCCTCTCCCCCTTCCTAAACTGGGGCAGGGAACAGGATTACCTTGAGTTATTTGTGCTCCACAGGAAGGAATTATCTCCCAAATTAACAAGTGAATCCCAACACACCATCAGGGGGCCCTGGGATGCCCTGTCAGGGCACACCTGGAATGAAGCCTTTGAATAGCTTCTTAAAATCTCCCTGTCTCTCCTAATGGGCAGAATTGCTGCATCTGGGACAGGAGCCCCCTGTGTTTCTCCTTTGCTAGCAAAACAATAAAACCTCTTTTTCCTTTTTCTCAAAACTGTGTCCTTGTTAGTGAATTGGCATCCAGGACAAGGACCAAACTTTCAGTTACAGATGATTAAGACTTCTAAGGGGTTTATCAGCCTAGCATGATAGCACATGCCTGCAATTCCAGCTGCTCAGAAGGCTGAGGCGGGATTGCAAGGTCAAAGCCAGCCTGGTCAACTTAGTGAGAGGCACTGTCTCAAAATTCTAAAAATTTAAGAGGGCTAGGGATGCAGTTCAGTGATAGAGTGCATGTGCCAGGCCCTGGGTTCAATCCCCAGATGGTTAAAAAAAAAAAAAAAAAAAAAAAAACAAGAAAAAAGGAACTTATTTACTGTTCAAATTGTATTTCCTGCACAGTTATTTTAAGTCTCTTTACATCTGTGAAGCACATACAGATTACTGTACATATTGGCAGAGTTTGAATGTCCAACATTCAGGTATTGCCTCTTTAAGAGGGGAAGAGGCTAATGAAGATTAAGGCCCTTATGAAGAAGCTCCAGAGAGTAGGGGTAGGGGAGGGTGGGGGAGAGAAAGAGGAGGGTGGAGCTATGGAACAGGCCAGTCAACAAATCATTTCCATGCTATTCATTGCCATATGTAATGTCAAAGTAAATGCAATGTTCTTGGTGTCAAATAAGAGAGGACAACCAGAGATACTGTCAGTCACTAGTGACATTCATTCCAACAGTGCACACAACACCAAAACCCACACAAATGTCTGTGCAGCCTGTTACGTAAGAATAGGGTCTCAGGTCAGAGTTCTGGGCTTCAGTCCTGCTTTTGCCATTGATCCCTCTATCACTTTGGAAGGTTTGCTTTGTTCTGTATCCTGTGCCTGTGTGTGCATGCATGTTTGCTCTTAGAGCCTCACTTTCTGTAACAGAGGTCCCTTCACCTTCTGAATATAGCCCTCATTGCTCTAAAGTTTATTATTTTTTTTAATTCTCTCTCTCTCTCTCTCTCTCTGCCGAGGATCTAGGAAGTGAATATGTCCCAAATTAACAAATGAATCCTGAAACTCCATCGGAGCACCCTGGGGCCCCCCTATCAGAGCACAAGTGGAATGTAACCCTTGTAATTCCTTTAAACTCCCCTATTCCTCCTGATCCAGAGAGTCACATTCTCCTGAAATCAGAATTGGCCTGACTACCACACACATCAAAAGACCCTGTTGACAGATATTTGGATTGCATGGGAGAATTGTTTTGGTTATACGTTTCAGAGTCATTTGTTTTACATCAGGGCCATAGTCAGGGACGTCAGAAGGTCCTACTGTTACTGTCAACACAGATACAGCTGTCAGGAGGCTGAAAAGGAAATATTTTAAGCAAGCATAAAATGGAGTCAGGGCAGAATGAAATGCCGTTACTTTGGTTCTATTTCATCTATTAGGGCATTACAGTGATAGATAATAGCTGGGTTCATTTTGACATAATCACATGTGCAAGAAAATTGACTTATTCCATATCAGTCCCTGGTACCTCCTTTTCCATCCCTTCCTCCATCCCCCTATTTCCCTTCCTCTGCTGGTTTATTTCCACTCATTTACTTATTTATTTTTAAGTTCTCACTTTGAGAACTACTATACTAGCAAGGAACCAGGAAGGTGTTAGTAGGTGGGTTGGAGATTCTTAGGAAAAAACTACTCAGGGGGGGATGAGGCTGTAGCTCAGTGGTGGAGCACTTTCCTACCTCCTGTGAGGTACGGGTTGGATCCTCAGCACCACATAAAAATAAAATAAAGGTATTGTGCCCATCTACAACTAAAAATATACTTTAAAAAGAAAATAACTACTCAGGGAGCACCAAATCTTAGTGACATTGAGAAAGGCACTAATTTCCACAAGGAAGGGCCATCACAGCTGCTGGTGACAGAAGACAGTCACAATGGAATCTAAAAAGACATACATAACCAGAGAAACACACTCCAGAGATTTCAAAAAGTTTCTAGGGGACATTATCAACCATGGGAGTTCCATCTTTGTTCCTTTTTATTCATTTATTTATTTTTGTGGTGCTGGTGATTAAACCCAGGGCCTTGTGCATGCAAAGCAAGCACTTTACCAACTGAGCTATATCCTCAACCCCTCCTTGCTACTTTTTAAAATCCTTCTTTTCACATGCAGAACTCACTCAATAGAACAGGGTGATCCTCCCTCTACTCAGCTGGTGTTGCATTAAAAAAAGTTGGACAGCCTCTTTCTTCTCTGTCAGTTAGAGGCTGAGGTCAAATTCCACCAGAGAATGGCAGTGAGATAGACTTGTCCTGAAGCCTTCCCAACTCATGTCTGTGAGAGGCACAGGTGTGGTCTAGTCCTGATCAAGCGTCACTGAATTATAGATGGACAGTACCAGGCAAGTAGTTTTGGCTTCTTGAGCCCGAGGAGGAGACTGATTTCTTATCCTTGCTCATCCAGTAAATTGTTCCTGAGACGTAGTCTCCAAGCCATTTGGCTCCGTTGGGGTGAAGAACAAATGGCAGAAAGGAACAAGGAATTCTGACTCTGTTTTCAAGAAGGCAGCTTTGGAACAAGAAAGAGAGAGCCAGGCGTGATGGTACATATCTGTCATCCCAGCTACTTGGGAAGCTGATACAGGAGGATAACAAACTTGAGGCCTGTCTGGGCAACTTAGAGAGACCCTGTCTTATAACAAAGAATAATAATAAAAGGTTGAGAGTGTAGCTCAGTGGTAGAGCACTTCCCTAGCATGTAATTCCCTAGGTTCAATCCCCAGTACTGAAAAAGAGAAAGAGAGAGAGAGAGAGAGAGAGAGAGAGAGAGAGAGAGAGAGAGAGAGAGGCAGGATTGTGTTCAGTGAAAGGAAGTGAGACTTCTCATGATTCAGAGACCTGGGTAGTAGATAAGGAAAGCACGAGGTTTATACTGAGTTCTGAAGACATTCCTTGAGGGACTATCACTTAAGTGTTTATCCATAATAACTTCTCAACTCCATTAAAGATACACTAAGAGGAATAATTGTGTTAACAAAAATCAGAAGGCCATATAGATAAATACAGTCATATACACTGGGACTGCAGACTCAGGATTTCTTGCTGCCCACCTTTGAATCTGCTCCTATTTACAGCCTTACTACCAAAGGATAGCACAGGCAGTGAGATTAGGTTATTCTTCTGACAATTCTCTGCAGGGACTTCTTGATGTCCTTGTTCCTCAGGCTGTAGATGAAGGGGTTCAGCATGGGGGTGACCATGGTGTACATCACTGAGACCACCATACTCTTTCTGGAGGAAGTTGAGACAGATGAACTGAGGTACACCCCAAGGCCTGTTCCGTAAAATAAGCAAACAACAGATAGGTGAGACCCACAGGTGGAGAAGGCTTTGCACTTCCCACCTGAGGATGGGATTCTTAGAACAGAGGAAACAATTTTACAGTAGGAGAAGAGGATCCCTGCGATAGGCAGAAAACCAGAAATGGTGCCAACGAGAAATATGACTATGTTGTTAGCAGAGGTATCAGAACAGGCAAGTTTGAACAACTGAGGCACATCGCAGAAGAAATGAGGGATTTCTACATCTTGGCAGAAGGTCAGTTGTGACACCATCAAGCAGTGTACCTGGGAGTCCACAAGACTGATGGAGAAGGACACCAGGGCCAACAGGCCACAGAGGCGGGGGTTCATGATGATTGGGTAATGTAAAGGGTGGCAAATGGCCACCAAGCGGTCATAGGCCATCACAGCCAGCAGTAGACTATCCAAACATCCAAAAAGGAAAAAACAGGACACCTGAGTTAGGCAACCTGCATAGCTGATGGATTTGCTGTGTGTCTGGAAGTTCACCAGCATCTTGGGAATTGTAGAGCTGCTAAAGCCAATGTCAGCCAAGGACAGGTTGGAGAGGAAGAAGTACATGGGGGTGTGGAGGTGGGAGTCAGAGCTGACGGCCAGGATGATGAGCAGGTTCCCAAGAACCGTGACCAGGTATATGGACAGGAACAGTCCAAAGAGGACAGGTTGCACCTCTGGATCATCTGAAAGGCCCAGGAGCAGAAATTCCAAGACACCTGTTAAATTTTGTGGTTCCACATAGCAAAGGCACCTTTTAGAAAAAAAAAAAAGGTTGGAATAAAGAAAACAAGCACATTGGGACCCATTACTGTGTGTCATGAATTAAAGCAATTCATAATGAAAGCATACACACTTGTGCTGGAGATATAACTCAGTTGGTAGGGTGGTTGCCTCATATGCACAAGGCCCTGGGTTCAATCCCAAGCACCACAAAAAAAAAAAAAAAAAAAAAAAAAAGGATACACACTTGAGGATCATACACATTAGCACTATTTTTTAATTATGGCAAATACTTTCTCCTTTGGAGTCTCTCTGTGGTTTTAGTTCCATTAATCTGCTGAATCTAAATCCATGTAAATCCACTTTAGAAACTCTAGGAAGAAGAATCTATGGGAGCATGGATATTTAGAGATTAAGAAAAGTCCATAAGCATTCTAAAATATGAGTCTCCTCCATTGACTAGAACATAAATGTGTTAGCTTTCTCTTACTGAAACAAAATACCTGCGATATCCAGTGTAAACATAAAAAAGATGTTTATTTTGTCTGTCACTTGGTCCTATTGCTTTGGGCCTGTGGTGACACAGAAGTATGATGGGGGCATGTGGCAGAGGAGGCCTGCTCATCTTACGGTGGCCAGAAAGGAAAGAGAGAGGACAGGGCTGGGGTCCCAATATTCCCTTCAACGGAATGCCCCCAGTGACCTTACTTCCTCCCACTAGCCCCTCCTCTTAAAGGTTGCACTAACCCCCGACAGCACACAGGTTGGCCACCCAGCCCTTGACACATGGGACTCTGGGGGACATTTTGGATCCACTCTATAGCGGTAAATATTATCCTTCTCTTTTAAAGAAAAAAAAAAAGTTGTTCGAATTAAGGAGTCCTCCCTCCCTCCCCTCCATACAAGGGATTAAGCCCAAAGGTGCATGCCAGGCAAGTACTCTACCTCTTAGCTACAGCCCCATCCCTATCCCTTCCTATTTTTTTTTTTTTTTTAATTTCAAGACAGGGTCCGGCTAAATTGCCTAGACTAGCTTCAAACTTGGAATTCTTTTTCCTCAGCCTCCCAAGTAGCTGGGATCATGGGTGTCCACTACCATGCCCAGATAAAGAATGCTTTAAATAGTCAAGTGTACTTTATTTTACTCAAATGCAGTTCCATAAATTCCTTTGTAGTGGACTATTTATTTATAAGCACCCTTTCACGTCAGACATGGTGATGCACACCTGTAATTCTGGGTAACCTGGGAAGCCGAGGGAGGAAGATTGTGCTCGAGGCCAGCCGGAGAATAGCAAGACACTGTTGCAGAATTCACATGGAAAGGGCTGGACGTGTTGCTACATGGTGGGGTGCTTGCCTAGCACATATGAGGCCCAGCCTTATCCACCACGAAAACCAATAAAGAAACAATAACAACAAAAACAAAAATATCCTTTAATAGCTGCATAACAAAGAACCTGGCTGGATATAGGCACAGATTTGTAATCCCAGTGATTTGGAAGACTGAGGCATAAGGATCACAAGTTTGAGTTCAGCTTGAGCAATTTAGTGAGACCCTTTCTCAAAATAAAAAAATTTAATTTTTTTTTTAAAAAAGAAAGGACTGGGGATATAGCTGAGTGGTAGAGCACTGAGGGGTGTAATCCCCATTCCTGAAAGAAAGAAAAAAAGAAAGAAAGAAAGAAAGAAAGAAAGAAAGAGGGGGGGAGGGAGGGAGGGAGGGAGAGGGAGAGGGAGAGAGAGAGAGAAAGAAAGAAAGAAAGAAAGAAAGAAAGAAAGAAAGAAAGAAAGAAAGAAAGAAAGAGAGAGAGAGGGGGAGGGAGGGAGGGAGGGAGAGGGAGAGAGAGAGAGAGAGAGAGAGAGAGAGAAAGAAAGAAAGAAAGAAAGAAAGAAAGAAAGAAAGAAAGAAAGAAAGAAAGGGAGGGAGGGAGAAAGAGAGAAAGAAAGAAAGAGAGAAAGAAAGAAAGAGAAAGAAAGAAAGAAAGAAAGAAGAAAGAAAGAAAGAAAGACAGGAAGGAAGAGAGAGAGAAAGAGAGAAAGAAAGAGAGAGAGAAAGAGAGAAAGAAAGAGAGAGAGAAAGAAAGAAAAAGAAAGAAAGAAAGAAAGAAAGAAAGAAAGAAAGAAAGAAAGAAAGGGAGAGAGAGAGAAAGAAAGAGAGAGAGAAAGAGAGAAAGAAAGAGAGAGAGAAAGAGAGAAAGAAAGAGAGAGAAAGAAAGAAAGAGAGAGAGAAAGAAAGAAAGAAAGAAAGAAAGAAAGAAAGAAAGAAAGAAAGAAAGAAAGAGAAAGAAAGAAAGAGAGAGAGAGAAAGTTAGTGGGAGGGAGAAAGAAAGAAAGAGTGAAAGAAGAAGGAAGGGAAGAGAAAGAAAATGGAAGGAAGGAAGGAAACCTCACTCTTTCCTCCTATGGAGGTGGCAGGAGATGGGATCCCTAGAAGCTCATGCTCATGGGCAGGAGCCCATCCTCAACAGTGAAAGCCACAGGCAGCCTCTTTCCTTGAATGCTCCTGCATCATAGAAAAGGGAACTGGGGCTCTTCTGTCTGCGTATGCCAGCTCTCCTGCCTGTGAGGAGGAATCGGGGCTCCCCACACCCCCTCCACCATCGCTGCTGTCTGACACCCCCCCCACACTGGGCTGTGCTCGGTCCCTGTGTCTGCCCCACCCCCCACCCACGCCCCTTGCACTCACTGGGCTGTGCTCTGTCCCCGTTGGGGCATGGTGAGGAATTGGGATCCACTGCTGTTCCCAGCTTGGTGAATGGTGAGGGCCCAGGCTCCGTCCTCGGGGGCAGCAGGAAGGCAGACTCAGTCATGGACTGACTGATGCAAACAGTGGCTTTGAGAAGAAGAGACACAGATATCAGAGCCCACCAGACTGGCACCAGCAACCTGAACATCTCCGGGACACAGATTCATTATTTGTACTTAGACAAAGGGCACAGAGCTCACGATTAGCATAATTGGTCCACATTCTCCCAGCCTCTGTGGACTTGCTAATTTTAATGGAAAGGAAAAGATGAGGGCTTGGGTCCTTCCTCCTCTAGGGAGAAAGCTGGCCTGCAACCTTTGGCTTCTCTTAAAACAAAATGTGATTCTTTCTTCAGTTTAGTTTATGACTCTTGACCTTGATATCTGTAAGTCCATCATTTTCATCAACCACTTGAGGAAGAACTGGGTTTTCTATAAATAATCTGAGGCAAATTTCATGTTCCCAGTTAAGATTTATGTCTCTAAGAAAAAATTTCTCCATTCTGTTTGGTAGTCTTTGCTTGGGAGTTTTGGTTTATATGCATGGAATATTTATGGGGGCTTCTGATTATTTACATAACAGCCCAAGTCCTAATTTTTCTTTTAAAAGTGTGATATTAGTATACTAGAAAATGGCTTTGGATGAAAGAAATTAAAGCCACAAATAAATGAAACAATATTTCCTGTTCATAAAGTGGATGAATACAGTTAAAATGTCTACTAACCAAACAACATACAGATTGAGTGCAATCCCAATCAAAATTCCCATAGCGTTTTTTTAGAACAATTCTAACTGTTTTTTTTTTTTTTTTTTTTGTACTGGGGATTGAATTCAGGAGCACTCCACCACTGAGCCACATCCCCAGTCCTATTTTGTATTTTATTTAGAGACAGGGTCTCACTGAGTTGCTTAGTGCCTTGTTGCTTGAGGCTGGCTTTGAACTTGCAATCCTCCTGCCTCAGCCTCCCAAACTGTTGGGATTACAGGCATGTGCCATCATGCCCGGCACAATTCTAAAATTTATATGGAACGTGAAAGTCTCTTAATAGCCAAAGCAATCTTGAGAAAAATGAACAAAAGTGGCAGTATCACACTTCCTGGTTTCCAGCTATATTATAAAGTTACTGTAATCAAAAGAGTATGATACTGGCATGAAAACAGACACATCAACTCATGGGACTGAACAGAGAATGCAGAAATAAGCTCATGCATATGAAGGTAGCTAGTCTTCGACAAGGATACCAAGAACACCCCACGGGGAAGGAGGGCCTCTTGAAGGAATGGTGTGTGAAAACCTGGGCATCCACAGGCAAAGGAATAAGATTGGACTTACACAAAAATCAACTGGACTAGATTAAAGACTTAAAGGTAAGACCTGAAACCATAAAACCTCTGGTAAGAAGACACACACGGTTAAACTTCCTTGACATTAGTCTTGGCAGTTTGGACTGGCCACCAAAATCAACTAAAGCAAAAATGTTTCAATTGTGACTACATCAAACTAAAAATCTTTGTGGTTTGAGTTTTTGTTCATTTTTTTTCATCAAAGAAAATAATCAACAAAACAAAAATGAGTCCAGACGATAGGAGAAAGTACTTGCAAACCACATGTCTGACAAGAGGTTAATATCCAAAATATGTAAAAGAAACTTATACAACCCCAAAGCAATAAATGAGTAAGTAAACAACTGAATTTAAGAATAAGCAAAGGTCCTGAATAGGCATTTTTCCAAAACATACAAATAGCCAACAGGAATATGAAAACTTGCTTTGACATCATTCAACTTCAGGGCATGCAAATCAAAATCACAAAGAACTAGCCCCTCCCATCTGTTAGAATGCCTTTATGAATAAGACAGAAGATAACATGCCAATGAGGATGTGCAGAAAAGAAAACCCTTGCACACTGGTGGTCACCATGTAAATTGCTTCAGCCATAGTGGAAAACCATGTGGAAGTGCCTCACAAATGTGAAACTAGAACAACAGTAGGAACCAGCAATCTCACTTTGGGGTATATGTCCAAAATAAATAAAATGTGCATCTCAAAGAGGTCTCTGTACTCTCATGTCCTTGCAGCACTGTTCACAAGAACCAAGATGTGGAAAACACCTAGGTGTCTGTTGGTGGGTGAAAGGATAAAGAAAATACGGTGTGTATATATATAATATTCAATATATTTTCAGCCATAAACAAGAAAGAAATCTTGCTAAATGAAGTAAACCAGACACAGAAGGAAACTCCTGATGATCTCACTTACATGTGGAATCCAAAAAAGTCAAACTCACAAAAATAGAGTAGAAAGGTAGTTGCTACCGGGTCAGGGTGGAAGATGTTGGTAAAAAGGAATAAATATTTATTTATGAAATGAAAGAATTCTGGAGCTTGATGCATAATGGTGTCATCATAGGTAATTACGTTTTGATTACTTGAAATTTACTGAGAGCTGTGGAGTCGGCGCAATGCTGCTTTTCTGTCTGGATTGTGGACGGGTTGATCGTGGGGGAGGACCAGCGCTGTGCAGTAGATGCCCAGCTGGATATGGATTGTGTGCTTTGAGGGTCTTGGCTGGTGTAGTGGGAAGTTCGCCCCTTGGGATGGGAGAACAGGGCATCAGGAAATGGAGCCCGCCTGCCAGTCAGGGAGTTGCTGTGTGTGGGGAGGAGAGCCACAGGGAAGGGTGCTGGGGTTGAAGTCCTGCTCATTCGCCTTTTACATTCACTAGGCAGATGACATTTCCTCACAGCCAATGAACATGCCACTGTTTGCACAACTTAGAACTGTAAATGTCCCTAAATATTTAACTCTTAATTGTAAACCTGTTACCAAAACTTGTTCTGAATTTCTCACAAAAATGAAGTCTAAAAAAAAAAAAGAAATTTACTGAGATCTTAAGTGTCTTCACCACAGTACACACGTGATCACATGAGGTGATAGATATGTTAATTAATTTGATGTATAAGCATATCAAATTATCACATTGTCTATCTTGAATTTGTATAAGTTTTGTTAACTTTTTTTTGCTTCAATAAAGCTGGAAAATTGATTTTTTTTTCTTATGTATGATGTGTTACTTATAACTTGCTATTTCCCTTAATAACCTATGGTGTCACACAAGGCTGCAGTCACTCAAGAGTCTGCTGGAGAAGACCTGCTTCCAAGCTCCTGTGGCTGGTGGAGGACTCAGTTCTTTGAGGGCTGTTGGACAAAGGCCACCCTTAGTTCTTTGCTGCATAGACTTCTGCATGAAGCAGATCACATTGGGCAGTTGGTTTCCATCAGAAAGAACAGATAGGTGGGGTAAAAGCAGAAAACCAGAAAGAAGCCAGTGTCTTTTTATACCCTAATCTCAAAAGTGACACCTGGTCCCTTCTGTCACATAGCATTGGTTGGAAGTAAATCGCCAGGTCCAGGACATGCTCAAAGAAATGGGTGTGCACAATGACTCACACACAAGAGGTTAGATCTGTTAGAAACATGTCAGAAGCAGCCCACTACACATGCTTGCCCTCTGTCAGGACACTTGGCTCCTCGCATACTAAGATTCTGGAGACATTTCTCCACTGTCTGACACAGCCCCAACCCACCACACCACCATGCTTTACCAGAAGATCCCTGTAGCAGAACTCACGTGGGAATAGAAATGGACTCTGATCTTGATATTTCTGAAGATGGCCTCATGCTGTTCCAGGTCAGGCAGTCAGAAAGCCAACAAAAGAAAAGAGTTTCTTTTCCATCAACAGTGTCTGTTCACTGACATCACATCAAGCTACCAATAATTAACAAATGTCTCCAGGGCTTATGACTTTGGGTCACGTGAAAAAAAAGTTCATCTTGTTGCAGAATAGGATGATCCTAAAGTTGAGTCTACAAACAGACAAAGAGAATTTAAAAAAAAATTGAACTAAATAGCACTCAAATTTAAGTAAAATTGGAAATTATTAAAATTGAGCAACTGCATTTGATAATATTGATTTTAATTTAACAAATTATGTATTTATTTTGACATAAAATCTTATAGAATATTACAATATATATTACAGTACTATGAAATATGTTATATAACATTAAAACATAGTTTCTGGCCCAATAATTAACTATTTAATAATAAATTTTAATTATATTAATTATATCTTTTACAATAGCTAATATTACACTATCCTGTTTTATGATATTATCTATATTCTATGAAATATAGAATGTTTTCTAGGATATTATGAGATTCAGTATGAGGAAGAAAAGAAATTTGGAAATGAACTTTAGAATTGATTTCTTCTTGCAGGCATGTTCCTTACACCTCTGCCTGCAAACATGGAGGGTGGTTAATTCCCAATCTGGCACTCTGCAGGTAGCTGGCACTGGAGTGTAAACCTCCTTCCTTCAGCGGAGTCACAAGTTACCTCCCAGGGCCATGGGTGTAGCTAAGTGGTAGAACACCTGCCTGGTGTGCAGGAGGCCCTGGGTTCCAGCCCAGCACTGCAAACCATTCAGCCAACCATCAATACCTCCCAAGTAATGCCATTCCCATTAGAGAAACAAAGTAAAATCCTTCTCTATGTCTTTCTAGAACCTACAATCCATTGTGTACAATATCACCCTTGCATCTTGAACCACAATAATATATCTTTTAATATCTGATATTAGTTTGATTAGCTTTGCTTAACAGCTTTATTGACATACAATTCACTTGCAATGTCATTCACCCTTTGAAAGTGTATAACTTAATGTCTTCTAGCCTTTTCATACACATGTGAGACCTTATAAAGGTCAATTTTCGAACATCTTTATCACCTCAAAAACAGACTCTGACCCCTTTTAGCTATTTCCTCCTTATTCCTTAAAAAGATGAACAAAAATGCATAAAATAAATTAAGTAAAATTTGAAAATGAATAAAAACCATAGGAAAGTATGAAGAATTTTTTTTGAAAATTACATTGGTGGCACATGTGTGCATAGTGAGCAGAAACTATACATTCCCAATTTTTAAAACTTTTACACCCATAGGAATGGAGCCCCTTTGACTAGGACTCCATTTACAGTCCCCTCACTGTCTACCACTATTGACACTATTAATTATCATGATTTAACATTGTGGAAACTAAGTGATTCATTAAACCTTCAAAGATCGTTTGGGGGAGGCCCCTCACAGAGGAATGATTCTTCTGATTGGTTCCTTGTAGAAATTAAACATTCCTTAGGGGACACTTGGTACATTTAGTGAAAGCAAAGAAAACAGATGCTTTCCTTGGAGGAAATGAGTCCATCTCACCCTCTTTGCTGCCTACAAACTTTCAAAGTTGACTGAAAATTTTCCACTGTGCTCTCTGCTCTGTGCCCAGGGGAGCTGAATTGTCTGGAGGGTGAGAAAACAACACAAAGACTGACTCAGTGAGGAGCACAGAGAAGTCAACCCTTGAGCTGCTAGAAATCTGAAGCAAGCCCCTGCTCCCCTCTCCTGACTTCTTTGTTCCAGGTCCCTGTGAAAACCCAAGTGGGCTCCCTGGAACCGGCTGTGCAGAAGGGACATCTCCAGTGGTAGCCCTTGGAGAGAGTTGGTGTGTCCAATGTGGCTGGTGCAGCAAGAAGGAAAAGGGAAGGTGGGCACCGGGCTCTACTCCAGGACAGTGACCCTGGGCAGCCCAGGGTAGTCAGTCTATGAAGGTGAAGGTCCTGAACGTGCAAGGTACTTTTACTCTCTGGAGGAGTCTGAAATGGCCATTCCTTGAAAGCAGTGCTTTCTGGAGAGTCTCCCTATCTCCTCCCTAAATGACAGGTCCCTACTAGATTTCCTCTTTCAATCATTTATTTGCTAACTGCTCTCTGAAGATCCCTTCTGCATGAGGTATTGCTCTGATGTGACTGGTTGTTCTTTTGTAATCTACCGATGCTGCTGTCAGACTGACTTAATGACGTCACTGAATAGCCGCAGATTGTGCCTGATTCACTGTTTTTATCTGTTCACTTCAATGGTTCGATGAAATAGGATAACACGGCTACACCTGATGTTGGGTGCTCAGATGTCTTCTGCTGGCCTCTCAGGAGGACATGCTGACTGAGCAGTGTAGCAGCTCACCATCTGGTAGGAAAATCCCGGGCTCTTCTCACCAGCTAGAAAGTCTCTTCTTTGTTTCCCCTGATGAGCCATGACCTGTCCTGCCTCTCTCAGCCCAAACATTCCTGTTTCAGAGAAGCCTTCCTTCCCACCTTCATGACCAGATTATGCTCAGTGATTTTTTTGTGTCTTGAATTAGTCAGTGTCCTGCAAAGTCACCACAGTTCTGATTCTTGATGATCTTTTATTCTTAAATCATAAATTGGCCTGTTTTACCATTATTGGGTTTATATACTGTTTGAATATTGGCAATCAGATCCATCAATTGTTTATTTTGGCCATCGATTCTGAAGGTTTTAAAATAGTATACCTCCACTCAAGATCATATGGGCACACATTTCCATGCGTCCCTTCTTGTACTTGACTTTTTTTTTTTTTTTAAAGTACTGGGGACTCAACTCAGGAATACTGTACCAGTGAGCAACTTTATTTCATTATAACTTATGTTTCTTCACATATTCATTGTGTTAGTTGTGGGGATTAAGCCCAGGGGCATTCTACCACTCACCTATATCTCCAGCACATTTTAATTTTTACTTTGAGGCTGGGCCAAGGCTGGCCTGGAGCTTGCAGTGCCCCTGCCTCTGAATCCTGAGTAGCTAGGATTACCAGTGTGAGTCACAGTGCCTGGCTTTTGCTTTTCTCTGTAATGGTGGGGTGTTTAGGGTTCTTCCTCTTATCTATGTTAATTTGTAGACTTTTCCTCTTCCTGGACTGATTTACATGTCGGACTTCTCTGAAAGAAGGAGCCATAGGGATCATCACTAATTATAAGAACTATGTGCATTTAAAACTGGAAACACAGATATTGTTTCTATTGATTAGAATTTCACCCTTAAGGACGTCCCTCATTAAGAGGGAGATTGACAAGTGGTAGCCATGCCAACAGATTTATTGCAATGTTAAGAATGCTTCAGAAGCTCACACTTACAAAGTGCCTGTAGTGTGTCACAGGAAGCACAGTGGAGGAATTCCATGCAGTATTACATTTAATTTCACTCTGTACACCTATGATATAGTGAATACGTATGACTCCTACTGTGAGATAAATGATGTAATGTAACAGAAGTAATTTTCTCATGTTTCCCCAGGTGGCACATTGCTGAACCAATATTGTATTAAATGAAATCTACGCAAGAATCCAATTAGTAAATCACAGCTACATGCTGCACTTTATGTGTGTTATGTATCCACAATATGTATCACAGATGAGGAGATTAATAATGATTGCGTTAATATTAACAAAGGCAGGGGCTGGGGATGTGGCTCAAGCGGTAGCACACTCGCCTGGCATGCGTGCAGCCCGCCGGGGTTCAATCCTCAGCACCACATACCAACAAAGATGTTGTGTCTGCCAAAAACTAAAAAATAAATATTAAAAATTAAAAAACAAAACAATGGCAGAAATCCATTTTAAGGCCCTATAGGGTCTAAAGCAATTTTAAACCTCAAAAAACAGTAATATTAGTAACTGTACTGTTAGGGAAAAAAAAAATTAGGTAGTGTGATTTAGCTGTCACAAATTGATAAAGTGTCCAGTCAAAATTATAGGTTGAGTTCAAATTCCATATTTAATTCCTATCACAGCACTATTAGAATGCCTAATGAGGTAGGTATCAAGAACACATCATGAAATATCTTCAAATACTTTCAACGAGTCATAAGAGAAGGAATTGGTTGATGTCCATAGGTTCAGATAGAACAACCAAAACTAGAGAGTGGATGATAATCTCTGCTAAGTTGAGGAAGGCAGACTGACTTTACACACTCGGAAACAGAACTGGGTCGTCACTCTGCTGAGTGGGAATTGTCGTCTGGAGGGTTTAATGCAAGAGGAGTGGCATCCACCCAAGGGTGAGATGGTAAAGAGATAACATGGGAGGGGCGAGTTGGATATTCTGTGAAGGTTGCATTTGCCTCTGTCCCCAGCAGATGCACCAACTCTATGAAAGTGGAAACTGCAGAAGTGAATCAGAATTCCTCCGCCTGGGCCTCTCAGATGGTGCTGAACTGCAGCCCGTCCTCTTTGGCCTGTTCCTGTCCATGTACCTGGTCACAGTGCTTGGGAACCTGCTCATCATCCTGGCCGTCAGCTCTGACTCCCACCTCCACACCCCCATGTACTTCTTCCTCTCCAACCTGTCCTGGGCTGACATCTGCTTCATCTCCACCACGGTCCCTAAGATGCTGGTGAACATCCAGGCACAGAACAAAGACATCTCCTACAGAGTGCCTGGCACAGGCATATTTTTTAAATACATTTGCTGCAATGGATAATTTCCTACTGACCATGATGGCTTATGACCGGTTTGTGGCCATCTGTCATCCATTGAACTACAGTCACCATGAATCTACGGTTCTGTGTTCTTCTGGTTCTGCTGTCTTGGCTCATCATGTTCTGGGTCTCCCTGGTTCATATTCTACTGGTGAAGCAACTGACCTTCTCCACTGGCACTGTTATCCCACATTTCTTCTGTGGACTGGCTCAGCTTTTCATCTGATACACTCATCAATAATATTTTTCTGTATGTGAGCACCACTGTGATGGGGGTTTTTCCTATGACTGGGATCCTCTTCTCTTACTTTCAGATTGTCTCTTTCTTATTGAGGATGTCCTCTTCTATGGCCAAGTATAAAGCATTTTCCACCTGTGGGTCCCACCTCTGTGTGGTCGCCCTATTCTATGGGACAGGCCTTGGGGTTTACCCCAGTTCTGCTGGGGCCCATTCTTCCCAGAGAACCATGATCACCTCAGTGATGTATTCTGTGGTCACCCCCATGCTGAACCCCTTCATCTACAGCCTGAGAAATAAGGATGTGAAGGGGGCCCTGTGGAGACTCCTCAGCAGAGCAGGTTTTGGCCCTTGATGGATGGATAACTGACCTCAGAATTAGTGGAAAATATATTTCATAATTCAAATGTGAACTTGGCTATCTAGGCTTATTTTTTTTCCTTGAGTGAATGATTAGTTGCTTTCATTCCCTATGACTTTGCTTCTTTATATTTTTGTGTGTATTTCACCCTATTTACTGCTTTAATGATCCATTTCAATTCTCTTCCCTAAACATGGTCCATAAGTTTTCTCACAGGAATTTCTGAGTTTTCCAACTTGACATAGAATCTACATCAATGGGGCTGCGGTTGTGGCTCAGTGGTAGTATGCTTGTGTAACGTGTGAGGTACTGGGTTCGATTCTCAACACTGCATATAAAAAATAAAATACAGATCCATCAACATCTAAAAAAAAAATAAGAACCCACATCAAGTGCTAACATGGGTTCCTCAAAACTTATGAATGTTCTTCACCTGAACATCAATGTATTCTTGTTTTCCCTAGCGGTGAAATGAAAATCATCAAAGTGCTTACCACGTCTGTCCTGTGCTTGTTGATCTTCATGTTTGATTTTACTTATCCTGCAAAGAGTTCTTTGATGTATTTTCTCTCATGCACATAATTTCTGAAGGGAACAGACTCTCCATGGGTGCGTGAGAGCAAGTCTGCACTGAGCACACCCTTCTCCCTCTACTACTTTGGCTACAATGATTGTAATGTGAACTTGACATTCCAATTTCATGAATGTGGTGATACAATGCCTCATCTTGCTTCCCTCCTTGTGATCTTGCCCTGTTCCTTTCTTCTTTCCTTTCCTGTTTTCCTCCTTGATTTTGGCCATCTCATGAGTGAATCTTAACTATTTATCTTCTTTCTATGGTGAAATAATTTTTTTCCTCCAGGGTACACTATAAGCTGCTCATCCATCCATGCACTGATGGACACCTGGGTGATTTGAATGGTCCTGTGGGAACGGTCCTGCCTCCTGTGGGCACTCACAATAGTGTTCAGAGCTTGAGGACAGGTGTGTGCTGCATTGATGATGCTTGGGTAGATACAGACTGCACACACGGGGGTGGTCCCGTAACTTCAGTCTGTCTAGTGATGTCACACCCATGCTGATTTATGTGACTCTGTGATGTTTGCACAATGACAAAACTGTCCAACTGTGCACTTCTCAGGAAATACCCTCGGTGCTCAAGCATGCGAGACTCTATGTTCAGTTGCTTGGATAAAATGTACACAGGAAAGAGATACTGGGTAATAAGGCAATGGTAGGTACAACTTAATGAAGAATCACCAAACTGCTTTTCGTTGTAGCTGGCACGTTTCATGTCTAGTGTGGGAGGTTCAGGCCTCTTTACCTTGCTGCCAAAACTCATCATCTTCAATTTGATGTAAATTAAGGCTTTCTATTGGCTGTGAAGCAATCTCACGTTGCTTCAGATTTGCATTTCCCTGTAACTAATTGAGCATCTTTTTTAGGGGCTTGTTGGCAGTTGATATATCTTTTGTGGGGAAATGTCTTATGGAGTCAATGCTCATTTCGTAATTAAGCAGGTTGTACCTTTGTTTCTCACCTGTAAGAGTTCATGACATGGTCTAGATACCACCCTTATCATATATGGTTTTAGCAATATTTCCCCCTTCTATATGATTTTTCCCATGTGTCCACTTGGAAGCTTATTGTTGATGATTAGCTAATCAGCTGTTCATCAAATCTATCTCAAATTTGGTGACTCTGACTGCTAACTCCCTAACTTCTACCCCAAAGCTGACCTGGTCACCATCTTCTGAGTTCTGCTGTTAGATCCACCTCTAAGTGAGCTCTGGCAGTGCTTGTCTTCCTATGGCTGGCCCTGTCACTTACATCATGTCACACTGGCTCCTCCATAATGCATCAAATACCCAGATTATTTTACTTTTCATGCACAGTGGTATTTCATTGTGTATGTATAGCATATTTATTTATTTACATGATAATAAACATTAATGGCGATTCCCTACATTAATTATTGTGAGTATTGTTGCCATGATGATAGATTTGTACATCTACTTTGACATTCCAATTACATGCACATTATACAGATGTGCAGTAATGGGATTACTGGATCTTATGGTAGTTGTATTTTAAATTTGAAGGAACCTGCATAATGTCTCCCATAATTATTACACTGATTTATGTTGCCCAATATTGCAGTCAGAGGTCCCTTTTGTCCATATTCTCACAAACATGTTTTGTTCTGGTTTTTGAGATTAAACTTTCTAACTGTTGTGATCTGATGTCTCATTGTGGTTTTCTTTATGATTACCCAGATGATCTGTGATGCTGAGTCGTTCTTCATAAATCTGCTGAACATTTTTTTCTTTTGGAAAATGGCTAATATTACCACCCTGCAGACCCAGCCATCATCACCATGGACAGAAACTCTATTCAAACCATAGAGCATTGTTTAAAGGGAAAGTTTTTGTTTTTGTGGGGTTTTTTTTTTTTTTTTTGTATCCATGATGCTTAACCATTTAGCCACATTTATATTTTATTTAGAGACAGGGTTTTGTTGAGTTGTTTAGGGCTCGCTAAGTTTCTGAGGCTGGCTTTGAACTCACGATCCTCCTGCCTCAGCCTCCCCAGGAGCTGAGATTACAGGTGTGAGCCACCAAGCCCAGAAAAAAAAATAATGTTCAAGAATGCTTCATTAGACTGGCCTGATGGTACACGTCTGTAATCACAGTGGCTTGGGAGGCTGAGGCAGGAGTATCACAAACATGAAACCAGCTTCAGCAAGTTTTCAAGGACCTAAGCAAATTTGGAGAGACTGTCTCAAAATAAAAATAATAAGAGTAAAAATAATTAAAAGGGTTCGGGATGTGTCTTAGTGGTTAAGCCTCCCAGGGTTCAATATCCACTGTAGAAAGAAGAAAGAAAAGGAGGGAGGGAGGGAGGAAGAGTTTTTGAATATGATTTTCCAAAAACTTTATTAAGGATTTTTTTCATCTAGATTCATCATGGATATTGGTCTGATGCTTTCTTTCCTTGATATGCTCTTGGTATTGGTATCAGGGTGATACTGACTTCTTCATAGAATGAATTTGGCAGTGTTCCCACCCTTTGTATTTTACAGAATGATTTGAGGGGGATTGGTGTGTGTTCTTCCTTAGAGGTCTGGTAGAACTTGACTGAGAATCCATCTGATACTCAGCTTTACTTTTTTTTAGAAAATAGAGCAAACATTTCTAAAATTTATTTGGAAGAATGAAATAGAGATTCCTAGCAATTAAAGCAGAAACTTTGCAACTGTTAGAGTATACACAGGCATGACACCCCAAAAAATGGCATAAGCACCAACCTCCTTAATAAATGGCCATTTTATTAATTGGGTTATTTGAGGGCTTTGATGTTTTTTTGAGTTCTTTATATATTCTGAATATTAATCCCCCTTTGGAGGAGCAGCTGCAAAGAACTTTTTGCATTCTGTAGTCTCTTTACTATGTAGAAGATGTGCACAGCTTCCTTTGCTGTGCAGAAGATTTTTAGTTTGATGCCATCCCACTGATCGATTATTTATTTATTTTGCATATTTGGTTCTTGTTAGGGAAGTTGGCACTTGTGCCAACATTCTGGCATTTTTCAATATTTTTCTTTTTCTTTCTTTTTTTTTCAGTCACAGGATTGAATTCAGGGTTGTTCTACCACTGAGCTACATGCCCAGGTGTTTCTACTTTTTATTTTGAGACAGAGTCTCACTATATTACCAACTCTTGCCTCCACCTCGTCTAGAGTGTCCCTGAACTTGTGATCCCTCTGCCTCAGCTTCCAGAGCAGCTGGGATTACAGTGTGCTGCCTTCATTACTTACGGGGCTTTCAAGTTCTACCCTTAATTCTATGAGTCCATCTCATAGGTGCTATTAGAGAAAAATCCTATTGAATATTCATGATATAATAAATAAAATATATTTTGTCTCTCCAGATTTCTTGGAGATCTTTTTGTGCTCTGGACACCGAACAAGATTTGACTAAGGATGATTCTTAATCCTTAGATTTGTTAAGAAACTGGAGATGGAGTAAAATGTTCCTGAAGGGAAGCTGGGTACTTTGGAGTCCACACCTGAGAGAATAATGGTTTTAGGAGAAAACAAACAAACAAACAAACAAAAAACCCTGCAGGGCTGGGTGACTACATGCCTGTAATCCCAGTTATCAGGAGGCTGAGGCAGGAAGATTCCAAATTCAAGGACAGGCTGGGCAAGTTATCGATGTCTTATCTCAAAGTGAAATTAATAAAAAATAAAAAGGGCTGGGGTCTGCCTCTGGGGTCCCTGCCTAGGCACCAGGAAAGTGCACAAGTGAAAGCATTGGCCCCCTTGCCTCTTTGCCACACCACTTCCTGAGCAAACTAGGTCATTACAATGGAATTTCTAAAGATTGGGCTCTATTATCTTTGCTTCTCCAAATGGGGGACCAAACAGCATTGCACTGGGAGCCCAGAGAGACAAGCACGTTTACGTCGTTTATGCTCCACTCTGCTTCTTTAGGTTGGCTCAGTGTTCAATAGCCAGCATCAGGGAAAAAACAAAAAAGGAAAAAAATCCAATCAGGTTTAAGATATGGGGCTGGGGTAGGTAAAGGGCATGGACGGTAAACATGGCAGAACAGATCACTCCTCTCACCCCCAAGAGGGAACCTCTCCAGAAAGACAATCAAAACAGCAATTTATTTAATAAGAAGTTAGAGGATTAGCCCCCCCTTCCCCCATTTGCTGTTCAATATTCACTTATCCCAGGCCACAGGGAAATGCCCCCCTGGGCCACCCAGGTGTTGCTCTGACCAGGTGTCCTTGCCCCTCTGGGCTCCCAGTGCAATGCTTTTTGGTCCCCCATTTGGAGAAGCAAAGATAATAGAAATTCCATTGTAATGACCTAGTTTGCTCATGAAGTGGTGTGGCAAAGAGGCAAGGGGGCCAATGCTTTCACTTGTGCACTTTCCTGATGCCTAGGCAGGGACCCCAGGGGCAGAAAAAAGGGAAATCAAATACACACTTTGGCTCCGAACAGGGCTTTCCCAGCCCCTCTGTCGTTTATGCTCCACTCTGCATCTTTAGGTTGGCTCTCCTGTCTCCCCATCTCTCATCTCCTGGGCCTCCCCCTCATCGCTCCCTCGCCACCCACTTGAACGCTTCCCCAGAGGATGTAGCACATCTGCAGAGCATCTCCCCCAGGCGAGCACTGAGCTAGATAAGCACATCAAGAGGTGGGAGGAAGAGAAGTCCAGACCTGACCACATGGGCAATGTGAGAGCGCCCGTCTCAGGCAGTCCAGTTTTCTACAAGTACAGCAGAGGCCAAAGAGAGAGTGGTCCTCGCTGCCTGGGGCGGTCAAAGAAGATTTGGGGACAATCTATGAAAGGAAAGGCAGAAGTGTTTCAAATGAATAAGGGAGAAAGAGGGCTCTCAGGGAAGAGGACAGGTAAGTACAAAGACTCAGATCCATGACACTGCACAGGAGGTTCCCGGGATTGTAAAATGCCGAGTATCTAATGCTAATTTTCAGTGAAGTTCATACAGTGTTTCTTAAGTTTGACCAGCTAATATTTCGAGAGCATCCAAGACTCTCACTCCTCAAGTGAATCATCAGGGTTTTGATCACAATCATCACTGCACCGACATTTCCAAGGTGCTCAAGGCTCTAGGAAGGTGGAGCCTGGGCCTCTCTCCTTTGTATTCTTGGTCTAACCTCTGCCTGACAGAGGGGACTCTTGCATAAGTGCAGAATAAGTTAAATATGAAGAGACACAAAGAGAGTCATTTAGATGTATTCAGGTATCTAAAGACTCTCACAGCTGAGAGAAACCATCTTCAGAGAGAGGAACTAGGACTGTGTAGATTAAACAGAAGTGCATTTCAACTCAAGAAAAGAAAACTTCCTCTTACATGTGAATGAAGTTCCAGAAGACCTTCTCTGAGTTTAGAAACTTCTGAGACAGATAGCTAATATTCACACAGAAATTAAGGTTTATTTTTTTAATGGAGCAAAATAAAAGGTAGAAGGCTTTCAATCATCAGTACTGTGAAGATAAATAAATAAATAAACTTTAAAAAATGCCTTGACTTAAAAGAAATTTAAGAACTTCCACAAACATGCAGGGCATATTTAGAATGCACAGTGGAGGGTTTGATTTGACCTTTAGCATATGGAGGCATGCAGGATGCCTTGGTCTTCATGGTGTAGGTAGAGAGACATATTGGGAGAGGACTGGAGATGTTACTATAATAACAGAGGTATTTCCTACGAAAAATTTGCATAGTATTCTGTGAATCCAACTTGAGACAGAAGAGAGTTTGTTTCATGACACTGGTCAATGGCATAAAGACTATAAGTTACCATTACATTCTGCAACTCCCACTGATATCTCTCTCTCTCTCTCTCTCTCTCTCTCTCTCTCTCTCTCTCTCTCTCTCTCTCTCTCCCCATGACCAAAGATGCAAGGCATAAATGAGGTATTGGTGAGGATGATGGCTCTTTCTCAGAAATTAAACAACAGAGGAGGAATCTCCTTGGGTCCGAGACAATGCAAAGAATTCTGCACAGCATGGAACAGTTATTTAAAGATGAGTCATTGCAGGTGCTGGTGGTCAGAGCACAGAAAAGAGGGAAGTATTAGAGAGATGTTGGTCAGCTGAAGAACACAAAAATGCTTAAACATCAGGCTCATGAGTGAATAATTTTTAAATGTATGGCACATTTCTGTTTTAACTATGCTTTCCTCTTTCTAGCCAATTTCCATGAGCTCTATGGAACCAGGGAACCAAACAGCTACTTCAAAATTCATCCTTCTGGGACTGTGGGAAGATAAGGCCCTGCAGCCTCTCCTGTTTGGGCTGTTCCTATCCATGTACCTGGTCACCATCCTGGGAAACCTGCTCATCATGCTGGCCGTCAGCTCTGACTTCCACCTCCACACCCCCATGTACCTCTTCCTCTCCCACCTGTCCTTCGTGGACATCTGTTTCACCTCCACCACGGTCCCCAGGATGTTAGCGAACACCCAGGCACAGAACAAAGCCATCACCTATGAAGCCTGCATTACTCAGGTGTACTTTTTCATGATTTTTTCTGGGTTGGATAGTTTGCTACTGACTGTGATGGCGTATGACCGCTTCGTGGCCATCTGTCACCCGCTACGCTACACAGTCATCATGAACCCTCGCCTTTGTGGTCTTCTGCTTCTGCTTTCTTGGCTAATCTGCCTGACATATTCTTTGCTGCAGAGTTTAATGGTTTTGAGGGTGTCTTTCTGCAAAGAAACAGAAGTCCCCCACTTCTTCTGTGAACTTGCTCAGATCCTCAAGCTGGCCTGCTCAGACACCCTTGCCAATGATGTCCTGCTGTATTGTGTAACTGGCCTTCTGGGCATTATTCCCCTGTCTGGGATTCTTTTTTCTTATGCTAGAATTATCTCCTCCATAGTGGGCATTTCATCTGCTGGAGGTAAGTATAAAGCCTTTTCCACCTGTGGGTCTCACCTCTCAGTGGTTTCCTTGTTCTATGGTGCAGGCCTTGGGGTCTACCTCACTTCTGGAACAGCCCATCCATCCAGAAAAGGTTCAATCGCCTCGGTGATGTACACCGTGGTTGCTCCCATGCTGAACCCCTTTATCTACAGCCTCAGGAACAGGGAACTGAAGGGAGCTCTGAGGAGACTTCTTCAGCCGAGGAGCTTGCTCTCAGAGAGATAATGCAAGTCAAAGATAAACAAGAGAAATTCAGAGAGCTGATGGCTGTTGTGTCTCTGCACCAGTTCCATCCCCCTATATTCTGAAGACAGAAAAGAATCACTACTCTTGAAATACTAGAAGAAAATATTCTGGAACTGAAGACAACTTGAAGCAGCACATCAAAAGGCTCAGCATCCATCAAGGACAATGAATGATGGGCCCACCGACAACTAGGAAAAACCCCTTACCAGCAGCACAAAGTTGAGAAAACTAACCAGGAAGGGCAGACTAGGCTGCAGGTGGCACGGGGCTGAGTGCATGCATCCCATCTTGACTCATGGCACCAAGGAAGTCACATAGGAGAGGAGTGCCCTATCCTAGCCTCAGCCTTCTGAAGAGGCACTGTTTGCTGGAGGTGAGATATGTGGAGTACAGCACAGAACTCTCTTGGAAACTATGGATTGAACCAGGAAATGGCCCCCAATAAGAACTCTCCTCCAACAGGGAGCAGAGGGGACAAAGCTTCCTTTTCACATGGTTCGGCTCCATGGGGAGATGCTCTTGAACTGAGAGTACAAAACTAAATCCCTCTTGGGTTGGCTTGAGGACTGCTGAATGCTCTTGGGGAGCACTGGGTTGGACTGGGGCAGGGTCAATGTGAGTCCTAACTCTGCCATTTACCAGGATGTCTACCCTGTCAGCAGAAAATGTGAAGTGTCTACAGATTCTCAACAAGTGGTGGGGACATATTTATGAACACCGTACTTGTTTACTAAGTAGTGCTCTGCCTTGGACCCTGGATGTCACACCTCCAGCACATGTCTGAAGGTGATACAAACTGATTGCTCCAGAAGAAAAGACTTGATTCAGTCCATTTCCAACCTTCCAGCCACTCTAGGGAAGCCTTTGCCCTAGTGACCTGAGCTGAATTAGGAGGGCTCCAAAAGATGACTATCCTTATTAGCCTGAAGTGGTATTGATAGTCCCCCATTTCTCCCTCAACTGCATTCTATTGTTACTCTATCCCAGGGCTTCTGAACCTGGGCACTGTTGAAGTTGGGGTCAGATATTGTGAACATGCATGTGGTGCAGGCTGTCCTGTGCATTGTAAGACATTCAGCAACTCTGTGTCCTCAAGTCATTAGATTCTAGTAGCAACCTCCCCATTCTTTCCCTGTTAAGCCATGACTATCCCAAATGCCCCCTGAACGTTGCCAGAAGTCCTCTTGGGGCAAAATCTACCCTGGATGAGAACCATTGATCTATCATGAATTGGAAGAGTCAAGGAAAGGGAAATGTAGGGAAAATTCAATGAGGGGAAGATCCTGGTTGTCCTAAGACCCAGAACACAGTAGACCCAAGAGACTGACTTGTCAAGCATCCTTGGGTACAGGAGGCCTCAGGTCTGGAGTAGAAGAAACACCAAACCACATTTGTTGAATAAGTTGAAGAACATTTTTAGTTATTTCACACCCCCAAGAACCTTGAAACAGGACCCTTGTCTGTTATAAATAAGTCCTTAGAATCTAAATAAAGTTCTAAATAAATTTTTGCTAAACTGGAGGTTTCTGTGTGCCCATTACCTCAATTTATTAACCTGTTTCACACTTCACCCTGGGAGGCAGTACCCCACCTCCATTTAGAAAAAAGGACAAAGTAGCAATCATTGGCCTGCCGATATCAGAACATCTCCACTGTCTGAGCAAAAGGCAAACCTTTCCTATGGATTTTGCCTCCAAGTATATTTTTGGAAAAGATATGTGTCTTTCTGCTGACCTTTCTTCTTCTTGGAGAGGTTCTGCAGGAAGTTAAGTCCCAGGAGCCTACAAGGTGCAATTCCTTGTAGGAGTTAAAGGACCAAGGGATATTGTAGCACAGACTTGGCTCAATTCCCAAAGCCTTCATTTAGGGATGCGTACCCACCATCCTTTTGTCCCATTTATGGCCAAATTTAACTCCACCCAGGACCATCACCTAACTTCACCATAAAACCTATTTCAAACCAGAAAAAAGACCTAGAGACAGAAACATATAGGAGGGAAAGTCATGGTCTTCCAACTCTGAGTCAGACTTTTCCACTGAAAAAGAGAAGACTTCTGCCAATCAATCATATGAGATACCATCCACAGACAATTCCCTTCCTATGTCCAATGACCAGAAATTTAAAAAAAGTGTGTGTGGGGGGGGGGGCTCAAATGTCTCCAAATAAATGAATGACAGTCCTCATGTAGAACCTGCATGGAAAGTGCATTTTGGGACCTTACAGTGCAGAAGCATGGGGGTCACCAATTAGAGCTTATAGGGTTCACTCTGTCCCAGGAGCAGACAAGAATCTAGAAAATTAGTCAGATTTATACATTTGAAGCTTTTTAGGAATTGAATCTAATCCCAGTGTCTGAGTGGCTTTATAAAGATTTCAATCTCATATAAAATAAGGGGCTTTCTCTGGACAACTCACTGACCAGTTTTTCAGAACTGCAAACCAAATTTCCTTCCATCTGTGCAGTTTTGTCCCTGTCCCTAGAATTCTCTATGCAGAATTTCTACACATAGTTACCAAAGAAACTCTGGGCTCCAAATAGTGCTCTATTTCTACATCTCCCATGAGAGAACATGGGGACTTCACTGTGAGCTCTTCCAGGTTACCACATGGATGGGAAGATAAAGAATGGGGGATAGTGGGAAAGGAAGCTAGTGGTTAGAAATCAGACTTTCATTCTTCATAGGAAAACATGGTTTGAGCTGTTCAATAATAAGACACCTGAGGACACTTCTGGGGGCTCCCTAACTTGACTGTGGGGATGGTTTCATTTAGGTCCAAACTTGCCAAGTTGAACACTATAAATATGCACTGTTTCCTATGTGTCAACTGCATCTCAAGAAAACTGTTCCCTCTCACTTGGACTTTTACAATAAAAGTACACGGACATTGTGGCAGATGCAAAATGAACCTCCACTCCATTTCTTCTCCATATCCATGTCCCTTCCACTCTGGGATCACCACCTGATTACACTGGCCCATACAGAGTAGGTGAACTTGACGCAAGCAGGGGCCTGAAAACTAGGGGAGCCTTGGGCACTGTGTGCACAGGCCCTGCCTGGACTGCTGGAGGATAAGCCAGGAGCGGAGACCAAGTAACCGTCCACTCAACCTGGTAACACCCTGCAGATGCCAGTGCAAAAAACTCTCCAGCTGAGTGTGACCTAAATTGTCAAACAGTGAAAAATTACACAAATGCTTGTTACTGGGGAATGAACTCGGGCGCTTTGCCTCTGAGCTACAAGCTACACATACAGTCTATTTTTTTTTTTCCATGTTGAGACATAGTCTCCCTAAGTTGCTGAGAGGCTGGCCTTGAACCTGTGATCCTCCTACCTCTGCCTCCCTACTCCCTGGGATTACAGGTGTGTACCTTCTACTCTTGGCCAAAGAGTTGTTTTAAACTGCTGTTCTAGATGGCTTGATATGTGACACAAGTTAACAGAAATAGGTTCCCTTCAATCCATCTCCCAAGAAAGAACAGTGGTTACCTTGCTAAACTGAAAATCTCATGAAATGCCAATGGATTCTCATCAACTTCCAATTAACATTTGTGACTAATATGCACTCATGTGCCATAAATGTGTGCTGACAGGAAGGACTGCCTGCGTGGCACATCACAGAGGTCCCGCAGGATCATATTGCCTGGTGTTCGAGTACACCTGATGCTTACAATGATGAAATCACTTGCACCCAAGAACACATTTTTCTGAACAAATCCCCAATGTTAAACGACACATGTATCGTTGGTGCATGCTGTATATGAACTATCCTGTCTTAATCCTCCAGCTTTATCTCCTACCCCAATGATCCTTTTATCTCAAGAACCTGATGAAGTCATTTTTTTCTGGGCCTCTGCATTCAGGACTGACATAACCACTAAATTCTGTTCCTGAATCGCTTAATAAGCCTCTCACTTTGCTTGTGTCATCTTCCCTACAGGCTGATTGTCCCCACTCAATGTCCCCTTCTTGGGGTCTCCTGAATGGACTAGCCCTAATAGCTGTTATTGTTCACTTCTGCTCCCAGACCCTTACTTGGTTAAGGACAGGAACATGTCTTATTGATCTCTTTCTTCCCAACACCTAAGTATAAGGAACACCATGAAACTCATGACGTATACATAGGTTTCCCACAGAGGAAAATATTTGAATGGATCGAAACTTCTTTAAATGTTACAGGAGACAGAGACGGCCTTGCTGGAGTGGCTCCAGGAACTGAAAATGAGACAAGAATATTGGGTTAATTAAAAGTCCCCTCCAGAGAGCAAGATCCCTTGTCCTGAGTGCTGGCAGGGAAGTGCAATGAGAAGCAAGAGCCCTGGGCCACTTTAGTAATGAATCCCACTGGAATTCATTACTTCTTCCTGCAGCTAACTTATGTGATAGAAAAATTGGGCACAGAGGGAACAGTTTTGCTGGATTCCCAAAGCTTCTAATTACAGAAATGGCACCACTTTACTCCAGGCTAAGTGTTCTCCCCTGCGGTATGGCCTCTGTGGTATGCATCCTTTTTTTCCAACCCTAGGCAAAAGCCAGCAAGTGATTGCTAATGTTACTAATGAGCTATGAAAACTTTTAACAAAGGCCCACTGAACATTCAGCACTGCCACTCGGGGATGTGCTACTGCCCTGGACCGCATCCAAGGAACTGTGCGGAAGACTGCAAGTGCAGAGAAAGGGATCTAGGGCTACAGGTGGCCAAAGGAAGACTTGAAAGCCCTGTGGTCATGCAGCTGTCCATCAGGTCCTCTGAGCCCCACTGATGCATCGCCTGACACAGGCATGAAAGTCAGGGAGAAGCAAGTGCTCTCTGACTGAGCAACCATTTTTCAATTCTTGCAACATGAAAACCGAATAAATACAGTAATACAGGGCCTTATAGAGCCAACAGGAATTGCTATCAGAGCAGAAAGAAAGCACTATGTGATCCTCAGTAGACATGCCAACCTGCCTGTTCTTGGAGACTGGGAGGCTGAGAGGCAATTGCCTCCAGAGGATTTCTGAGAGACCATATTTCCTGAAAAGATCAAGCAACCAAACATGACTGTGTACTACGCACAGCACAGGGTCAGTGGGTTGAGCCCTCTCCTCTCTCCACACCCTTCCTCAACAGTATTGACCACCAGGATGCTGTACATCTGAGTATCCTCTTGCTCCAACAGTGCCATGCAGATGCATGTGAATGTGACCTGTGTGCACAGCAAGTGCCTATGAATACCTGGAAGAAGCAGAAAATAAGTGTCATCCCTCAAATATCTGTGGGGGACTGCTTTCAGAATCCTCTGCAAATACCAAAATCCTCAGGTGCTCAAGTCCCTCATTCGAAATGGCCTCATATTTGCATAGAACATAGGCACACCCCTCCCATATATATACATTTTAAATATATTTTTTAGTTGTTGATGGACCTTTATGTGATGCTAGGAAATTGAACCCAGTGTTTCATATATATGAGCCAAGTGCTCAAATTATTTCTAGATGGCTTTTAATATTAATTATGTAAATGCTACATAAATAGTAATTATACTGTATTCTTTAGGGAATGACAAGAAAAAGAATCTGTACATGTTCAGTATGAACACAACCGCAGTAAGGCTAACTACATAGTACATGTCAGCAATTTTTTCCCCCAGACATTTGCAACCTGTGGTGGATTCTGAGGATACCACAGAGGTTCATTTCCAGTGTGTGCAAGAATTTAATTACAAAGAATTTTTAATGTGGTTGATAAAAGTAGTTGTTTAACTAAAGGATGTAAACAAATAGGTCAACACAACAGGGCTTCAAGTATGCTGTGTCCTACCACCAAAGGAACTCTGGGGCCTTCCCAAGAAACACAGGCACTCACAGCATCAAAAGGACCGGGGAAATCTCCGACCAAGAAACAAGCTTAAACACACACTTGATAGACTCCCAAGACTTTGTACAAAGGAGAAAGTAAGTCAGCATGATGCACAAATCTTTCTGAGGCCAACTGCTGAAAACTCAAGGGCCCATGTGTTTTCTTGGCCACTCTACTCTAAATCCCACAGCCTGTCCCCACACACAAATATTAAGCAGTGTTTGATGCATTCCCCTAGGAACTTAGGTGAGGAATGACGCCTATGCAGGCAGAACAAAAGCCAAGCAGTGAGCTAAGGAAGCTCAGAAAATGGCAATGTGGGAATGGGAGAAGGCAGAAGGCTGCAGGGACAGGGGATGTAGCTCAGTGGTAAGCTCTAGGTGGGAGGGAAGGGAGGGAGGGGGGAGGGAGAGACGGAAAGGACTATGAGGCCTTCCAAGGAACCAAGCAAGAGCAGAAGAAACAAATGTGGCCTCAAAGTCAGAGTCCACCCCTGTGCGCACCCACCCTTTAAACACCTAGGATAGTCACAGGCTGTATTAAATCAATTGCTGCTGCTTCTCCACGGTGGGATGAGTTGATTGGCAGATCCTATACAAGGGAGTGAACACAGTCCATAGCAACAAGATCTGTGTGTGCAGTTTGAGATCCTTGTTGGTTCTCCAGGCCCATTCTTAGCCTCCCCAGTGTGAAGTTTGGACTCCCATGGGCTGGAATACCACTTTGTAATGATGTCACATGTATCTGGCTGCTGTCGGTACCTGAGACTTTATGTCTTAAGTATCTGAGACAGAGTTCTCAGAAAGCTGGTGAAAAAACGAAGAAGTGGAAAGTGTGGGCGATTGTTAATTACCTAAGTTCTACAAGATAATATCTTAAGAAAAAAACAGTTGAGTCATTTCATCTACAGGAAGGTAAAGATCTTCTAATACATCTCTGTATTAGAAGTACTGGCCAATGCAATCAGACAAGCAAAACCAGAGACTAAGAATGGGTACACAAGTAAAGCTATCTCAATTTGCTGCATAGTATACTTGAAAAAACTCAGAAAAGCAATGATAAAACTAAAAAAAATAATTCAGTGAAGCAGCAGGTTATAAAATTAAGACATAAAATCAGTAGTTTTCATATACACAAATTGAATAGAAGATGTAATGGCATAAAAAATATTACTTCTGATGAACGATTAAATACCCAAGGGAAACTACATAATGTTTTAATTGGAGAGGTCAAGAGGGGTTTTATGAAATGTTAATCCTTCTTTCTTGACTTGGTGGTTTTAAGGATGTGTTCTTGTGATAACTAACGGAACTGTCCACTCATTAACTAAGCACCTTTTTTAATGTTTATGTCACATTTCAAAACCTCTTTTTAAACACCTCCTGTGTTATAATCACCATACAAATTACCTCAATACTTACTAATACAACCTGGCAATTTCACATTCCTAGAGAAAGTAATGTTCCAAAAGGTATGCACAAGATATCGTGTAGCATGGGCTGGGGATGTGGCTCAAGCGGTAGCGCGCTCGCCTGGCATGCGTGCGGCCTGGGTTCGATCCTCAGCACCACATACCAATGAAGATGTTGTGTCCGCCGAGAACTAAAAAATAAATATTAAAAATTCTCTCTCTTAAAAAAAAAAAAAGATATCGTGTAGCAGCATTATCCATAACATGGAAAGATGGAAACAACTAATTGTACCATCAGCAGAAGAGGAAATAAATTGATATAAAACAGAGGACCACTATCTCATAGTAAAATTGAAAGCATAGTTCTTTTCATCCTGATTGACTGATAAACCACCCCCAGGTAGTGATCACTCCTCTGTTCAAAACCCTCCACTGACTACCTGCCACACTGAGAATAGAAGGAAAAGTTCTTCCAGTTCACTCACAAAACACTCCATGATCTGTTCCCAGGGTACAGCTCTGACCTCATCAATCGTGAGGCCCAAACTTGCTCTACTCATCCCACTGACACCTCTACTGTTGCAAGGCTGGCCCAAGCAGAGTTGTATGTCACTTTTGAACCGCCAAGAGTTCTCATCCCCAGATTACACTGTCACATGCCCTCAGCATACCTCTGTTCAAATGTCCCTTTAAGTGAAAAGCCTTCCTTACCCACCCAATGGCTCCACTCTTGTCATCACCATGCTTAATGCTTCCTCCCACTATATTTGTCACACCTGATGCACAACATCCTTACTTATCAATCCCACCTAAAACATAAGCACCAAGAGGGCAAGAATCCCCAGTCCGACCCTGGGCATCTCAGACCAATGGCTGAGGTAAGAGGCATGGACTCTAGAGCCAGACCCAGGGTTGAAATTCAAGCACTACTGCCTGCCAACAGGCTGACTTCAAATAAGCAACCAAGAATCTTTTGTCTGAGATTTCCCCTGTGCAAAATGAAGATGCCGACAACACTTGCTTCCTTGGACTTTTGTGAAAACTAGCAGCAGTCCCTGACTTAGAATGGTCTGACTTAGGACTTTTTGACTTTATGATGGGTTTATCAGGACGTACCTGAACAGTAAGCCAAGGAACATCTGTGGACTTCTATCAAAAAATAAGTCAAGAAAATAAATGTCTAAGTAAATCAAATACTTAAAATATAATTTTAAAATCTGGTCTAAAGAACTCAAAAACCTTTATCTAATAATTCAAAATATACACATTATACCCACATACAAAAGTAGAAGTTATCAAAACTCACCAAATACCAAATGCTTCTTCCCACCAAGAAATAAAGCAAACAAAAATAATATTCATAGCGCCATAAGCCAGTAATCAGTTTTATTTCTTCTCATGTAATAGGAGGTCTGGAATTAACAAACCCAGGGCTGGCACAGACACTCGGAGGCCACAGGGAAGCCCTGCTCACTGTGACTTTGCTGCAGCATCCTCCTTAGACTGGCTTTTGTCTTCACAGCCACAAATCTTTCAACACTAGGAGCTGAATCTCCTTGCAAGGTGAGACGTAGGGAAAAAAGAACCAAATGTGGAGAGAAGAATCTAGGTAAGAAGGACTATTTTTCAAGAGCTTTTTCTCAGAAACCCATACAGTGGCCTCTGCTTATTTGTCAATGGCCAGGGTTATGGGATGCAGACAGTACCAAATGCAAGAAAATCTGTTTAAGAGACATTAAAAAATAGCACACCTTACGAATATGAGATTTGAATTCTTTTGATATGGAAGATGACAGTGGATGCAACTAAAAGTCTATGCCATTCTTGGCTGGACAGCAGGCCACAAACATACCAAAGGATCCATATAATGAAGACTTCATGCTTTGATCACAATGCATCTGAAATCAGATACCAGTAATTGGTACTATAAAATACCTATGTCACCAAGTATGTAACACAATTCTAAATACGCCAATGGTCAAGAAAGTTATCCAAAAGGAAATTAGATATCTTAAGAATGAAGCTACAGTAAAAATACTATATACAAACCTTTTGTGATGAGGCCTAATGGTTATTTAGAGGAGCATAACCTTAAAAATAAAGACTAGAAATTCATGAGCTAGGGCCTGTTTTCATGATGAAGGACTGAGAAGTGCAATCCTGCATTCACTGGAGAATATCATCAAAGCTTCTCTCCCAGTGAGAATTCTCATTTGCACAAGTGAAGGGACACATAGGGATTATCAGCAATGTTAAGTTCTTACAAATTTCTTCAAAGAACCATGTTAATTAAAAAAAAAAAAAATTAAAAAGAAATTTCTTCTAGTTTGGTGCTGACATTAAGTACAATTATTCTTAACCTCAGCGTACTGTTATTGTAGGGCACACAATTCTTTGAAGTGGGGGGGCAGGGGCTCCTGGGCACTGTAGGATGCTTGGCACCATCCTAATGTCTTCCCACTACCTGTCAGTGGCTCCTCCTCCAGTAACAACCAAAAATGTCCCCTGGGGAACAAAACCCTACCTGTTGAGGACCACTGCTGTGGACCAAGGCTCAGCAAAGCTTTTCTATAAACAGCAAGCATTTCAGGCTTAGAGGGCCACAGAGGGTCTCTGCACAAACTCTCCTCTTAAAATGGAACAACTATTCTTAGCTTATGAACCATACAAACACAGACAGCTGGTTAGTTTGCTCACCCCTTTTATGGACTTCCCACATTCCTCACCCCATAGATTTTTCTCTTCAGTGTGATTTATCTCATGAGGAATGGAGTGTGAGAATGAAAAGATTTCCCCCATCACTGCACTGACAAAAATTCTCCCTAATGTGTCCAAAAGGTTGAGAAAGTGTTGCTGAAATTCTTTCTTTTTTTTTTTTTTTTTGGTGGGGATGGAACCCAGGGCCTCATGCATGCTAGGCAAGCACTCTACCACAGGGCCACAGTCCAGCCTGCTGAAGTTCTCATGTGATTACAAACTAGATGTACACTGAAGGCTTTTCCACACCAGATACATCCCCCCACGGTGTTGTTCTCCCAACTGATGAGAAACAACTTGTCTTCTCACAGGCTTCATACCAACTGGATTTCTCCTACGTTCCATGAACTCTTTTGTGCTCTGTAAGGTGAGAGCTTCTCCCTCACACCTGAAGGTTCCTTTCTGGTCCGAGTGTTCCCGTGGCCTACTGGAGTGCTCACTGCAGCCTCTTCCACACTGAGGCCGGGAAGAGCTTCTCTCCCCGGTGCGTCTTCATATGGCTCCTGAGGGATGAGTGGTCGCTGAAGGCCTTCCCGCAGGCAAGGCACTCATAGGGCTTCTCCCCGGTGTGAATCCTCCTGTGCACGTTGAGGTTGGAGCCTATGCTGAAGGCCTTCCCACAATGGTCGCACTCATAGGGCTTCTCTCCCGTGTGGCTCCTCATGTGGGTCTTCAGGGTGGACTGGTTCCTGAAGGCTTTCCCGCACTGCCGACACTCCACACGCTTCTTCACCAGATGGATGCTCATGTGCCTTCTCCGTGACAGATAATCACCAAAGATCTTCCCGCAGGCTGCGCATTCATAGCGTCTCTCTTGAGTGTGGATCTTCCTGTGTGCAGTGAGGTTGGAGCTGGCGCTGAAGGCTTTCCCACAGAGATCGCACCCATAGGGCTTCTCTCCTGTGTGAGAATTCATGTGTGTCTTCAGGATGGACTGGTTTCGGAAGGCCTTCCCACACTGGCGACATTCCACTGGTTTCTTCACAATATGGATTCTCATGTGTTTCCTCCGTGACAAGAGGTCACCAAAGGATTTCCCACATTCTTTGCATTCATAGGTTTTCTCCACCATATGGTTTTTCTTATGCAAATTAAAGTTAGACTTCCAGCGGAAGGCTTTGCCACACTGTGTGCACTCGTAGGGCTTCTCCCCCGTGTGATTCCTGACGTGTTCTTTCAGGTGTGAGGGGTGCTGGAAAGCTTTCCCACAGTCCTGACACTCATAGGGCCGCTCCCCAGTATGTGTTCGCTTGTGTGCAATGAGGTGGCAGCTCCTGCCGTAGGCCTTGCCACACTCATCACACTTGTAGGGTCTCTCGCCAGTGTGGACCCTCATGTGGATCTTCAGGGCCGAGAGGGTGCGGAAGGCGTTCCCACACTGACTACAGTCAAAGGGCTTCTCTTTGAGGTGTGTCCGTGCGTGGCTCCTGAGGGCAGAGGGGTCGTTGAAGGCCTTCCCGCAGTCGCTGCAGCCATAGGGCTTCTCCCCAGTGTGGATCCTCCTGTGCCGGGTGAGGGAGGCGCTCGTGGTGAAGGCCTTCTGGCACTGCTGGCACTCGTGCATCTTCCTCCCACCATACACGTTCTCGTGCTGAGTGAGAGGCGCCCTGCTCTTGAAGGCTGCCCCGCAATGGTGGCGATGGTAGGGCCTCTTGCCGGGGTGTCTCCCCATTGGCTGAGTAAGATGAGCACCCATGCTGAAGACTTCAAACAAGTGGGCATATTCAGTGGACTTCTCCCCAAGATGAGCTCTTTCCTGTTGGTTAAGAGAGGAGAGCTGACTGGGTTATTTTCCACAAACACTGCATTCTTCTTCCTTTTTTCTTTTGGTACTGGGGATCGAACCCATGGCCTCATGCATACTAAACTCGTGCTCTACCACTGAGCTATACCCCAGGCCCTTTCAGCCTAAACATTCAAAGATAGATGCTCACCACTGGGACTGAAGATGCCATAATCCGCAGTGCAAATGTGCTGTTCCTGTCTCACTGGAACTCTATCCAAGAGGAAAGGCAAATGCTATACTATAAGGCTCCATGTGTGCTACTTTTTCAAAGCTTTTTTGCAGCTTATCTACTCTTTAAAACCAAATTAAGCTAAACACGGCAATACACATCTGTAATCTCAGCTAGCTACTCTAGAGGCTGAGGCAGTGGTATCCTAAGTTTGAGGTCTGCCTTGACAACTCAGTGAGACTCTGTCTCCAAATAAAATGTAAAAAGGGTTGGGATGTAGTTCAGTGATAACAGCACTTGCCCAGCATATGCAAGCTGCTAGGATCAATCCCCAGCAATACAAACAAACAAACAAACCCTCACACACACAACCAAATTGAGCTCAAATACTCAACATCTAAGATAAGTTATGGATTTTGTATTTTGGGGTTTTTTTTGTTTGTTTTTTGGTTCTAGGAATTAAACTCAAGGGTACTTTACCTCTGAGCTACATCCTTAGCTCTTCTTATTTTTTATTTTGAGACTGGGCCTTGCTAAATTGCTACAGTTGGCCTCAAACTTGCCATCTCCTGCCTCAGCCTCCAAAGTTGTGGGGATTACAGGTGTGTGCCACTGTGCCCAGCAAGTTATAAAAAATATTTATCCATCAAAATTCTTGAGTAAGTCTGAAGCTAAATTTAGGATTTTTCTCCAAATTAAAAAAAAAATTGCATCTGTATTAAGTACATATACATTTTTTCTTGTCATTATTCTTAAATAACACAGAAAAATGAATATTTAAGTATCATTTTTTTCTACATTGGTTATTAAAGACAATCTAGAGATAATTTAAAGCATAAGGGAGGATGTGTGTAGTTCCATGCAAATACTATATGTCATTTTATATGAAGGACTTGAGCATCCGCAGATTTTGGTCTCCATAGGAGACCTGAAACTGTTCCACAGGTCTCGTTCTTAAGCAGCTTTGCCAACTCCAGCTGCTTCTCTAATGGGGAAGATTCAGAATTATCTCAGGTAAATCTTACCATTGTCAAACCACTGGATGTTTCCTTCCCAAAAATATCTTCCATGAGGATTGACCACTTGGTCTTAGATGGAGTCTCCCAATCTGAAATAAAATTAGCAAAATACTAACTTGATGAAAAAATAAAATAACAGTGACAAAACAGGCAGACTTTGCAAATACTACCTGTACACAAGAAAACGCAAAAGGGAAGAACACACAATAGCAAAATAATTGTTGAAAATGTGGCTACGTGAGCTGTTTAGAAATGATGGCAGGATAAATTTAAGTCAGTTCAGATAGATATTCAAATAATGCATGATCAGGAAGGCTAAGCATAAAAGAATGAGACAGACAACACAGAAACATTAAATTAAACAGGGCAAGCTGGCCACGGTGGCGCACACCTGTAATCTCAGCAACTTGGGAGACGGAGGCATGAGGACTGCAAGTTCAAAGCCAGCCTTAAGCAACTTGGCAAGGCCCTAAGCAACTTAGTGAGACCTTGTCTCAGTCGTAAAATACCCCTAGATTTAATCCCTAGCACCTCAATAAACAAAGAGGCATAGAGAACCAAGGACTTGTGCGAGAATGAACGGCCAGTAAAATAAAGACAGCATTTTCTAATTTCCTCAGGTGATATTACCTAATAGACCTCCCTGCTAAAGTATGGAAGTCATCTGTCCCCCAGAGGCTTATGTGCTGGAGGCCTGGTCCTCAGTGTGGTCATATAAAGGTGGTGGAACTCTGAAGATATAGTAGGGCCTTCTCAGATGGAGAGATACTGTTCTCCTGGGTGAATTAGTTCTGATAAAAGTGGGCTGTTAGGAAATCAGTGAGATCGGCCCTTCCTCAGTATCTTGCTTTCTGTCTTACAATAGGATCTTCCCTTCTAAAATACACTCCCTCTGAGATGCCATCTGCCAAACTGTGCACAGTATAATGTGCATGTGTTGGGGGCAGAGGAACGACACTTTCCAGGATGATGAGTCTCCAGTACTGTGAACTAACGAGACCTCTTTTCTTTACACACTACCCAGCCTTGGACATTTTTCTAGAAATAGAAAATGGCCCACACACTCCCTCACTCCAGTCGCTGCCTAGAGTGGACAGTCTAAAGCACTCCTATTTGCCCTCATGCTTGCTCACCTGGACCGGTGCCGTGCTGACTGCCCCTCTCCTCTGTCCTCGGCTCTTCTTCTTGCTCCAAGTGTGAGATGAGGCTGGGTTTGCCAACCTGATACCCTACTCACAGGGAAAGACATGTTGAGGGAGGACTGTGCAGAGGACAACCCTTCCATTAGACTGCGGCCAACATTTTGATCTTCAGGGTTCTGAAGGTGGAGTCTGACTTAAGAGTAACAAAATGATGGTGCCTCATTTCTAAGAACACAGTGAATCTTTAAAAACAAAAACAAATGAAACCACACCCACACATTTTCTCTCCAAAAGAATGGGGATTTCTTATTTCAGGAGCCCATGTCCAAGCTCAGAACACAAACGTGGGTGTCTCCAAAATCAATGCAACAATCAGGGTTCAAAATCTCTGGGAGACACCATGCGGGTGGGCACTGGTTCTGCTCATTCAGTCATGTTTCAAACCCCTGCCTAGTTTCTGAGTCACTGAAAATACTTCAACAAAAACATCTGGTTCTGGTAAGAACGAATTCTGAATGCGGCCAGGGTTACCTAGTGAAGTGAGGTTGCTATAGTTCTCCAGCATCACATCTTTGTACAGCTTTCTCTGAGAAGAATCCAGCAGGGGCCACTCTTTCTCAGTGAAGTCCACAGCTACATCCTGGAAAGTCACGGATTCCTGAAACACCACACACACCTGGGGTAAGAAGCCTGTCAGAGTTCACAGGAAGATGGAGGAGACTGAAGACTGGACTTCCAGCTGGTGTGCTCTCAAACATCGTCTCTTCCCCATGAGGTGATCTTATTCTATCTCTCTGCTTCAAATACAATTCTGCGAGGCACCGAGTCTCCAGTACTGTGAACTAATGAGACCTCTTTACACGCTACCCAGCCTAGCTTTACCCCCAGCCCCAGGCGTATCTAGGATTGAGCATGGGTAGGTCTGAGTACTCTGCAAGCAGGAGAGAAATTCTTGCTACATAAATCACTTCCTGTGACTTCCCCGATACTAGGACAAGTTTGCCCTTCCCTGGCTATTTCTGGGGTCCTGGTCAGGCATCTGCCAGAGTAAGGAGGATCTGAAAAAATTTAATGGGCAACGATGAAGGTATTCTAGAAAACATCTCTACCCCTCAGGGCCCCAAGACCTTGTATACCTGAGAAGAAACGCTGGGTGGTGTAGGAGGCTCCAGACCATGGGAAGCAAATAGGTCTAAATTCTGGGGACAGGAATGGTGTTTTGAAGACAGAGGAAATTCTGACTCTTGGAGAAAAGCAGGGCTCTGGGTGGACACAGCTACAGGAGAAAAGAAGCTCCATGAGAATCCCGTGTCTCCCACTAGTGTCTCCACCCAAACAACACGCCACAGACACCCCATTTGTGAACCACAGCAGCCCCACACCTCTCAAAGACAGAGAGGGGTGCCAGGCCTACCTACCAGTAGGAAGCAACACACAGGCCGAGTATTTCAGAGCCCCAATGCCTGGGACCAGAAGTGTTTCACACTGGTGGTGGGGGGAGGCGGGTGTTAGAATGTTTGCACATACATAATGAGGCATCTTGAGATGGGGACCAAATCCAAATACAAAATTCGTTTATGTTTTATAAATATACAAGGACCCTGAAGGGAATCTCATAGAATACTTTTAGTGTGTCTGAACGCCCCCACCCCTGTACTGGGCATTAAGCCAAACCCTCTACCACTGAGCTGCATCCCCAGTCTTATCAAGTTGCCCAGGCTGGCCTCAAACTTGGAATTCCCAGGCTCCAGAGCTGGGATTACTAGAATGCATGACCACACCCAGCTGGTATGCCCAAGTTTTAAGGGGAGTTTTCGCACTTGTGGCATCGTGCTAGCAGTCAAAAAGATTCAGATTTTGGAGCACTCTGAATGTTTTACTTAGGGATGCTCAATTTGTACAAAGTTTCAATTTCTGAGTGAAGAATTGAAATGCTGAGAGATGGAGCTATTACTTTGCTCTAATTTTATCAAAATAACAAATGGATAGTACACGATCCCCCGTCCACCGTCCCCTCTTCACACACCAACCAAATATCCACTCTCCCCTCTCCCCAATCCCCGAAAACCCTGAATCAGACACAGTCAGTGGACGGCTCCCATCATTCTTCAACTTGCCCGTCCTCCCCTGGCAGCCCTCCCTGTGGGTGCATGTCCCCTTTATCTCAATGGAGCTGCAGGAGACACTTACACTCCATACCCAAGGGCATGAGTTGACCTAAGAACTTACCAAATGTGGGAGACAGGCCAAGAGCTGCCATCCTGTGAGGAGGAGTCAACTTCCTGGACAGCAGGGCACTGGAGTCCTGTGGAAGTCCTGCAGGAAGCTACTCTCTGGATTCCACGGCTCTCTACAGACTGGCCTCTGTGGCAATGAGAGGGAAGCAGGAGGTCAGAGGCCGCTGTCTCTCCTGCTCACTGAGGACAATTCTGAGTTTTGTTTTTGGCATTTTCTCTCTGAGCAGCAAGTTGCCCAATCCTTGGCCTCTACCTCCCGTAGGTCAAACTTCCGGGCCACGTGGTAGAAGCTCCCTGATTGGCCTCAAGTGGGAAGCCATATCCACTGTCCCCAACTGATGTGTCACCAGGCACAGTTGTGATCTTCCTTTCACCATGGAGGCTGGCCTCACTCAGGATGGCTCTCTGTCTAAGAGGATGCTCCCCTTAGGACACAAGTGCCTCTCTCCAACGCCCTCTGCACCCACACCGGCACACACAGTCATGGATTACGACCTTCACCACTGAAATCAGCCTCACCTCTTCTGGGATGGTACAGAATTCGCTTGGCATGCACAAGGGCCCTGGGTTCAAATCCCAGCAAACAGACAAAACAAAACAAAAAACCAAACCAAAACAAAAAAAGAACAAGAAAGAAAAAAGAAACTTGATTCTCTGCATAAAATGCCCTGCATATCTTTCTCATCCTATTACCTCTCCCCTCAGAGAAGACTGCAGGCACCTATGCTTCTCACTGCCCCACAAGCCACCACATCACCTCAACCACTTCTTTGTCTAAATTCTTTTCTTTCTGCCTTCTACCCGTCTCCAGCAAGAAAAGCTTGGTGATTCCAGCCATCTGTCTCCTCCTCCCTGAAGGCACTTGGAAAGACCAGTGTGCACACAAAGTCTCCCCGTTGGGGTAAAAACGGAGTTGCAAACCCCAAAAGGACACCTATACTAAATAAGCGAACTAGGCCATCCCACCTTCCAGTCTCCCAGAGACCAAGAAAGTCTCACCAGTGTTTCTGAATTAGAAATCTTCCTCACCATCACTCTTACTTTCAGCAAATAATCTTGGAGTTCGCTCCACAGCAATCATATACAGAAAGAAACATACCTTGGCAAAGAATTGGAGAATGAAGATTAAAAATCAGTTTTCTGTATGCTACATAAAGAAAACTTACATACATTCTTTTAGCACACATAAAGTACCTAGAAATTAATCAAGTAAAAGCTGTGCATAACCTTGACAATAACACAGAGGAAGAACTCATGAAATTCAAGGACTGGAGTCTCTGAATATCCAACCAAATATCCACTCTCCCCTGTGAAGAGAATGGCTACCAAGTGGCTAAGACACAGCCATGTGGCTGAGGCCAGGACCTGGAGCCCCGTCATCTACACTTTCCACGTGGGGCAAAGTGCTCAGGTGGCTCAGGCTTAGAGAGTGATCCCCATCAAACTCAGGCCTGTGGGACCCTTTCACTGTCAGAGCAGAAATTCTGGGCCATTTCTCACCTCAGTGACTGTACCACTTTCACAGCGGCTTATCAGTGCTGAATGAGAGTCACCAAGAATCGGTGGCCCTGAATATAGAGGCACAGCAGGAAGACTGGCTGGATGTGGAGCACAGGTATATAGGAAGAAGTGTAAGTCTATGAACTCAGAAGTTTTCTACGAGACACACAAAACAATGAAAATCAGAACGACACCATAAGGATAAGTGAGAATGGAGATTACTTTTGCAGAGTTAATGAGTCGTTTAACTTCTCCCTCAGCTCTTCATGATGCAGTAAAAGCAGCTCTACTATACCATTTCCACAAATCTTACTCTACCCTTAAGAGGATCAGGGATAGGACTCGGGGGGCTACAAGGTGCCAGGGCACATAATTCAAGACAGTGCTTTCAGCTTCACGTGAACACAGAGTTGGCACCAAGGGTGAGTGCCTTCTTCAATCAGCACCCCAGGAACCTCCCATGTCCCACTGAGGCCCAGCCACACTTCTCATAATGACAGATCTGCCTCTTCCATCTAGTTACAGTCTAAGGTTAGTTTTGCCCTTTCAGATGATTCCAACGTGAGTTTTCTTTTGTGGCTATAATTCTTCCAATATAACTTTATCTCTATATTCAACTTTACAATGCTGCACCAGGACATTCAGAATTAACATATGCAAACACTACAGGCACAAATTATTTTACTAATGTTTGCCCTTGCCACAACTATTTCTACCAGTGTTATCCATGCAAGCAAACATACACAAAGCAACAAATATAGTGAGAACATCATACAACTATTGTTTTCTCAGTTCAGAAGTATGCTGCACTAGGAACTCAACATATCTATGTACACTCCACCATCTTTAAGCTTTCAACCAACTAGATAAAATGTTGCAGGAGCTAAAAAGGTAGGGTCAGATTTGTTTCCAACAGGTAATATAGGTACCCTAACCAAACCTTCCACTCAACCTGTTTTAAAAAAGCAACAGTTAGGTGTGGTGGCCAGGCCTGTAACCCCAGAGGTTCTGGAGGCTGAGGCAGGAGGATTGATTGCCAAGTGCGAAGCCAACCTCAGCAACTTAGGGAGACCCTGTCTCAAAATAAAAATAAATAAATAAATAAAAAGGGGCTGGGGATGTGGCTCTGTGGATAAGTGCCCTGAGTTCAATCACTGGTGCCAAAAACAAAGCAATACAAAATACAGACATTTACTATCTTCAAAACTACTCATGGGCTGACAACAAATAAACATACAGTAATTTTAAAAACTGTAATGGATTTTGTTTCCTAGGTATGACCCAAAGTGTGGTCTGCAAGCCAGGGCACAAACATCGCTCGGGGTAATGTAATAATTCTGATACCAGATCACAGGCCAGTCCAACTAAGACCTGGTGGAGTGGGCCTAAGAAGTGGTGTTTTAACAAGCTCTACAGGTGACACTATGCATGCTTAAGTTTAGAAAGTAGTTCTTCAAAAGAACATGGGGGCAGCACAGAAAGATGAAGAGTATAAAGACGGTTAGGAGCCAGGCTCAGTGGCTCATGCCTATAATCCCAACTACTCCAGAAGCTGAGACAGGAGGATTGCAAGATGAAGATCAGCCTAAGCAACTAAGCGAGACCCTGCCTCAAAATTTTTTAAAAAATTTAAAAAGGGGTGGGGATGTAGCTCAGTGTTAGAGCACCCTTGTGTTCAATGCCTAGTGCCCAATTCATAAATATCCTTTGAAAATGCCAATATTCTCAAAATTTAAATATAAATTCAAATTAAAGCCCAGTTTGTGGAATTTGGCAAACTTATTTTCAAATTTAAGCTGACATTCCTAAAAATAATTGCTAAAATTTAAGCACTTCACCTGTAAGTTATTTAGAAATCGCTAAATCATGGATGTGTACTTGCAGCAATATAGAAAAAAAGGATATCTATGAAAGTACTTAAGCATGTGAGTCTATTCACTAATAATTACCAAAATTAACAAATACATTTTTGTATTTACAGGCACAGGCGTGTAATCCCAGGGGTTTGGGAGGCTGAGGCAGGAGGATCCCGAGTTCACAGCCAGCCTCGCAATGGTGAGGTGCTAAGCAATTCAGTGAGACCCGGTCTCTAAATAAAATACAAACTAGGGCTGTGGATGTGGCTCAGTGGTTGAGTGCCTTTGAGTTCAATCCCCAGTGCTGCCCCTAAAAACAAGCATATTTTTGAGAAAGCATATATAAGCAGTAAAATTCATAAAGAAAATCCTGGAGGAGTTGGGTGCACTACGCTATTCAGAAGGCTGAGTTGGGATGATCACAAGTTGGAAGCTGCCTGGGCGACTTGGAGGCCCTGTCTCAAGAATAAAATTAACCACCAGAAAGGGGTGAGCAAGTACCTCAGTGGCAGAGCTCTTGACTAGCACAGTAAAAAGAAGAAGAAAAAAAGAAAGTAACTAAGAAAGCCATGGGGAAGATGAGGATGCGGTATAGGAGCACTCAGTTCTGAGGTTAAATAACCTCTTTCTCGGCCTAGTTTGAGGATTCGCGTTCAATTTCAATTCTCAAACTTTCAATTCCAAGTTTGTGTATGTGTTTTCACACTTTTTCTTTCTCCTTCGGGGCTGCGGGTGGGGCATATGCCCTGCTTTTTAACGTGCAAGTATTTGAAAGTAAAAGGTTAATCAACACAACATAAGACGGCAGAATTCAATGCAACATATTAGAAACCATTGCTAGTATTAATAGACTTAACTCTTCTCGAAAAGTTAAAAAACCGGATGTGAGACGGAATTTTAAAGCTACCTGTAGGTCACTGACACAAGAATGACAACTGAAATAGGTGCACCGGAGACTTGATACAGACAAGGTACTATTCAAGTTAAATGCAAACAACATCGAAAGGCAGCGCGCCCCTAAGAATAGAAGCAAAACCGACGGTCTGTCGCCGCCCCACCTCCAGGGCTCCATTCCTAACCAGGTTCCCAGCACCTCCGCCGTCACTCAAAGGCTGTGGACTTCCGCTCCAGCACCCGCAGCCTCTCACCCCGCCACCAAAGAGGCACTCCTCGCGTGCCTGCCCGGCCGCCCGGCCCCCTCATTCCTGCCCCTGGCCCCCCGCTTCCGGGGCCTCTCGGGTCCGGAGGAACGCGGGGGGTGGAAGGATTAGTGATGAAAACCGGGCTTACAGGGCTGGGGTACAATCGAGGGAGCGGAGGTCTCGGAAGCCGCCGCCGGAGACTAAGTTCATATGACAGGCTCCATATGCTGTAAGGAAGTCGAGGGTCCCCAACAGGCCGAAGGGAGAAGCCGCAGACCTCTCCTTTGCCCATGTGTCTTACAGTAATCGCCTCTCGAGAGTAATGGCTTCCGCTTCACTTCCGCCTTCCAAATCTCGCGGTACCTCATTGGCCGCTTCTAGCCAGGAAGCGCGGACAGAGGGGATTCTGGGAAATGTAGTTCACAAGCTTTAACGGACTTGGCGGAGCTGCCCAAGTGGTGTCTCTCCCTCTAGCAGCTTTCCCAAGTTGTAGTTGTCTGGCTGCCCCAGGGCTCAGTCCTCAGCCACCTTCTCGTCCTATAATCATTAACTCTATGGTAGCAGTGAATCTCACTGTTTTAACTGTTCATACTGTCCACAACTCTAAATTGCATACTGCCTGAGACATTTGGCACTTGCATATTTTATAGATCTGTTAAAATGCAGCAAACCAATTTCCTTCAAAACTTTCTCAATCTCAAATAGCACATACTCTTTTCCACAGTACTAGGGATTGAACCCAGGAATACTCTACCTCTGAGCTACACGTGTGTTTGTGTATGTGGTGTTGGGGATTGAATCCAGGGCTTCATGCATGCTAAGGAAATGCTCTACTACTGAACTGTATCCCAGCCCAGCAACTTGATTCAGCAAGTCTGGGTTAGGGTCAAAGAGTCTGCATTCCAGGTGGTGCTGATGCGGCCTGCCCAGCAACTTCACTTTATTAGTACATTGAAATTTGCAAGTATCTAGCACATGGCAATGATCATAAAATCACTGCTCAGAAATTCTCCAAAAACCTGAAACAAAACCAATAAATAGGCTTGAGATAAGACATTTATTCAGTGTCTTTTGGGAATTGCAATCCTGGAGACCCAGGATCCAGTAGCAACTGGATTGTATTCTTATTACCAAACCCAGGTTTGGAAACTCATGCCATGGTGTTACCATTGTTTACCGGTGACAAGTCCTTGCTTCCCCAATGCTGAAGTTGAAAGACCCTCAGGCCCTCAAATCCCCCATCCAAAAGAACTAGCGTCACACTGGCTGCAAAAGCAAGAGGCAAGTTTATTAATACACAGGCGCCTGCGGGTGCACAGCAAAACCTCAGCCGAAGCTTTGGTGAACTGGCACACCGGGCTTTGGGGTACAGGTCTTTTATAGGGAAAAAGGAGTTGTTTCCCACCTAGCACAGTAACAGGTGTCTCATTGGTCCCTTTGAATCCAGCGTACAGGTCACTTAAAGGGTAAACTTGTTTTTCACTATGATAAACTTGTTTTTCACTATGATAAACTTATTTTTCACTATAGGTTCCCGAAAAACTCATAAATCTCACAGGTTTACATTTTGTTTCCTCCCTGTTCCCGCTTATGATCCCAGTTTGCTCAAGCATGTCCTGTGATGTGGGTAGGGTGCCCTTTCTCAACTGGTTATGTGGTGAGCTCACCCTGTTTACTGCATACTTTCTACTTTTCATAGTCGGGCCTTAGGTTATGGGGCTGGGGTCTTTCAAGTGGAAAGTAGAGGCTTCATTAAAGGACAGCAGAAAAGACTTCTCCCGGAGGAAGAAGGGGACCCAAGAGGTGGAATCCCTGGAAGGGCGATGTCTCCCCTCTTCATAGCTAAGGTCTTCTTTCAGCTTTCCTGCATTTCTGTCAGCTTCTTGTCCTTTGTTCTGTTATCTTGCAGGGATAGAATGTACCTGGGGAGACACAAAAGGTGAGGGGCAGAAGGGCCTTTAGAGTAATCTGGGCAAGAAGGGCCTGGGGCCGCTTCTGATTAGCACCTCCCTGTTTGCTGGGAGCTGTTTCATTAACATTTCTTTAGAATGGGCTCTGGGCCTTGGGAACGTTAACATTTCAATTTCCCAAGTGCTGTTCTGCTTTCCTGGACCCCATTCTCAACATGGCCTTTATTTTTTATTTTACTGGATATTAGACCCGATTTACCTAACTACACTACCTATCTTTAGATCTAGCTTCAACAGGAAAACCATGTTTTGGGGAGAAAGGAAGGTTTTATTTAGCAGTCAAAGGTTACAGAAGAGGGAGGGGGTTTTGCTCACAAACCAGTTCTTAATTTAACGGGGTTGAGGGGTTGCAGATAGAGGATAGGAATAACAAGAGAGTAGGACAGGCTATTAAATAAGGATGAATATTTATGACTTTTTCAGGAAAAGGCAGAAATCTTCCAGGAATTTTAGTGTTGCTGCTCTTTCCTCCTTTCATGTTTGATTTTTCTGTTCATGGCAGCTGGTAGGGGTGAGGCAGGACACTAAGGAAGTCTAGGTCAAATTAACCCTATGTTATAGTTCAGAACAAAACATTTCTCACATTATAAACATGCCTACAGCAGTATTGAGTAGAATATGACACAAAGGTTAAGGCAGCAAAATAGATAGACACAACGTGAAGGCAGAGATGCCAAGCATTCCCAGCCATTCCAGCCACCCATTTGACATTGGCATGAAAAGAGTCTGTGTTTTCAGAAAAAGCCTTCAGATCTTTGGAGAGTAACCTAGAGAAGAGTTCTCATCATAAGTCACATGTAAGAGGCGTTATCTAGCACAAAGCTAGTGGGAGACTTACAATGCATTGCCCCACTGTGTGACTCCCCACCCCCAAACTAGCCATTTTTAAATCAACTGAGAGCAAACTAAGCCAAAGGGTTTATTTCAGATTTTTCTGGTAACATTCTAAGGGAAGGGACAAGGGCAGAATTTAAAAATGCAAAAACCACAACTGCACAAAATGTTTTCCACAAATTGCGATTGGTGGGGCAAATGGCAAGCACATTGGTTCAAAGTCTATTGATTATTGCTGATCAGAAGTTGGAGACACACTTCAGATAGAGCCCTAATATCCAGAGTATACAAAGAACTCAAAAAATTAAACAATAAGATAACAAATAACCCAATCAACAAATGGGCCAAGGACCTGAACAGACACTTCTCAGAGGAGGACATACAATCAATCAACAAGTACATGAAAAAATACTCACCATCTCTAGCAGTCAGAGAAATGCAAATCAAAACCACCCTAAGATACCATCTCACTCCAGTAAGATTGGCAGCCATTATGAAGTCAAACAACAACAAGTGCTGGCGAGGATGTGGAGAAAAGGGTACTCTTGTACATTGCTGGTGGGACTGCAAACTGGTGCGGCCAATTTGGAAAGCAGTATGGAGATTCCTGGGAAAGCTGGGAATGGAACCACCATTTGACCCAGCTATTGCCCTTCTCGGACTATTCCCTGAAGACCTTAAAAGAGCACACTACAGGGATACTGCCACATCGATGTTCATAGCAGCACAATTCACAATTGCTAGACTGTGGAACCAACCCAGATGCCCTTCAATAGATGAATGGATAAAAAAAAAAATGTGGCATTTATACACAATGGAGTATTACATAGCACTAAAAAATGACAAAATCATGGAATTTGCAGGGAAATGGATGGCATTAGAGCAGATTATGCTAAGTGAAGCTAGCCAATCCCTAAAAAACAAATACCAAATGTCTTCTTTGATATAATGAGAGCAACTAAGAACGGAGCAGGGAGGAAGAGCAGGAGGAAAAGATTAACATTAAACAGAGACATGAGGTGGGAGGGAAAGGGAGAGAAAAGGGAAATTGCATGGAAATGGAAGGAGACCCTCATTGTTATACAAAATTACATATAAGAGGTTGTGAGGGGAATGGGAAAAAAAACAAGGAGAGAAATGAATTACAGTAGATGGGGTAGAGAGAGAAGATGGGAGGGGAGGGGAGGGGGGATAGTAGAGGATAGGAAAGGTAGCAGAATACAACAGTTACTAATAGGGCATTATGTAAAAATGTGGATGTGTAACGATGTGATTCTGCAATCTGTATTTGGGGTAAAAATGGGAGTTCATAACCCACTTGAATCTAATGTATGAAATATGATATGTCAAGAGCTTTGTAATGTTTTGAACAACCAATAAAAAAAATTTAAAAAAAAAGAAGAAAAAAAAAGAAGTTGGAGACAGCAAAAGTAAGTGAGGGTCCAGGGTATTGTAGCTCCTGGGTTTGATGGAATCACAAATATTCAATTGAGAGTGTGCATGGGCCCCACACCTTCAGTGACTTGCCATCTCTGTTTAGGGAGCTCTGAACCAAAGTGCAGTCATCCTGTGATCTCAGTTCACACACATGCAATTTAAAAAGTGGGGTTTCCTGCTCCGTGACCAGATCACTTATGGATTCTAAACTCACTGAGGAAATATGACATAATGGATAGAATGGGGATTTTGGAAAGGATTGAGTATTATTGCTCACATGTGGAAGCTAGAGAGAATAAAAAGGAATAAAAAAAGAAGGTCTCACAAAAATATAAGGTAGAGCAGTAGAGAGAGGGGAACTGGGGAGGGAAAGGGAAAGCACTAGGGAAGGAAATTGACCAAATTATTCTATAAATATAGCACAGTGAATCCCACTTTTATGCATAATTAATAATGCACCAATTTGAAAATACATTAATAGAAGGGAGACCAGTAAGGAGAAGAAAGGAGGTCGGGAGGAGGGAGAGAAAGGGGAAATACTGGGGAATGAAGTGGAGCAAATCTGTGTTATGTGCATGTATAAATATGTCACAGCGAAACCCACTGCTGTGCATAATTATAATGTTTTAATAAAAGCACTAAAAGAGGGGCTAGGGATATAGCTCAGTTGCTAGATTGCTTGCCTCACATGCACAAGGGCCTGGGTTTGATCCCCAGCACCACCCCCCCCAAAAAAAAAACACTAAAAGATAAAAAAGAAAAAAAGAGGGGCTGGGGATGTGGCTCAAGCGGTAGCACGCTCGCCTGGCATGCGTGCGGCCCGGGTTCGATCCTCAGCACCACATACAAACAAAGATGTTGTCTGCCGAAAACTAAAAAAAAAAAATAAATAAATATTAAAATTCTCTCTCTCTCTCTCACTCTCAAAAAATAAAAAATAAAAGAAAGAAAGAAACAAAGAAAGCAAAACCAATTGGAAGCAAACCAATTGGAAGTATGGAAGTACATCCAGGTTTCCCATTATCTGGAGCACCCAGGAAAAGCTTGTGTAACTGCAAGGTTCCCATTGAAGCAGACTTTAATGCAAAAACATGCCCAGAGACAACAAAGGTAATTGCATAAAGATAAAACATCCAGTGCACCAGGAAGGTACGAAATTATGAATTTGCACTCAGTTAACGGTCCTTTGAATGAATTGAAAGCAAAATAAAAACTTAAAAACCACATTCTGTGACTTTATCATATATTCCTCCATAATTTATACAAAAAGGAGACCAACAAACAATCAGCAAAAATCCACAAGATTTTAACATGATTAAAAACTTGATTTATTGAAAATTTTATAGAAAAATGCAATCAATAATTATAGAATGCACATTTATGTTTTAGCACAAATGGTACATTTACTAAATTTGACCACAAATGCCATGCAAGACATTTAATTTCAAACAGTTGAAATTATATAAAGAATATGACCACAATGTAACTGTGCTACAAATGAACCACCAAAACATAACAAGAGGTCTCCCATTTCTATCTGGGCACAGTGCTACACACTGGTAATTCTAGATGCTTGGCAGGCTGATGCATGAGGGTCCAAGGTCACAGACCAGCCTGGGCAACTTAGTGAGGCCAACTCAAAATAAAGAAATAAAAGGGTTAGGGACATAGCTCAGTGGTAAAGCATCCTTGGGTCCAATCCTCAATACCAAGAGAGAACAAAAAAAAAAAAAAAGGAAGAAAGAAAGAGGGCTGGGGATGTGGCTCAAGCGGTAGCGCGCTCGCCTGGCATGCGTGCGGCCCGGGTTCCATCCTCAGCACCACATACAAACAAAGATGTTGTGTCAGCCGAGAACTAAAAGATAAATATTAAAATTCTCTCTCTCTCTTTCACTCTTTCTTTAAAAAAAAAGAAAAAAATGCATTTCTACTGAATTTCTACATAGCACATGTATTATGTAAAATTCTAGATGGACTTTGCTTAAATTCATTTATATGTATGTGTCGAGTCCAGCTCCAACAGGGGGTCTCAGGAGACAAAGGATGGTGAGGAATCCGCGAAAGGGGGTGGAGAAACAACACAGACACCAAAGTGAAGGTGCTGAGTCCCCATCTTTACTTGTGAAGTTGATCATATATACTTTTCATTTTGACAGGCTCACAGTACTTTGTGGCTACAAAACAGGAATCATTATTAAAAGAAACAAAATATTACGTAGCTACAATTAGAATAGAAGAATGTATCTTGGCATATGCATAAGCAAGCATTTTTCCTTTCAGTTCGCGTTTTGCTTTGAGCTGTTTCTGTTTAGTTAACTTTTAATAATCGTTAGAAATGTCCCAAACTATTGGCCTATACCTTGACTATTCTTTCTTGACTTGCTGACTGGAACCGGTGCCAAGGTTACGGCAAGTGGTTAACCTGTTGTTAATTTTAATCAAACAAGAGTAAGAGCACAAACCATTGTGCACAGGAACAAGGACAAGTTGTCCAGTACCAAGCACTAATCTGTCTTCTTAACATTAATTCTTCTTCTCTAGATTTTTAATTTAATTTCTTAAAAACTTCCTTGACAGGAATACAGGGAGTTTTTCATTAGACATTAACAATTTACGCTCCACAACTGAATAATTGCATTTAGAGCAAACAGATCTATTCTTTAGAAGTAGTTGCATTAATTGGGAAAGTCATGTTTTTTCCTTCATACTTAATGGTCATATGAGAAATCACAACTATACTTATTAAAGGAATACAGAAACAAACCAGCCCGTTCCCAGAAACATACTGCGCTCCTCCAGAGGATGGACGCCTTGCGCCATCCACCTCAGCAGGGCCTTGCCATTGCCTGAGTCAGGGGAGGGGCGCAGCATGTATGGATTCTGGAAGTACTGAGGACAAAACAAGGAGGATCTCCACCCTCAAAGGGAACAGGGTGCAGTAAGAACTGATTTACCTAATAATTAACGTGGTGGATTGGTGGTGACGTCACTGGTAGAGAACTTTCCCAGCATGAGCAGTCACGGAGTTGATCCCCAGTAAGAGACAAACAAAACAAAACAAAACAAACTAACAAAAAACAACCAGTGATAATGTGGAAGTGTTCACTCCAAGTTGATTAATGTGTGCTGCACACCCGATGCTCATTTTACTGGTACGTCAGACAGTCAAAATTCTGTGTATACAAATGTTTTGAATTATCATATACATTCCAATATAGTTGACACATTCCCCAAATCACTATTTACTTGCACTATATTACTTTGCCCATTTTATGGATGCAGAAACTGAACTCAAAGTAAGTTAGTTGGTATGTGAAATGGAGGGAAACACACAAAAGCAGGGTCAATACAACGCTGTTTGTCTTGAAAGTCCACTTTGCTCAGAGAATTGCACCAAGATAGAGTCAGGCCTCCTATGGTGGCCCAAGCCTGTAATTCCATCACCTCAAGAAATTGAGGCTGGAGAATCACAGGTTTGAGGGCAGCATAGGCAATTTAGTGACACTCTTGTCTCAAAATAAAAAGTAAAAAGGGACAAGGATATAGCTTGGTGGTAGAACACACCTGGAGTCAATCTCTAGGACTGAAAAATAAAAGAAAAAGAAAAGTCAGGATTTCTGGTGCAGCCAATATTTCATCCTCTTTGACTCATTCTAGAGGTTCCATACTGAGGGCAGTTGACAGAATCACAAAAGGAAAATATTCCTTAAATGAGTTTTCTCAAGGCGCCCTTCACGTCCTTGTTGCTCAGGCTGTAAATGAAGGGGTTTAGCATAGGGGTGACCACAGTGCACATCACTGAAGCCACTGCAGTCTTCCTGGGAGAATCATTCAAGCAGAATCATTCATGGTGGGTACAGTGTGAACTTTGGGTGGTTTGTATCCAGAAGTCTCCTGTGCAAAATTTGGGGACATTACTTACCCTCTCCATGTCTCTGCTTCCCCATTTATGGCACAGGAGCTAAAAATCCTTTAGTTAAAATTAAAACTATATTCAAATAAAGGAACATAAAATAAATCACTGTGTATAGACAAGGACTCCAGAAGCTGAGTTAGACACTAGAATGGATCTCACCAATGAAGGGGTCTGGGAGACACAGATGTGAGCTGTGGGTGTCTGCAGAGTCAGGAGTGAAAGCCGAGAATAAAGGGCTTTACTATTTGTTCTGTGCAAAGGGATGGCCTTAGAAATGAGGGACAATGGGAAATAAACTAACTGCTAGTAAGAACTACACCCAGGCTTCCTCCCCTCATCTGGAGAACTCAGAAAAGCCTTGTGTAAGTGCACTGTGTTCCTTTCAAAGAGAGCAGACCTTAATGCAAACCAAGCTCAGAGATAACTAAAGTGATTTCATAAACATGAGAAATCTGATGCACTAGGAAGAGGTGAAATTTTGAATCTGCAGTCACTTAAGAGTCATCTGATGGAATTACAAGCATAACTAGACAAATCAATATCACACTGAGTGAATTTACCACCCATCTCATCAGGATTGTACAACAAGGAGACCAGCAGAATCAGAAAGTTTTACCCAGATTTGAACATGATTACCAAGTTGGATGGACTGGACATGCAGAGATCGATGCTTTCAATAACTGTAGAATACACATATTTTTGGGTTTTTTTTTTTGTGGTACTGTGGCTTGAACCCAGGGCCCTATGCATGCAAGGCAAGCACTCTACCAACTGAGCTATATTCCCAGTCCAAATACACATATTTTGTAACCTCAGCTACTTGGGAGTCTGAAGCAAGAGGATTTAAAATTCAAGATCAGCCTCAGTAACTTAGGGAGACTCTGTCCCAGAAAAAAATAAATAAATAAAAAGTTCTGGGAGTGGAGCTCAGTGGTAGAGCACCCCTGCTTTCAGTCCCAGGAATCACACACACACACACACACACACACACACACACACACACCCATCAAAGAATGCACATTTATTTCATCACTACAGATGGAACATGTAATTGTTTGACAACAGTGAGAATTAAGGCCATTTTTTAAATTCAAAGAATTAAAATTATGGGGAGAATACCTTCTATAACCACAATGCAACAAGGTGAAAATAAGTCCCAACGGCATGACGAGAAACCCTCCATGTGTTTGGATATGGGAAATGCATTTCTACATAATATACCTATTATATAAGAAATCACCATGGATTTTTTTTTTCAAATGCATTTATCTCTAGAATTCTGGTAGAAAGGAGGTCAAAATCAAGAGGAAGCTGACAATAACTGGAAGGGAAAGGTATGAAGTGAGAAGTGATGAAGTGTAAGTGGGGGCTTACATTTGCAGGGCCTGGGTTCATTCCCCAGAACCACATTTGTCAATCAAGTTACATTAACAATTAATGTAGAACCAAGAACACGTCTACTATGATTTTACTAATACAAGATTGTTGATAAAATAATTACTTGTTTAATATTACTTGCTCAATGCAATCAATTTTTTGTATACATTTTAAAACCTCTCAGTGCCCTTAAAGTGGTTTTTGTGGGTGTGAAGCAAACGGTGAGAATTTGAATTGGTCCCTTTTATTGTAGTATTGAAATTAAGTATACTTAATTTATTAAGTCATGTCCATGCCCTGATTTTATATATATATATATGTATCTGTCTGTAAACATTGTGATACTTGAAAAAAATTCACATATTTCTGTAAAAGAGATATATTCCCTACATGATTACTAAGTGTGTGACATTTGTCTGAGCTTATGATAGATGTAGAAATTGAACCAAGAGTTGAAGTTAGTTGGTTTGTGACATGGAGCAAAACATATTAACACAGGATTCCATACAAAGACACTTTCTTGAAAGCTTGTGTTTCACCATTTGTTTGCAAGGAAAACTTAGAATTAAGGAAGATTCAAGATTTCCTGCCTGTTTTATTGGTCTCCTTTTCATTGCTGTGACTAAAATATGTGAGAAGAAGAACATAGAAGAGGAAAAGTTTATTTTGGCTTTTTGGTTTCAGATGTTCAGTCCCTGGTTGGCTCAGTTCATTAATGGGCCCCAGAGATGAGGAAATCATGGCAGGAGTGTGTGGCATACAAAAGCTGTTTAGCTTATGATAGGCAGGAAGCAGAGAGACAGAGAGAAAATAGAGTCTCCAAGGGCATCTCCTGAGTGTTCTACTTCCTCTAGCTATTAGCAGTTGCCTACAGTTACCATCCACTAATACATTGAAATTATTAATTCCCAATAAGGATTAACCCACTGATTTATTATCTAATCATTTCACCTCTGAATATGCCTGAATTGCTACATGAGCTTTTATAGGAACATCTCATATTTAAACCATGATAGAGACCCAATATTTCATTCTCTTTGCCTGTAGAAACCCACACTCAGGAAACTTAACAGGGTCACAACAATAAAAATGTCCCCAAGGTGAGTTTTCTCAAGGCGCCCTTCATGTCCTTGTTCCTCAGGCTGTAGATGAAGGGGTTCAGCATGGGGGTGACCACAGTGTACATCACCGAGGCCATGGCACTCATTCTGGGAGAATCAGTAACAGCAGAACTCAGGTAAACCCAAATAGAAGCCCCATAGAACAGGGAAACCACTGACAGGTGAGACCCACAGGTAGAAAAAGCTTTATACTTTCCACCAGTAGATGGGATTCTGAAGATGGAGGAGACAATTTGAGCATAAGAGAAAATTATCCCGGAGAGAGGAGCAATACCCAAGAAGATGGTGGCTAAAAATTCAACAATGTTATTGATGAGAGCATCAGAACAGGCTATCCTGATGATCTGAGTCAGTTCACAGAAGAAGTGGGGGATCTGCAGATGTTTGCAGAAAGACAGACGCAGCAACATCAGAGTGTGCACCAGGGCATCCACAGTGCTGAAGAGCAGACAGATCAGAACCAGCAGGGCACAGAGGCGGGGTTCATGATGACCATGTAATGCAAGGGGTGGCAGATGGCCACATAGCGATCATAGGCCATCACAGTCAGCAGTAAATTGTCCATACATACAAAAACCATGAAAAAATATGCCTGAGTGAGGCAGCCTGCATAGGAGATGGCTTTGCTTTCTGTCTGGATGTTCAGCAGCATCTTAGGGACCACAGTGGAAGTGCTACAGATGTCAGCCAAGGACAGGTTGGAGAGGAAGAAGTACATGGGGGTGTGGAGGTGGGAGTCAGAGCTGACGGCCAGGATGATGAGCAGGTTCCCAACAACAGTGACAAGGAACATGGACAGTAGCAGTCCAAAGAGGAGGGGCTGCAGCTCTGGGTCCTCTGAGAGTCCCAGGAGGAGGAATTCTGCTGCAAGTGTTTGGTTTTCTGGTTTCATAGTTTTGAGAAGTCTGCTGCAAGATAGGGACATAGTGACAACACAGCACAGAGAGATCAGTGCTGAACACAGTCCTTCGGTCTACAATGTGAATTCTAGTAATATTTAGAAAGTTCTCTTCAGGTTGTCCTACCCATTTCTTTAGCCCTTGCATTTTGAATGAATTCTATGTATTATCATATATAAAATTAAATGTGAGAATTTTTCCAATAATAAAATACAAAACAAACGTGCTATTTTATGCTTGAGGAACTTGAAGTCTGAATGCAGACTTTAAATCTAGCCTGAAACTATAGTAGTTTCCTAATAAAGCACCAAACGGGTGGAATCAATCATTTTTCATGGAATCCTAAGTTGTACTTTACACTGATCTAATCTCAAATGTTGCTGAAAATTACGATCTCACGTTCTCTACTGCCTTACTTTGGCAAATGACATTACCTGTCTATTTCTTTAAATATTTCATATCATATAATTACACCAAGTAACTCCAACAGCATCTATGTAATTTCAATTACATGCTCTAGACCTAGAACGGTTGCTCTTCTTTTTTTCAGATTTTGATTTGACATTTGTCATATATTTTTCCAGGAAGGGACATTTTCACAAAGCTGAATGAGTCTGTATTTTGTTTCATACTGACATGTCCCATCCAAAGTGAAAATGCCCATCTCCCTTGACCCCCTTTTGTGGTGTTATAGGGACTGACACAGGGGTGCTGAATCGCGACCCACATCCAGTCCTGTTGATTTTATATTTTGAGACAGGGCCTCATTAGGTTGCCCAACCTGGCCTCCATGTGTGATCCTCCTGCCTCAGATTCCTATGTAAGGGAATTACAGGTGTGGCCCACTGTACTCAGCTCCCATCTGGTATTTAAAACAAGCATAACTTACTATTTTTGACGAGCTGATTAATTTTCTTTTATAATCACATCTTTCTCTCATTCCTTTGACTGTTGCCAAACTTGGAGACCATGGAGTAGATCATGTCTTGCAGACAAACACAGCTCAGGAATATTAGGAGAATACTGAATCCTGGAGGAGGCAAGGCTGGGGCAAGCCTTCAGTACTCACCAGCTCTGTCGCTCTACCTCAGCACCCTCGGAGGCTGATCTTGGTATGCAACAGAGGGCAGAGGACTGGGTGGTTCTTTAAGTGGTTATTACAAATATATGCACATGTATCCTCCATAACAAGCCTTAAGGGTCAGAGATATAAGACGGTGAGAATCACAGAGCTCTCAACACCCAGCCTCCTAGCTGCCCTCCCCAGGGAAGGCACTGAATTGGCTATTCTCCAGAAAGACAAAGACTGTGGCCCTCAGACTTAGTGCACACATCAGTTACTGAAAGGCCCTGTTAGAACACACATCCTGGTCCTTCCCTAGACTTTCAGACTTCCTAGGCTTGGCCTGTGGTCCTAGGAGTTCTGTTCTACCAAGTCTCTAGGTGATGCTGCTGCTGGCCCAGGAACTCCACCTAGAGAACCCCCCAGTGTAGTGCACTGATTGTGAAGAGCCCAATGGATGGCAGTTCTTCTGATATCATTGCCCAGAAGTTCCTAGTGTGAGCAAAGCAAGAAAAAACAACCATCAGGCCAGAGTCAAGGACATTTATTCTAGGACCCTTAGGTATTACCATAGCCAGAGACCCAGGGCACAGGAGCAACTGTAATGTGTTGTGACAGAAGGGGAGGAGGACAGAATTTAAATATGAGAAAATCACAACTGTCCATGTTGTTCTCCACAAATTGGGATTGGTGGAATCAGAAAGCCAACTGATAGGTCTGAATGTCTATTGGCTGTTGTTGATGATCAGCCGTGGACATGAGAGTAAGCGAGGGTAAAAGTGCTGTAGCTGCTATGGCTTGGCCCAGTCCCAAATATTCAGTGGAGCAGATGCAAGGGCCCTCCACCCTGGAATCCTTCCCAGCTCCCTTTAAAGGGCTCTGAGACAAGGTGCAGTCACTCTGCAATCTAAGCCCACACATGTGCAATTCCAAATGTAGAGTTCCCTGCTGTGTGACCACAGTGGTTTGTCATTCAATACTGGTTGGGGTAGGATGGCATGGTGGGGGCAATGGGGACTTTGAACAGTTTGGATCCAACATTTACTAACCCATACAGCTGTGCAACTTTCAGGACATTACTCAACTTCTATATGACTCTGCTCCTTCACCTGTAATAGGAGAACTCAAAATAGATCAACTAACAATTAAAAGCTGTGTTTTATTGTTTTTTTATTTGCTGTTTTTTAGATACATGATAGTAGCGTGTATTTTGACATATTATATATACACAGAGTGTAACTTATTCTAATAGGAAATATGATTTTAAAAAGGCATTAAAAGATAAACAAACAAACAGCTGGTCATTGTGGTACACGCAGTTCAAAGTCAGCCTCAGCACCTTAGTGAGGTCCTAAGTAACTTAGATGTTGTCTTGAATAAATGAATAAATCAATAAATGAATAAGGGCTGGGGATGTAGAATAGTGATTAGCACTCCCGGTGTCAATTCCTGCTACTAAAATAAGAAAAAAATTTAGAGACAGGGAGAAGGGAGGTAAATCGATAGTAAACTGAGCTCTTGTATCTGGGTTGCATGATAAATAAATGGCTTTTTTTCAGATTTGTATGTTTGTATAAATTCCAGCAGAAATGATGACAAAAGGAAGAGGAAAATCAAGAGAAGTGAAGACTTGATTGAATGAATATTTAGTATGGTGGGCTGAGACACAGACCACACACAAATAGTACATTTCTGATTATGTGGAGGCAAGTAACTGTGCACCCCAAGTTCACTACTGTGGTGCTGCAGTTGCAAGAATGACTGTGGAATTTGTGCTGAAGCAGCCACATTGCTATTTATCTTTATTGCTTTGAATTGTCTCAGCCATTTCAGAATATTCCTCAAATCACCATTAAGTGGGTGATATTTTTTCTAAGAATTTTATAAGTATAAAAATGAAAATTAGGGCTGGGGATATAGCTAATTTGGGAAGTGCTTGCCTTGCATACACAAGGGCCTGGGTTCAATACCCAGAGCCATCAAAATAATAATAAAAAAAGAAAAGAAAAGAAAAAAAGGAGCATTTAAAAATGAAAATCAGATTTGAGTTAGTTGGTAAGTAACAGAGTAAGTATAGGAGACTGTGGTTCAATACCAAGCTCCTTGTGTTAAAAGCCCGCCCTTAAATCCTTGGCTCTGAGAACTGAACACAGAGGGAGTCAGGATTCCTGCCGCACCCAGTGCTCAGTGCTCTTGTGAGAAGCTGGGTGGCTTCTTCACCAGAAGATTCAGAACAGGCACAGCCACAGTGGGAACAGGACTCTTTACTGGAGCCTCTTGCTGTGGCAGAAGGAGACAGCACTGCCCAAGAGTGTGCAGCTGGCCCCAACAGGAAGGGCGCTGGCTTCCCAGCTGGGGTAGCTGGTGGGGCTGGAGGTGGGAGTGCAGGGGCCTCAGCTGCCTGTCAGGGGGGTTTCCTCTCCAGGGAGGGCAGAGTCTGCATCCTGTACCTGAGGTCACCTCCCCCATGCCCCTGCCACTTCTCTGCCCTGGGCTGAGGATGAGCAGCAGCAGCTGTCAGAGGACTCCCAGGTGTGGGGTGAAGGGAAGCAGCAGCCATGACAGCCCATCCTCAGGGTCCTGGAGTTTGCTGCTTCTGTGACTCCTCAGCTGTTCCACCCTCATGTGGTTTATGCTTTCAGAGTCCCTGGGAAGGGGTCCTGACTCAGGGGTGCCCCTGGCATGGGAGTGAGTTTGAGTGAAAGGACAGGGAAGGGCACCCATCATAACCCCGAACAGCTAATTGGCCAGAGCTGCATTTGCCCTTTATGGTTGGTGAGAGGCCTGAGGGTCTCATCCCCCACCAGGGTTTCACTCTCCTTATCTCAAGGGGTGCTACTTTTTCTGGAAGAACTCACTCACTTTGACTCAGTCTAAGAGCTCACAGGCAAGGCAGGTGACAGATTCATGAAATGGAAAATGTCTCCAAGGTGAGTTTTCTCAAGGCCCCCTTCATGTCCTTGTTCCTGAGGCTGTAGATGAAGGGGTTCAGCATGGGGGTGACCAGCGCATACATCACAGAGGCCACTGTACCCTTCCTGGGAGAATCAGTAACTGCAGAACTAAGATAAACCCCAAGAGCAGTCCCATAGAACAAGGAAACCACCGACAGGTGAGACCCACAGGTAGAAAAAGCCTTCCGCCTTCCCCCAGTGGACGGGATTCTCAGGATGGAGGAGACAATTCGAGTATATGAAAAAATTATGCCAGACACAGGGCCAATACCCAACAGCATAGTTGATAAATAAACCACAATGTTATTGATGAGAGCATCAGAACAGGCTATCCTGATGATCTGAGTCAGATCACAGAAGAAGTGGGGGATCTGCAGATGTTTGCAGAAAGACAGACGCAGCAACATCAGAGTGTGCACCAGGGCATCCACAGTGCTGATGAGCAGACAAATCAGGACCAACAGGACACAGAGGTGGGGGTTCATGATGACCGTGTAATACAAGGGGTGGCAGATGGCCACGTATCGATCATAGGCCATCACGGTCAGCAGTAAATTGTCCATGCATACAAAAACCACAAAAAAGCATAGCTGAGTGAGGCAGCCTGCATAAGTGATGGTTTTGCTTTCTGTCTGGATGTTCAGCAGCATCTTAGGGACTAAGGTGGAGGTGCTACAGATGTCAGCCAAGGACAGGTTGGAGAGGAAGAAGTACATGGGCGTGTGGAGGTGGGAGTCAGAGCTGATGGCCAGAATGATGAGCAGGTTCCCAACAACGGTGACCAGATACATCGTCAGGAACAGTCCAAAGAGGACAGGCTGCAGCTCTGGGTCCTCTGAGAGTCCCAGGAGGAGGAATTCTGCTGCAAGTGTTTGGTTTTCTGACTCCATGTATTTGAGAGATCTGCTGAGGGTAGAGACATGGATACCAATGGAGCACACCAGTTAATACTTGGTGGAAAGAAGTCTTTGGTAATCACTTAAAGTTATGGGTAGTATGTAAACCATGATTCTCTTCAGGTTCTCTTACTCATTCTTTCCTTCACCTATTAATTCAAGAGTAAATTTATATATTGCAATTAATACGATTAAATGACTGCTTTTTTATAATTGTAAAAACAGCCCTGAAATGAAAATGTGCTACTTTATTTATTGGAAATTTCAGGCCTAAATGCTCTCACGAAATCTAGTATTAAATTGTCATCAATTATTAAGACAGTTTGAAAGCTGGTTTGGTGACATCTTTTCCTAAATCATCTTAAACCTGTTGTGAATGTCGTACTCTGTCTCTGCTCATCAATGCTAGTCTTGGGTGTTGCTGAAAATCACCATCTCAGGTCTTTTCCTGCCTCCTTATGAGAAATGACATCATCTACCCACTCCTTGAAAGATATCAGAGTGTTCATTCATCTCAAGCCATTCCATTGGGATCTATTTAATTTGAAGGGATTTCTTTAACCACTAAAATCCTTGAACTGATTTTTGTTTGTTTTTCGTGTGTGATGATTTGTGATTTGATCCTCGAATGAGGGATATTTCTAAAAGCACTGAATGAGTCCCCACATTATATCATTTTTACAAATATCACAGCTCTAGTGAAAATGACTATCTAGTCTTTAAAAGAAAAGTAGGTTGCTGTTTTTTGAAAAGCTGGTTCATTTATTCATTTCTTCAGTTCAAATCTCAGTGTGATTTTGGTGTGCATTTTCTGGTGGCTAAATACGGTGAACATTTTTTCTTGTATAGTTGGCCATTTGCATTTCTCATTTTGAGAAGTGGGTGTTCAATTCTTTGACCACTTACCGATTGGGTTATTATTATTTTTTAAAAATTTGAATTGTTTTTGTTTTGAATTCTAGTACATCTGGGATCACAGCCCTCTTTCAGAGTACAAGCTGGGCACAACTTTCTCCCAGTCTGACAGTTGCCTCTTCACTGTGTTTTATCCCTTGCTGTTCAGGACCTTTTTGATTTAATGTTATCCTGTTTATTGATTCCTTCTTTATATCCTGAGCGATGGGGTTATTCAGGAAGTCTTTTCAAACACCTAAAAGTGGAAGTATTTGTCCTATTTTTTTCTCCTCATATTTGTGATGTTCTGGTTTTATAGCAAAAAAAAAAGGCAGGCATAAAGAATAAAAAGAGCAATAAGTGCTGGTTAGGATGTGGGAAATAAAAGAAACTTTTATACACTGCTGATGGGGATGTAAATTAGTCCAGCCACTAAGGCAACCAGGAAGGAGGTTTTCCTAATAAAGGTAAAAATGCATCCACCATATGATCCAGGTATAAATAGCCTACCTTGGTATTGGTCAGAAAGAACTAAAGTCATTATAGTTTTGAGATACACAAGTGCCCATATTTATTGCTGCACAATTCACAATAGCCAATTTGGAAATCAGCCTAGGTGACCATTCTGGGGTAAAGAAAAGATGGTGTATAATTGATACAATTGGAGAGCATGATATTGAGCAAATTACATGAGACTCACTGATGTGAAAACTAGAAGGGAAAAAAGGGGACTCCTGAAATTGGAAGGGAAACAAGAAGAACAGAGGAAGCGGATTTGGTTTTTTTTTTTTTTGGAGGGGATAGCATTTGGGAATGAAGTTAATCAAATAGTGTCTTTATGCAAGCATAACCACAATCAGTCTATCATTCTGTGTAATCAATATGCACCAATTGTGTAGATTTTCAGACTCATTTTAAAATTTAAGTATTTATCTGAGAAGGTGCATGTGGAGGGATGCACAATCCCAAGGGAGACTGTCAAGCATGTTTTTCTCTCCACCTGTACCCTGGTCAGGGTGGGGAAGAGGACAGCTGGAGTAGGCATTGCTGACACTCAGGCCGCTTTAAAGGATCAGGGACCATAGGATGCATTACAAAGTGAGAGAAGAAGAACATTCCTCTACACAGGACAGGGAAATGAAATGGAGCTAAGTTCAGCTGTGTCATCTGAGGGACTAAGCATTGCAGATGTTAATCAGGAGAAGTCCACAGTGCTAGGGACGTGATGTAGAGTCTGGAAATATTAGCTCTAATTATTGCTGCTGTTACTTTACTAACAATGGTAAATTGTTGTAAGAAGAGGAAGTTGTCTTGCTGTAACACAGGAGAGAAAAGTTTCAGCTCTGTTTAAAACCTTCCCTTTCCCCTGGATATACTGACACCCGGCTTCACTGACACTCACTAAGGGCTCTTTAAACATAATGATGCTTATATATTTCCAGAAATAAAAAATGCAATGAGTAAGTCTTCATACATTTTCCGTTAAAATGATAAAGATTTTCTCAGAAAAAAAAAATTAATAAATGTGGTCTCAGTGGCATGTATCCCAGCTACTCATGAAGCCAAGGCAGAAATATTTCTAGAGCCCAGGAGCTCATGGTCAATGGGGTACCATAGGAAGACCCCATTGAAAATTAAATCATGATTAAAAAAGTCTTAACTTATCATCCTGTAATTACAGTTCTGGGTTTGCTTATCCACAAACAATTGGAAGCAGAGTATTAGATGTGTACCTCACATTTACTGTAGTGGACTTCCTTCACCACTAGGGGGAGAACTAGAGCTGTGGAGCGAGGCACAGGAAGGAAAATGGATTTTATTTACCAGTAGCTTTGAGGAAGACAGAGAAGAGCTATTTTCTGTCTCAGATCTCCACCTTCCAGGAATCAGGGGCACACAAAGCTTTTATAAGACAGATAAAAGGGGGGATAAAAGGCAACTGACATGCATATGTAGAAGGTGGCAGGCTGCATTCATCAGAAAGGAGCATAGACTGGATTGGGCCAGCCCTGGTCAGGTCCAGCTATCTCTGCTCAGCCTCCAATCTCAGTGTGAAGACGTTGAGGAGCTAATTTATCAGCAGCATTATTCACAGGACCAGCAGGTGGGAGAAACAAGCGTCCAGGTACAGAGGAGTGAAGGCAACCAAGAAGGCTGTGGGTAGAGCAGAGTAGCCGCTGCCCTCACCAGAAGGTCGTTTCTCACAACAGGCTGAGCCTGGAGGACCCTGTGCTTGGTGACGTGAGCAGCCACAAAAAGGCAGAGGCTGGCCTGCACTTCCATGGGGCACCATGCACTGACATTCACAGAGAGGGGGACAGGAGCAGGGCTGTGAGGGCTGGGGGCAGAGAGTGAGGAGTTAGTGTGGATGGTCAGAGAATGAGTTTTGCAGGATGAAAGTGTCTTGAGGATGGACTCTAGTGATGTTTGCAAAACATCAAGAGCATGATTCAGGCCTTAATAGTGGCAACTTAAAGTGGTTGTAACCATAGAATTTTTATGTCTATTTTACCACAATTTAAAAATTAATTCATAAAAAAACATTGAAGGAACACTTTCTGAGTAGCCTCATTTATGTCCCTCTCCTAGATGGAGATTTGTGAAACCACCCACCCCTCATGTCTCCCTCTTCATGCACGGAAAAGCCCTTCTCAGGGAAGAGTCCCCCACTCACCCTGGCCCCTCCCTCTCCCTCAGCCAGGAAACTGCAGATAGGACAACAGTTAGCACCATCGAGGGAGATGCTGATCTCTCCTATGCCTGTTTTGGGTTAGAATCACATAAGTGTCCAGCTTAGAATGAGGGGGCCAATGGGTCTCCAGGAGGAGTGCACGCAAGGACAGGGCTTTCTCACTCACCACCTTGGTCCCCTCTTCACTCCTCACTCCTGGAAGAAGGATCTTTGATGGTACAGAGATTCATGTAAGAACTGGATGCTCCTTTTAAGGTCTACAAATGTTTTTAGAAATAAAGGACAGGAACTATGTGTAATGAGCCCCTAAGGGTTAGAGATTACAAAAAGAAAAACAACAGCAAAACTTATGGATTATCACAAAGCCCTCAGCACCCAGCCTCCCAGATCCACACACAGGGGACACAAAGAGACAAAGAATGATGAGTGGGTATTCTCCAGAAAGAAGAAGGTTGGTACACCACTGTGGCCCCACAACTGGCGTGCATCTTAATTCCCAAAGGGCTTGTTAAACACACATATTTGAGGTGTATTGGAGAATCTGGCAATGACTAGATCTTCAGAGAGATTCTAGAATTTTCCTTCTGTCACGATTCCAGGTGATGCTGATTCTGTTGGTCCAGAAACTCCACCTTGAGAGCCAGGAGTGGAGAACATGGACATTTGCAAATCTTTCCCACGTGGCGATGAACGTAAAATTGCTGCTAAGTAGTTCTTGGTGTCAGGAAACCTAAAAACAAATTCATAATCAGCTTCAGATAAAAGGAATTCATTCTATTTCTTTTAAGGAATTGCAAATAGCTGGAGACCCAGAGTCTGTCACTGGAAGAGGACTGAGCAGTTCCTGGAGAGGAGGCCTGGACTCAGGATGAGTGGGGTCCTTGACACACATGATGGAAAAGAATTTCAGCTCATGTCCGTCAGAGACACGGAGATTCATTTAGGAAAGCAGATGCACATACCATGTATCAGGGAAAGCTCGGTCCTATGAGGTAGGACCTAATAGGAGACAGAGTATTAACCTGTCTAATACCTGGAGACAGGGTATTAACAAGAAACTGATGGAGGACAAGACAGAGACCAGTCTTGTCCTTGTTTACAATCAATCCCATTTCCATGAGAACCTCAGGCACTGAGGACTTACCACCATGACAACTCTTGCCGTAGGTTCAGATTTTAACATGATTAATGGAAATAAAATGGATGGTATTCTAATTATGTTTTCTAAAGTAACCGATGGTGGAGGGGGGATTGGAAAATATTTAGATCAGGTATCTTAAGACAACCAATTGGAGAAAATGGAGTGAGGTCTTCAATCAGGTCTGTGTAGGCAAGAGAACACCCCACAGTTCAGGATGTGATCCTCATATCCAGACATTGGGGTCTTGAGCCTCTCTCTGGGCCCACTGCGTTCCACCTAATGGAGTGCCATCTTTACCTTCAATTAACCTGTACTCTGTTACTTCTTGGTGCCTTGCTCAGTTCTTTGTTCCTGACCCCAAGGTCCTGGACTTCAACTGGAAATCCCAATGGCAACAGTTCCTGTCCCTGATGCTGATTCAATAACCAGGACAAGGGTTTTAGAAAAAAAAAAGGAAGAACGAAATTTGACTGCTTTGCTAGCAAAGGAGATCTGCAAGAGCCTCCTCACGTCACAGAGGCTGCCATTGCACCTGCTGGGGACAGAGGGCTTTAGAGGGAATGCAGGGCTCCTCTCCATATATTATTCTGTAGAGTGCATAAGGTGATGAACAATGCACGGATTAACCCTGGGTGAATATGGGGTACCTTTCAGGATTACAGAATTCCCTAAAATTTGAGAAAGAATGGTCTGAGAAAGAGACTTACTTGGGTGTGACTAGTCTAGAGAGACTTGTGGATCTTTACAATGACAGCCCTGTCCTTTCTTTTATCTGCTTTCTACCTGATGCTCTTTTTTAATGTTTTATATACCACTAAAAGTCTAGGAGTAAGTGGTATGTGTTCTGAGGACAAGGGACAGGAAATGACAAAAATTCCACCTGGACAAGTTGTTGGGAACACACTATGACACGTGGAGGCCAGTGGCAGTTTGTGGAGCCCAAGGTCTGATGCATTCTGCTGTTCATCTGCTGTGTGTATAGGAAGGGGAAGCAATGGCCCAGGACACACCGGTTCCACAGCACTGTGCCTGGCACAGTGACACCTGCTGTAATCCCAGGGACTCTGGACTCTGAGAAAGGAAGATCGACAGTTTGAGTCAACCTGGGTAACTGAGGAGAACCTGTCCCCAAATAATTAAAACAAAACAAAACAAAACAAAAAACAGGCAGAGCGCTATCCTAGCATGCGAAAGGCCCTGGGTTCAACCCGCAAACCTCTCAGCTCACAAAATGAGGATGTACACGGAGCTCCCCGGCTCTCCTCGAGGGGCTCTAAACCAAAGAACAGCCATTCATGATCTCGGCTCACACAGGGGTAAATTCAGAGTAGAGGTCCTTGCTGTGTAACTAGCATTACTTATAAATTCACTGCTTGTTCAGGCAGCATGGTGTGGTGGGCACAGTGTGGACTGTGGGTGCTCAGTGTCCAGACCTCTATTAACCCTAATGAGCTGTGCAATCATGGGGATATAAATCAACCTCTCTGTGCCTCTGCTTACTCATCTATAGCACAGGAACTAACATTAATTCATTTAAAAATTAAAAACAGAACATAAGTAAAGGTAGATGCAACAAATGACCATGTAGAGACAAGGAGAGGACAGGACCCCAGAGAACTGAACCAGGCACCCCTGGTGGGATCTGGGAGGGGTGCCCAAGGGCCCAGTGTGAGCTGAGGGTGTGTGCAGGGCAGGGGTGAAGGCTGAGAGTCGCCCTTTCCTCTTTGACCTGGTAGAAACAAGGGCGAATGGGAAGTAAGGCACCTGCAAGTATGGACTGCTCCAGGCTCCCTTCATCTGGAGAACCCAGAGAAGCCTGTGTAACTGCACTGGGTTCCCATTAGGCAGAGCAGACCCTACTGCAAACGAAGCTCAGAGATGACAAAGGTGATTTCATAAACACGAAAAGTTCATTGTGATCACAAGAGAGGCAATTCTGAATTTGCACCCACCTGATGGTTACTTGAATGAATTTTTACTATAGACAAACAAAACAATATCCTGGGTGAATTCACCACACATCTTCTCATAATTGTTCAACAAGGAGACTAACAAAATCAGAAAGCATCACCCAGATTTGAATATGATTTCCACTTTGGACTGATGGGAAATGCAGAGAACTGTAACTATAGGATCCACATGTCTTTTAATCTCAGCTAGCTGGGAGACTGAAGCAGGAGGATTTCAAGTTCAAGGCCAGCCTTGTCAATTGTGGTTGACTTTGTCACAAAATAAAAAATGAAAAATGTTATAGCTCAGTGGTACAGTGCTTCACATTTCTATCCTTGGACCAGAAAAACAACAATAGCAAAAAGAAAAAGAAAAAAAGGAAGGAAGAAAAAAAAAAGTCTATGTATATATTTAATCAGCAGAGATGGACTCTTTACTAAAATATGAACAAAAGCAATATTTTTTTCTTTTTTTTATTGGTTGTTCACAACATTACAAAGCTCTTGACATATCATATTTCATACATTAGATTGAAGTGGGTTATGAACCCCCAATTTTACCCCAAATGCACATTGCAGAATCACGTCGGTTACACATCCACAATTTTACATAATGCCCTATTAGTAATTGTTGTATTCTGCTACCTTTCCTATCCCCTACTATCCCCCCTCCCCTTCCCTCACATCTTCTCTCTCTACCCCATCTACTGTAATTCATTTCTCTCCTTGTTTATTTTTCCATTCCCCTCACAACCTCTTATATGTAATTTTATATAGCAATGAGGGTCTCCCTTCATTTCCATGCAATTTCCCTTTTCTCTCCCTTTCCCTCCCATCTCATGTCTCTGTTTAATGTTAATCTTTTCTTCCTGCTCTTCCTCCCTGCTCTGTTTATAGTTGCTCTCATTATATCAAAGAAGACATTTGGTATTTGTTTTTTAGGGATTGGCTAGCTTCACTAAGCATAATCTGCTCTAGTGCCATCCATTTCCCTGCAAATTCTATGATTTTGTCATTTTTTATTGCTGCATAGTACTCCATTGTGTGTAGATGCCACATTTTTTTTTATCCATTCATCTATTGAAGGGCATCTGGGTTGGTTCCACAGTCTAGCTATTGTGAATTGTGCTGCTATGAACATCGATGTGGCAGTATCCCTGTAGCATGCTCTTTTAAGGTCTTCAGGGAATAGTCTGAGAAGGGCAATACCTGGGTCAAATGGTGGTTCCATTCCCAGCTTTCCCAGGAATCTCCAAACTGCTTTCCAAATTGGCTGCACCAATTTGCAGTCCCACCAGCAATGTACAAGTGTACCCTTTTCTCCACATCCTCGCCAGCACTTGTTGTTGTTTGACTTCATAGTGGCTGCCAATCTTACTGGAGTGAGATGGTATCTTAGGGTGGTTTTGATTTGCATTTCTCTGACTGCTAGAGATGGTGAGCATTTTTTCATGTACTTGTTGATTGATTGTATATCCTCCTCTGAGAAGTGTCTGTTCAGGTCCTTGGCCCATTTTGAACAAAAGCAATATTTAGGCAACTTTTTTGTTTTGTTTTTTGGTATCAGGGATTGAACCCAGAGGCACATAACCACTGATCAACAGCCCCAGCAATGATCAGTTTATATTTTGAGATGGGGTCTTACTGAGTTGTTTATGGCCTTGGTATATTGCTAAGGATGGTCTTGAACTTGAGATATTCCTACATCAGTATCTGCAGTCACTGCGATTACAGGCAAATACCACCATGCCCAGTTATAGGCATATTTTTAAATACAAAGAATTAAAATTATATGGGCAAAACATTCTCTGACCACAATGCAACAATGTCAGAATAAATCACGGAAGCATGAAAAGGGACCCTCCTTGAGTCTGGATACTGAGAAATGCATTTCTATATCATACATAAATTACATAAGAAAACATAATGGATTTTTTGCAAGTTCAGTTATCTTTATAAATTCTGGCAGAAAGGAGGAGAAAATCAAGAGGAAATTGATGATAATTGAAAGGGAAAGGGGTGAAGTGGGAAGTGATTTAGTGAGGATTAAGTGGATCAGTGGAAAGAGGGCGTGTCTCACACGTGCAGGGCCTGTGTTCAATCCCCAGAGCCACACTTCCTGATAAAATTTCATTAATATTGGATGTAGAAGAAAGAAAACATCTACTAAAATTTTTACTAATACAGGATGTATACCAATAACTACTTATTTAATTCTTCTTGCTTAATGCAATCAATTTTAGTGTATATACCAGACACTAAAATATCTCACACACACTTATAAGACAGATATAGTCCCTAAATAACTACCAACGTGTGACACTTGTCTGACCCTTTCACAGGTGTGGAAACTGAACTCGGAGAGTCAAGGTAATGCGTCTGTGATATGGAGTAAAACATAGGAAAACAGGATTTCTTACAAAGCTATTTTCTTAAAGCCCATAGTTGACCATTGGCTAGGAAAACAGGATTAAGTCAGACTCAGGATTCTGGCATCCTGCTTTTTTGCTTTGTTTTGCTTTTTAGTTGTAGATAGACACAATATTTATTTATTTGTTTTTATTTTTATGTGATGCTGGGGATCAAACCCTCACGCATGCTAGACAAGCGCTCTACCCCTGAGCCACAATCCCGGGCCATGGCTACTGTTTTAATCAGCTCTTCACTGCAGTGACTGAAATGACCGAAAAGAACAACACAGAGGAGAAAAAGGAGAAAAGGTTTATTTTGGGCTCATGCTTTTTGAGGTGCAGTCCATAGTTGTCCACGTTCATATCTGTGGACTAGAGGTAAGTCAGAGCAGCATGGCAGAGAAAGCTTCTTGGCTGATGATGGACTGATGGCAGCCAGAATGGAGACGGAGAGAGGGACCCGAGACGAAATTTGTCATTCAAGGACATGCCCCCAGTGATATACTTAACCTAGCCATATCCCACCTGTCTACAATTACCTCCCAGTAATATATTAAATTTGAATATGGTTACCATCTCATAGTGTATTCATATCACCTCTGACACTCCTGCATTGCCACATGAGCTTTTATAGGGACATCTCATATCCAAACCATAATATATGCCCAATGTTTCACTGTCTATGACTCACTCTAGAAGGCCACACCAGGACATTTGACAGATCACAAGAAAGAAAATACTCCTAAGATGAGTTTTCTCAAGGCGCCCTTCATGTCCTTGTTCCTCAGGCTGTAGATGAAGGGGTTCAGCATGGGAGTGACCACGGTGTACATCACCGAGGCCATGGCACTCATTCTGGGAGAATCAGTAGCAGCAGAACTCAGGTACACCCAAATAGAAGCCCCATAGAACAGGGAAACCACTGACAGGTGAGTCCCACAGGTAGAAAAGGCTTTACACTTTCCACCAGTAGATGGGATTCTCAGGATGGAGGAGACAATTCGAGCATATGAGAAAATTATCCCAGAGACAGGACCAAAACCCAAGAGGATGGTTGCTAACAATAAAATAGTGTTATTGACGAGGGTATTAGAACAGGCTATCCTGATGATCTGAGTCAGATCACAGAAGAAGTGGGGGATCTCCAGGTGTTTGCAGAAAGACAGATGCAGCAACATCAGAGCATGCACCAGGGCATCCACAGTGCTGATGAGCAGACAGATTAGAACCAGCAGGGCACAGAGGCAGGGGTTCATGATGACCATGTAATGCAAGGGGTGGCAGATGGCCACATAGCGATCATAGGCCATCACGGTCAGCAGTAAGTTGTCCATACATAGAAAAACCATGAAAAAATATGCCTGAGTGAGGCAGCCTGCATAGGAGATGGCTTTGCTTTCTGTCTGGATGTTCAGCAGCATCTTAGGGACTAAGGTGGAGGTGCTACAGATGTCAGTGAGGGCCAGGTTGGAGAGGAAGAAGTACATGGGGGTGTGGAGGTGGGAGTCAGAGCTGACCGCCAGGATGATGAGCAGGTTCCCCAGCACTGTGACCAGGTACATGGATAGTAGCAGGCCAAAGAGGACAGGCTGCAGCTCTGGGTCCTCTGAGAGTCCCAGGAGGAGGAATTCTGCAACCCGTGTTAGATTTTCTGGCTCCATGTTGTTGAAGACCCTGCTGGAAGACAGGGACAAGGTGACGATGGAACACACAGAGATGAGTGTGGGACAGAGGACTTTGGTCCATGACTTAAAATCTGGAATCTTTAAGAAATTCTTCCCTTCAGTTTCTCCTATTCACTTCTTCCTTTACCCACTAATTCTTGACTAAGTTTTTACATTCTAATAGAGAAAATTAAGTGTGTGCATTTTTAATACCACAATTCAATAATAAACATGTGGTATTTATATTTGAGAACCTATGAAGTTTGAACGCTATCTTTAAATCGAGTCTTAAACTCTAGTAGTTCCTTAATAAAGCATCCAACTTGGTCAGATGACAACATTGTACTATAGAAGGTCAAGCATATAGCTCATATAATTTCTCTGAATATTTTCATCTTTTCTAATTTTAGGTATATGCTAAAAATTGTAATCTCACATTCTCTACTACCTTATTGTAAGAAATGATATCATTCTTGTATTTATTCAAATATTACATGTTTCAAAACCACACCAACCAACTCCTTTGGGACCTATGTAATTTCAATTAACAATATTTTGCCACAGAACCTGCAGTGTGTAGTTCACATGATTTCTCTGTATATGCTCATCTCTTCTGATTTCAGGTATTACTAAAAATTATAACCTTATGATGCTCTACTACCTTATTGTAATAAATCCCATTATTCATGCATTTATTCCAATATTTTATATTTTAAGTCTGCCTCGATGAACTATTTTGGGTTCTATATAATTTTAATTATTGGGTCCCTAGATTTGCTATTTTTTCTTTTTAAATGGTAATTCATCATATTTCTTATATTCCTACATGAAGTTCATTATTAAAAAGCTGAGTCTAGAGACACGGCGTCTGATAGAAGAAAAAGTCGGCTATGATCTACATACTGTGGGGTCAGGCCCCAAATTCCTCAATAGGACACCCATAGCGCAAGAGTTAACAACCAGAATCAACAAATGGGACTTACTCAAACTAAGAAGTTTTCTCTCAACAAAAGAAACAATAAGAGAGATAAACAGGGAGCCTACATCCTGGGAACAAATCTTTACCCCACACACTTCAGATAGAGCCCTAATATCCAGAGTATACAAAGAACTCAAAAAATTAGATAATAAGATAACAAATAACCCAATCAACAAATGGGCCAAGGACCTGAACAGACACTTCTCAGAGGAGGACATACAATCAATCAACAAGTACATGAAAAAATGCTCACCATCTCTAGCAGTCAGAGAAATGCAAATCAAAACCACCCTAAGATACCATCTCACTCCAGTAAGATTGGCAGCCATTAAGAAATCCAACAACAACAAGTGCTGGCGAGGATGCGGGGAAATGGGTACACTTGTTCATTGTTGGTGGGACTGCAAAATGGTGCAGCCAATTTGGAAAGCAGTATGGAGATTTCTTGGAAAGTTGGGAATGGAACCACCATTTGACCCAGCTATTCCCCTCCTCGGTCTATTCCCTAAAGACCTAACAAGAGCATGCTACAGGGACACTGCTATATCGATGTTCATAGCAGCACAATTCACGATAGCAAGATTGTGGAACCAACCTAGAAGCCCTTCAATAGATGAATGGATTAAAAAATGTGGCATTTATACACAATGGAGTATTACTCTGCAATAAGAAATGACAAAATCATAGAATTTGGAGGGAAATGGATGGCATTAGAGCAGATTATGCTAAGTGAAGCTAGCCAATCCTTAAAAAACAAATGTCAAATGTCTTCTTTGATATAAGGGGAGTAACCAAGGACAGGGTAGAGACGAAGAGCTGGAGAAGAAGAATAACATTAAACAGGGATGATAGGCGGGAGGGAAAGTGAGAGTTAAGGGAAATTGCATGGAACTGGAAGGTGAGCCTCAGGGTTATACACAATTACATATAAGAGGAAAGGAGGAGTAGGAGAAAAATTATATAAGTGGAAGAAACGATTTATAGTAGAGGGGATGGAGAGAGAGTAGGGGAGGGGAGGGGAGGGGAGGGGTGAGGGGACAGTGGAGAATGGGATAGACATTCCCATACATCAGTCACTAGAAAGGCAATTTGTAAATCAATGGAAATGTAACTGATGTGACACAGCAATCTGTATACGGGGTAAAAATGGGAGTTCATAACCCACTTGAATCAATCTGTGAAATATGGTATAATAAGAACTATGTAACGTTTTGAACAACCAACAATAAAATAATTAAAAAAAAAAAAAGCTGAGTCTATATTTTGCCTACTAGAGAAACATTACACCCAAAGTAGAAATTCCCACTTCCCAACCTCTCTTTTAGTGGTGCTGGCAACTCACCACACATGGACACCACCCTCTCCCCCTTTGTATTTTCTACTTGGAGACAGGGTGACATTTAGTAGCCCAGGCTGGCCTCCAGTTTGTGATCCTCCTGCCTCAGCCTCCCAGGAAAGGGAAAGATACGTGGGGCCCACTGTGCCAAGCTATCATCTGATCTTTAAAACAAGAGTAAGTTGCTACACCTTCTAGTGCTCACTGTGCCTTCCCAGAGCCTCAGTATCTGGCCCTTCCAATACTTTCACATGTGCTGATGAACTCCTGGCCATCCTTACCTTTCATAGCAGGCAGAAAATCCGCAATATTGAAAAATTCTAAGGGCTAGTGTGCAAATATATTACTGAACAAGGTTTTGCCATGTCAGAATGAAACTATTCTAGTGAGGCCATGGTGGTGCACGCCTGTGATCCCAAAGTCTTGGGAGACTGAAAGAAGGAGAATCAAGAGTTTAAAGCCAGCCTCAGAAAAAGCGATGTGCTAAGCAACTCATTGATACCCTGTCTCTAAATAAAATGCAAAATAGGGCCGGAAAGTTGCTCAGTGGTCTAGTGCCCTTGAATTCAATCCCTGGTACACCCCCACCCCCACTGCCAAAAATGAAACTTTTCTAGTTCTATGCATGCTGCTGGAAATGAGAGAAAATGAAATAAGCCAGTTAGGGGAAAAAAATATTGCTTGTTCTCACTCATATATAAAGGCTGGAAAATTGAGGTCCTGGAAAAGAGAGAGTAGAGTAGTGCTCACTGAAGCCCAGGACAGGAGGGAGACAGGAGAAACAAGAGGTCAGATACAATGTACCAAATACAGGTGGATGGGATAAATACCTTTTGATGTTTGCAAAATCTGCTACAATTTTTCAGATATTATTCTGACACTGGCATTTGAATGCAGAAGTGCTCAGACATTGATTATATTCCCAGGCATTTTATTTTTATGTTTAAAGATAGACTTGCTGATTTTCCAAGGCTGGCATTGAACTTGAGAGTCTCCTGCTTCAGCTGGTGAGAAGCTGGGATCACAGGCATTTGTCAATGAGCACAGTGTATTACATATAATAATGAACCGGAAGAGATGAGTTCAAAAGTTCCTAGCCCATGGAAATGAGGAATGTTTAAGGAGATGGAAATCCCAATAACCTTGATCTGATTATTGTACTTTGCGCATATATTTCTACTATCTCTGTTATCTACATAGACCTATCACAAGGTACACTAAATATATGTCCAAATTTTCTGTGTTAATTAAAAATTTAAAAGTATACAACCAAAATTATTCATCTAAAATGTGAGCTTTGGAAGGATGCATACTCATAATGCAAGTAGAGGGAGGGTGGCAGGCATGGGCTCTGGAGAGAGCAAAGGAGCGGAGCAAGCATTTTTCCCTGTGCATCCATCTGGCTGGGGAGGGAAAGGGCACTGCAGGATCAGCCAACGCTAACTTCCAGGCCAGTTTCAGGATCACAGACCACATGATGTTTATGAAGCAAAGGACGAAGGACATTAATTTATTAAAATGGAGAGAAAAGAAGCTCAGCAATGTTTGGGTGCTTCCAATGACTAAGGCTCTGTGGCTAAGTTATTGCTGCTGTTATTTTTATTAGGAATAGTAAGGTTAAAGATGCAGCAGCAGAAGATTTGGTACCACAGGGAGAGGCCTGGAGCAGGAGAGGAAAGGTACAGCGAGGTGTGGGATGGTCCCTGGGCCTCGCTTTCCTGACCCACAGGCTGTGAGCTGCCTCACTATTCCTCACTGAACTCTCTGGATGCATGAATGGAATGCACACTTGAAAATTTATAAATGCAAGAGTGGAGTCTTGTCCATTTTCTGTGTTACAATATTGAAAGTTTCCTCGGAAATTTAGAAAAGGATTTCTGAAGGATTCAGCAATTTTACCTCTGTGTCAGGGTTTCTACCTATACTAATCAAAATCAGGGTGTCAAAGAGATATTTGTACACACTTGTTCCTAGCACCATTGTTCACAAGAGCCAGAGGGTGGGAGAAACCCCAGCACCCATGCACAGACAAAAGGGCACACATAGGGCTCTATGCAGACAGTGAATTAAGTAAAGCTCAGCATTTAAAAGGGAGGAAACCTTTCTTTTTCTTTTTTAATTCTTTGTTAACATTCTGCAGATCAAGGAGTATTTAACACCTTTCAGCCAAAGATACCACCTCCTCCTGTTCTTGGGAGCATCACCTCCATGTCCAGTTCAAAAATGTCTTGGATCAGGCAAGGCAGGGCAAAGGCTTCAGTACTCACCAGCTCTGTCCCTCTACTTCAGCATCCTGGGGGCTGATCCTTGCATGCAACAGAGGGCAGAGAGGACTGGGTGGTTCTCTAAGTGGTTCTTACAAATAAATGGACAGGATTCTTCCATAATGAACCCCAAGGGGTTAGAGATACAAGACAGTGAGAATCACAGATCTCTTGATACCCAACTTCCCAGTTGCTATCTCCAGAGAGCAAAACAGAGGGAGGGTGCTATGTTGGCTATTCTCCAGAAAGACAAAGATTGCTCTTCCACTGTGGCCCTCAGACTTAGTGCACACATCAATTACTGAGAGGCCCTGTCAGAGTACACATCCTGGGCCTTCCCTAGAGTCTCAGACTTAGGGTTGGCCTGTGGTCCTAGGAGTTCTGTTCTACCACGTTCCCAGGTCATGTGCTGCAGCTAGACCAGGAACTCCACTTTGACAACCCACAGTGTAGGGCATCGAAATTGACAATATCCCACTATAGGACAGTTGCTGTGATATCATTGCCCAGAAGATCCTGGTGTCAGCAAACTCACAGAAAAACCAACCCTCAGGCCACAGTCAAGGGCATTTGTTCGAGGACTGTTAGGAATTGCAATAGCCATAGACCCAGGGGACAGGAGCAACTAATAGTGTGTTGTGACAGAAGGGGAGAAGGACAGAGTTTAAAAATGAGAAAATCACAACTGTACAAGTTGTTCTCCATAAATTAGGATTGGTGGAAACAAATAGTCCAATGATAGGTCTGAACACCTGTTGGCTATTGTTGATGATCAGTTGTGAACACAACAAGAATAAGTGAGGGTCCAGGGACTCTAGGTCCTGTGGTTTGGCTCAATACTAAGTATTCAATGGAGGAGATGCATGGGCCCTCCACTCTGGAAGGTTTCCCAGCTCCATTTAAAGAGCTCTGATACAAGGTGCAGGCAGTTTGTAATCTCAGTCCACACACATGCAATTCCTTTTTTTTGGGGGGGGGGGCGGTTTAAGGGAATTTTCAATATACAACAAGTAATTCCAAAAGTATGAGTACATATGGTCAAAGCTTAGTAATTTAGGATTCACTTTTGTAAAAGCATGACAAATATTAAATGTTATATTTGCATTTTGAACACTGCAACATAAATATAAAACACAAAACATCCAAAGTTAACACTGATATACCACACCCAACTTGGATTTAGATACTCAGCATTTTATATTTCATAGAAAGAAATTTTCAGTTTTGTTAATGCTTATAGTATATACTATTATTCCTACCAAAATCTTCATGAAATTTAAAAGGTTGGTATTAAAAGTAATTTCTTTTTTTGAATATTCTAAAACATGCCAGTATGAATTAACCTTCAAATTTTCAGGGCATAAAAGATTCACAAATAGAGTATATATTTTAATACAGGATAATTCTGTTTATAATTATGACAAAAATACCTTCAATTTTCAGACATTAGAAAGAAAGAAAGAAAGAAACCTAAGCAAACAAGAGGTATTTTGGGTCAAGTTATTTCTTAGTACAAATAATATATCATACACCAATCAGTTTTCCAGCCAACAGCATTAAAAATTTACCACTATTAATTGTTAAACAATGCATTTACATGGTGAAAGATCAAAGAAAACAACAACAACAACAACAACAACAAAAAAAAACCTCAAAAGGATTCCAAATCCTAAAATAAGAAATAAGAAATCTGGAAATTAAAAAATTTCAAATGTTGCTCAGAAATTTTTTATGCATTACTTGTACTCTCATTTTAACAGCTTGACATATATAATTTTATACTTAAAAAGACTGTAGCTAATTGTTTAATAATATTTATAGAATGTTGCCTCTTTGGGTAGACATGTTTCACACAATAGATTTTAATTAAGAAAAAAATCACTTGATAGTTTTTTTTTTAAACTACTTGTAGGACAGCATGGATGACAAATGGTCCACTGTGTAAATTTTATTATTATTTTTTTTTAATATTTATTTTTTAGTTTTCGGCGGACACAACATCTTTGTTTGTATGTGGTGCTGAGGATCGAACCTGGGCCGCACGCAAGCCAGGTGAGCGCGCTACCGCTTGAGCCACATCTCCAGCTCCACTTGATAGTTTTAATCGCAATTTATGATTGATTTATAAATGGATTAATAATCTATTCAATAATTTAGACCAATACAAGGATTAATCTGATCAATGCTCCACTGTGCAATTCTGTCAACTGGGTAAGCCAAAAATTTGACAGATATTTCACTTAGTTGGATTACACATTTCTAGGTGTGTTACTGATCAACAAAAATGGGTATACAATGTCAAGCTTTTTTCTGTATCTTTTTTTTTTTCTTAAGAGCAGCTCAATGATTGGGGGAGAGGGGACGTTTGATTAGTACAATACAGAAAACATACAGGAAAAGTATAAAATGGCACTTAATACCAATGCCAGTACTTGTCTCATTAGGGCAATAACTAAGGATATTACTAATTTTTGTGTTATTTGCTTTTCTTTAGAACACAAACCAAAGCCATTAACTTGAACTTGAGGTATATACATAATACATACACAACCTTAAGTAAAATACATTTTTTTCATAACTAACATGACACTTAAAATATTGGAAACAGTATCTGTGCTGATTTGAATTTTGACTTAGTGGAACAAAAAGAGAACAACATTCAGTTGGGGAGGGGTATACTGATAATAAAGCTCTTAAAGTTCAAAACATCTTCCTCTCCCTTTGTACTTACCACAGGCTCTACATTGACCTGAGAGGATTCATTGAGAAAAATGTCAATCACAGCTTTAATAAAGTACTTTGGAAGGAACTAATGAGAAAGCAAATTGGAAGATGAGACTTCATCTTGTTTTCAAATAAGTGGTCTTAATTTTTCTTCTTATAGAAAAAAATTGAAATCAGTTTATTATAAATATATCTAAACCATTAATCTTTGCAGCTTTCAGGTAAAGTCCAGCACTTTGTTTATACAAAGTCTATGAGAAGAGGTCAGTAGAGATCATCTATTCTTTTTTTTTTCTTTTTAAGAGAGTGAGAGAATTTTTTAATATTTATTTTTTAGTTTTCGGGGGACACAACATTTTTGTTTGTGTGTGGTGCTGAGGATCGAAACTGGTCCCCATGCTTGAGCCACATCCCCAGCCCATAAGTCGTGACATCATCCATTCAAGTCCTTGGCATAATCCCTCACCAGTAGGAGCACAGCATGCCTGGATATGCCATTGATGATCTTTAATAGAAGTTAGCTTCAAAAACTGGGAGATTTCTGCTACCCTCAGGCCTTCTTTAACCTCTTGTTTATTAGCAAAAATCGGTAGTCCAGCTTTTCTTAGGTCCTCATGTGCTAACATTTTGTAGAGTTCTTCTCTAGTTACAGAAATCCTCTCTCTGTCTGTACTGTCCACAACTACTATTACAAAAATTGGTAAAGGATGGTAGTTTTTCCTGCATTATCCAATCCAACAATGATAACTTTGTGCTCCTGGTGATTGAACAGACTCCATATCCTGGTGAAGAGAATTCCCATCCTCGGGCAGCGGACCCCCTCCAGCCACCCGGGCTGCCTGGCCTCCCTTGGCTCAGGCTCAAGGGTAGAGAGACGCAGTGAAGCCTCCGCCTCTGCTGCTGCTGCTGCTGCTTCTGCTGCCCTTCCCGCGCTGGCCGGCTTCCAGGGAACCGGGTGGAGGCCAAAACCCAGGCCCCCCGCTGCCGCCGCCGTCCTCCCCCAGCTCTTCTCGGACCGCTGCGGTCACACATGCAATCCCAAAAGTAGGGTTCTCTGTTGTGTGCCCACGATGGATTGCACATTCAATACTGCTTGGGGTAGGAGGCAGGGTGAGGGCAATGGAGACTCTGGACAGTTTGGATTCAATATTTACTAACCCATACCAGCTGACATTACTCCACCTCTATATGCTTCTGCCCCATCATGTGTAATACCAGATGTAAAAGTAGATCAACTAACACCATTTAAAAAAAATATTTTTATTTATTATTATTATTTTTTAATGGGAATTGAACCCTGGAGCCTTTTGCTACTGAGTTTCATCTCCTATTTTTAATTTTAAGGCAGGTTCTCACTGAGTTGTGGAGGCTGGCCTCAAAATCCTCCTCCCTCAGGCTTTTGGTCTGTGCCACTCTGCACCACTCCACCCAGGATTTTAAAAATTTAAAATCTGTAGCTGGGTGTGGTGGCGCATGCCTAAATCCCAGCAGCTTGGGAGGATGAGACAGGAGGCTTGTGAGTTCAAAGCCAGCCTCAGCAAAAGTGAGGCGCTAAGCACCTCAGTAAGACACTGTCTCTAAATAAAATACAAAATAGGGCTGGCTGTGGTTCAGTTGTCAAGTGATCCTGAGTTCAATCCCTAGTATAAGTGTATATATATATATATATATATATATATATATATATATATATATATATAAATCTGTTTTTAATAACGACCATATGACAAATCTTAGTGTACAGATATGAAGAGGATAGAGCTCCTTAAATGTGATCTGAGCACCAGGACTGGTCTTATCCTGAAATTTAGGTGTCTGCAGGCTTAAGAGTGAAGGGTAAGAGTCAAGAATTCCCCTGGTTGGCCTGGGACCACACAGGGGTGGGTCTCAGAAGGACAGAATGGGAAGCAAACCATTTGGAAGTATGAAGTATATCCAGGCTTCTCATCACCTGGAGCTCCTAGGAAGTTTGTGTAACTGGACTGTGCCCCCCCAAAAGGAGATTTCAATGTAAAGACATGCCAAGAGATAACAAAGGTAATTGCATAAAGATTAAACATCCAATGCACCAGGAAGTTTTGCAATTAAGAATTAATAGTCATTTATTGAACTTTTAAATGAATTAGAAGCAGATTAGCAAAGTCAAGAACACACTGTATGATTTCAATATCATATTACTCCATGAGTAATAGTTTGATCAACAAAATCAGTAAAAATCAACAAGATTTGACTATGATTAACAAACTAGATTTGTTGAACATACATAAAAAATGTTTTCAATAATTTTATCACATTCATTGTTTATTCAGGACAAAAAACAAAAACAAAACAAAACAAAAAAAAAAAACACTTTCTACTTTTGACCAGAGATGCTGTAGAAGACAAAGTTTTAATTGCAAAGAATTAAAATTTGCTAGAGAATATTCTCTTACCACAATGCAACTGGCTGAAAATAAATCATTAAAGCATAATAGAGATTTTTCCATATAATTAAATATTAAGAAATGCATTTCTCATTATATGTAGATTACATAAGAAATTTCTATGAATTTTGTTCAAATCCATTTGTTTGGAACAAATTACAACAGAAATGAGGACAAAATGGGAGAAAAGTAAAGAAAGGGAAGAGGGTGAAATGAAGTTGATTTAATGAATAATCAATGTGGTGGCTGAAGACAGACAAAAAAGAGTTATTATGCTTATAATTAGGTCGAAGCAAAATTATGTCCCCTGAAAGTTTACTCATGTGGCTGTTGTAGACCCAATAGTTACTGTTTATCTCTGTTCAATACAAACAAATTTCCATGTAGATACAATATATTGAATTATCTTGAACTTTGATTATTATCCAAATCACCATTAAGTGTTTGACGTTAGTCTAAAAATTTTATAGATGTGGAAACTGAAATTAGATAGTTGGCTTGGTTGGTAAATGAAATAGGAAAGTGGGGTTCTGGGAGTCCTCAGACAGCTGCTGCTGCTCATCCTCAGCTCAGGGCAGAGAAGCTCCTGCAGGACATGGCAGGGGCATGGGGGAGGTGACCTCAGGCACCAGGATGCAGACTCTGCCCTCCCTGGAAGTGGGAGTGCTCCCTGGGGAGGAAACCCCCCTGACAGGCAGCTGAGGCCCCTGCACTCCCACCTCCAGCCCCACCAGCTACCCCAGCTGGGAAGCCAGCACCCTTCCTGTTGGGGCCAGCTGCACACTCTTGGGCAGTGCTGTCTCCTTCTGCCACAGCAAGAGGCTCCAGTAAAGAGTCCTGTTCCCACTGTGGCTGTGCCTGTTCTGAATCTTCTGGTGAAGAAGCCACCCAGCTTCTCACAAGAGCACTGAGCACTGGGTGCGGCAGGAATCCTGACTCCCTCTGTGTTCAGTTCTCAGAGCCAAGGATTTCAGGGTGGGCTTTTAACACAAGGAGCTTGGTATTGAACCACTGTTTCCTAGTTTTACTCTGTTACCAAGTAACTCAACTCTGATTACCATTTCACACCTATAAAACACTCAGAGAAATGTTTTATTTATTTATTTTGGTAGTGGGGATTGAAGGCAGGGCACTTACCAACTGAGCCACATCTCCATTTCCCTTTTTTTGTATTTTACTTAGAGACAGGGTCTCATTGAGTTACTTAGGACCACACTAAGTAGCTGAGAGTGGCTTTGAACTTGTGACCCTCCTGCCCTATCCTCCCAGGTCCCTTGGACCACAGGTATGAGCCACTGTGCCCAGCCAGAAAAGATCAGACTCAATAGTATTTGGGGAATACTCTGAAATGTCTGAGACAATTCAATATATTGTATACACACAGAAATGTGTCTGTTTCAGCACAAATTAAACAGTAATTATTGGGACTACAACACCACATTAGTAAACTGGTGGGGCACAGTTACTTGCCTCCACATAATCAGAAATATATTATTTGTGTGTGTGTGTGTGTGTGTGTGTGTGTGTGTGTGTGTGTTCCAGCCCGCTATATTAAATCTATTCATTAAATCAATTCTCACTTCACTTCATTTTTTCCTTTATTTTCCTCTTCATTTTGTCTTCATTTTTGCTGGAATTTACACAAACACATGAATTAGAAAAAAGTCATTTATTTATCATGCAATCTAGATACAGGAACTGAGTTTACTTAATCTGGAACCCTACCTTCTCTGTTTCTCTGCACTGGAATTTTTTTTGGGGGGGCAGGGAACCAGGGATTGAAACAAGGGGTACTTAACCATAAGCCACATCCCTAGCCCCCTTATTCTTTATTTTGAACCAGGGTTCAAGTTGCTTAGGGCCTTGCTAAGTTGCTGAGACTGACTTGGAACTTGCAGTCCTCCTGCCTCAGCTTCCTGAGCTGTTAGGATTATACGTATGCACCACCATGACCAAATGGGATTTGTTTTATGAAGCTTTTTAAACCACAGTCTTAATTAGAACAAGATATACCCCAATATGTATAATATGTCAAAATATAATCTACTATCATGTATATCTAAAAGGAACAAATGAAAAAACAATCAAAAAAACAAATAGTTTTTAATTGTTAGTTGATCATATTACACATGAAGGAGCAGAAGCATAGGTTGAGTAATGTCAGTTGGTTTGGGTTAGTAATTGTTGGCACAAACTGTCTAAAGTCCCCATTACCTCAACCTGCCATCTGACCCCAAGCAGTATTGAATGTACAATCCATCATGGTCACACAGCAGGCAACTCTACTTTTGGAATTGCATGTGTGTGGACTGAGACTGCAAAGTGCCTGCACCTTGTTTCAGAGCACTTTAAATGGAGTGGGGAAGTCTTCCAGATGGAGGGCCTCTCACATCTGCTCTACTGAGTATTTTGAACTTGGCCAAACCACAGCAGCTACCATCCCTGGACACTTACCTACTCCTGCTGTGTCCAGAGCTGATCATCCATGACAACCAAAAGACTTTCAGACCCATAAGCTAGGCATTAGCTTCCACCAGTCCTAATTTGTGGAGAACAACTTGTACAGTTGTGATTTTCTCATTTTTAAACTGTGTCCTTCTCCCCTTTTATCACAACACATTACAGTTGCTCTTTATTCCTGAGTCTCTGGTTATGCCTAAAGGTCTTAGAACAAATGCTTTTGACTCTGGCCTGATTGATGGTTTTTCTACAAGTTTGCTGATATCAGGAAGTTCTGAGCAATGGTATCAGAACAACTGCCACATATAGGTCCTGGCCAATTGTAATGCAGTACACTGGGGGTTCTCAAAGTGGAGTTCTTGGGCCAGCAGGAGCACATCACTTGGAAACTTGGTAGGACAGAGCTCTTAGGACCACAGGGCCAACCCTAGTAAGTCTGAGACTCTAGGGAAGGACCAGGATGAGTATTCTTAAAGGGTCTTTTAGTTGTTGGCATGGCATCAAGTCTGAGGGCCACAGTGGAAGAGTAATCTTTGTCAATCTGAGAATAGCCAACATAGCGTCCTCCATTTATTTGTTCCCTGGAGAGGGCAGCTGGGATATTTATTGAGAGCTCAGTGATTCTCACTGCCTTGTATCTCTGATCCCTTGAGGCTTATTATGGAGGACTGCTGTCCATTTATTTATAAGAACCACTTAGAGAACCACCCAGTCCTCTCTGCCCTCTGTTGCATGCAAGGACCAGCCCCCAGGAGGAGGTGGTGTCTGTGTCTGAATGAAACATGTTAAATACTTGTTGATCTGCAGAATTTCCTGGGTGAGGGAGAGAGATGGGACTGGGTGGGGGTGGGACCATTCACTAAGGAGGGCCTTCCCATGGATGAAGAGTGGGGGAAAAGAGTGGTGAGTCCAAACTCCACCAAAGAAAAATATAAATAAAGTAAATCAGAAAGTGTTCCTTAAACATTTTTAAATGTAATTGTTTTTAAAATTGTGGTAAAGTGTACATAGCAAAGGTTAACATCTTGACCCTCTCTAAATGCAGTTCAGGGACAACAGGCACATTTACAATTGTTCAACAGTCATCACCAATATCCATCTTCAGGACATTTCTCATCTGGTAGAATTACACTCCATCCTCATTGATCAGGAGCTCTGCCTTCACTTCCCCTGGCCCTGGCTCCCAGTCCTCTGTTCTTGTCCTTATGAATTTCAACACATTGTGTCCCTCATAGAAGTGGAATCTCTGGCCTTTTTTGTGCCTGGCTGATTTCCCTGAGCACAACATCCTCAAGGTCCACGCTGGAGCTTGTGAGACAGTTGCCTTCCTTTTAAAGGCTGAGTCTTTATTCATTATCTGCAGAGAGTACTTTTCATGAGCCCTTCCACCTGTCCATGGGTGCTGGAGTTTCTCCCAGCCTCTGGCTCTTGTGAATAATTATGTTAGGAACGAGTGTGTACAAATATTTCTTTGACACCCTTGACTTTGATTATTTTTAGGTAGATACCATGACACGGAGGTGGGATTGCTGAATCCTTTGGGAATTCCTTTTCTGAATTTCTGAGGAAATTTTCAATATTTTAACACAGAAGATGTTCAAGACTTGTTCTTGCATTTTGAAATTTTCAAATGGGCAACTCCCATTCATGCCTCTAGAATATTTAGTAAATAATGAGGCAGCTGGCAGCCTGTGGATCAGGAAACTGAGGCCAGGGACGATCCCACACCTCACTGCACATTTCCTCTCCCGAGTGCTGCAGTCCTCCCGCTGTGGTGCCACACGTCTGCTGCTGCATCTTCAACCCTACTATTCCTAATAAAAATAACAGCAGCAATGACCCTAGCTACTGTTTAAAGTACATTCATTTTTATAAAAGTCATTTGTTCCCAGCATCGAAAACTTTTAAAATTAATTCATTATTTCTTAGAACCCACAGAGACTTCTTTGTTGGATGCACACAGGAAGATGTTGCTGAGCTTCTTTTCTCTCCATTTTCATAGATTAATGTCCTTTTCCCCTTGCTTCATGAACATCAAGCGGTCTGTGATCCCGAAACTGGCCTGGAAGTTAGCGTTGGCTGATCCTGCAGTGCCCTTTCCCTCCCCAGCCAGATGGATGCACAGGGAAAACTGCTTGCTCTTCTTGTGAGCTCTCCCAGAGTCCATGCGGGCCGCCCTTCCTCCGCTTGTGTTATGAGTAAACATCCTTCCAAAGCTCACATTCTAGGTGAATAATTTCAGTTGTATATCTATTTTTTTTTCATTTTTCAGGTTGCTATGATGTAGGGTCACACCATTTGTGCAATCATACCCATGCATAGGGTAATAATTTCCATCTCATTTCACCATCTCTCCCCGCCACACACCCTTTCCCAACCCCTCCCTCCCCCTCTGCTCAATCCAAAGTTCCTCCATTCTTCCCTTGTTCCCCTTCAGTTGTATATTTTAAAATATTTAATTAACACATAAAGTTGAACATGTATTTAAGGTACATCATAATAGGTCAATATGACAACTAAGTAGTAGATAGATATGCACAAAGTACAATAATCAGATCACGGTTATTGGGATTTCCATCTCCTTAAACATTGCTCATTTCCATGAGTTGGGAACTTTTGAACTCATCTCTTCTGGTTCTTTATAAAATATGTAATACACTGTGCTCATTGACAAATGCCTCTGATCCCAGCTTCTCACCAGCTGAAGCAGGAGGCTCCCAAGTTCAATGCCAGCCTTGGAAAATTAGCAAGTCTATCTTTCAACATAAAAATTAAATGCCTGGGAATATAATCAATGGCTGAGTACTTCTGCATTCAAATACCAGTGTCAGAATAATAACTGAAAATCTATTGTGAATTTTATAAACCATAGTCACCCTTTAGTGCTATAAATCATCAAAACTTATTCACCCACCTACCTGTACTTTGGTACCTTCTATCTGACCTCTTGTTCCCCTGTCTCCCTCCAGTCCTGGCCTCTAGTGATCACTACTCTACTCTCACTTTTCATGACCTCAATTTTCTATCCTCCACATATCAGCGAGAACAAGCAGTATTCTTTTTTAAGATTGGCTTATTTTACTTTCTCTTGTTTCCACCAGCATGCATAGGTCTAGAATAGTTCCATTTTGGCATGGCACACCTTGTCCAGTAACATATTTGCACACTGGCTTTTAGAATTTTTAATCTTGCAGATTTTCTGTCTCAGCTATGATAGGGTGTGGAAATACTATGTGAGGATGGCTGGGAGTTCATCACCACACATCAAAGTATTAGAAGGGCCAGACAATGAGGGTCTGGGCAGGCACAGTAACACTTGAAGGTGTAGCACGTTATTCTTGTTATAAAGATCAGATGGTAGCTTGGCATAGTGGGGCACACCCTATCATTCCCTTTCCTGGAGGCTTAGGAAGGAGAATTGCAAACTGGAGGCCAGCCTGGGCTACTTAATGATACACTGTCTTCAGATGGAAAATACAAAGTGAGGGAGGGAGGAGTAGGTCTGTGATGCAGCAGCCCAGGGTCAGCACCAAGTAACACTTAAACAAAATTGTGCGAGGTGGGAATTTACACTTTGGGGGTAATGTTTGTATAATAGGCAAAATATAGACTCAAACTACCTTTTAATAATGTCATTCACTGTAGGAACATAAGAAAAATGATGAATCGCCATTCAAAAGGAAAAAATAGCAAATTTAGAAGCCAATTAGTTAAAATTATATAAGCCCCCAATGAATTCTTTGAAGCAGACTTAAATATTTGAATAAATGAATGAATAAGTCATTTCTTACAATAAGGTATTGGAGCATGTGAGATTATAATTTTTAGCAATAACCTGAAATCAGAAAAGATTATCATATTCAGAAAAATTATGTGAACAACACACTAGAGATTTTATGATAAAATATAGTAATTTTGCCAAATTGGATGCTTTATTAAAGAAGTACTATGGTTGAAGCTAGATTTAAAGATTGCATACAAACTTTATAGTTTTCAAACATAGATACCACATATGTTTATTTTTGAAATTTGGTATTAGAAAAATGCACATATTGAATTTTATATGTTAGAATGTATAAATTCACTCAACAATTAGTGGGTAAAGGAAGAATTGAGTAGGAGAATTTGAAGAGAACAATTTTCTAAATATTACTAGATTTTAAGTCATGGACCAAAGTCCTCTGTCCCACACTCATCTCTGTGTGTTCCATCGTCACCTTGTCCCTGTCCTCCAGCAGGGTCTTCAACAACATGGAGCCAGAAAATCTAACACGGGTTGCAGAATTCCTCCTCCTGGGACTCTCAGAGGACCCAGAGCTGCAGCCTGTCCTCTTTGGCTTGCTGCTGACCATGTAGCTGGTCACTGTTCTTGGGAACCTGCTCATCATCCTGGCCATCAGCTCTGACTCCCACCTCCACACCCCCATGTACTTCTTCCTCTCCAACCTGTCCTTGGCTGACATCTGTAGCACCTCCACTGTGGTCCCTACGATGCTGCTGAACATCCAGACAGCAAAGCCATCTCTTAAGCAGGCTGCCTTTCTCAGCTATGCTTTTTCATGGTTTTTATATGTATGGACAATTTACTGCTGGCTGTGATGGCCTATGATCACTATGTGGCCATCTGCCACCCCTTGTATTACACTGTCATCATGAATCCCTGCTTCTGTGTCCTGCTGGTTCTAATCTGTGTGCTCATCAGCACTGTGGATGCCCTGGTGCATGCTCTGATGTTGCTGCATCTGTCTTTCTGCAAACACCCTGAGATCCCCCACTTCTTCTGTGAACTAAGTCATATCCTTAAGTTGGCCTGTTCTGATGCTCTCATCAATAACATTGTTGTATATTTAGCAATCATCTTCTTGGGCATTAGTCTTATGTGTGGCATAATTTTCTCATATGCTCAAATTGTCTTCTCCATCCTGAGAATCCCATCAACTGGTGGAAAGTATAAAGCTTTTTCAACTTGTGAGTCTCACTTGTCTGTGGTTTCCCTGTTCTATGGGGCTGCTAGTTGGGTTTACCTGAGTTCTGCTGTTACTGATTCTCCCAGAATGAGTGCCATGGCCTCGGTAATGTACACTGTGGTCACTTCCATGCTGAACCCCTTCATTTACAGCCTAAGGACCAAGGACATGAAAGGCGCCTTGAGAAAACTCAACTTGGGCAACTTTTCTTTTTTATGATTTCTCAAGTATCCTGGTGTGGGCTTCTAGAGTTAGGCAAAGAGATTAAATATTGGGCATATGTTATGATTTTGATATGAGATGTCCCTGTAAAAGCTCAACTAGCAATGCAGGAATCTTAGAGGTGGTATGATTAGACTATGAGATGGTAACCTTATTGGTGAATTAATTAATTAATAATTTTAATGTATTATTGGTTAGTAATTATCTGCAGGTGGGATATGGCTAGATGAAGTTCATCACCCTGGACCATGTCCTTGAAGGATATAATTTGTCTCTGGTCCCTCTTCCCTTTTCCATCCTGGCTCCCATCAGTCAACCATCAGCCAAGAAGCTTTCTCTGCCAAGCCCTTCTTTCATATTGTTATGACTTACCTTATGTCCACAGCTATGAATGTGGACAACCATGGATCGCACCTCGGAAACCTGGAGGCCAAACTATACTGTTTCTTCTCTATGTGGCTCTTTTCAGTTATTTTGGTCACTGCAATGCGGAGCTGATTAAAAAAATATGCTTGAGTCTGACTTAATCCTGTTTTCCTAGCCAATGGTTAATTGTGGACTTTGAAGAAAATAGCTTTGTAAGAAATCCTGTTTTCCCATTGTTGCAGTAATTCACTTGCAGGTCAGCATGGGAAAAGAAAGAAGAAGAAGCAGAGCAAGCAAAGCAGCAGCAGAAAAAAAGTCCTTTATTGTGTACAAGCAATCTTTTTATAGTATTGTGAACAAAGAAGGCAGCCTTCCAACATCAATAAATCAGGTCTTTCAGCTAATTAAACATAGCATATAGAAGTTTTACTTTCTAATCAGAAGTGACCCGCTTCTCATGGCTAATCTATTCTTGGCCCGGAGTATGTTGAGCTCTGCTCTTTGTTAAGAACAGATAATAAAATTTTTCTTAGCGCCCTCCTAGCCCACTTGGCAGAACATCCCGTTTGCAGGCAAGTCCTCCCAAGGACAGCAGACACCTCGTTTTCAAGCATGTCGGCTGTTACCTTATCTAAACCTTGAAGGAGCCTCTCGTTTGCAAGTAGGCCCTCCCAAGGACAGCAGACACCTCGTTTTCAAGCATGTCCACTGTTACTTATCTATACCTTGACAGAATATCCCGTTTGTAGGCAGACTCCATCAAGGACAGTAATAGTAGCGCAGTTACATATGATTCTCTATATCCCATGTTTTACTCCATATCACAGACCCACTACCTTGTCTTTCTGAGTTCAGTTTCCACACTTGTGAAAGGGTCAGACAAGCATCACACACTGGTAGTTACTTAGGGACTATATCTATCTTATACGTATGTGTGAGATACCCTTAATGTATGATATTGTTATGGGCCAGGCTATATGGGCAATGACCAAAAAAACTCTGTTTTACCCTGAGACTCCACATCATGTAAGAAATGCTTCTCCCATGGGAACACCCTGCCTCTGTGCCCATAGACAATTGCATATCATTGCATGTTTGGCAGCACAAAATGACAAATCTGACACCATGTAAAATTATTCTCTTTTTGGTTCCCATTTTTCTTGGACAATGTGCCCTGTCAGTGGTTGATTGTCTAGACGTTAGTAGCAATTCTTTTACTTGTACTCAACTAGAGTCATTTTGACCCACTTCCCCTTTGCCTTATGATTTTAAATCTCATGATATTTTGTTATGGTTTGGAATTATAGCAACAGCCACTTATGATTAATATGGTTTTGGACTACAAGATGAGCACTCAGACACTTGGAGGGGCTCAAAGGGTGTAGACTTGTAGCCTGCCTCTTGGTCCACAAGCTGGTGGATCCTGACCGCCAGCTGGTGAGTAAAGTTTCTGTCTCCTTCTTTAAGATCAACTTGGTGATTTATTGCAATCTCAGCATAAAAATATGTACATAAAAACCAAATTGCATTAAGTAAGTCAAATTAAACCAGTACTTACTGGTGCACAATGCTGTGTTAGTAAAATGATAATAGATGTTTTCTAGCTTCAACATTCATTGTTAATATTGTTTTATTGGGAAGTGTGGTTCTGGGGATTGAACATAGGCCCTGAGACACGCCCTCTTCCACTGAACCACTTAACCTTCACTAAATCACTCCTCACTTCACCCCTTTCCCTTTCAGTTATCATCAGTTTCCTCTTGATTTTCTCCTCCTTTCTACCAGAGTTTATAAAAACAATTTTTGAAAAAAATTCCATTTTGTTTTCTTATGTAATTTATGTATGATATAGAAATGCATTTCTCAATATCCAAACATAAGGAAGGTTCCTGTTCTTGCTTCTGTGTTTTATCTTCCCCTTTTTGCATTGTGGTCAAAAATGTACTGACCGTAGATTTTAAAACTTTTTGTATTTAAAAATTTGCCTATAGCTGTGCTCTCCCATTTTGACTCAACATTCATTAGCTATTAAAAGCTTAAAATACCCCTTGTCAGCTTCACAGAGCAGGTGCAGTATTAAGACCAGGATGCACTTACCATGGCTTTCCAAGGACAAATAACAAGAAAGATAAAAATTGTTAAGGAGACAGGGAAATGACAAATTCCCAGGGCCTTCAACGTGCTCCTTGCCCTGGGTTCTCTCCTGTTTTCCTCCTGTGTCTTCCTTAACAGCTGCAGCAGATCCTCCCGATCCCAAGGTATCTGCATGTTGGGCTCCTGTGTGGCTGGCTGGCCAGTCCTGCCTCAAAGTTGAAGTCCCCACAGAGGGGAAAACACACCTTTGAAATGCACCTAATGCTAACGGACATGTCTAAACCATCGTACACCTTGCCAACACCCCTTTCACATGAGTAAAACTAGCTTTTTTGGGAGCAAGGGATCCTGACCCTGATGCTGTGTCTCTCTTCTCAAATAGCAACCCTAATAAAATCCTTGCCTGCATGTTTTGCTTTCATTTCTACCACCACAAAATCAAAATCCCCCACCTAGCATCACATAGTGGAGACCACGTTAGTCAAAAGATCCTGAGAATGACCAGACCACCATAATGCACCTTGTTATCCCTAGACTGATGGCCACCCTTGGAACTTTCCCACACCCACCCTTGTGAGAAATAGAAAGTGCCGTGGTCCATTTTCAAAACACTGTAGTTACCTTTAAATTTGAAACTACTGGGAATATTAAAGAACGAAAAAACCCAAACCAAAAAACCAGGCTGAGCAGAAATAGAACAGAGTGGTTACCAGCAGATAATGCCTGAGTGTGGAAAATTCAGAGGCCACACAAACAGGACGGGGGAAAGGGTCCAGCCTGACCAACAGAAATCAATTGCGTGGTACCAAGATGTACTCACCCCAGAAAAGGTCTTCCTGCCACAAGAGAATGAAGAGAGGTGGGGTCAACAGAAGTTTCATTTCTTAAAATAGCCCAATAGGAGACAGCAAAACTTAGGGTTTGACTCTGAGATTTGGATACAAACCTTGCTGCTTCACCAGGGGCAACTTATTTTTTAAAATGGCATGTCATTTTTCTTTCTTTTTATTTTATTTTATTTTTATTCTAATTTGTTATATATGACAGCAGAATGCATTACAGTTCATAATACACATATGGAGCACAATTTTTCATGTCTTTGGTTGTACACAAAGTAGAGTCACACCATTCGTGTCTTCAAACATGAACTTAGGGTAATGATGTCCATCTCACTCCACCATCTTTCCTATCCCCATGCCCTCTCCCCTCCCCTCCTACCCCTTTGCCCTATCTAAAGTTCTTCTAATGCTTCCTTGCTCCCCCTCCCAACCCCACTATGAATCAGCCTCCTTATATCAGAGAAAACATTTGGCATTTGGTTTTTTGGGGATTGGCTAATTTCACTTAGCATTATATTCTTCAACTCCATCTATTTACCTGCAAATGCCATGATTTTATTCTCTTTTATTGCTCTGTAATATTCCATTGTGTATACCACATTTTTTTTTATCCATTCATCTACTAAAGGACATCTGGGTTGGTGCCACAATTTAGATATTGTGAATTGTGCTGCTATAAACATTGATATGGCTATGTTCCTGAAATATGCTGTTTTTAAGTCCTTTGGGTATAAACCAAGGAGTGGGATAGCTGGGTCAAATTCCAAGTTTTTCTGAGGATTCTCCATATTGCTTTTCAGATAGTTGCACCAATTGGCAGTCCCACCAGCAGTGTATGAGTGTGCCTTTTCCCCCACATCCTCGCCAACACTTTTCGTTGTATTTATTCTTGCTAGCTGCCATTCTGACTGGAGACATGTCACTTTTCTTCTTTTGTCTTCTCCTTCTTCCCTTCACTAACTGTGAGGAAAACAAGATTCACATTATTCCTGTCCAAAGCACAATTATCTGATTTTCCAATTACAGACCAACCCCACAAAGAAATCATGGACCTGGAAATGGGAGAAGAGCTCTCTCCAGGTTAAAGTTGGACATGATGATACCCACTGATCATATCTGGAGAGGAGGAACCCTGCATCCCTTCTAAAGCCCTCTGTCACCAGCTCAAGGCCTCAGGATCTGGAAATTAGGGTCGCATATCCTGAACTTTGAGGTGTTCTCTTGCCTATACAGACCTGATTGAAGACCTTACCCCATTTTCTCCAACTGGTTATCTTAAGATACCTGATTAGAATATTTTCCAACTCCCCCACCGAGCCCCTATTTATTAATTCTATTTTTAATTTTCTGAGAAAACCTTTAACATTTTAAAAGAAAGTGTAGAAATCCTTTCTCATTGAACTTTTAATTTTTACAAATTAGAAAACCTAATTAGACTACTATCCACTTTATTTCCATTGGCCATTTAACAATTTGAACAGGTGGCAAGAGTTGTCATGGTGATAAGTGCCCAGTGCCTGGAGTTGTCATGGTAATGGAATTTACTGTAAATAGGGATGGGACTGATCTCTTTGTCTTGTCCTGCAGCAGTTTCTTGTTAATACCCTGTCTCCATCACTTCAGTGTCCCTGAACTCCTACCTAATAGGGCCAAGCTTTCCTTGTTACCTGGTATGTACATCTGCTGTCCTAAATGAACCTCCGTGTCTCTGACCGACATGGGCTAAAATTCTTTTCCATCATGTGTGTCAAGGAACCCACTCATCTCCAGTCCAGGCCTCCTCTCCAGTGACAGATTCTGGGTCTCCAGTTATTGCAATTCCTTAAAAGAAGCAGAATAAATTCCTTTTATTTGAAACTAATTATGGATTTCTTTAGGCTTACAGACACCAAGAACCACTTAGAAGCAATTTTACGTTCATTGCCATGTGGGAAGGACTTGCAAATGTCCGTGTTCTCCACTACTGGCTCTCAATGTGGAGTTCCTAGACCATTAGATTCAGTAGCACCTGGAAACTTGACAGAAGGAAAATTCTAGGATCCTTCTGAAGATCTAAACATTGTCAAATTCTCCAATAGACCTTAAATATGTGTGTTTAACAAGCCCTTTTGGGAATAAGATGCACAGCAGTTTTGGGGCCAGAGAGGAATAATAATTTTCTTCTTTCTAGAGAATACTCACCTCGTCATTCTTGGTCTCTTTTTGTCCCCTGTGGGTCTTTCAGGAAGGCTGGGTGTTAAGAACTTTGTGCTTATTTTTTTTTTTTAATCTCTGACCCTTAGGGGCTCATTAGAATGGCTCCTGTCCCTTTATTTGTAAAATCCATTCATCAGACATTAAAAGGATCAGCCAGTACTTTCATGCTTCTGTGTGTCATCAAAGATCAGTCTTCCAAGTTCCGGAGTGGAGAGGGGACCCAGGCGGTGAGTGTGTAAGCCCTGCCCCTGCGTGTGCTCCTCCTGGAGACACATCAGCCCCTGATTCTGAGCTGGATATGGAGGTGATTCTAACCAAGAACAGGCAGAGGAAAGGTCTATATCTCCCTAAATGTGCTAAATGTTCCCTGACCTGCAGCTTCCTGACTGAGGGAGAGAGAGGGGAGAGGGGTGAGCGTGGGACTGCACCTGAGAAGGGCTTTCTCCTGCATGCAGAGGGAGACATGAGGGGTGGGTGGTTTCTCAAAGCTCCATCTAGCAGAGGAGCATCAATAAAGCTACTCAGAAAGTGTTCCTTCAGTGCTTTTTATTAATTAATTTTTAATTTGTGGCAAATAGATATAACAAGCTTTACAATTACAACCAGTTTTAAGTTGACAATTATAAGGCCTGAGTCATGTTCATGATGTTTTGCAAACATCACCAACGTCCATCCTCAAGACACTTTTCATCCTGCAAAACCCAATCTCTGGACCATCCACACTAACTCCTCACTCTCTGCCCCCAGCCCTCACAGCCCTGCTCCTGTCCCCCTCGCTGTGAATGTCAGTGCATGGTGCCCCATGGAAATGCAGGCCAGCCTCTGCCTTTCTGTGGCTGCTCACGTCACTGAGCACTGTCACCGAGCACGGGGTCCTCCAGGCTCAGCCTGTTGTGGGAAACATCCTTCTGGTGAGGGCAGTGGCTACTCTGCTCTACCCACATGCCATCTTGGTTACCTTCACTCCTCTATACCTGGACGCTTGCGTTTCTCCCACCTGCTGGTCCTGTGAATAATGCTGATGATAAGGGTCACCTTGGAAATCAAAGGCTCCCAACTGATTTAGCTCCTCAACTTCTTCACACTGAGAATGGAGGCTGAGCAGTGTGTCTGGCCCTGACCAGCGCAGGAAACCCAGTCTGTGCTGGTTTCTGATGAACACAGCCTGCCGCAGTCTATATATGCATAGACTGCCTTTTATCCCATTGTCAGCTCTGACTTATAAAAGCTTTCTGAGCCCCTGATTCCTGAAAGATGGAGATTTAAGACAGAAAATAGCTCTCCTCTGTCTTCCTCAAAGCTACCAGTAAACCAAACCCGTTTCCCTCCTCTGCCTCCTTCCCCAGCTCTAGTGAGCTCCCTAGTAGGGAAGCCATTTTTCTTGGTTCACTACAGTAAATGGGGGGTACACATCTCTCTAATACTCTGCTTCCAGTGTTTTTTGGATAAGCAAACCCATAACTGTAATTACAGGATTGTGTGGTAACACTCTTTTTATCATGATTTATCTTTCAATGAGGTCTTTCTAAGGTGCCCAGCTGACCATGAGCTCCTAGACTCTAGAAATATTTCTGCCTTGGCTTCATGAGTAGCTGAGATAAATGCCACTGAGCCCCTATTTATTAATTCTATTTTTAATTTTCTGAGAAAATCTTTAACATTTTAAAAGAAAGTATAGAAATCCTTTCTCATTGAACTTTTTATTTTTACAAATATATAAGCACTATTTTCGTTTCAAGAGCCCTAAGTGAGATCAGTATATCCAGGGGAAAGGGAAGGTTCTAAACAGAGCTGAAACTTTTCTCTCCCGTGTTATACCAAGACAGCTTCTTCTTCTTACAACAACTGTGCCATTGTTAATAAAGTAACAACAGCAATAAATAATGCTAATATATCCAGACTCATCACAATATCCCTATCACTGTGGACCATTCTTCATTAATGTCTGCAAAGCTCAGTCCCTTGAATGGCACAGCTGGACTTGGCTCCATTTCATTTCTCTGTCCTGTGTAGACTAATGTCCTTCTTCCCTCAGTTCATAATGCATCCTGTGGTCTGTGATCCTTTCAAGGGGCGAGGGTACAGGCAGAGAGAAAAACATGCTTGACAGTCTCTCTGGACTCCTGCAGGCCCCTCCACCACTTCCCTTGGGAATGCGCATCCTCCCACATGCACATCCTCAGATAAATACTTAAAAATCCATCTAAAAATCTAAACAATTGGTGCATATTGTTTACACAGAATTTGATCAATTTCATTCCCCAATGCTATCTCCCACCTCCCATGGGTTTCTCCCAAATCCCCTTCCTCTACTCTTCTTGTTTCCCTTCCAATTTGTTTTCCCCTTTTAGCTTCCACATAGGAGATAACATGTGTAATAATTTGTTCTCTGAGTCTCACTCAACTTACTCAATATCAGGCTGTCCAATTCTATCATGTGGTACCACAACATACCACCTTTTCTTTATCCCTGAATCTGTAGATGAACACTTGGGCGGTTGCCCTAATTGACTATTGTGAATCATGCAGCAATAAACATGGCTAATCATGTGTCTCTAAACCATGCTGACTTTAGCCCTTTTTGACCAGTACCCAGGAGTGCTGGATCATATGGTAGATGCGTTTTTAGCTTTTTCAGGAAAATCTCTTTTATTGCCATAGGGGCTGGACTAATTTAGGTTCCCACCACCAGTCATTCATGCTCCATACCTTAGCTAGCACTTTTTGTTATTTTTTATTCTTTATGCTTGCATTTTGTCTATAAAACCAGTTATACAGCAAATATTAGGAGAAAAAAAAGGAGAAACACTTTCACATCTAGGTGTATGTAAAGTCTTCCTAAATGACCCCATAGCTCAGGAAATAAGGAAGGAATTAATAAACAGGATGACATGGAGTCAAAAAGGGATAAAACGCAATAATGAGGAAACTGTCAGACTGGGAGAAAGTTGTGGCCAGCTCCTATTCTGAAAGAGGGCTGTGATCCAGATGTACTAAAAGCTCAAAACACAAACCACTCAAATTAAAAATGGTGCAGCCAATTTGGAAAGCAGTATGGAGATTCCTTGGAAAGCTGGGAATGGAACCACCATTTGACCCAGCTATTCCCCTACTCGGTCTATTCCCTAAAGACCTAACAAGAGCATGCTACAGGGACACTGCTATATCAATGTTCATAGCAGCACAATTCACGATAGCAAGATTGTGGGACCAACCTAGAAGCCCTTCAATAGATGAATGGATTAAAAAAATGTGGCATTTATACACAATGGAGTATTACTCTGCAATAAGAAATGACAAAATCATAGAATTTGGAGGGAAATGGATGGCATTAGAGCAGATTATGCTAAGTGAAGCTAGCCAATCCTTAAAAAACAAATGTCAAATGTCTTCTTTGATATAAGGGGAGTAACCAAGGACAGGGTAGAGACGAAGAGCTGGAGAAGAAGAATAACATTAAACAGGGATGATAGGCGGGAGGGAAAGTGAGAGTTAAGGGAAATTGCATGGAATTGGAAGGTGAGCCTCAGGGTTATACACAATTACATATAAGAGGAAAGGAGGAGTAGGAGGAAAATTATATAAGTGGAAGAAACGATTTATAGTAGAGGGGATGGAGAGAGAGAAGGGGAGGGGAGGGGAGGGAAGGGGTGAGGGGACAGTGGAGAATGGGATAGACAGCAGAATACATCAGTCACTAGAAAGGCAATTTGTAAATCAATGGAAATGTAACTGATGTGACACAGCAATCTGTATACGGGGTAAAAATGGGAGTTCATAACCCACTTGAATCAATCTGTGAAATATGGTATATTAAGAACTATGTAATGTTTTGAACAACCAACAATAAAATTTAAAAAAAAAGGTAAAAAAAAAATCACCCAACCAATAAATGGTCAAATAGCCTGAACACAAACTTCTCAAAATGAGAAGTGCAAATGGCCAAATGCTACAAGAGGAAATGTTCAGCATATTTAGCCACCAGGAAAACGCACATCAAAACTACATTGAGATTTGAACGTACTCCACTTACAAGGAGAAGCGAGAAACTTTTGATACATAATAATCACACATATTTATAAAGAGCAGTATGAAAATTCAGTATATGTGTCAATGTACAGTGATCAGATGAGGGTGATTAGTATTTCCAAAAGAACGTTTATCATTTCTTAGGTTTGGGAACCTTTGCAATATATTTTTTAGGTTCTTTATAAAATATATAACACATGGCTGTAAACCGTAGCCAGGCTACCGTGCTGTAGCACCCTAGAACATATTCCTGCTCTCCACTCTACAGTGGTCCATGTTCCCCAGCCTCCCTTTGTCACCCTTCTTCCTCCCATCCCTAGATCCAGTGACCACCGCTCTGCTGTCTACTGCTATGAAATCAAGTTTTTTTAGCCTCTAAATATGAAAGGAAACATACAGTATTATTGTCTTTTTGGCCCGGCTCATTTCACTTTCTGTTATATCCATCAATGTGGATGGAACCAGAAGCATGCCATTTGGCCATGACTTTAGTCAGTCACATCAGCACATCAGCTCTTAGCACTGTTCACACTGGCAGATTTCCTGACTCAGCTAGGATAGGGAGTGTCCGTTTCACAAGGTGAAGATTGCTAAGAGGACATCAGCACACATAGGATTCTTACAAGGGCCAGGTACAGAGGGAGCCTGCGTGTCTTAAAGGTGTGCTGGGTGGAATGCCGTGGACATGTGACACAAGGCAGCGTTGGTCTTCACCTGCATCTTGGAGTTCTCTGCAAAACTCACACAGGTGAGTGCCCTCTGGAGAGCTCTAAGTGTGAGGGATAATTACAAAATCATTGCCCTACGGGCACAGTCTGGAAACTTCTGCTCAGAAGAAAAATCAGTGAAAATATACGCGTCTGAAATGTTCTTTCCAGACGTGATCCACTCATCAGACTCCAAGCTTCCCAGAAGGCAAAGCAATGAAAGAAACTGCAATTACAAATAAATAATTTTTAAAATGAATAAATGAACCAGACTTTCAAAAACACTAATCTACTTTTTTTTTCAGGACCAGATAGTCATTTTCTTTATGGTTGCAATAGTTGTAAAAAAAAGACACAATGTTGAGATTCATTCATTCAGTGATTTTAGAAATGTTCCTCACTTCAGGACCAAATCACAAATCATCATCACACACAGACGCACAGACACACCCGTGTATGCGCGCGCGCGCACACACACACACACACACAAAGTCAATGCTAGAATTCTAGTAGAAAAAAGGAATTCTTGGGGCTGGGATTGTGACTCAGAGGTAGAGCGCTCGCCTAACATGCGTGAAGCACTGGGTTCAATCCTCAGCACCACATAAATATAAAATAAAGCTATTGGGTCCACCTATAACTAAAACATAAATATTAAAAGAAAAGAAAAAGGAATTCCTTTAAATTAAATAAGTCACAATGCTTGAGATGATTGAACAATATAATATCTTTAAAGGACTGACTGGATTGCCTCATTTCTCACAAGGAGGAAGGAAAAAAACATGATATGGCAATTTTGAGCAATACTCAACTTGGCAATGATGGGCAGAGACAGAGAGAATGACATTAATGACAGATTTAAAATTCTTTAGGAAATGATGTCATCAAACTAGGATTGAAACTGTATTTAATAATTGAAGACCCTTTAATACTAGGTTAAGTCAGAGCATTGAGGAGTGATAATTCCTAATAAATGAAATAGCATATATTTTTATTCTTGTCTTGTAACATTAAAAAACACAGTCATTTTGTTTTTTAAATCATAAAATATAAATTCTAGAATGAATGGGTGAAGAAAGGAATAAAGAGTAGAAGCTGAAGAGAGGAAATGTTTAAATAGGACCCACAATTTTGAGTCACTACCAAAGGCTTCTTTCCACCAAGTGATAACTGGGTGTGTTCCATTGCTGACCATGTCTCTATCATCCAACAGATCTCTCAACCACATGGAGTCCCAAAACCAAACACTTGCAGCAGAATTCCTCCTCCTGGGACTCTCAGAGGACCCAGAGCTGCAGCCCATCCTCTTTGGACTGTTCCTGACGATGTATCTGGTTACCGTCCTGGGAAACCTGCTCATCATCCTGGCCGTCAGCTCTGACCCCCACCTCCACACCCCCATGTACTTCTTCCTCTCCAACCTGTCCTTGGCCGACATCGGTAGCACCTCCACCTTAGTCCCTAAGATGCTGCTGAACATCCAGACAGAAAGCAAAGCCATCTCCTATGCAGGCTGCCTCACTCAGGCATATTTTTTCGTGGTTTTTCTATGTATGGACAACTTATTGCTGGCTGTGATGGCCTATGATCGCTATGTGGCCATCTGCCACCCCTTGTATTACACAGTCATCATGAACCCCCACCTCTGTGTCCTGTTGGTCCTGATCTGTCTGCTCATCAGCACTGTGGATGCCCTGGTGCACACTCTGATGTTGCTGCGTCTGTCTTTCTGCAAACACCTGCAGATCCCCCACTTCTTCTGTGATCTGACTCAGGTCCTCAAGGTAGCCTGTTCTAATACCCTCATCAACAACATTGTGGTTTATTTATCAACCACTCTGTTGGGTATTGGTCCTATGTGTGGCATAATATTCTCCTATGTTCAAATTGTCTCCTCCATCCTGAGAATCCCGTCCACTGGTGGAAGGCGGAAGGCTTTTTCTACCTGTGGGTCTCACCTGTCGGTGGTTTCCTTGTTCTATGGGACTGCTCTTGGGGTTTATCTTAGTTCTGCAGTTACTGATTCTCCCAGGAAGGGTACAGTGGCCTCTGTGATGTATGCGCTGGTCACCCCCATGCTGAACCCCTTCATCTACAGCCTCAGGAACAAGGACATGAAGGGGGCCTTGAGAAAACTCACCTTGGAGACATTTTCCATTTCATGAATCTGTCACCTGCCTTGCCTGTGAGCTCTTAGACTGAGTCAAAGTGAGTGAGTTCTTCCAGAAAAATAGTACCTCTTGAGTTTAGGAGAGTAAGACAGCTGTGGGGGATGAGACCCTCGGGCCTCTCCGTAACCAAAAAGGGCAAATGCCCTCCAAGGACTCCCTGGTAGCTGTGGCTGGTTAGCTGTTCAGGATTCATGGTGGGTGCCTTCCCTGTCCTGTCACTCAAACTCAGTCCCACTCACCTCCCATGTCTGGGGCATCTCTAAGTCAGGACACTTTCCCAGGGACTCTGCAAGGACAAACCACATGAGGGTGGAACAGCTGAGGAGTCACAGAAGCAGCAAACTCCAGGACCCTGAGGATGGGCTGTCATGGCTGCTGCTTCCCTTCACCCCACACCTGGGAGTCCTCTGACAGCTGCTGCTGCTCATCCTCAGCCCAGGGCAGAGAAGCTCCTGCAGGGTGTGGCAGGGGCATGGGGGAGGTGACCTCAGACACAGGATGCAGACTCTGCCCTCCCTGGAAGTGGGAGTGCTCCCTGGGGAGGAACCCCCCCTCCCCCCTCCCGCCCCCACAGGCAGCTGAGGCCCCTGCACTCCCACCTCCAGCCCCCCCAGCTACCCCAGCTGGGAAGCCATTTTTCTAGTAATATTCAAACAATAATTCCTATCCGTCCTCCTACTCATTGTTTTCTTCACGCACTGATTCTTTTAAAATTTTTTCTTAGTGCATTATAATTGCACATAACAGTAGAGTTCATTGTGACATAATTATACAAGCATGGAATTTAATTTTGTCCATTTCCACCCTCATGTCTTCCTCCTCTCCCACTTTTTGAAAAATTATTTATACTACTGGCCTTTCTTCTGCGTAGTTGTAGTTTTTTTTATTCAGTGCATTACGGATGCACATCAAGGTGAAATTCACTCTCATGTATTCATGTGTGTACCCAGGACCGGGTCCTCAGTTCCCTTCCACCATTCCTTTCTTTCCTCCTTCCTCCTCCTTCCCCCTCAGTCCCTTTCCTCTATCCTACTTGATCTCTCTTCTGTTTTCATGCCACCCACTAGTTCTTGAGGGAATTTATTATGCCTCATGATTCTTAAAATAAAACGTATGCATTTTTCTAAAGCTAGAACTTAAAACAATAAAAATGTGTGATGTTGTATTGGTTAGGAACTATCAACCGCCTTAATGCTTTTGCTAAATCTAGCATTAAATTGTAGTTAGTTCTTCACACAGCATCAAACCTGGTTTGATGACATCAATTCCCAGAAAATCTTAACTCTGTCATTAACAAGATATTCTCTGCAGAAGGTTATTATTACAAACCTCAGATTTTCCTGAAAATTACTCTGTCACATCTTATACATCCTCTTTGTAAGACATGACATATCATTTAACCCTTTAAAGATATTATACTTTACAAGCCCATCAAGCTAGTGCATTGTGAACTGTTTAATTTGAAGAAATATCTTTAGCCAATAGAATTGGTCTTTTTTGAACTGTAGTTTGCTATTTGTTCCTGCAATGAAAAACTTTTTCAAAAAGAATAAGGCTCCATTTTATCTGTCATGTAAATGCCACACCCATATGATAATTTCTATGTGATCTTTAAAAAAATGGTTATACTGTTAGTTAAGATTTTTTAAACCTATACAACTGATATTATTCATGTAGAATGTGAGCTTTGGAAGGAGACATGCTCATGACAGAGGTGGAGGGAGGGGCTCTGGAGAGAGCAAAGGAGAGGAGCGAGCAGTGTTCCCTGTGCATCCACCCTGGCTGGTGAGGGGGAGGGTACTGCAGGATCAGTGCTGACTTTCAGGATCACAGACCACATGATGTTTTATGAAGCAGGGGAAGAAGGATATTAATCTACCCAAACAGAGAGAAAGTGAAGCTGAGCCAAGTTTGCTTGTGCGTTTTCTATGAATAATGCATGATGGGCTTTAAGAAAAGACCTAAGGGCCTGGAGATATGGTGACTACTCTAGAGATACCAGCTATAATTATTGTTGCTGTTGATACAACAATAGGAAGCCATGTGGCAAAAGGGAAATTTGTCCTGGCCTACACACACACAAGTGTCACATTAATAATTAGTGTGGGACAGTCCCAGTGGGGGCACACCTGTAATCCAGCTATTTGGAAGGCAGAGGCAGGAGGATCATAAGTTAGAGACCAGCTTGTTTAAGGGCTATTTATATTACTATTATTACTGGAGTCCTAGGCCAGAGGCCTGACTCAGGAAGGAGGTGTCAGACAAGTCATCAGGTCCTGCCACTCATCTTGAATGACAAATAGAAAAAGTAAGGGGGAAAAAGCAGAAAAGAAGCTCTAATCAGGGTAGACAAGAGGAGACAAGAGCCAATAGCCTTGTTATTAAGGATCTGGCAAACTTTGAGTTTTAATTATGTAAACGTTCAGGAGTTGAATTGTTAGAGGCTTTGCACAGCTGTCAAAGCAGACCATCTTGACCAGGCATGGTCTCAGAGATCTTCATCTCAGGGTTTGGCAGGCCAGGCCTTTTTGATGATAAGAAAGTTTCTGTTGCCTCACAAAATGCTTATTGATCAGACCTGTTGCTCCAGGAATCTCAGGTGACTCAGAGCAAAGGAGACCGATGCAAAATGAAGGCAGAGATTCAGGTGAAAGAGTCCACATCCTTGTTTCCCTATTAGTAGGACTTGAGCAGAGATCCTCAATCCCGAAATGATCCTTCCAGAGAAGGGCATGAGCTTGGGGCTGGAGGTGTAGTTCAGTGCTTGCTTAGCATGTATGAGGCCCTGGGTTCCTTCCTCAGCACTGCAATTATGTGTGTTGAAAAGGTTGGCAAGCCAGAGAAGAAAGGTAGAGAAGATAGGAGGGAGAGAGAACGTCCACAGAACAACACCTGAGTGGTAAGAAAAGGACTCATTTGGAATCCACCAGGACCCTCCATCAAACCAAAGGGCAAGCTGACCGGGCATATACTCACCTTCTTTCCTTGCATCTCAGTGTCTCCCCTACAGCGCTGGATCTATATATAACCAACCATGTGAGTCCATAGCCAGGGGAGTCTCCTGGTATGAAAATAGTAAAGTTCCCGTGTAAGACCCTGCATTTCATCCCTAGCAAAACACACACACACACACACACACACACACACAGCATAATAAAGAAGAAACATTGAAAGAGACTTCTATTTTGTACTTGAGTTTGTATGTGTGTGTGTGTGTGTGTGTGTGTGTGTGTGTGTGTGCGCGCGTGTTTTCACATGATGTGGATTGAACTCAGAGTATCACACACGGGCTGGGAGAGCACTTTACCACTAGGCTACTTCTCCACTCTGAAAAAAACTCTTCAATCATATCTAGCTATCCCAGTTCTGGTTATCTCTCCAAAGGAAACGAAACCAGTATATCGAAGGGACACCAGCATGCCATTGTTTATTATGGTACTACTCACAATAGCTAAAGTTCCCTGTCCATCAACATATAAGTGAATAAGAAAAATTTGGTGCATACACAATGGAGTATTATTCAACCAAATTAAAAAAAAAATGATTTTTTTTTTTTTTACTGGCAGGCAAATCAGAAAAGCTCAGCTAACTGCATTTGATTGCCCTCCCACATAAGAAATAAGCAGAAATGTAAAAAGAAAAAGTGAATTGAAGTTGTGGTTAAACCTGGAAAGGCAGGTAGCTCACCTCCACCTGTCCTACAGAGGTGGTCACAACTCCCAGAAGCAAAAGTCAGGAAACATGTGTACATAGATTGAATACCCAGCACCGGCTGTGCTGGCCAGAGGACATGTCAGAATTCCTGTTTCCCTGGCACCCACCTAGGCACCGGGATAGTTTTTCAGTTTCCACTTGAGAAAGTTCATTGAGGGAAAAACAAAAACAAAAACATAAAAACTTTTACTAGGAAATGGAAGGGCTAAAGTCAATCTGGAGCCTTTAATTTTAAAAGGTCTCTGTTACAGTCCTGTCATTTACAGCAAAACGGATAGAAATGAAGGACATTATGTTAAACAAAATAAGCTAGACACAGGACTACAGGTACCACATGCTCTCTTTCATATGTAAGAACTAGGAAATAAAAGTTGACTTTAAAGTAGAAGAGTGATTCCTAGAGAATAGGAAGGGTTTGCAGTTGGGAGAGGGTGGAAAAGGGTGGTTGGATTTGATTGGTTCATGCTACATGTGTTATGGAATTTCATATATAAAGAAGTTCAAGGCAGGTGAGGTGGCTCATGCCTGTAATCCCAGCTACTTCAGAGGCTGAGGCAGGAGGATTGGTGAATTACTGAGACCCTGTTTCAAAATAAAATAAACTGAGCAGTGACACAGCTCAGTGGTAGAACACTTGCCTAGCATGGGTAAGTACACACACACACACACAGTGTCCAAGTAAAACATAAAAAGTGCTGTGGATGTTGCTCAGTGATAGAGCGCCCAGCATAGCAAAAATAAAATGTTTAAAAAAGAAAAGAAAGATATGTGTGAAGGACTCTACCACTAGGCACTCCAGTTATAGTGGAAATATTTTTTTCCCCAGTAGATATTTGTTTGTTTATTCATTAATTCCACAAAAGCTGATAGCTCAGTACAGCCATGTTCTGTTCTAGATTCTGCATATGCAATGGTACAAGAACTGATGGAAATTCTTTTCCTCTGGGGGCATTCACCCATGAGGGTAGCAATAGGCAATAAATAAGAAATGTAAGTGTAGCTGGCACTGTGATGTGCTACTAGATGTATTACCCCACCTTCTGGGAGTACTGCTGGCAGGCAGCTCATCATTGTTAGTCCTTTTCTGGGACTTCCCATCATTCAGAAGAAAATTATTACTGTACTGAAATTCATGCTTCCTTCCCAAGGATGCAACCAAAGGCTGATCAATACACAACCTAAAACCTGGTCCATTTGCCACAATGTGGGGCAATTCTCCAGCTACATCTCATCTCCATATTGCTTTGCCAGATGAATGGACACCATGTTAGTCATCTTTTTATCACTGTGACCAAAATATCTGACAAGAAAAACTTAGAGGAAGAAAAGTTGATTTGGGCACACAAGTTTAGAGATTCAGTTCCTGGTCAGTCAACTCCATTGCTCTAAGCCTGAGGGGAGGAAGAACATCATGGCAGAAGGGTATGGTGGAGGGAGGAGTGCTTCTCCATTCCCAGTAGCTAGGAATTGTGGGGAGAGGGACCACAGGGAATCAACCCTTCCAGGGCACACCCCAGCAACCCACCTCCTCCATTTGTGCCTCAATTGCCTACCTTTGCCACCCAATCCATTAAAAGTAGGATGTACGGGGCTGGGGATGTGGCTCAAGTGGTAGCGCGCTTGCCTGGTATGCATGCAGCCCGGGTTCGATCATCAGCACCACATACAAAGATGTTGTGTCCGCCGAAAACTAAAAGAAAGAAAAATTTAAAAAATTCTCTTTCAAAAAAAAAAAAGTTAAAAAAAGTAGGATGGACTTATTATGTTACAGCTCTCATAATCCAATCATGTAATCTGAATATTTCTGTGTCAATGCAGAAGGTATAAGGGGCACCTCATATCCAAATATGAACATTGGAAGAGTGTGATATTTCAGCTCAAGACTTTCCTAATCTTGTCTTCATCTCATTTCTGTCATAAGCATTGATACCATGTGCATACCCTAATAAATCTGTACATGCCAATTTTTGGTCTGAGTCTCCCCTGGCTGCCCAACCTGATGCTATGAGAAAGGTATCAACTACTAGATGTTATGGAGAGTACACATTGGGGAATCAAGTAAGAAAGTGTTAAAATTATTATAATCATACAGAGAAAGATGAAGCAAAGTTTCACTGAAAAGTTGATATTTGAGTAGAGACCTGACACAGTTTCAGAAGTGAATGTTATAGTTCTATAGAGAATGAACCAACCTTGCATTCCTGGAATAAAACCCAATCTGGCAGAATGCCAGATTTTCTTTGTATTCCTTACTGGATTTTACTTTAGTAATTTTTTGGCAGTCAGGATACCTTGTATTATATTTTCTTGAGTACTAGGAAAATTGGATATCTATATGTAGACATTAGATCTCTCTCTCTCTCCCCCTGCACAAAAATCAACTCAAAGTGGATTGAAGACCAAAAAATTAGACAAGAAACTCTGCAGCTGCTAGAAGATATTACAGTCAACAATCCAACATGTAAATGCAGGCATCGACTTTCTTAATATGATTCTTAAAGCTCAAGAAATAAAACCAAGAATCAATAAGTGGGCTGGTCTCAAATTAAAAAGCTCTGTACAGCAAAGAAACTAATCTAAAGCATGAAAAGAGAGTCTACAGACTGGGAGAAAATCTTTGCTAACTACTTTTTTTTTTTTCCTGTACTAGGGATTGAACCCGAGTGCAGTTTATCACTGAGCTATTTTCCAAATCCTTATCCCAAGTCCTTTTAATTTTATTTTAAAAATTTGAGACACAGTCTTGTTAAGTTGTTGATGGTCTAGCTAAATTGCTGAGACTTCCTTGAATTTATGATCCTCCTGTCTCAGCCTCCTGAATTGCTTGGATTATAGATGTGCAGCACTGTACCCAGTTTCTGCTTCTGCTAGCTCCTCTTCTGACAGAGGATGAATATATATATATATATATATATATATATATATATATATATATATATGTGTGTGTGTGTGTGTGTGTGTGTGTGTGTGTGTGTGTGTGTGTGTTTGGACACCAAAAATTTTATCCAATTAACAAATGAGAAAATGAACTAAATATTTCTCAAAAAGGAAATGCAAATGGGCTAGGAAATATATGAAAAATGTTCAACATTTTTAGCAATCAGGTAAATGCAAATCAAAACTACACTGAAATTTCATGTCACCCCATTTAGAATAGACATTGCCAAAAATAGAAATAATGATAATAAATACTAGTGGGGATACTGGGAAAAGGAACACTCACACATTGTTGGTGGATCTCCAAATTAGCACAACCACTATGGAAATCAGAACGTGGATTCCTCAAAAGATTAGGAATGGAATCTCCATATGAACCAGCTATTCTACTCCTTGATATTTACCCCAAATCACAATACTATAGGAATATATGCATGCCAATGTTTATAACAGTGCAATTGACATTAGACAAGTTGTGCAGCCAGCCTAGTTGTCTGTCAACAAATGAATGGATAAAAAAAAGTGGCATATAGACTCAATGGGGTTTCACTCAGCCAGAATGAAGAATGAAATTTGTTGGCAAATGAATGAAACTGAAGAAGATCATGTTAACTAACAAAGGTCAGGCTGAGAAAATCAAGGGTCAAATGTTTTCTCTCATATATGGAAACTAGGGAGAACAAAAAAAGGAATGATAAAGAGGATCTCATTAAAATACAAGGAAAACCAATAAAGTAGAGAAAATTGTCACCAGTCAAGGGAGGAAGGAAGGGAAAGGAAGATAATTGGAATGAAATCTACCAAATGATGCTATGTGCATATAGGAATATATCACAATTGAGTCTATAATTGTAACATACCAATTAAACATAATAGAAGGTGTATTGGTAGAGTACAGGAAGGGAATCAGGGGTAGATGGAGGGAGGGAAAGGAAGGTACTAGGGAATTAAATTGATCAAATTGTGTTATATGCATGTACAAATATGTCCTAATGAATTTCCACTATCATCTATAATTATAATGCACCAAGAAAAACATAAACAAAATCAAAATATTGTGATAGAATTAGAAAAGATATTTAGAAAATTCTAAATAGGGAGTAACTGCCCCATTTATAATTTTTGGCCTTCAATGGTCATAAAGAAAATAGATTATAATCTTCAGTGTAAAATACAAGGAATTAATGATAGAGTTCAGCAAATGCTCCATGACTTTTAAGAAAAGACACTTTAGTTTGGTATAGTGGTACACACCTGTAATTCCAGACACACAGGAGGACAAGGTAGAGGATTCACAAGTTTGAGGCCAGCCTGAGAAATGCAGTGAGACTGCCTCATAATTGAAAATAAGACTGGAGTTGTGGTTCAGTGGTGGAGTTTGCATACAGGATCTGGATTCAAAACCTAATACCACAAAAATAAGTAGAAAGAAAGGAAGAAAGAAGAAGCACCTTGAATCTTTGCTAATATTTACATATTTTTTTTGCATATCTAGGGATGGAACCCTGGGACACTCTGCCACTGAACTACGTGCCCAGCCCTTTAAATTTTTATTTTTTTTTATTCATTTTATGACAAGGTCTTGCTAAGTTCCCCAGGCTTGTCTTGAACATGCAATCCTCCTGAGTTGCTGTGATTACAGTTGTGAACCACCATGCCTGGCTTATATTTTTATTTTTGTACTTACATATAAAGGACATATTTTCACACCTAAAATAGGGACCAGTCTTCCTGACATCATTCATCCTATAGTGATGCCTTTGTAACTTGAGGTGAATACTGAAGTTTATTAGAAATGTTCTGCATGCCACAAAGGGGAGAAGGGAGCGCTGGACTCCTGGCCTCAGGGGACAGGACATGAGCCATCCTGAACTCCTCACCTCCATCGTCTTGGTCTTTAAGGATACTCACTCCTGGGATAAGGATGATGGTGAAATAGCTGCTCTAATGAGGAGCTTTGCATTCTGAGCCCCAGGGATACGGAGGCTGCAGGAGGCAGCCTGTGACCGCCTCACTCAGACGCCCTACCCCAGCCAGGAAGCAGCACCTGGGCCTCCTCCAGAGATGAGCCTTCCGGACCAGGACTCAGTCCTTGTGTCTACTTATGGGGGGAGTAGATCTCCTGCTTTGGACCTTCAGGTGAGACGCTGAGCACCACTTTGGTGGAGTGGAGTCAGAGGGGGTCTGACAGTCACTTAGTGTGTGCATTGGAGATGGGGCGGATGCCTTAGGAGAATTTCATCCTGTGGAAGCAGTGAGGGGAGGGCACCAGAGTTGCTCATCCACATGAAGCATGTTCCCTCCCATAGGTCTCAGGCTGGGTTCTGGATTCCACTCAGTGTGTGAGTCTAATGTCATACCCACCATCTTTCCTGTCACAGCGCTTTTTCTCCCTCAGGAAAGGACAACATTTCTCCCAGGAACATTCCTGTTATGAACCCTGATGAACTAAGCCTGTAACTTTGTAAACCCCTGTTTTACGAACACCGAAAATTTTGTTTATTTCTCTTTTCATAGTAACTTTTGCTTTTCACTCTTTCTCTCATTTAGCTACTTGTTATTTATCCACCTGATTACTGGAAGAAGTTTCCTTAGGACAAAGCAGAGAATCTTTTCAGCATGGTTACCCAGCGTCTCTTAGACTTAATTGCTAAAGCAGTTTGCCTGCATTTCCAAGGCAGTCTTAGGCGCTTCACGTTGAAATGTGACATTTTCTAGTATTTGAACTCATCTCAAATGATGGATGCTCTCTACCTGCTACAGTGAACTTAATGGGCAGAGTTGGGCAGAACTGAAAATCAAGAGAATTTGGGGGGCTATGTTCAGGAAGGAACTATTAAGATTAAAAAGAGATCATAAGATTTTATTATGATACATTCATGAACATTTGGCAATGTTAGTTCTGTACTGTCCAGAGATTGATCAAGAGAGTCGCCTCAGCAGTCAGAGGATCTTAGCTGTGACCCTGTTTGTGGCCAACACTGACGGTGTACCTTGTGTCTGTGACCTTTCCTCATGGGTTTGTGGGATGAAATCATGCGATGAGCCCTTCAGATGACTCTAGGTCATGGCAAAGTTGGATACCATGGCTCAAAAACACAGATTGCATAAGTTCATTTTGACCTTTCTTTTCCTTTGAAGGCTTGGGATAATTCTGAAGGAATTATCTGATTCTTAGTGACAGTCTAACCACTCGGCACAATATTTGAAAAAAAAAAGTTTAATAAAGACATTGGAGATTAGGGGAGGTATGAACAAGAGGAACGGTGGGAGAATGTAAATAAAGATCTGAATGTTCCTGTGCTTCACAATATACGCGAGAAAAAATTCAGAACACTAGTTATTAAACTTTAGAGATGGTGAGTTTACTGGAAATGTTTGTACAAAGATACGTGGTGGGTCCTCATTCCCAGAATATCACAAAATAAAGTCCAAAATGTTATCAAGAATTTTGTATTACCACGATCCTGGTTGATTCTGCTGTTGTTTGTATAGAACACATCAATTCTGTCTTTTTCTCCTCATTGTTTTTTTTTTCCCCATTGGATTCACCAGTGACATGGAATCCAGAAACCACACAGCTGTTTCAGAATTCCTTCTCCTGGGCCTGACAGATGACCCAGCCCTGCAGCCCCTCATCTTCAGCCTGTTCCTGTCCATGTACCTGGTCACCATCCTGGGGAACCTGCTCATCATCCTGGCTGTCAGCTCTGACGCCCACCTCCACACCCCCATGTACTTCTTCCTCTCCAACCTGTCCCTCACTGACATCTGTATAAGTACAACCACCATCCCCAAGACGCTGGTGAACATCCAAACACACACCCAGAGCATCAGTTACACAGGCTGCCTCTCCCAGGTCTGCTTTGTTTTGATTTTTGGTGGTTTAGAAAGTTGCCTCCTTGCAGTGATGGCCTATGACCGCTATGTCGCCATTTGTCACCCACTGAGATACCCAACCATCATGAACCCCTGCCTCTGTGTCCTGCTGGTTCTATTGTGCCTACTGGTCACCACTATGAATGCCCTTCTGCACACACTGACGGTGCTGCGACTGTCTTTCTGCACAGACCTGGGGATCCCCCACTTCTTCTGTGAACTCGTTCAGCTCATCAAGCTGGCCTGTTCTGACACCCTCATCAACAACCTCTTGATTTATTCAGTGACTAGCCTATTTGCTGGCATCCCTCTCTCCGGGATTATTTTCTCTTATACTCAAATTGTGTCCTCTGTTTTGAAAATGCCATCCATGGATGGAAGGTATAAAGCCTTTTCCACCTGTGGGTCTCACCTGTTAGTTGTGTCCTTATTCTATGGCACAGCTTTTGGAGTGTACATGAGTTCTGCAGTGACTGACTCTTCCATTAAGAACGTAGTGGCTTCAATGATGTACATGGTGGTCCCTCAAATGCTGAACCCCTTCATCTACAGCTTGAGGAACAGGGAAATGAAGGGAGCCCTGAGACATCTCATCGCTGGGAGGCCTTCTCTGTGATCATGTCATCTTCTTTGGGTTTGAGTTTCCAGATTCAACTGGTGGTGACCTAGCATACCTTACTTATCCATTATCAAGTTCTTCCAAATATGACTAGATACATGTTGTCCAATTATCAACTTGGATTTCGAATCTGCATGTGCTTTCTGTCCCCCAGACATGATTTCAATCTCTGAGCTCCAAATTGTTGCTCTAACTCCATCAGACAGGGCTGAGTTGGGGGTTGTATTGTAGTGGTACTGTATAGATCAATCTCAGACTCAGGACTGTTGTATGAGGTGAATAGGGAAGGGAGAGTTTTAAGAAAGGCTGTGGCAATATCTAGAGACCAGATTCAGCCTTGGTCTATGGTTATGGCCACAAGGGTTACAGCCCACAGGTAGATGGATGTTATATGAGGTCAAAGAACTCGACTTTCATACTTGGGAAGAAATTACTGGAACACTCCCTAGAAAGCTGTATCCTTATGAAGTCATGTTAACTTCTACCCTCCTCAGGTTCATTATTTATAAAATGCATATAATTAGACTATGTCAGGGGTTTGAGATGGTTTTGTGGTATCAGGACTCCATTAGTAAAGAAGTTCTTAACAAAAAGAAAAAAATAATAACTATATATATAATATGCTGGGGCAAGAAATAGAACTATTTTTTATTATAAGAACTTTAGAAGTTGGTAATATATAGTTTCAGATATTAGGGCTTCACTGAGTCCTGCATGGGGTGGCCTCTTCCAAGGACATGTGCTCCTCAGGGTCCCCAGGTGGTTTCAGCAGGTGTTGTGCCTGGACATGGGGCCAGAGACAGAAAACAGAGTGTCCTGCCCTTGGTCCACTTGTGATCCTGACCTTTCATAGCCAGAGAATGAATGTACTTATGTTCAAAGGGGATCTTTTGAGAATTTTACCCCAGATCATGTAATCATCTATTTTTATATATAGAGAGATTGGATTAATGTGACCGTTTTTCTTTTTTTCATTATCAGTATTGTACAAAAAAAAACAAACTAACTCCATGGCAATCTAATTCATTGTTATCACCCCTCTGCATTTGGCCCCGGTATACATTACAGCAATTTGCTTCTTTCTGACTCTGTTAGGGACAGTTTAAAGATCTTGATTGAGTTCTGTGTCTCAGCACTCATGTCACCTCTGCTCTTCCAGATTCCATTTATTTATTTATTTATCATTTTTATTTTATTTATTTATTTTCAGTTCACTTCATTTTACATGATGAGTGGTGACAACAAAAAAAATTGAAATTGCTGTCAATGAAATTTGGATATCTGTTTCCTGTAATTGTGAAAAAGGCTAACAGTGTTTGCTTTCACATTTCCTGGTTAAAATTAAAGATAATTCTTTATTGGGATGTAATTATTGGTTAAAAGGTGTAGCTTCTTTTCTCAGCACTGGGGATTGAACCCAGGGGTACTGTCTCACTGAGCTACTCCCCATCCTCCCAATCTTTTTATTTCACTCTAAGATACGGTCATGCCAAGATGCCCAGGCTGACCTCAAACCTGCGATTTTCCTGCCTCAGGTCTCCAGTAGTTGGCATCACAGGTATGCACCCCAGTGCCTGGAAGAGTTGAATTTTCTTCAACCGATTTACAGAGATTAATAATTTGTATGAAATATGATATGTCAAGAGCTTTGTAATGTTTTGAACAACCAATAAAAAATAAACATTTAGAACAAAAAAATAAAAAAATAAAAAAAGGGGGAAAAAGGATTTGAAAAAAATCACACCCATTTTCTCAACCATGTATGTATCTTGATAACCCTACATAACAAGCACAGCCTGCTCACCAAACCTGAGTTCCCTGCTGAGCTGTTCATAAGGATCACACGTTACAATGCTGTTAGATCTCACAGCTGTCAGCATGTACATGTGTATACACAACATGGGATACTATTTAGCCATGAAAACCATGAAATCCTGTCATTTGCAGAAATGTAGATGGACCTGGAGTACGTTATATGCTAAGCAAGATTAAGATCTAGTTAAGCATAGAATGACATACACAGAACAATCTCACCAACTACAGGAATCTAACCAAGTGGATATAGACGAGGAGAGCAGAAGAGTGATCATCAGATACAGGGAGCACAGTAGGGAGGGAGGAGAAAGGGAGGTCAGTCACTAGGTACAGGGCTAAGGTTTGACATGAGAAAGGAGTTACACTCTACGACACATCAGAGTGAATACAATTCACAAAAATGCATTGCATATCTCCAGATAGTGAGAAGAGAGAAACATGAACATGCTCACCAAAGAAAAAAAAAATGATAGTATTTTAGGAGACAGGTATGCTAATTGCCCTGAATTATCTGTACTCAATCTACAAAACAATCAAAACATCATTTACTTATACTATTTGTTTTCATTTATTCATACTATTTATATTTTTGAGGTACAAAAATATAAATAGTATGAGTAAATGAAAGCCAAATTAATTATTTGAATCAAGAAACTAAGTTTTACATGTGTTTTTGTCAACTAATCTCCTCTTGATGATCTTGACACATGAACTATTTTCTTGCTTATGGAGACAAATCCAAGAGCCCTTGGGCTTCATCCCACTCAGCATATTGTGTTTGCCGTTTTAATATTTTTTTGAAACTGGGATAATTTTTTTTTATTTACTGCGACTGTTCTTTTTGTGGTTTGTGGAAAACTGACCTTGACTTATAGCTGACAACTTTTAATATTTTATCAAGTATTACTCTTTTGGGAAAAGACTGGTGCTAAGGTGGGGAAGGAAGATATGACAGTGTCATCTTACTCTAAATTTTAATTAGTGCATTTTTAAAATTATCAATTCATATAGAATGAGTTAACATGGGGTTGGGGGTGTCGCTCAGTGGTAGAGTGTTGTCTAGCAGGCACAAGACCCTGGGTTCAATCCCTGGCACCACACACACAAAAATAAATGAGGTAGCATGGTGTCAGATGTGTTGACAAACAGATGAATATCCTAAAGTTCTTAAACGTGCAAGGTTTACAAGTGAACACAAACATGGAGCAGAACTTTTGAGGACACATTTGTATACTTTTGTGATTTTGTAATTGAATTAACACCTCAATTAAAAACAAAGAACCATAATTTCTACTCACTGTCCCCACCTGTGAATTCAATTATTGAAACTCTTTTGATAATATTGAAAAAATGTTCATAAAATTCTAACCACCAGGGCTGGGGATGTGGCTCAAGCGGTAGCGCGCTCACCTAGCATGCGTGCGGCCCGGGTTCGATCCTCAGCACCACATACAAACTAAGATGTTGTGTCCGCCAAATACTAAAAAATAAATATTAAAATTCTCTCTCTCTCTCCCACTCTCTCCCTCTCTCTCACTCTTTCTTAAAAAAAAAAAAATTCTAACCACCAAGTCATAGTCCTGCCAGTATATTTGGCATTCAGCATTCGCCAAATAAATAGGTGAGAATCTTCTGTGCAAAATATAAAGAACAAAAATTAATGTTCAGTAAACATCAATGATACATAAGAAAAGACATCCCTGAAAGCTTGTGTTTTTATAATATCTTAGTTAATATTTATAATTCCATAGTTTATACCTACATATAAAAATATATATTCACACCTAAAATAGGAACCAGTGTCCTGACATCAGTAATTTCATAGATTCCTTTATGCATAACTAAATAAAAATACTGGAGGTTATTAGAGAAGTGGTGTGGGTTTTGCATGCAAGGCCCGTTAAATGGAGAGGAGTTAGGGTTAGGGTTAGGGTTAGGGTTAGGTTAGAGATGGAGAGAACTGGATGCTGTACACCCAGCTCCAGGGACTAGGAAATCAGCTGTCCTGAACTCCTCACTCCTGTACGTTGGTCTTTAAGAACATGCACTCCTGGGATCAGAGTGATAGTGAAATAGCTCTTCTAATTAGGAGCTTTAGATACTGAGCCTCAGAAAGAGATATAGGAGTCAGTCTGTGAGTACCTCACTCAACAGCCCTGCCCGCGTCAGGCAATAACTCCCGAGCCTCTTCTCACAGTCCACCCTTCTTGACCAGGAACTGCTGACTCATTTAGTCTATCTGTACGTCCGGTGGACAGAGGTTTCACCCTCGATTTCCAGGTAAGAAGCTGGACAACATTCTTTTTGAAGTCAACCAGGTAACACCAAGTCCCTTAGCAAATGCCTTGGAAGGGGGTGAGTGGATGACTGTAATCAGACCCTGGGAAGCCGTGAGGAGAGTAAGAATCAGGAAAGAGAACATGATGAGAAGCAGCCCCACTCCTCTTCTGCCTGCTGTGGGACCCCATGACATGTTCTCCATCACGTTTCTCCCAGGACTGACCCAGTTCCCATTTCCTGGTCTCACCCTGTTCAAGGACAGAGCCCATAACCTTCAGTACAGGAATCTGCCCCTTCTCCAGTGTGATGACTATCATAAAACATTCTGAAATTTACTTGAATTCTTATAGACATGCTGGTCAGGGGGTTTTGTGAGTCTCTTCGTTGCCAGGGCTGGCATAACCAAGAACCACAGACTGGGCACCATCACAACAGAAATTTATTTTCTTATAATCCTGGAATATAGACGTCTAAAATCATGGTGTCTACAGGTGTGGTTTTCAAACAGGATTCGAAGTGGTACTGCTGCTGTCCATACATTTATCGTCTTTTCATCCATCTTTTCCATCAGATTGCTCAACACCATGGAACCCAGAAACCACACAGCTGTTTCAGAATTCCTTCTCCTGGGCCTGACAGATGACCCAGCCCTGCAGCCCCTCATCTTCAGCCTGTTCCTGTCCATGTACCTGGTCACCATCCTGGGGAACCTGCTCATCATCCTGGCCATCAGCTCTGACTCCCACCTCCACACCCCCATGTACTTCTTCCTCTCCAACCTGTCCCTCACTGACATCTGTTTAAGCAACATTGCAGTCCCCAAGACGCTGGTGAACATCCAAACGCAGACTCAGAGAATCACTTATACAGGATGTCTTTGCCAAGTCTGTTTCTTCTTGGTTTTTACTGGCTTGGAAAATTGTCATCTTGCTGTGATGGCCTATGACCACTATGTGGCCATTTGTCACCCCCTGAGGTACACAATCATCATGAACCCCTGCCTCTGCATCCTGCTGGTTCTACTCTCCCTGCTCATTAGTGTCGTGCACTCCCTCCTCCACACTCTGATGGTGCTGCGCCTGTCCTTCTGCTCAGACCTGAGGTCCCCACTTCTTCTGTGAACTCGCTCAGGTCATCAAGCTGGCCTGTTCTGATGCCCTCATCAATAACCTCCTGGTGTGTTTAGTGGCTGGTCTATTTGCTGGTGTTCCTCTCGCTGGAATAATTTTCTCTTATATTAACATTGTGTCCTCTGTCTTGAAAATGCCCTCATCAGAAGGAAAGTACAAAGCCTTTTCCACCTGTGGGTCTCACCTGTCTGTGGTCTCCCTGTTCTATGGGACAGGGTTTGGGGTGTACATTAGCTCTGCAGTGACTGACTCATCCAGGAAGACTGCAGTGGCCTCAGTGATGGACTCTGTGGTCCCTCAGATGCTGAACCCCTTTATCTACAGCCTGAGGAACAGGGACATGAAGGAGGCCCTGAGGAAGCTCATAGGAAGGACAGCTTCTCCTCTCTGATGTACCATTGCTTCAGACTGGGGTTTATAGAGTGAGTCACAGTAACAGGATTTGTGTGAGACAGAATGTCTAATCCTTCTGTCACTCCATTCTTTAAAATGTAGAGAAAACTTAATGACCAGGTGCATTTTAACTTCCTGTGATACTTTTCAATGCCTCATGGAAAATACTGTGTGTGTTTGAAATATGGTTTCAATTTTCTCAACAAGATTTCCTTGCTCAGGTCTACAGAGGCAGAGACTGACGCTGGGGTTCTTCCATCAGCACATACTTTTATGGTACAGTCTCAGAGAAAAGCAAGTTGAGAAGGTGGACAAGGGAACTCAGAGGGAGGTGGGAGAGCAAGCCTTTAATCTGTTGGTGGGATGTTATTGTTTGACATGATGAACCAGTTCTGGTGTTTTGTGGCAAAACAGGTTAATATAATTAACAGTAATGTTTACCTCAAAAATAGTTAGAAGAGAACATTTGCATAATGTCATCACAAAGACACGGTAAAGTTTGAGATGATCACCACCCAGTATATAGGAGAATTAAATAATCCTAATGTACCTCATAAATATGTGCAAATATTAAGCCAATAAAAATACACTTAAAATAATCCTTCTCTGTCCTTTGCAACTAATCTCCATCTAAGACATGGAATCCTTACCACCTGGAAATAGGAAGATTCTTGTTTACAGAGATAAAACAGAGATTTCTTTGGTTTCAGTCCACTCACCATACTAGGTTTGCTTTTTTTTTTTTCTATTTTATAATCCCAGTGATGACTGTCTATTACTCCTAAAAAAAAATGGAATGGAGTTGAGACGATGCTGCAAGACATCTGGCCCTAAATACTAGAATAACCTGTTTTAGAAATTATGTATTTATATAGAATGAGTGAACATGGTGTAAAATATGGCATTGTACATATAAAATGTACAAGTTCTTGAATCTCAAGTATACAGTGGCATTAACAGAACGAGAACAACACTCGTTGGATGAGAGAGTCCGTCCAGGTGTGCCGAGTGCATGAACACTTCGGCATGTCACCATCTTCAGGGGGTTTTATAATTGAATTAACTTAATTGAGGATGAAGAACCACAGGTTTCTCCCACATTCTGCTAAAATGAGGAAAACTTCACACTGAAAGTATTGTGACGAAATTACAAAAGGTGATTTTAAAACTCCAAAAAAGAATATGAGCTGTGCCTATAATTTCTGCATTCAGCAGCAATCAACTAAATGAGAATCTACTATGCAAAAGGGAGAGTGGAATTTGCAAGTATTCAGCAAACATTAAATGGTTTTTAAGAAGAGAAATCGTGTTTGCACTTGGCATTGTCTTTCCTGATGCTTATATTCCTATTAATTATACTTACAAACAGAGGACACATGTTCACACCTGAATTTGAATGAGACTTTCAGATATCATGAGGTGCATAGAGATACTTTTGTGTACAGATGAAAGGGAAGGTGGGAATTAAGTGAAAAAGTGGCACATGAAGTGTGGGCGAGTCCAAGGAACAGAGCCGAGCAGGAGCAACAGCGAGAACGGGGTGTTGTGTGCGGGGCCTCAGGGGTCAGGAAATCACCTTCCTCGGCTCCCCACCTGTCAGGAGGTGTGGAGTTTGTCTTGAAGGATGTTCTCTCCTGGGATCAGAATGAGAGTAAGACTGCTGTCTAATGAGCAGCTTTGGATATTGAGCCCCAGGGACACCGAGACTGTAGGAGTCGGCCTGTGACCACCTCATGGACAGCCCTGACTCAGCCAGACAGCAGCACCTGGGCTTCCTCCCAAAGATGAGCTTTCTCACTAGGAATGTCACCTTTGGGTGACCAGGACTTCTCTAGCTCCAGGTGAGAGGCTGAGCACCACTGCCAGTGAGGTCAGCCAGGTAACTGACGGCTGCTCAGTGAGTGCTTTGGGAGGGAGGGCAGGTGTTTCATGAGTGCTCAGCCTGGGGAAGCAGCGAGGACAGGATGAGCTTAGATCAGGAGAAACTGCCCCTTGACTCCCCTGTCCGCTGTCCGTCACGCTCTGGACAAGCCCTCGAGTGCCCGCACACCAGTGCTCACCAGCTCAGACGCTGCTGGCCTCATCCTGTCCTCAGGGACAGGACGCGTCTCCTTCTGAGCAGAGATCAGCCCTCCCTCAAACACAGTGGCTGTTTCTAAATGTTCTGCTGCTGACTGGAGTTCCCGTGGGGTGCTGAGGAGGGCTCTCGGACAGTGTGTTCATCTCCTGAGCTTTCTACACAAACTAGCGCAAGAGGGACACAGGACAGTGGGAGTTTGTTTTCTCGCAGTTCTGGAGGCCAGACTTCCAACAACCACGGTGTCAGCAGGAGACGTTTCCTCTGAGGCGGTTCATTTTACCATGTTCATTTTACTCTCATATCATCAATAAAAAGAGGCAGTCCCCTTAACAACTACCAGCAAAGGAATGTGGAAATAAATTGTGGCAATATAGCAGAATAGTGTGTATTTAAGTTAAATAAAGAAGCACTAATATGTCATGAATAATCAAAAAATAGATGCCCAGAGAATTCCAATTAAAACTAACATACACACTAGACTTGTTGGTATAAAGATTTAAGGGCTGGGGCTGTAGCTCAGGGACAGAGCGCTGCCTAGCACATGTGAATTACTGGGCAACACTAACTTGCTTCCTGGTGTCTGTGGCTTGTTCTCTGGGTGCAGGGTCCTGGGAGCAGGAACTGAGGCATTTGTACTTAGATAAGCCCTTCAGGGGATCCTGAGTCATGGAAAAGGCAGAGACCCTTGTACTGGAAATGGGCTTGATACATTTATCCTCACCTTGTTTTTGTTGAAGGAGGGAAATATTTTCAAAGGAAAACTCTGTCTTATTTTTTGCTACAGTCTCAGTATCCAGTACAAAGCATGGAAAAGTGTTGGTCTCAGTACAGGGAAAGGACGGTAGAGGAGCTGAGGAGAGCACGGGAGACAGTTTCTAGACAATGTTACATATTCATGTTGCTCACAAGAGAAATGTTTTTTCTTTCTTTTCTTTTTTTTTAAAGCACTTATTCTCAAAGTTAAGGGATTTAAAATTCACCTAGAATGTTTTTAGACATACAGTACTGTCCTCATTCCCAGACCCCATAAAAGGTAAGCCCAGAGTGTTACCAAGGAGTTACATGTGCACACTCAGGAGATGCAGGCTGTAGCGTCCCTAGAAACCACCTGATTCATTTTTTCACCTGACCTTTTTGGTATGATTCACCAGTGACATGGAACCCACAAACCACACAGCTGTTTCAGAATTCCTTCTCCTGGGACTGACAGAGGACCCAGCCCTGCAGCCCCTTGTCTTCAGCCTGTTCCTGTCCATGTACCTGGTCACCATCCTGGGGAACCTGCTCATCATCCTGGCCGTCAGCTCTGACCCCCACCTCCACACCCCCATGTACTTCTTCCTCTGCAACCTGTCCCTCACTGACATCTGTATAAGCACAACCACCATCCCCAAGACGCTGGTGAACATCCAAGCACACACTCAGAGCATCACCTACACTGGCTGCCTCTCCCAGCTCTGCTTTGTCTTGATCTTTGGTGGCTTAGAAAATTGTCTGCTCGCAGTGATGGCCTATGACCGCTATGTGGCCATTTGTCACCCTCTGAGGTATATGGTCATCATGAACCCCTGCCTCTGTGTCCTGCTGGTTCTACTCTGCCTGCTGGTCACTACTGTGAACGCCCTTCTGCACACTCTGATGGTGCTGCGGCTGTCCTTCTGCACAGCCCTGGAGATCCCCCACTTCTTCTGTGAACTGACTCAAGTCATCACACTCTCCTGTTCTGACACCCTCATCAACAACTTGCTGGTGTTTTGGGGAACAAGCCTATTCGCTGGTGTCCCTCTCTCTGGGATTATTTTCTCTTATGCTCGAATTATCTCCTCTATTTTGAGGATCCCATCAGTGGGTGGAAGGTATAAAGCCTTTTCCACCTGTGGGTCTCACCTCTCGGTTGTGTCCTTATTCTATGGGACAGGATTTGGTGTGTACATGAGTTCTGCAGTAAGTGACTCCTCCGTTAAGAATGTAGTGGCTTCAATGATGTACATGGTGGTCCCTCAAATGCTGAACCCCTTCATCTACAGCTTGAGGAACAGGGAAATGAAGGGAGCCCTGGGGCGCCTCTTCACTGGGTCACCCTCTTCTCTGTGACTTTATCATCTGCTGTGAGCTGTGTTCTCTACCAGGAGATCAGCTGACAGAGTACTGGTGAGCTAGAATGCCTGGTCCTCCCTCCCCACACCTTCCACAATGGCTGTGATGGTCGCCTAAATACATGTCAACCTGGGCTCTGATCTGACTTGGCATTTGCCCAGCTCTGTGACATAGGATAGTGATTTTCATCTCTATGCTCCATCCCATTGCTCTGCTTCCAGAATTCATCTGATCAAACACTCTATGCTTAAGAGCTACTGCTACCCTGTGCCCTAACCTAGAAGGACATTAAAAACAAAAGATGGCATCCTCCACTTCCATATCACCCAGATTAATGATAGTCGTCACTGGTGTTAATCAGTGTCACCTAGCATTTCTATATGTCTGTACCCATGCAATTTTTAAAGCTATTCTATTCATATGCTCTGGAATAATTATCCATAACCTGAATGACAAAGAGGACATTCAAAAAATTGGAGGTTTATTTTAACCTTACCATGTACTCATCCTCACTTATCATTCCTGGCCCTCTCAGGAATGTGCTTCTAACAGGTTTCTACTCTGAAGACCTAATTGTGGTGTCAGCACACCTGTTGTGTACCCACCTCTGAGCCCTATTCATCACTTGCATTGCCAAGTCCCTCACTGCTGTCTACAGTACACACCTTCAGCTAATCCTTAGCTCTACTAGGATAGCCACGATTCTCAACACTAATCTTTATTAATGAAAACAACTGTTTATTAATTTAATTAAACACCTTACCACTGGAAGCATTTTTGCAGGATTTCTTCTATCCACATCTCACTTACTAACACCCCACTCATAACCATGCCACTGCCCCTAACAAGAACAGCCCCTTGACTACCATGTAGGTGTTGCCATGTCAGCAGAATTTAATCTATTAACTTTAAATCTCAAAAACAAACATCATTCAAATTTCTCTAAATGTGCAAACATATTAGGATATTTCCCAATTATTATACACTATCTCCCCACCTAAATTTAACTATAAGCCCCAAACCAGTACCAGTTCTATTAGTTGTAATCTGATTAGAACTCCCTCCTGAACTATTGTCCACATTCAAGTTATAGTTTCATCTATCATCTCTAATCCAAAACACTGATCAAGTAACATTTTCTAGCATTTCTCCTATCCATTATTTTAACCTAGGAATTATTATCCAATTCCCATAAGTTACAGTAAAAATGCTAACACACAAGGATCCATGGTTTACAACCGTAAGCCAACTTCCATAACTGTATCAAGCAGCCACATCTCGAGTCTTCATGAATTAAACCTAGCTCCTCTCCATCAAATTTAACCAAATCCTCTAAATTCTTAAAGTCAATAGCAATTCCTACCTCATCATGTACATTCATGAGAGAACAATTAATAATTACATTAAAAGTCCTAACAATAAAGTATTTCATTTTTTTAGAAAGAGTGAGAGAGAGTGAGTGAGAGAGAATTTTTTAATATTTATTTATTTTTTAGTCTTCGTTGGACATAACATCTTTGTTTGTATGTGGTGCTGAGGATCGAACCCGTGCCGCACGCATGCCAGGCGAGCCCGCTACCGCTTGAGCCACATCCCCAGCCCCAATAAAGTATTTCAAATCATAATTGTAGGCCCTCAAGTCTCAGGATATTCTTCTGTAGCCATAGCTGTAATATACCCAAACATTACAGCAGTTCCCCAAATAAATTAAAAATAAATTAAAAACTAACCCTCAGAGAAATTCACCAAAACATTGTACAATTTCACATCCAATTCCTCTACTAACAATTAAACCTAATCTGCCATGAATGTGACACTTTTGAAGAAAATCCTACAAGACCTAGAACAATAATTATATTTAATAAAAATGCAGCATATTGCATTATTTGTACATATGTGTCTGTACCCATGCATTTTTTTAAAGATATACTATTTATATTGTCTGGAGAAATCATCCATAACCTGAATGACAAAGAGAATGTTCAAAAAATAGGAGGTCTATTTTAATCCTTACCATTCACTCATCCTTACTTATCAGCAAAAGCTTGGTCTTCTCAGGAATACCTTTTCTAACAGTGTTCTACTCTGAAAAAGTAGGCCCAGATATCCATTGTGTTGGATTAGGCCCCAGCTTCCTTAATAAGACTCCTATGGCACAAGAATTAAAATCAAGGATGAATTCAAACTAACCAAGTTAGAAACACACAGATTTTATCAAATTCAAGTTCATTGTCTCAACCATGTATCATGATAATCTTGCATAGCAAGAACATGGCATTCGCCAAGTCCAGATACCCTGCCAAACCTCTTGTATTGAGCCAATATTTTAGTTCCCTCAAATCCAACAGCTACTTGCCTGTGATGGCACACATTGCCCAGTGTCTTTTTCTGCTCTATGCAATATTCCTAGTCCTGCAGGCTCACCGGCTTCCTGGACCCTACAGTTAGGAGGTTGTGTCATTATCATCATAGGATTCAGTTTAGGACATATTAACACTTTTTTTCTTATGTTTTTCTGGATGAACACTGATGCAGATGAATCTCTATGGCATGCTGATTTTAGATCTTTTGGATATATACTAAGGAGTGGGGATAGCTGGGTCTTATGGTGGTTCCATTTCTAGTTTGATGAGGAATCGCCATACTGCTTTCAAGAGTGATTGGCACTAATTTGCAGTCCCACCAACAATAAATGAGTGGGCCTTCCCCCCAAGTCCTCACTAACATTTACTATTATTTGTATTCTTGAGAATTGCCATTCTGCCTGGAGTGAGATAAAATCTCAATGTAGTTTTTTGATTTTGCATTTCTCTAATTGCTCAAGATATCAAACATTTTTTCATATACTTCTTAACCATCTTTATTTCTTCTTTCATTTAGTTCCATTCCCCATTTTAAAAGTGGGTTATTTCATTTTTTGCTGTTATGATTTTTTGAGTTTTTTTTTAATATGTTCTGGATATCAATGCCTCATCTGAGGAACAGGTGGCAATGAACTCCCATCCTGTAGACTCTCTTCAAGCTTTTGTTTGTTTTCTTTGTTGATGTAGTTCTTTCCATCACTAGATTTTCAAGCATTTTTTAACATGACTGGAGTCTATGTTAATAAAATGGACAGATAAACTCAGGAAATGTTGAACTTAATTGTAAGAGGTTTCAAAATGAGCAAAAATGGTCTGAGTGTATGGACACATCTACACTGTACTACATTTTGATGATTTTATAATTAACACTTTAATTAACATTTTTTATTTCAACTCAAAAATTTTCCATTCATGAAGAAAATTCATGAAAATATTGTAACAAGATTGAATAAAAGTACTTATGGACTTAATTACTTATGGAGTTATAATCATGAATTGCCGCAGTCCAGCTACAGCAAAATAACTGGGGGGTGACGAGGAACTTGTGAAGATTGATACAGCAGGGGTAGGAGCCGTTTATTGTAGGACAGGAGTGGTATTTATACATTTCACACAGCTTATCTAATTAACATAAACTAGATACATCAGTCAACCAATAAGGAATCTCCACACTTAATGGCTCTCTGGCGTTACCTCACAAACCACTCCCTCTGGCATTTTGCCAGGCGCCATCCAGACTTGTTTACAGACTCTAACAATGAATTTGCTGTACTATCAGTAATTTTGCCAATCAACAGTGACTAGAATCAATATGATCATTAGGGTCAATATGTTGGGGTACAGCATGATGTTCTGTGCAAGCATAAAAAAAAACAAAGAATAAGAATTAAGTTTCATTAAACATCAGTGTGACATCAGTAAACACACTTCCTGGATGTTTGTATTTTCATGACATCTTAGTTAATATAATTACATTCTTTATGCCCACAAATATAAAGCATATGGTTCCATCTACAACAGGAATCAGTGTTCCTGCTATTAGTAATTTACGTGGATTTTTTTGTTTATTATTTAAAAGGAATACTGGAAACCATTAAGTTTTGAAAGCTAGGTTCATAAAATGAAGATGAGCAGAAAAATAAAAAATGTGGAGAACTGAATTGTGCACATGTGCCCTACTGGGTCAGGAAATCGGCCATTCCAAATCCCTATTTTCTGTCCTCTTGGTCTTAAAAGATGTGCACTCCTGGGATCTGAATGATTGTAAACTAACTGGTTTAATGAGGAGCTTTGGATATTGAGCCCCAGGGAAAGAGAGAGCATGGGAGTCAGCCTGTGACCACCTCATTCAAAAGATCTGCTTCTTAGGGACACAGCAACTGGGCCTCTTCCTAGAGACGACTTATTTAGTTTCTCTGCATTTCCTGAGGACATGTCTTGTAAGGTTAATATCTGGGAGAGATGCTGAAACCATTCCTCTTGAAGCCGACCAGGTAATACAGAGTAGCTTAGGAAATGCTTTGACTTGAGGGACAAGTGTGCAATAGAATTTCATCCTTGGAAACAGTGGGGGCAGGGGAGGGGTGGATGAGCAAAATGGGAGGGAGGAACAGGGGGTCCCCCGCCTCTCCTGTGAACTGTCTGCAAGAAGTCCCCATTCTGCATGAATGAAGTTCATCTTGAACTCTGTACAACAATGATGATATTATAACATAGTCTGAAATCCCCTTGAATATGTATACAGATGTTGCGTACAGATGTTGAGAATGTCATTTTGTGAGTGTACACGTTAGAGGGCTGCCATAATTCAAGTACCAGAGATAGTGTGGCATAAAAAAAAACTTTTTTCTCACAGTTCTGAAGTCTAGAAATCATCAGACCATGGTTTTTGTAGGTGTGGTTTTATTTGAAAGTGTTTCTGCTTCTATCCATATATTTTCTTCTCACCCAAAACTTCTTTCAGATTTGAACAACATGGAAACAAGAAACCACACAGCTGTTTCAGAATTCCTTCTCCTGGGACTGACAGATGACCCAACACTGCAGCCCCTCATCTTCAGCCTGTTCCTGTCCATGTACTTGGTCACCATTGTGGGAAATCTGTTCATCATCCTGGCTGTCAGCTCTGACTCCTACCTCCACACCCCCATGTACTTCTTCCTCTGCAATCTGTCCTTTAATGACATCTGTTTCAGCACAAGCACCATCCCAAAGATGCTGGTGAACATCCTAACAGAGGTTCAGAGCACCACATACACTGACTGCCTCTCCCAGGTCTGTTTTGCCTTGATTTTTGGTGGTTTAGAGAATTGCCTCCTAACAGTGATGGCCTATGATCGCTATGTGGCCATTTGTCATCCTCTGAGGTACACGGTCATCATGAACCCCTGCCTGTGTGTCCAGCTGCTTCTGATCTCCCTGCTCATCAGCACCGTGGATGCCCTCCTCCACACTCTGATGGTGCTGCGACTGTCATTCTGCACAGAAGCCCTGAAGTTCCCCCACTTCTTCTGTGAACTTGCTCAGGTCATCAAACTGGCCTGTTCTGACACCCTCATCAATAACCTCCTGGTCTATCTGGTCACTGGTCTCCTTGCTGTTGTGTCTGTCTCTGGGATCATTTTCTCTTACGTTCACATTGTGTCCTCTGTCTTGAGGATGCCATCATCCAGAGGAAAGCACAAAGCCTTTTCCACCTGTGGGTCTCACCTGTCTCTTGTCTCCCTGTTCTATGGGACAGGTTTTGGGGTGTACATTAGCTCTGAGGTGACCAACTCTCCCAGGAAGACTGCAGTGGCTTCAGTGATGTACTCTGTGGTCCCTCAGATGCTGAACCCCTTTATCTACAGCCTGAGGAACAGGGACATGAAGGAGGCCCTGAGGAAACTCATAGGAAGGGCAGTTCCTCCTCTATGAGGTATTATCTGATTTGGATTTGGACTTCCAGAGTGAGTCACAGTGACCGGACTCCTGTTTCACCAGAATACCTTATTCTTCCGTCACTAGATTGTTCTGAATATATGAGACCACATAATGACCATGTGCATTTTCAATTGGCTTAAAATCTAAGTATTTCTTTTATTCAATTTGAAATACTTGGCACATAATTTAAGTTCTTTAAACAATTTTCTTTGCTTGGGTTTCAGAGAAACAGAAACTGAAGGAGCGTTTGTAGCTCTAGCAAATTCTGCTGTGTGCTCTGAGAGAACCACAAGCTGAGGACACGGAAAGTATGTGTCCACCTCACAGGAGGACCTCCTGTGAGGCACAGAATTGAATTTTCATGATCAATTGTGGGGGAGGATGAGTCAATTCCTAGAAAACTGTATCCTTATGCTGTCACATTATCACCCAGCCTGTACAATTCCATTATTTACAAAATTTCCACAATTAGATTATCTTAGAGGGTACAGATCATTTTGCAATATTGGACCTTTTTATTTATAAAGATGCCCTCAGCTCTCCAAGAAAAAGGAAACTTAACTCTAGTGTACTGAGATAGTAAAGAGGATTGTTGTTCATGGCAGTGATTTCAGACATACATGGGTCATTTCAGGCATTTGGGCTCCACTGAGTCCTACCTGTGGTGGCCTCCCCCCAGGACATGTGCTCCTCAGGGTCCTCAGAAGGTTGCAGGAGATGCAGAGGCTGTACCTGGACATGGGGCCGGAGGCAGAAAGCTGAGTGCCCGTGTCTCTGTGCTTTGGTAACTGCCCTCTCTGTGGAGACTGTGGAACATTAATTTCTGTCAAAGTTAAACCTGTTCTCTAAGTTCCCTAATATGTAACAAAAATGTGCGTGCTGCCATCTAAAACCTACATTTCATCCTGCATATTTTGGAAGAGCTCTTTTCCAGTTACCAGACCATGTGGTTGGAATGCAGGCATTTTGAGAGAAGAGTTATGGAAAATAATATTCCTGCAAGATAGCCAGCCCCTGAAGAATCCCGGAGAGAAGGTGCAGCTCAGGTGGAGGGTCAGGAAACTAGCCAAGCACTAACCTCACAGTTCTGAAGGGAGGAGGCAAATACTGAAGTACTGGGCCCTGAACTCATTTCAGATGAGTCCTAAATGGAGAATAGCAAATAATGAAGCTCTAGGTACCAGTGTGTCCCAGAGACAAGCAGTGAACACCGAGTTGTAGGCTTTTCCCAATGACAACAAATTTAAAACTTTTTACACCTGCCTTCCTGAGCTAAAATTTTCACCTGCACAACTAGGTCGCTGACTGTCCAAACTGCACCTCTGCAGTCTCCAATGGTGCGTTCACTCTCATTGTAAACTGTAAAACCCAGACTCCTTCTGTAACCAGGGGGCCATTTCCCATACCCAGAAAATGAGCCCTCCCGTACCTGGTCCACTGACTTCACTGCAGATGAAAGAAAAGCTTGCAGACCGGAGGTTTGCTTCCCGTTTCTTGCCTCTGTCACTTGGTTGCCAAATGCTCATATTGAGCCCCCAGTCTATCTCCCTTTGTCCTCAGTCTTCCAATCATAATGCCCAGAGAGTAGAGGGTGACCCAGTCATCACCACAGCCCTGCTCCTGGTACTCCCCAATTTAATTTGTCAATCACGTAGATTGTGACCCCACACTCCTCCTATTAAAGCAAGGGGCTGTGCTGTGTGACGGTTAAACACCTGGGCAGATCTTCTTCTGCAGAAGTCCGGTTTCCCTTGCTGATTTCCTACAGCACCCAGATGTTTCTAACAGTCACACTGAAGACATCCATGTCCTAAATTGAAGGGTGGCCCTGGGAATGAGGCTTCCAGATCTTAATGCCTCTTACTTATGAAGATGGACCTGCATGATAAGAGGGTGAAACGGATTTTTTGGTAGAGTGACCTTATTTCCTATTATGTAGTCATGTGACAGTGGTCCCCTTCATGATTTGAATACAGCCCTTGCTGCTCTGCCATGAGGGTTAATTTAAAATGGACCTGTTTTCCTTTCCTCTTCTCCCTCTCCTTCTCCCTAACCTGGGGCCAGGGAACAGGATCACCTTTTTCCAACCCTAGGCTGAGTTATCTGTCCTTGAACACACAGCCACCACAGGAACCAAGTACAATTCAGACTTCAGGGATGGCGATCCAAGGAATGGCTGTCCCCAGAATAACACGTGGATCACAACCCTCCACAGGGAACACCTGGAATGAGTCGCTTCTTTCAAAACCTTCGGTTCTCCTGGATGAGCAGAATCACAGCCCCTGGGATAGGAGTCTCCTGTGTCTCTCCTTAGCTAGCAAAACAATAAAACTGACTCTTCCTTTTCAAAACGGTGTCCTCATCATTCAATTGGCATCAAGGAAAAGGACTGAGCTTTTGGTAGCCAGTCATCAGGAGTCTTAACAGCTAGAAACCGAGTCGATGGTGTAAAAGGCACTGCTTCTCAGTCTGTCTCCGAGAAGTCACAGGTCACCTCAGTGTGGGTAAGGGACACCAGCCCTGGGCTGAGGGGAAAAGTCCCAAAAAAGCTGCTTGGGTTGAAAAAAAAAATGGGCAAAGAGAGTAACAGTGGTTGAGTTTGTGCTTGGAATACAGCCCTTGTGCTCTGCCCCTGCAACTTATTTTGAAAATTGACATGTTTCTCTTTCTTCCTGTCTCCCTGCTCCTCCTGATCTTTCCCCTCCCTAATCTCAGGGGAAATAGGGTGGCCTTTCCTCTCCATGTTATGCAGATTTATCTGTCCTCGAGTTCACAGTCCTACAGGAAGGAAGGAATCCAGGCTTTGGGGATGGCACCAGAAGATCTCAAAAATGAATATTTACAATTTAATCAGCGAATCACAACTTCGACAGAAAGCATGTGGAATGTGGCCTTTGAATCACCTCTGAAAGCCCCCTGTTCTTGCTGATGGGAAGAATCACAGCCTCTGGGACAGGAGTGCCTTGGGTTTCTCCTCTGTCAGCAAAACAATCAAACTTTTTTTCCTTATTCTCGAAATCGTGTCCTCCTTACTGGGTTGGCATTGGAGGCAAGGACTGAGCGTTCAGTCACCAGAGGACCTGGCCTCTGCCCTGCCTTAGAGCCCCCTTTTTGCCCACAGGAGTAAAACTAGAGTTTGAGAATGGGACTTGGTCAACTGCTTCTGCTGGCCGGTGGGGTCTGGGTGGGCTGAGGACCTTGCTGAGTTGTTTTTGGGTTCTTGCTGTGACAGTGTCCACCAAACTAAATGCATGGGGGAAACAAGGGGATAAAGAACTGTATCCAGAAAAGAAAAAAACAGAAGCTAAAGCCATCCTGAGGTTTATTGGCAGCCTCTGCTAAGGGATGGTCAAGGGCCTCCTCCGTTGAATATCAATCTGCCCAGTGTCAGAAAAAAGCCCAAAGAGCCTCTGGGCACAATTGACAGTGCGGAGATCACTCAAAATTAATGGCCTTGTGATGATGATAAGGGAGACAAGTCCTGCTCAAAAATATCCTGTGCTCCAACCCCTTGAATGCACCTGGCAGTGGAGAAATGTTTTGTTTTGTTTTTTTCTTTTGTATGTGTGTGTGTGTATAAGCCAGATAATCCAGTCCCTCTCCAGGGGTGAAATTTGTTGTTTAAATTAAATGCATAAATAACTTTCTCAACCAAACAGCAACAATTTCTTTTGCAAGTGTCTCCCAGGAAAAGGAAAAACAAGCTTTCTCCTCTGGAGGTCTTCTAAAAGCGAACAAGGCCATTTGGGCTAAAGGGACCCTGGGAGAATGATCCATGTGATCTTAATCAAGATTTTGTTTAAGGAGGAAATAACATGCCCCAGGAAGGAAACAAAACAAAACAAAACAAAACAACAAAAACAAACAAACAAACAAAAAACTCCCCTTAAGAGCAAGGCTTTGATGGGATCCATTGTCTCTCCTCTGGACAAATCTTGAATCACAGATTGGTTTGGTTTGTCAGCCCCCCTACTACATGCTTATTCTTACTGTTATGAAACCTCACACTGATGAGTACTGGTTTGTGCAAAATTTGAGCAGTATAAAATGTTTAAAGCATAATGTCCATTGCTTTTAGGATTTGTCTTTGGTTGAGAAAAGATGGCTTAAAATATTGAGTAAGCTTGTTTTTCATGGATAACTCATAGTTAACAGTTAAAACTGAGTAAATTAAATTTAACATAATAGGATCGATCTTTTTTTAAAAAATATTTTTTTTAGATGTTGACGAACCTTTATTTTACTCATTTATTTATATGTGGTGCTGAGAATCGAACCCAGTACCTCACACATGCTAGGCAAGCACTCTGCCACTGAGCCAAAACCTCAGCCTAGGATTAATCTTTATAAATGTTCATTAGAGGGGACATCTGATTTATTTATAAAATTAAAGTACATAAACATTGACTGCTAAATATAATTTCAGGTACACTTGGTTTCTGAATTCCACAAGGTAACACATATTTGGGTTTAGTAAATGTGTTTTTATAGATTGGTAAATGGAAAAATAATTTCAGATCGCAGTATTTCTGACTTCACTAAAAGCAAGGTTACTAAGAGTTTTCTAACAGGTGTAATTTGATAGCAAAGAGTAAAAAAAAAATCAGCTGCATTTAAATTAAAATACCATAAAATTCATTCAGTATTTCATCTTATACAAAAGGAATAATTTGTATAAATTCAAAATTTTCATAAGGATTGTTTCAGAATATGAATTCAAGAAAAAGTTTAAAACTAGAAAAGTGACATAAGATAGTTACAGTATGGAAGGGGGTGAGGGATGGCTGAATCATAGACACAATGTTATTGTTGGAGAAAAGTAATAATCTTAGGTGTTTGGGACACCACAGGGTAAACATAAGAACAGAAATGCATTGTATATCACACAGAGAGGAGAGAGATTTGAATGTAATCTCCACAACAAAATGATAAAGCTTTGAAGAGATGGATGTGCTAATGACCCTGACTTGATCTATCCCCAGTGGATATAGGAATCAGAACTACACAGTACTCTTCCTAGATATGTGCACATATAGGTCATTCGCAACACAAAGGAACACTTATGAAAAACAGAGTTCTGCACTTTTCCTTGGCAAACAATGTATTTCTGGTATTCTGGAAAGAATAATGAAGAACACTCTTCACTATGGAGATAAATCCACAAAGGACTTTGGCTTTATCCCACACAATATATCATGTTAGCATTGTTTTTGAAACCAGAAGTATTTTACTGTATTTTTCATGTACTTTTGTTTTGGTTGATGAAAACATTTATCTTATTTTATAATCCCATAGATGACTTTCTACATGTTACCTATTATTTCTCTTTTTAAAAGTGAATGAGAGGCAGGAGCCTGTAGTCCCAGTGGTTCAGAAGGCTAAATAGGAGGATAGACAGTTCAAAGCCAGTCTCAGCAATGTCAGAGCTCTTAGCAACTCAGTGAGTCTCTGTGTCTAAATAAAATACAAAATACGGCTGGAGGTGTTGCTTAGTGGTCAAGTGCCCCTAAGTTCAATCCCTGGTATTAAAAAAAAAAAGTAAATGGGTTTGGGGTTGGGGATATAGCTCAGTTGGTAGACTGCATGCCTACCATGAACTAGGCCATTGGTTCAATCCCCAGTACCCCCGGCGGGGGAGCGGGGGGAGTGATTGACTTTATAGAAAACAGATCAGTGGATAAGAGGAAGGGGATTGAGGAGAGGGAGGAGGAGTGCAATAAGAGAAGAACAGTGGAATGAAACTGAGCAAACTCTTCTGTGAACACTTACGAATACACCACCATGAAATTCATCTTTATGTGTATTGATAATGCATTAGTTTAAAAATTATAAAAAACAGAAGAGCAGGGAAATGGAGGAAAGAGAGCGGGAGTAGGGAGGAGGGGAGGCAAAGGAAAATCTTTAAAAGTGCATCTGTTTAAGATGTTGGAGAAACACATCACATCATGAATTTCAGATATTCTATCTTGAAAATCACAAATTCCTACAGAAGGGGTTATCATGGGGTAAAATGTGTTGAAAACACAGAAGATGCTGATTAATTAATTAAAATACCTTAAAAAGCATACAGGAGTTGAGAGAGGGCGGGTCTCACTGGCTCAGCCCTTAATTACAACATTTTTTTAAATGAACACCAACACTGATTGAGCACCTTCTCTACCTACTAAGTGATGGGTGAAATCTGACTAAATGCTCTGAGCATGTGGGTGTATCTGAATGGTACTACCATTTGGTGACTTTGTAATTGAATCATCACCTCAGTTAAAAATGAAAATCATGGGGGTGAGGCATGGGAAGAATGGAGGAACTTCGATTGGGCAAAGGGAGGTGTTATGGGTCAGGCTCTATGGGCAATAACAAAGCAGACTCCATATCATGTAAGAAATGCTCCTCCCATGGAAAGTCCTACCTCTCTACCCATTAATAGTTACCTAGCATAGCATACTTGGCAACAAAAAATAGCAATTCTTAAACAATGTGAAATTGTTCTCTTTGGTTTCCATTTTTCTTGGGCAATGTACCTTGTCAGAGATTGATTGTCTAGATGTTAGCAATCATTCTCTAACTTGTAGTCAACTAGGGTCATTTTGACTCATTTCCTTTCTGCTTTCTGGAAAGTCCTGTGGGAAAGCCCAATGTACCCACTGCATTGTCTCGCTAACTGCCCAGTCCAGCCGCTGAACCCTGCTTTCTTGCAGCTATGTCAACCCAGATGTGGTTTTTGCCTTTAAGTATCCTAAAATGTTGAAACTTGAGGCTGTTCCTAGCAGAGATATTCATGAGTCCTGTGGGGAGCAGTCACTGGCCCACGGGCTAAATAAAGAGTCTTCAATTTGGATAAAACTTGGTGTGTTTTCTGAGCAACCTGCCCAACAACAGAGGGAGGGAAGGGCACATGGGGGTAGGAAAGATGGTGGAATGAAATGGAAATCATTACTCTAGGTACATGTACGACTGCACATGGGGTGTAACTCTATACTACCAATATACTATCGTATACTACCAGAGAAAGGAAAAGCTGTGCTCCATTTGTGTTCGATGAACCAAAATCACTCTGCTGTCATGTAGAACTAATTAAATTTAAAAAAATTATGAAAAATATAAAATAAATAAAACATAAAAAATATTTTAAAAGTATTTTATCAGACGTTTTCTCCCATACTGAGGCTTATTTTCATTCTATGACATGGTATTTACAGAGCTAAAATTTTTAATTTTAAAATAGTACATTTTGTTAATTCTGTTTTAAATGGCTTATTCCTTTAGTTGTCATTATCTACCAAGTCATCACCAAAACCAAGGTCATCTACGTTTTCTCCTATGTTATATTCTAGGAGTTTTGCAGTTTCAAATTTTATGTTAATTTGGTTAATTTTTGTGAAGGGTACAAGTCTGTGCCTAGGTTTTGTTTTGTTTTATTTTTTTGTCCTTCACTTTTTGTAAGTGGATGCCCAGGTGTTCCAGCTCATTTGTTGAAAACACTTCCTTCTGCATTTCACTGTCTTACTCTTTTCCCCAAAATCATTTGACTATATTTATGCAGGTACTTTTGATTTGTCTACTGTTCTATTGATTTGTCTACTGTTTCATCATACCACAATGTCTTTATTAATATAACATCATAGTAATTAATATAACATCATATACTATAAATTAATATAACATCATATATTGTAATATAACATCATAGTAAATATATATTATATATAACATTAACTTTATAATATTAATATAACATTGAAGTCAGAGTAATTCCTTTAAAATATGTTCTTTTCTGCAATATTATGTTGTCTATTCTGAGTCTTTTAGCTCTCTACATAGACATTAGAATAAGTTTCTCAATATGCATAAAATAATCTACTAGAACTTTCTTTGGGATTGTATTGACTCCATAGATCATATTGGGAAGAACTCACGTCTTGAAAATATTGACTTTTCTCATCCATGATACTCTTCATTTATTTATTAATTTGTTTAACAGAGGTTTGTATTTTCCTTATATAGATTTTGTATATATTTATAGATTTATTCCTACTTATTTTATTTATTGTTGTACTAATGTGAATAGCATTGTGTTTTAATGTCAAAATTCACTTGTTAATTGCTGATACATATTAATCTTATATTCTGGAAAGTTGATACAATTTCTATGTATTCAAAAAAATGTAGACACATAATTTCTACTCAAAGTCTCCATTTCTAAAAAATATTACTGAAACTATTTTAACAATATTGAAAAAAGTACTTATGAAATTCTAACCCATGAGTCATGGTCCTTGCCTATATTTTTTGTAGTCAATACTGATTAAAAAAATAAACTGATTAAGGCCCTCTATGCAAACATAAAGAACAAATATTACAACTCAGTAAACAGCAATGTGACATAAGAAAAGACATTTGTGAGAGTGTTTTCACCATATCTTAGTTAATATTTATAGCTGCATTCTTTATGCCCATATATAAGGCATATTTTCATATCTATGGTGGAAATCAGTGTTCCTGATATTAGTAACTATGTAGATTTCTTTTTTTGTAATTTAAAAGGAATAATGGAATTTATTGAGATGTGTGTTGTGCCATTACCATAAAATGGAGGTGAGCATAAAGGATGTGGAGAACTCAATGCTGCACATGTGACCTCCAAGGTCAGGGACTGAGCCGCCCTGAATTACTCTCTTCTATACTCTTCATCCTTAAAGCTATGCACTGTTGGGATCTGAATGACACTAAAGCAACTGGTCTCAGGAGGAGCTGTAGATATTGGGCCCCCAGGGAAACAGACAATATAGGAATCAACCTGTGACCAGCTCACTCAGGAGCCCTGCATCCGTCAGGGCACAGCACCTGGGACTCTTCCCAGAGAGGACTCCTCTTGAACAGGAGCCTGTGGACTTGTTTAGCCTGTCTGCATTTCCTGAGGACAGACTTTCCATCTTCAATATCCAGGTGAGATGCTGAAATCATTCCTCTTGATGAGAACCAGGTAACAGAGTCCCTTAGCAAATGATTTGAACTTGAGGGCAAGGATATCACTATAATTTCATCCTGAGCAGCAATAAAGGTAATAAGAGAAAAGAGAGAGAGAGAAAAACAAATCCCCTGTGTTTGAAATTCCTAAGAAGTCTGCTGGTGTGGTTTTCTAAGAGCCTTACCGCTGCAGTCTCAACAATTTTTCTTCACCCAACATTTATTAGAGATTCTTCAACACCATGGAACCCAGAAACCACACAGCTGTTTCTGAATTCCTTCTCCTGGGACTGACAGATGACCCAGCCCTGCAGCCCCTCATCTTCAGCCTGTTCCTGTCCATCTACCTGGTCACCATCCTGGGGAACCTGCTTATCATCCTGGCTGTCAGCTCTGACCCCCGCCTCCACACCCCCATGTACTTCTTCCTCTCCAACTTGTCCTTTAATGACATCTGTTTCAGCACAAGCACCATCCCAAAGATGCTGGTGAACATCCTAACAGAGGTTCAGAGCACCACATACACTAACTGCCTCTCCCAAGTCTGCTTTGTCTTGATTTTTGGTGATTTAGAGAACTGCCTCCTAACAGTGATGGACTATGATCGCTATGTGGCCATTTGTCATCCCCTGAGGTACACGGTCATCATGAACCCCTGCCTGTGTGTCCAGCTGCTTCGGATCTCCCTGCTCATCAGCACCGTGGACGCCCTCCTCCACACTCTGATGTTGCTGCGGCTGTCCTTCTGCACAGCCCTGGAGATCCCCCACTTCTTCTGTGAACTTGCTCAGGTCATCAAACTGGCCTGTTCTGATACCTTCATCAATAATCTCCCAGTATATTTGGTATCAGGTGTATTTGGTGGTGTTTTTCTCTGTGGAATCATTTTCTCTTATATTCACATTGTGTCCTCTGTCTTGAGAATGCCATCATCAGAAGGAAAGTATAAAGCCTTCTCCACCTGTGGATCTCACCTGTGTGTTGTCTCCTTGTTCTATGGGACAGGTTTTGGGGTGTACATTAGCTCTGAGGTGACCAACTCCCCCGGGAAGACTGCAGTGGCTTCGGTGATGTATTCTGTGGTCCCTCAGATGCTGAACCCCTTCATCTACAGCCTGAGGAACAGGGATATGAAGGGGGCCTTGAGACAACTCATTGATAGAACAAGTTCTCTCCTATGATGCACTCACATTGTTTTTTGGAATTATGTTTCTAGTGTTCATAAAAGAACAGAAAGCCCGGTACTGCTATCACTGCATTTTCCCAAAATGACTAAGCAACATAATGAGCAGGTGCATTGAACTTGGTTCAGATCCTGACATTGCTTCATGAGGGTTTCCACACGACTTCAATGATCTAAACACAACACCTTTTCTCAGGTCCCATAGGATCTGTCTGAAGCAAATGTTCTGTGGTACATTCTCACAAGAAGGTAGGTGGAGAAGGCAGACAGGGCAGGGTAGTATTTAAACAAATTGGTGTTTTTGAATATGGAATAGTTTCCAGCTGTCCTCCTGGTTGGGATCTTGTTCATTTCATCCTAAACTTAATCCTACTGTGAGGATAAATGCAAAAGCCTGAGTATTCATGCCCTGTGAAGCCACAGCTGGGACCTGTTACTGCTAATCCATATCCTTCAAGGCAGTAAGAACACCCACCATCATTTGGGTCATTAGCCATAAAGTTTCATAATTAGATGATGTCATTGAGAAGATTCTGTGATAGTTGAACTTGATTAGTGAAGATGCCTTCCATCCTAATAAAACGAAGAAACCCGATGTTAATATACTCAAGTAATTAAAAAAACAGTGTAGTGGCCTCAGTGATGTCCACTCTGGTCCTTTACATGTTGAACAGGGACGTGAAGGAGGCCTTGAGGAAGCTTATCGGTAGAACTGCTCCTTTAGGCTGTGTCTTTGGCTTTTGAGTTGTATTTCTAGATGAAAACAAATTGACAGTTTTCCTCAAGACCCAGAATGCCCTGTGATTCTGCCACCCCATGTTCCTAAAGTGATGGGAAAAGGTGACAAACAAGTGCATGTAAATTTCTCTTGAAACATGACACTGAGTTTTGTCTAAGTCTGTGCCATTAGACATAAACTTTCAATATTGCAAACACAGTTTCTTGGCTCAGGTTGTATAGAAGTAGAGCCTGAAGGAAGCGTTTAGATCTAGAAAACTTGTGTTGGCACAGTCTTAGAAACAGGCGAGTTGCAGGACAGGAAAAGCTAGGGAAGTATGTAAGCACTGCTACTGTCACCTAGAACACAACCTCTCCCAATCACAAGCCTGCGCGAATAGAAAGGCTAGCTGCACTTCCGCTTGGATTTCAAGCTCTTCTTTGGTTTTTGGACAGTTCTGTAACATAAGAAGGTAGAGTGGGCTGGGAACAATTTGCCCAGGTCAAGGCCTTGTGTGGAGACCATCTTCAGCCTGGTCCCATGGTTAAGGCCACGGGCACTGATCTCACTGGTGGACCCTCTGTGAAGCAAAAATACTGATTCACACTCAGGGAATGACTGAGATGCCTCCTGGGAAATTGTGTCCTTGTGAGGTCACATCAGCATCCACCCTGTTCATTAGCACTGTTATAAAACGCAAATGGTTAGATTATCTCAGTAATGGTTTTGAAATCATGGTTTGGAACAAAGAGAACTTTTTTTTTCTTAAAAGGACTTCAGGAGTAGGAAAGAGAAGTTTCCAGACTTGTGGTTCCCCTGAGTCCTACAGGAGGTGGACTCTTCTAAGGAGTGCTCTCCTCATCCCCAGGTGGTTGCCACAGATCCAGGTGTTGTGCCTGGACATGGTGCCAGAGGCAGAAAGCTGAGGGCCCTGACTTGGTCCACAGATCACAGACCTCTCTAAGAATTTGTGTAGAAGACATCTGTGTCATCTGTGGCTTTATTTATTTATTTTGGTGGTGTTGGGGATTGAACCCAGGGCCTTGTGCATGTGAGGCAAGCACTCTACCAACTGAGCTACATCCCCAGCCCTGAATGTTGGCTTTAAAATTGATACTTCCATATCCCGATCCTCTTCACTTGTGAATGTGAGCATGTGTGTGGGTGTTACTCATGTTGAAAAAGGATTTTGCAGAGAATGATCTTATCCAGATGATATGACAGTCTGTAAGTGTAATGACATATATCCTCATCAGAGAAGTAGAGAAATTCGACTACTGCGGCCAGTTTTGTTTCTGTTTCTTTTTGTGACGTCATGGCTTAGAACACCACAGGCAGACACCCTGCCACTGAGCTCCTCCCAGCCCTGTGGTCAGTTTTTAATACTAATGCCCATAATCCTTCCCCCTAAACCTTATACAGAACAGTAAGGCCTTCTTATCACTCATTCTTACATGGCTGAACAAGTGATTACAACCATTTTCTTCTCTTTGACCTTGATAAATGATTTCTGCATCTTGGTTGTCAAGGTCATAAATGATTTCTGCATCTTGATTGTCACTTTCATTGGCGTAGCTCTGAGAGCCCATCACTTTGGGGGGTTTAATGTACTTTATTTTGCATGCTGTATGGTGACAGTAAAAACTCAGTCTTCACAATTTTGATAAAATTTGTGTATCTGTTTTATTGCCATTATGAATAAAGCTGAATGGATATTGTCTTTCATGTTTCTTCCTCAAAATGAAACATGTCTGACTTGGGAAGTAATTATTGGCTACAAGGTCTTCCTTCCTTTGGGCATTGCTAACTAGCTTGCTTACTTTTCTGTTCTTCCTTTTTCATATACTGGGGACTGAAATCAGAGACCCACTAACACTGAGCTATACACCCAGCCCTTTTTATGTTGTTTTGAGAATGGGTCACACTAAGTTGTCCGGGAAGTCCTTGAACTTGTGATCCTCCTGCCTCAGTCTCCTAAGTAGCTGGCACCACAGGCTTGTACCTCTGTGACCAGCAAGAGTGTAGCTCCCTTCAACCAACTTACAGGGGCAAGTATTTGACAATACAACCCCATATTCTCAGTGAGAATGAACACCATGAAAAAGATAGAACATAACAAGTCCTAGTGAGGATGTGGAGATAGGAACTCTGTATATTCTTGTTGAGAATTTAAATTATTGCAGCCATATGGAAAATATTATGGGGTTCCCCTCAAAACTAAAAGTAGGGCTACCACTCAACCCAGGAATTCCTTTCTTGAGTATCTACTCAAAGAAAATGAAATAAACAGGTGAAAAAATACTCCACCAGTATTCCTAGGTCTGTTGTGCCAGAGGCATCAAACGCACACACACACACACACACACACACACACACACACACACATAGAATAAATACTATCCTATCATGAGGAAGCATGCAATTTTTATCATTTGTGACAAATGCAGGATACTTTGAACACCGTGTAAGTGAGATAAGTCAAGCATAGAAAGACAAACATAGCATGATCTCACACAGAGCAGGAATCTCACAAAACTGATATCATAGAAGTGGGAACAGAATAGTGGCCACCAGATACAGGGATCACAGGAGAGAGGGCAGAGAAAGGGAGATCGATCACTAGGTACAGGGTTAGGGTTTGATAGGAAGAATGAGCTATGTTTTTTTCTGGCCCAGCAAGGTAAACATAATTAACAGAGATGTATATCTTCAAATGAAGACAGAAATATGAATGTGCTCACCAAAGACCAAAGACAACATTTTAGGGGACAGATATGCTAGTTAACCTGAGTTATCACTACTCAATCCACAAAAGAAACAAAACATCATATTGTACCTCACAAATACATACAGCTATTTTGATCAAGTCAAAACCAAATCAATTCGTTGATTAAAGACAACTTTATAGTTGTTCTTGGCTACAGTCTCCTAGAAGAGTCAGTCCTCATTACTTGGACATAGCATCGTGTTTTTGCTTAGAGAGATACATTCATACAGGCTCTAGCTGCTGTCTATTTGCGATGTCATGTTTGCCTTTTATTCTTTTTGAAACTGAATTAATTTTATTATTTCACATTATCACTGTTTTTGTGTTTTAAGAAAAATTCCCCATGTTTTATAAGCCCATTGAGAATTTTAGATATTTTATCTCCCATTCCTCTTCTTATAAGAGACCAAGGTTGAGATGTGAAGGAAGATATTTGATGCTATTTGATCTAAATATTAAATCATGCATCTTGAAAACTGAAAGTTCATATAGAGTGACTTATGTGGGCTGAGGGTGGAGCTCAGTGGTAGAGTGTGTACCCAGCACCTGTAGGGCCCCGGGTTTCATCCTTGGCACCACAGAGAAGCAATGAATCAACATACGGTGAAATGTGTTTGTAAGCACACGCAGAGACTGAGCTTTTTCAATGGACAAGGTTTTAAAATGAATTCCCACATGGAGCAGAATCTCCACACATCAAATGATAGCTGAAATCTGTCCGTATGCGCTAAGCATGTGAATCCATCTGTGTATTACCACTTTTTGATGACTTTGGAATTGAATCAACCCTTCCATGAAAAAGAAAGAACTGTGATTTCAATTCACAGTCTCCATTAGTGAGGAAAAAGACTCTTTGACAAGACTGAAAATTTGTTTATAAAGTTCTAATCAGGGCGTCGTGGTCCTGTCTGTATATTTGGCATTCAGTGTTAATCCTACACTAGATGAGTCTTCTGTGAAAAACACAAAAACCGGAATTAAGGTTCAGTAAACATTATTGATATAGAAGAGAACACTCCCCCTTTGGCTCATTTAGTCTGACGGTACTTCCTGAGGACAGAGGTTCCACCCTCAATTTCCAGGTGAGATGCTGGATATTGCTCCTTTTGAAGTCAACCAGGTAACCCAAAGTCCCTTATCAAATGCCTTGGAAGGGGGTGAGTGTATGACGGCAATCAGATCCTGGGAAACAGGTAGGAGTGTAAGAATCAGGAAAAAAAAAGGCATGATGAGAAGCAGGCCCACCCCTCTCCTGTCCACTGTGGGACCCCATGACACGTTCTCCATCCTGTTTCTCCCAGGACTGACCCAGTTCTCATTGTCTGGTCTCACCCTGTTCAAGGACAGAGCCCATAACCTTCAGTACAGGAATCTGCCCCTTCTCCAGTGTGATGACAGTTACAAAGCATTCCAAAATTTACTTGAATTCTTATAGACATGTTGGCGAGGGGGGTTTGTGAGTCTCTTCGTTGCCAGGGCTGGCATAACCGAGAACCACAGACTGGGCACCATCACAACAGAAATCTATTTTCTCACAATTCTGGAATATAGAAGTCTGAACTCAATGTGTCCACAGGGATGGTTTTCAAATTCTATTCTAAGTGAAACTGCTGCTGTCCATACCTTTAGTATCTTTTCACTCCACCTGGGTATTCATTTTAAAACCTTGTCCATTTAAAGACCTTAGTATCTGCGCATGCCTATCAACAGTTTAGATATGAGGTGTTCCCCCACATCTCACGTGTATGAAAATGCAAGAAAGCTTAGTGGTGAGATGATTGGGTTACTGGAGCCTGAACCTCATCAATGCATTAATCCACTGATGGTTTAAGTGGGTGGTAACCATAGGCAGGTAGGGTGTGGCTGGTTGAGGTAGGACACCGTGGGGTGTGATTGGGGGTTTATATTTTGTCCCTGATGAGCAGAGCTCTCTCTCTCTGCTTCCCGATTGCTATGTCCTGGACTTCCGTCTTCTGGCCAATCTTTTGCCATGAAGTTCGACCTCACCTCTGCCCAGAGCAATGAAATAGGATGTCTATGGAATGAGACCACCAAAACCATGAGTTTATTTAAACTTTCTCTCCCTTACACATTTCTTGTCAGGTACTTTGGTCACAGCAGTAAAAATGCTAACTAAAATATTACTTAGTCTATCAGACTCCTCCATGACATGGAAGCTAGAAACCAAACATTTGATGCAGAATCCCCTTTTCTTGGATTGACAGATGATCTAGAGCATCAGCCCCTTTTCAGCCTCTTCTGGTGCAGGTGCCTGGTCCTACCTGGGAGATCTGCTCATCATCCCAGCAGTCAGCACTGACTGCCTCCTTCACAGTCCCATGTATTACTTTTTCTCCAATCTGTCCTCTATGGACATGAGTTTAACCACCACCAGAGTCCCATAGATGATGAGCATCCAAACACAGGATCAGAGCATCACTCACTGTATACTTCTTCCAAGTTTGTTTTTTCCTTATTTTTACTGGTTTGAAAAAATATTTCCTTGTTGTGGTGGCTTCTGACCACAATGTGGCCATTTGACATTCCCTGATGCACAAGGCCATCAACAGCCCTGGCCTCGCTTCCCTGCTGAGTCTACTCCCCAGTTCCTTAGTGTTGTGCATGCTCTACTTCAGTCTGATGCGCTGTGGCTGTCCTTCCACATAGACCCTGAGGTCCCTCACTTCCTCTGGAATTTGCTCAGGTCATTGAGTTGGCCTGTTCTGATATCCTCATCAATAACCTGCTGATAGCTTTGGTGGCTGACCTATTTGCTGGTTTTTCTCTCACTGTAATCATTTTCTCTTATGTTCACATTGTGTCTTCTGTCTTAAAAAAGGTCATCATTGGGTGAAAAGCCTAAAGCCTTTTCCACCTGTGGGTCTCACCTGTCTGTTGTCCCCTTGTTCTATGGGATAGGTTTTGGGAGGTACATTAGCTCTGCAGTGACTGACTCCACCAGGGAGACTGCAGTGGTCCCCGTGATGTATTCTGTGGTCCCACAGATGCTGAACCCCTTTATCTACAGCCTATGAACAGGGACAGGAAGGGGGCCTTGAGGAAACTCATGTATAGGACAATGTTTCCCCTGTGATGTGTCATTGCTTTGGACTTGGTTTTCTGCAGTGATTCACAGTGAGGGGATTCCTGGTGAGTCAATCGCCTGATACTCTCTGCCCCACATTCTGTTAAAAGGAGGAGATAATGTAATGACCAGCTGCAATTTCACTTTCTTTGAAACTTTCCAATGTTTCATGACCATCTCTGCAAGGCCAACACATGACTTCAATTCTCTAAGCATAATGTCTGTGCTTGAAACTAAAGAGGCCAAGCTTGGAGCACGGTTTCTAGTGACAGCATCTTTTTTTGTGGTGTGATCTCAGAGCAAAGCAAGTTGAGGCAGCAGACAGGGCAGGGATAATTATTTAAACAAAGCAGAGGGAAGATGAAAGGGGATGTCAACAGGTGCAATCTTGTTATTTGAAATGAAGAATCAATTGTAGTGTTTAATGGCATATCAAGGCAAATATAATTAACAACAATTTATTACATTGTGGCATAGGAAAAGTTATAAGTACAATTTCAATAGGGAGTAACAGCCCTGTCTGAACTATTTGCACTCGACATTCATCTGAGAATTAACTAGAATCTACTGTGCAAAATATACCGAGTAAAAATTCCAAATATTTAGATAATACGTGATGATTTTTCAAAAGGAGAAACTAGGTGTGCCTTCTTTTCTAGAATATCCTTGCTAGCATTTGTAGTATTTTACTAATGTTTAAGACATATGTTCAAACTCATATTGGAATTAGACTTTGTGTTACCATGACACATATAGAGATGCTTTTGTGTATAGATGGAATGGAAGGTAGGAATTTATTGGAAAAGTGCCATAAGAAATGTGTGCCCGGGGGCTGGGGATGTGGCTCAAGCTGTAGCACCCTCGCCTGGCATATGTGCAGCACTGGGTTCGATCCTCAGCACCACATACAAATAAAGATGTTGTTTCTGCCGAAAACTAAAAAAATAAATAAATAAAAAAGAAAGAAATGTGTGCCAGTCCATCTAACAGCGGGGAGCAAAAAACAATGGCGAGAACGGGGTGTTGTGTGCGGGGCCTCAGGGGTCAGGAAATCACCTTCCTCGGCTCCCCACCTGTCAGGAGGTGTGGAGTTTGTCTTGAAGGATGTTCTCTCCTGGGATCAGAATGAGAGTAAGACTGCTGTCTAATGAGCAGCTTTGGATATTGAGCCCCAGGGACACAGAGACTGTAGGAGTCGGCCTGTGACCACCTCATGGACAGCCCTGACTCAGCCAGACAGCAGCACCTGGGCTTCCTCCCAAAGATGAGCTTTCTCACTAGGAATGTCACCTTTGGGTGACCAGGACTTCTCTAGCTCCAGGTGAGAGGCTGAGCACCACTGCCAGTGAGGTCAGCCAGGTAACTGACGGCTGCTCAGTTGGTGCTTTGGGAGGGAGGGCAGGTGTTTCACGAGCGCTCAGCCTGGGGAAGCAGCGAGGACAGGATGAGCTCAGATCAGGAGAAACTGCCCCTCGACTCCCCTGTCCGCTGTCCGTCACGCTCTGGACAAGCCCTCGAGTGCCCGCACACCAGTGCTCACCAGCTCAGACGCTGCTGGCCTCATCCTGTCCTCAGGGACAGGACGCGTCTCCTTCTGAGCAGAAATCAGCCCTCCCTCAAACACAGTGGCTGTTTCTAAATGTTCTGCTGCTGACTGGAGTTCCCGTGGGGTGCTGAGGAGGGCTCTCGGACAGTGTGTTCATCTCCTGAGCTTTCTACACAAACTAGCGCAAGAGGGACACAGGACAGTGAGAGTTTGTTTTCTCGCAGTTCTGGAGGCCAGACTTCCAACAACCACGGTGTCAGCAGGACACGTTTCCTCTGAGGCGGTTCATTTTACCATGTTCATTTTACTCTCATATCATCAATAAAAAGAGGCAGTCCCCTTAACAACTACCAGCCAAGGAATGTGGAAATAAATTGTGGCAATATAGCAGAATAGTGTGTATTTAAGTTAAATAAAGAAGCACTAATATGTCATGAATAATCAAAAAATAGATGCCCAGAGAATTCCAATTAAAACTAACATACACACTAGACTTGTTGGTATAAAGATTTAAGGGCTGGGGCTGTAGCTCAGGGACAGAGCGCTGCCTAGCACATGTGAATTACTGGGCAACACTAACTTGCTTCCTGGTGTCTGTGGCTTGTTCTCTGGGTGCAGGGTCCTGGGAGCAGGCACTGAGGCATTTGTACTTAGATAAGCCCTTCAGGGGATCCTGAGTCATGGAAAAGGCAGAGACCCTTGTACTGGAAATGGGCTTGATACATTTATCCTCACCTTGTTTTTGTTGAAGGAGGGAAATATTTTCAAAGGAAATCTCTGTCTTATTTTTTGCTACAGTCTCAGTATCCAGTACAAAGCATGGAAAAGTGTTGGTCTCAGTACAGGGAAAGGACGGTAGAGGAGCTGAGGAGAGCACGGGAGACAGTTTCTAGACAATGTTACATATTCATGTTGCTCACAAGAGAAATGTTTTTTCTTTCTTTTCTGTTTTTTTAAAGCACTTATTCTCAAAGTTAAGGGATTTAAAATTCACCTAGAATGTTTTTAGACATACAGTACTGTCCTCATTCCCAGACCCCATAAAAGGTAAGCCCAGAGTGTTACCAAGGAGTTACATGTGCACACTCAGGAGATGCAGGCTGTAGCGTCCCTAGAAACCACCTGATTCATTTTTTCACCCGACCTTTTTGGTATGATTGACCAGTGACATGGAACCCGCAAACCACACAGCTGTTTCAGAATTCCTTCTCCTGGGACTGACAGAGGACCCAGCCCTGCAGCCCCTTGTCTTCAGCCTGTTCCTGTCCATGTACCTGGTCACCATCCTGGGGAACCTGCTCATCATCCTGGCCGTCAGCTCTGACCCCCACCTCCACACCCCCATGTACTTCTTCCTCTCCAACCTGTCCCTCACTGACATCTGTATAAGCACAACCACCATCCCCAAGACGCTGGTGAACATCCAAGCACACACTCAGAGCATCACCTACACTGGCTGCCTCTCCCAGCTCTGCTTTGTCTTGATCTTTGGTGGCTTAGAAAATTGTCTGCTCGCAGTGATGGCCTATGACCGCTATGTGGCCATTTGTCACCCTCTGAGGTATATGGTCATCATGAACCCCTGCCTCTGTGTCCTGCTGGTTCTACTCTGCCTGCTGGTCACTACTGTGAACGCCCTTCTGCACACTCTGATGGTGCTGCGGCTGTCCTTCTGCACAGCCCTGGAGATCCCCCACTTCTTCTGTGAACTGACTCAAGTCATCACACTCTCCTGTTCTGACACCCTCATCAACAACTTGCTGGTGTTTTGGGGAACAAGCCTATTCGCTGGTGTCCCTCTCTCTGGGATTATTTTCTCTTATGCTCGAATTGTCTCCTCTATTTTGAGGATCCCATCAGTGGGTGGAAGGTATAAAGCCTTTTCCACCTGTGGGTCTCACCTCTCGGTTGTGTCCTTATTCTATGGGACAGGATTTGGTGTGTACATGAGTTCTGCAGTAAGTGACTCTTCCGTTAAGAATGTAGTGGCTTCTATGATGTACATGGTGGTCCCTCAAATGCTGAACCCCTTCATCTACAGCTTGAGGAACAGGGAAATGAAGCGAGCCCTGGGCAGCCTCTTCACTGGGTCACCCTCTTCTCTGTGACTTTATCATCTGCTGTGAGCTGTGTTCTCTACCAGGAGATCAGCTGACAGAGTACTGGTGAGCTAGAATGCCTGGTCCTCCCTCCCCACACCTTCCACAATGGCTGTGATGGTCGCCTAAATACATGTCAACCTGGGCTCTGATCTGACTTGGCATTTGCCCAGCTCTGTGACATAGGATAGTGATTTTCATCTCTATGCTCCATCCCATTGCTCTGCTTCCAGAATTCATCTGATCAAACACTCTATGCTTAAGAGCTACTGCTACCCTGTGCCTCAACACAGAAGGACATTAAAAATAAAAGATGGCATCCTCCACTTCCATATCACCCAGATTAATGATAGTTGTCACTGGTGTTAATCAGTGTCACCTAGCATTTCTATATGTCTGTACCCATGATTTTTTAAAGCTATTCTATTCATATGCTCTGGAATAATTATCCATAACCTGAATGACAAAGAGGACATTCAAAAATAGGAGTTCTATTTTAACCCTTACCATCCTCACTTATCAGCAGAAGCCTGGCCCTCTCAGGCATGTCCTTCTAACAGGTTTCTTCTCTGAAGACCTAATTGTGGAGTCAGCACACATGTCGTGTACCCACCTCTGAGCCTATTCATCACATGCATTGCCAAGTCCCTCACTGCTGTCTACAGTACACACCTTAATTTCCTTAGCTCAACTAGGATAGCCACGAATCTCAACGCTAGTCTGCATCAATGAAAACAAATCTTTATTATTTAATTCAATTAAACACCTTACAACTGGCAGAATTTTTCCAGGAATTCTCCTTTCTATCAATATTTCTCCCTATAAATACCCCATTCATATCCACACCACTGCCCCTAAAAATTTCAGCCCCCTTGACTACCATGGTAGGCTTTACCATCACAGTACAAGTGAATCTATTAACAAATATTATTCAAAATTCCCTTAATTACAACCATGTTAAGATAGTTTTCAGTTCCTATACACTGACCATCACCCCACCTCAATTTACTTTTAGTCCAAAATCAGCATCAACTCTATTACATCTAATTTGATTAGGAAAAACACCCTTGAGATCTATTGCCTACACTCAAATTACAGTTTCAACTATCAACTCTAAACATAAAAGACCAATCAAAGTATATTTTTGAGCATTCCTCCCATCCATCATTTTAATCCTAGGAATTATTCTTTAATTCCCACAGGTGTTTTCAATTATAAGAAAAATGCTACCAAGCATGGGTTGATTGGCTACAATCATCAATCAACTTCCATAACTATATAAAGCTGTGATAACTGTAGACTTCATGAATTAAACCAAGCTCATCTCTATCAAACATAATCCAATGTTCTAAATTCTTAAACTGAATAACATCTCCCAGATCATCATATACATTCATAAGAGAACCAATAATAATACTATTAAACGTTCTATCAATGAAGCACTTCAAATCATAATAGAACCTCAAGTCTCAGGATATTCTTCTGTAGTGATAGCTGTATTATACCCAAACATTATTGCAGCCCCTAAATAAATATTTTTTAAAAACTATTAACCCCAAGAAAAATCCACCAAACTATTTTACAATCCCATATCCAATTCCTCCACTAATAATTAAACCTAGTCCACCATAAATGTGGCTCTTTTGAAGAAAATTCTATAAGACCTTGCTACCCTGTGCCCTGACACAGAAGGACATTAAAAATAAAAGATTGCATCCTCCACTTCCATGCCTCTGGGATTAATAATTGTTGTCACTGGTGTTAATCAGTGTCACCTAGCATTTACATGTCTAAATTATACTTAATAAAATTATAACAATTATACTTAATAAAAATGCAGCATATGATATTATTTGTATATGGAATTTAACCATAACTAATAACATGAAAATCATCATTGTTATTGTACTACAGAAACCATAATGACCCAAATCAGCAAAACCAACCCTTTAATTAAAATAATGAAATGCTCACTCATTGGCCTTCTAACCTTATCCAATATCTCAGCATGGGGAAACTTTGGATCCCTTTAAGGCATATCCCTAATCATCTAAATTCTTACTGGACCTTTCCTACCTATACACTATACACCACGCACCATAACAGCATTTTCTTCTGTTGTACATGTCTGTGGGAGAGGTTCACTACTACCCATGACTAATGCCTTATATGCATGTCAATGGTGCCTCTCTGTTCTTCTCTATTCTGCTAATTCCTTCATGTAGGCAGAGGTCCTTATAGTGGATCCTGTACCTCTATTGAAACATGAAATTTTAGAATTCTACTCCTCTTTGCAGTCATAGCAACAACATTCATAGGCTGTGTCTTGCCACAAGGACCAATATCCTTCTGAGGGGTAAGGTAATGAATAATCTCCTCTCAGCGATCCCTTGTGTCATTACTAATCTAGTAGAATGAATTTGAGGTGGATTTTCTGTTGACAAAGTGACTCTGATTTTTGCACTTCATCTCCCCATTTTTTCCTTCCAGCTGTTGTAATAGTTCACCTGCTATTTCTACACAGAGTCTGACACTCCATCAAGACGTAACAACAGACTCAGCTAAAACACCATTTCACTCTTACTACACAATTAGATATATTAGGGTTATTATTATTTTTTATTATATTCTTAATAACTATAGTACACTTCTCCCATGACTTACTAGGAGACTCAGGCAACTGTATCCTTGCCAACCCTCTAAATATCCCACCTCAGATCAAACCAGAATGATATTTTAAATTCTTACTTCTAAAATTCATTCCTAACAAATTAGGTGGGGTTCATGCACTAGTGTTCTCAGTTTTTATTCTAGCACTGTCTCCCTGCTCCAACTATCCAACCAGTGAAACATAATATTTCAACCCCTCAAACAATGTCTTTTCTGAGTATGACTAGCTGACTTACTTACATTCACATGAATTGGTGGTGAACCACTTGAACACCCTTTAATTATTATTGGCAGACTACCATCGATCCTCTTGTTCTCTACTATTTTCTTGATCATACCTACAATTAGCTTACTTGAAAACCAGCTCTTTCAATGAAGAGCCCTAGGAGGATAAAGAATACTTTGGTCTTGTAAGCCAAAAACAGAGTACTAATCTCCCCAGGTTTTATTCTGTTTTAACAAAAAATTTCTGGATCTGTTTCAGAAGAAGGAAATTTGTAGAAGGTGGATAGGGCAAGGTAAGGTTGAATCAAGGCCAATGTCATCCCTATAATCCTGTTCCCATTTTTAGGGCCACATGGGCTGCATCCCCCTGGTTGACCTCCTGGGAGGGAAATGCACTGACCTTCCACACTTGGTTAAGGAATAAATGAGGCATTCCCTGGGAAACTGTGTCCTTATGGGGTCATGTTAGCATCCACCCTACCCAGCTTCATTATTTACAAAATGCACATCATTAGATCATTGTCATTGTTTGGGATGTGTTCTGATATTAGACATCATCAGTAAAGCCACTGTTAGTTTTGAAAGGAAAAAAAAAACCCTAATCCTAATATCCTGAGGCCATAAAGGAACTATGGTTCATTACATTGAATTCGGTGTAGATTCAGAGATTAAGGTATCTCTGAGCCCTACATGAGGTGGCATCTTCCAAGGACTTGATGTACTCTGAGTCCCCAGATGGTAACATAAGAAGCAGGCATCACATGTGGACATGATACCAGAGGCAGTAATGAGAGTCCCTTTCTCTGGGTCCATTGTCCACTGGAGTAGAATTATAAGCTAAATTGTACAACTTTCCTTGACCAAATTTGAGACATAAGGTGCTTATCAAATTTAAGCATATTTTCTCATCCATCTACAATGTTCATCTTACATAACAAGAACATGGAATTTGCCAAGTCTGAGTTTCCTGCCAAGCCTCTTGTATTGAGCCAATATTTCAATTTCCTCAAATCGAACAGCTATTAACCTGTGATGGCATGCATTTCCCAGTGTCCTGGGATGTTGCTAGTCCTGAAGGTTCACAGGCTGCCTGAACACTGAAGTTGGGAGGTTGTGTCATTATCATCATAGTATTCAGTTTGGGATACGTTAACGTGTTGCTGTGGTTTTTCTTTTTTCCCCAACACCTTGCATATTCTATCTTTTCACTCATTCTTCTTATCTCTTGACAGAAAATAAGCACAATCCCTCCACTTAAAGTTTTGACTGAATCTGCAGGTGGTGATTAGGAAGTCTGTCTCATCAAAGCAGCAGGTGTCGGTGTAGGTGCATATCAGGGTACAGAATGAACACTGATGCAGCTGTGTCTCTATGGCATGCTGATTTTAGATCTTTTGGATATATACTAAGGAGTGGGATAGCTGGGTCTTATGGTGGTTCCATTTCTAGTTTGATGAGGAATCTCCATACTACTTTCAAGAGTGATTGTATTAATTTGCAGTCCCACCAACAATAATGAGAGTACTGTTCCCCCAAGTCCTCACTGATACTTCATAATTATTTGTATTCTTGAGAATTGCTATTCTGCCTGGATCTCAATGTAGTTTTGATTTACATTTCTCTAATTGCTAAAGATATTGAATACTTTTTCATATACTTCTTGGCCGTCTGTATTTCTTCTTTTGTTTACTTTTTTCCCCATTTTTAAATGGGTTATTTGATTTTTTTTCCATTTATGATTTTTGAGTTTTTAAATTTATTCTAGATGTTAATGCCTCATCTGAGGATCAGGTGGAAAATATCTTTTCCCATTCTGTAGACTCTCTAAGCTTTTGTTTGTTTGCTTAGTTGAGGTAAGTTCTTGCTGGGGGGGGAGATTTTTAACATTATTTTAAACATTTTTAACATGATTGGATGCTGTGTTTATAAAATGTGATGATAAACTAAGGAATTATTGAAGTCCTTAATTATAAGAAGTTTCAAAGTGAGCAGAAATGTTCTGAGTATACGGACACATCAGCACTGTGCTACTTTTTGATGATTTTGTATTTAACACTTTAATTAAAATTTTCTACTTCAACTCAAAAATTTTCCAAAATATTGCAACAAGATTCAAAAAAATATTTATGGACTTAAGTTCTTATGGAATTATAATCATGAATTTATTTTTGTATCCATATTTTTGTCAATCAACATTGAGTAGAATCAATACAATCATTAGGGACAATATGCTGGGATACAGTATGATAATCTGTGCAATCATAAAAAATAAAAATTAAGGTTCATTCCACATCCATGTGACATTGGTAAAGACACTTCCTGGATGTTTGTATTTTCATGACATCTTAGTTAATATAATTACATTCTTTTTTTAAAAAAAAAAGAGAGTGAGAGAGGGGAGAGAGAGAGAGTGAGAGAGGGGAGAGAGAGAGAGAGAGAGAGAGAGAGAGAGAGAGAGAGAGAGAATTTTTTAATATTTATTTATTTATTTTTTAGTTCTTGGCAGACACAACATCTTTGTTGGTATGTGGTGCTGAGGATCGAACCCCAGGCCGCACGCATGCAAGGCGAGCGCGCTACCGCTTGAGCCACATCCCCAGCCCCAATATAATTACATTCTTTATGCCCACAAATATAAAGCATATGGCTGCATCTACAACAGGAATCAGTGTTCCTGGTATTAGTAACTATACTGGAAAACATTGAGTTTTGAAGGCTAGATCCATAAAACAGAGACAATCAGAAAAAAAAAAATTGTGGAGAACTGAGTTGTGTCCATGTGACCTCTGGGGTCAGAAAATCAGCCATTCCAAATTTCTATTTTCTATCCTCTTGGTCTTTAAACATATGCACTCCTGGGATCTGAATGATTGTAAAATTACTGGTCTAACGAGGAGCTTTGGATCTTGAGCCCCAGGGAAATAAAGAGCATAGGAGTCAGCCCATGACCACCTCACTCAACAGACCTGTTTCATCGGGACACAGTGACTGGGCCTCTTCCCAGAGACGACTCCTCAGGAACAGGACCCTGTTGACTCATTTAGTTTCTCTGCATTTCCTGAGGACAAGTCTTCTATAGTTAATATCTGGCACAATATCATGAACCCCTGTCTGTGTGTCCTGCTGATTCTACTCTCCCTGCTCATCAGCTCTGTGAATGCTCTGAGATGCTGAAACCATTCCTCTTGAAGCCAACCAGGTAATACAGAGTGGCTTAGGAAATGCTTTGGAATTGAAAGCAAGTATGTCACTAGAATTTCGTCCTTGGAAACAGTTGCGGGGGGGATAAGCAAAATGGGAGGGAGGAACAGGGTCCCCCGCCTTTCTTGTGAGCTGTCTACAAGAAGTCCCCATTCTGCGTGAAGTTCATCTTGAACTCTTTACAGCAATGATGATGTTTTAACATATTCTGAGATTCACTTGGATATTGTACAGCTGTTGAGAAGTTAATTTGTGAGTGTACTAATTGGTAGGGCTGCCCTAGCCAAGTACCAGAGATAGGGTGGCATAAAAGCAGAATTTCATTTTCATACAGTTCTGAATTCTAGAAATAAAAGACCATTTGTCTGCAGGTGTGTTTTTTTTAAGTGTGTTTCTGCTTTTGCCCATACATTTCCTTGTTACCCAATATTTCTTTCAGATTTCTCAACAACATGAACACTAGAAACTATACAGCTGTTTCAGAATTCCTTCTCCTGGGACTGACAGATGACCCAGCCCTGCAGCCCCTCATCTTCAGCCTGTTCCTGTCCATGTACCTGGTCACCATCCTGGGGAACCTGCTCATCATCCTGGCCGTCAGCTCTGACCCCCACCTCCACACCCCCATGTACTTCTTCCTCTCCAACCTGTCCTTCAATGACATCTGTTTAAGCACCACCACCGTCCCCAAGATGCTGGTGAACATCCAAGCACAGAATCAGCACATCTCCTACACAGGCTGCCTCTCCCAGGTCTGCTTTGTCTTGATTTTTATTGTTTTAGAAAATTGTCTCCTAACAGTGATGGCCTATGACCGCTATGTGGCCATTTGTTACCCACTGAGGTACAGTGTCATCATGAGCCCCTGCCTGTGTGTCCTGCTGATTCTACTCTCCCTGCTCATCAGCTCTGTGAATGCCCTCCTCCACACTCTGATGGTGCTGAGACTCTCCTTCTGCACAGCCCTGAAGTTCCCCCACTTCTTCTGTGAACTTGCTCAGGTCATCAAACTGGCCTGTTCTGACACCCTCATCAATAACCTCCTGGTCTATCTGGTCACTGGTCTCCTTGCTGTTACTTCCATCTCTGGGATCATTTTCTCTTACACTCACATTGTGTCTTCTGTCTTGAGGATGCCATCATCAGGAGGAAAGTATAAAGCCTTTTCCACCTGTGGGTCTCACCTGTCGGTTGTCTTCTTGTTCTACGGGACAGGTTTTGGAGTGTACATCAGCTCTGCAGTGACTGACTCCCCCAGAAATTCTGCAGTGGCCTCAGTGATGTACACTGTGGTCTCTCAAATGTTGAACCCCTTTATCTACAGCCTGAGGAACAGGGACATGAAGGGGGCCTTGAGGAAGCTCATAGGAAGGAGAGCTCCTCTTCTAGGATGTATTGTCTGACTTGGATTTGGGCTTCCGGATCCGGTGAGTCCCAGTGACAGATCTCTTGGTTCAACGGAATACCTTATTCTTCCATCACTACATTGTTCTTAAAGAATGAGACAAAATAATGACCATGTGCATTTTAAATTGGCTTGAAACCTGAGTATGATTTTTATTTAACTTGAGATATTTGACACATAATTCAAGTTCTTTAAGTAATTTTCTTTGCTTGGGCTTCAGAGAAGCAGAAACTGAAGCCGTGTTTCTCGTGTCACCAAACTGTGCTCTCGTGCACTCTCTGAGAAAGGCAAACTCTGGACAACGAGACCGAAGGATTTGGAAAACCTCCTCACCTCTGGGGAGGAAGGGGGAACAACAGCCCCAGGGAGAAAGGAGGACAATGGGTCCTGGGGAGAGGAGGAAAGCAACAGTCACTGAACTTCACAAATTTCCCATGACTTCCACAAGTTTTCCTGACTGTCCAACTGACACATGCTACTGTTATTGTCTTTAGTGATGAAGTCACACTAAACATTTTGCTAAGATGAACTCTCACTAGACCCTATAAAAATCAGACCCCTCTTGTAACCCGGTGCCGTTTTCTTCCCTGGAAACGTACCCCTGCACTGTGTAATGAAGAACGCCTTTCTGATCTGTTGTGGTCCGTCCCTCTTTCTGCTGGGTTTGCTTCCAGAGACTCTCTTCACCTGATCCCGTGTTAGGGCACACGTGCCCATCTCACAGGGGGACCTCCTGTAAGCCCAAGAACTGAATTCCCCTGATCCATTAGGGGGGAAATGAAGCAATTCCTGGGAAGCTGTATCCTTCTGCTGTCGCATTATCATCCACCCCCGAGTATCACTGTAACATCTACATCATTAGATTATCTTAGAGATTTCAGATGATTTCGCAATGTTGGAGTTTTGTCTGTGAATATTCCATCAGTTCTTCAAGAAAAGGAAAACCTGACTCTAGCGCACCAGGTAACAGGGTGCACTTGATGCCTTGACTATATCCTTTGTGGCTGTGAAACTTACATGTTCTTTTGTCTTTTCCCTAAACTTCTTCTCCCTGACCTTCTTTTCCCCGATATCCTCTGATATTCTTTACCCTCAACTTTTCCTTTCTGATCCTCTTTTTTCCCTGATCTTCTCCTTCCCGATCTCTCCTCCCTAATCTCATTTTCTCTGAATCCCCTCTATAAAAGCCCCCTTTTCCTGTGGATGGACAGAATCACAGCCTATGGGACAGGAGGCCCCTGTGTTTCTCCTTTGTTAGCAAAGCACTGATTTACCCCCTTTGACTCAAAACCTTGTCCTTGTTAATGGATTGGCATCTGGGACAAGGACCCAGCTTTGGGCAATAAATTTGACAACCCAGATGGGACTCAAGAGCAGCACGCCCCCACTCCAGCTTTCTTGGGCCGGCCTGGCTCTCCAAGGAAACCTGCTTCCATGCTGAGGATTCATGGTGCTGGTGAGTTTGTTGAGTGCCTACTGCTGGAGAAATTGGGAGATGGTGTGAGGTGCCTCACACTGAACCAGAGGGACCCTCCCAGCAGCCGTGGAAGCTCCTTTTGTTTCAGGGCACTCCTGCCTTCTCTCCCTGAACTGCACAAGTTGCCCCATCACTTTCTCTACTTTGAGAAAAAGGAAACTGAACTCAGGCCAGTCGAAACACCCTGGGCCATTTGGTAATTCCCCAGGTGTGCACGCCGAGACCCTTGACTCCATACCCCTAGTTTCTCCTTGTAGGAACATCTGGTCCCTCTTTCTGGGGATATCTCTGGTGTCAATGGTGTAGGAGTCACCAGTAAGTGGCACTTGAGAACCTAGGGATATGTACTCCTTCTGATGTGTTCTGGGTCTCCTCTGTTTGTTGGCCGTGGGCTTGGGAATTCCTCTGCTGTCTGTTTTGTTTGTATCTGCTTTTGAGACCTAGCTGGTACTGCATTGACTCCATGAATGGTCTCTTGGCTGGGGAAGTTCTTGGCTGGTCGATTTAAAGGTTCCTATCTGTCAGCCATGGTTTGGGGGCTTCTCTCTGGTGGTTTCTCTGTTTCTTTTTCTATGATTTTGCAATTGAAATTGTTCTGTCAGAGATAAAGAGAGTTGAAGAAAGGGCCATCTGTAAGATAGTGTTTTTTACTGTAATGATCTGGCTTTTAAATAGCTTTCTAGATTATTATACAATCTTGCAGTTGGAGTTGGTCTATCAGAGGTAAAATAAGTGAGAGAAATTTGTTCAATCAAGTCCATCTGTTTTAAAGGTTCCTGTCTGTCAGCCCTGGTTTCGTGATCCTCTATTGTTTGGGGTTTTGTTGTTGTTGTTGTTGTTGTTTGTTTTTTTGTCTGATACTGTCCCTTTAAGACATGAGCCATGCTACATTAATCTTACTAGTCTCTTGAGCAGAGAGATTTTGGCTGCATGGGCCACCTATAGGGATAAGCATAAAGGAAACATGGTTTGCTGTAGCACCATCTGGACTTTGAATGGTTTTTCTGAATTATTATACAATCTTGGGGTTGAAGTTGGTCTTCAGGGATAAAGTATGTGAAAGGGATTCTGTCTGTACAGGCATTGATACAGTTGTGTGATACGTGGTCTGAATGTCAGGAACTAAGTTGAAGGTGCCAAAAGGCACTGCCTCTGGTGGGCAAGGACAGCAGGACATGAGAAGAAAGGGTTGAAGAAATTTAAATCTTTCAACCCAGAGCTGGCACTTCCCGCTCTGTTTCTCAGCCTGGCCCCAGGAAGCTGCAGATCATCTCACTGTGATCAAGGACACCAGCCCTAAACTGGGGGCAGGGGGGACTCAGCTGTCTGGGCTGTAAAAAAAAAAATGATTTAAAAGAACCTGGCCTCTACCTGCCTTCCAGCCACTTTTGCCCGTGGAAGGTGGAGGCTGCTGGTCACAAAGGATATGGTACTAGGTTCCAGCACTGTCAGATCATGACATGGGGATACGAATGGTCTCCCCTTCTAAGATCAGACAAGAGACCCTATTTGGCCATGGGATATTCATCACTGGGGCAAAGCAATTCTTGCTGTAATAGTATCCCATCAAACTGAATGCCTGCAGAATTAATAACTGCACCCAGAAAAGATAAAGACAGAAATTAAGGCCCACCTGTTTATAATAGGCAGCCTCTACAAAGAGATGTTCCAGGGAGCTTAAAGATAAGGGTGGAAAGGGCCTCCTCCAGGGCACAGCATTATGCTTAGTATAAGAAAAAGGCCTTGAAGGAGCCTCTGGGTACAGGTGACAGTGGGAAAACTCATTTAAAGTTAAGGCACTGTGATAAGGATAATGTGATAAGGATAATGGAGACAGGTCAGGCTCAAAAACTATCCTGTGCTCCAACCCCTTAAATGTAACCTGGGGGAAAAAGATTAAGGCACAGTTTTTTTACATGCTGGCTTGTCCAAAATCTGTTGTGTAAATAATGCACAGATAAAATTCATAAGGTCTGTTTCCAAATGTGAATTTTAAAAAGGGTCTTAAACTAGAAAAGATTAAAAAAAAGTTATAGGTATGGAAATATATTTTAGTATGGAAATTAGAAGTTTAAAGATTCTGGATGAGAAATTATTTTGTCTGGTAATGTTCTTAGGATAAAGTCCAAGATGGAAGTGGGAAAAACTAAGGATGCAAAGAAGTTTTGAAAGTTTAAGTCGCAGAAGGTTTGAAGAAGGAAAATCTCAAAAAGTTTGTGTTTGTGATTAAATTAGCTATAATTAGCACAGACAGTTAAGGTTATTTGAACATTAATGGACTGATATGAAGCAAAGTCTGAAATGTTGTTCTGCTCTTATCTATTGAGATAATTTTCTTGTATTTTTTAGGTTTTATTACTATGAAAAACTAAGTCTTAAAGGAATTAGAGTTTGCACCTGATTTAAAGTCTTAAATGATTTCTTTGTGGCTGGTTAAACAACTGTTATTTAGATTATAACAATATAGTTGACACCCTAAATATATGCAAGTAGGTATATGTATGCATCCGAGAACTATATCTGTCTAAGCTTTGGTTAAGTGTTATGTAAAATTTTATAAAATGAAAGTTTATGTAAGTTTACTAGTAAGATAACCAATAAGTGCTCTCTTATTGTATTTGACATAGAAAGGCCACACTGTCATTTGAAGACCTGTCTTATATATGTTTGCTTTGGTTAAGTCAGTTTCTGATAATTAACACTGTTTGCTAAAAGTTACAAGAGATTTAAGGCTACCATTTGATTTTGTTAATCCATGCAGACCTGTGATTATTGTTATAAGTACACTCTGAATTCCAAATTATACTTTAATTATAAGAGATTTAAGGCTATGCTTTCATTTCTGTTAACCCAAACAGACCTGTGATTATAATTATTGTACACTCTGGATTCTAAATTGTGCTTTAAAAGTTAAGCTTAGTTAAATGTAAAGCTCAGAGAACACTTTGCCAAGTTGGGGTTCTCCAAACCAAAATTAGGTGTAGCTTTTAAAGTCTGGAAATAACAAATTTGGTTGGTATTTATTTGTGCATTTGATGTTTTAGAGCTGGATAAAGTAACCTGTTGTCAATAATTTATATATACAATTTTATTACTCTTCACACTGAAATTGGAATTTAAATGTATTTTTGCAAGTATTAAGAAAAGTCTGATCTGTTTAAAGGTGATATTGTAAAGCCTGGAAACATTCTGCCACTTTTTACACAAAAAAAGAAAGTTAAAACCTCTTTTAGCCTTTGACTCAAGTTTCAAGTGTAATGTTATATTGTGTTCTTTGTGAAGAGCTCCACCTTACCTTAAAGCTCTGCCTCCTACTTTATTTCATGTTAGAATGGCTCCCAAACAGGCTAGACTTCAGTTCATTTAAAGTTGTATTTAAAAGATTGATTTTATTGTAAAGATTACTGTAATCTCAAACAGGAAATATAATATATAACTAAGTCAAGGTTCAAGATTATAAAAGTCATTTTTCTTGGTTCATAGCTATTACAAAAAAAAGAATGTTTTTGCTCTGTTAATTTTATTTTGTATTTTCCTTGTGAACATTGTAACTGTTGTCTGTTAGTGATTTTCAAAACTAATTTAAAATTTAAAAAACCTGGGTTAATTTGAGAAAATAAGCCATTAGATATCATGTAATGCTGACTTCCAGTACTAATACTAACCCCAATTAAATGAAAGTTGTATCTGTAAAGCTATAGATATTGATGTTAAAATTTGTTACTCCTCTTTAAGACTGTGAAACTGGCTTTCTGGGTGTTTAAAACTAAAAACCTGGAGACCGAAGTCAAGGAAGTAAAAGGGCCAAGGAAAAAGCAGTCAATATTTTTGCCCTTGCCCTCTAAGGTTAGTTGGAACCCGGAGGACAATGGGACTCCTCTCAGGGCCCTGCAACCCTAGTGAGTCCCCCAATCAGTGGATCAGGGAGATTGAGAGGACCCCAGAAGACAGGAAGCCAACCAGTGCACATTCTATGCAGAGAAGGGTCACTGAAGATGGACATTGCTGGCCAATGGCACCACTGGTAGAGGAAAGCTAAAGGATCCAGGAAGCTTCCCACAGGTCCCCAGGTGTGACCTCTTAGGAATCTCAGCTGACTTTTAAGAATAGATAGGAACAAGGTCAGTTTTGACCAATCTGCTCTTAGACACCTGGGAGGAGAGTGTAGCCTAAAAGCACAGTCCTACATGAACATTCAACAGGAAAAATATTGGGTTTTTAAAATTTGTTTGTTTTATGTAACTCAATATGTTCACTTGTATCAGCCCTACCAAAGTGAGAAAGCTGGCGGCGATAAAGAAAGGGTTCTTGGGTGAGAGTGTCTAAAAAATAACGACCACAAGAGTTGCAAATTTTTCCTGAGTTAATTTGAGTCTGATTTTGTAGACCTACAAATCTTCCTAATCTCTTACATTGATGATCTTTTTTCACTGATAAGATTATGAGTTACTGTCCCCATGGTTTTCAGAGACTGGCTGAAATGCTAATTGTTTTGTTCTAATTGTTTATACAAAAACAGCTTTGCTGTCTTTATTGATGTCTTAGCATGATCCCTGTCCTATGTGTAGGCCTTGTCCAGTCACCTGCCATCTGCCACTGTGGACCTCTGGACTTCTCTGATGCTGAATGCCCTTAACTGTCCAAAACCCACCTAACTGAGAACAAGACTTTGGGTTACTTCTCCCAACTTTACCCCCTTTCAGCAGGAAGTAGCTTGTAGATGTCGTCGCCCACTTTCCATAGAAATGGAATGCAGAAATTGACAGAGGAGGAAATATGATATGTCAAGAGCTTTGTAATGTTTTGAACAACCAATTAAAAAAAACAATCCTCAGCCAGAAAAAAAAAAGAAATTGACAGAGGGGAATTTTTCCCAAACGTCTTTTCCCTAAACTTCTCCTCCCCAATCTTTTCCCTGATTTTCTCCTTCCTGATCTCTCCTTCCTAATCTCATTTTCTCTGAACAGCTCTATAAAAGTTCCCTGTTACTGCTGATGAGTAGAATAGTAGCCTTTGGGACAGGAGTCTCCCGTGTTTCTCCTTTGCTACCAAAGCAATAAACCTTCTTTTTCCTTGTTCTCAAAAGTGTGTCCTTGTTAATGGATTGGCACTGGGGACAAGGACCAAGCTTTTGGCAACACATGGAGACAGTAAAGAGAATTCTCTCTTCCAGCACAGCCCAGGCCTCTGAAGCCATTGAAATAAAAGGTGGCTCTTCTGGTTTGAGTGTATTAATACTAGAGTTTCTTTTTCTTACTAGGACTGAGGACACATTAACTGATGATTTTCTAAAATATCCCAATGATGTCAGAACACTGATATCATCTAATCATGCCAATTTTGTAGATATTGAAACTGAGTGTGGTGCATGGCACTGTGGCATGGGAAGGATGTGGCTTTTCAGTAACAGGGCTCAGTATTTACTATTTACTTTATGGGGCATGAGTGCCACTCCGTTGCCTCTCAGTGTTAGTCTAGAATACAATTCCAGTGGTTCTAACAACATGATCAGGTAGAAGTCGTTGTCTCTATATGAGAGAGTGTTGTCTGAATGTTTTATTTTTGTTATTCACCTTCTCTAATTTACCTTCTTCGGACAGATTTCAAGGGAATAATTGCTAAGACAGAATCTCTGCTTCAGTCTCAGATTATGTGGCACCAGAATAGAAAGTTTATGTTTAGAGAATTGAAATCACTTGTCGAATTTTACAGAGATGACAAAAGAAAAATCAACTTTTAAAACACATTTTAGAAAAATGTGGTAAATTAAAGATCAGATTCTCTCACTCACCATGGATCCCGTCACGTTGATTTATTTTAGAGAGCATAATTGAAAGAAAATGACATATCAATGAAGGGAAGCTGTTCTAACAATGAGTTTCCTCAAGGCCTCCTTCATGTCCCTGTTCCTCAGGCTGTAGATAAAGGGGTTCAGCATCTGAGGGACCACAGTGTACATCACAGAAGCCACTGCAGTCTTCCTGGGGGAGTCAGTAACTAAAGAGCTAATGTACACCCCCAAACCTGTCCCATAGAACAGGGAGACAACAGACAGATGAGACCCACAGGTGGAAAAGGCTTTATACTTCCCTTCTGATGATGGAAGTTTTAAGACAGAGATTACAATATGAGTATAAGAGAAAATTACTCCAGACAGAGAAACACCACCAAATATGCAAGCTGCAAGATATATCAGGACATTATTGATGAAGGTGTCGGAACAGGCCACCTTTAACACCTGAGCAAGTTCACAAAAAAAGTGGGGGATCTCCAGGTCTGTGCAGAAGGACAGCCTCAGCACCATCAGACTGTGCAGCAGGGCGTCCACAGTGCTGATGGACAAGGACAACACAATCAGCAGGAGACAGAAGTGGGGCTTCATGATGACCATATACCTGAGTGGATGGCAGATAGCCACATAGCGGTCATAAGCCATTGCAGCAAGGAGACTGTTTTCTAATCCAGCAAAAATCAGGACAAAGCCCATCTGGCTGAGGCAGCCCGCGTAACTGATGGTCTTGCTCTGTCTCTGGATGTTCACCAGCATCTTGGGGACCGTGATGGTGCTGAAACACATGTCAGTGAGGGACAGGTTGGAGAGGAAGAAGTACATGGGGGTGTGGAACTGGGAGTCAGAGGAGATGGCCAGGATGATGAGCAGGTTCCCAAGCACAGTGACGAGATATATGCACAGAAACAGGCTGAAGATGAGGGGCTGCAGGGCTGGGTCATCTGTCAGTCCCAGGAGAAGGAATTCTGGAACAGCTGTGTGGTTTGTGGGTTCCATGCTGTTGATGAATCTAGTATAAAAGGTGGGTAACACCACAATATAATGAGAACACCAGCATTTCTAATATGTTCCCAGGTGACGCTGTTCCTGCTCTGCACACATGCATCCTTGTAAGATCTTAGCAATAGTGATAATCAGACCCCACTCCAGATTTCTGAACTTCTGGGATAAAGATGAATAGTATATGATTCAACAGGATCTCTCAGAGGTAATAAAATCTGAGAACCGCTGCTGTATGAAATGCTTCTGTATGTTGAACCCAAGTGAATATTGAACTCTTTGTGTTTATTTCTCCTGCAGTACTTTCTCACCTTGAACTTATTTCCTGTACACACTTATTATGCCAAGTTAGTTTTGAAGAGGTATGCCAGAAAATCAGCATTTGTTAACTCTGGAAATGGGCAAATGACAGAATTTAAAAATTATTACAATATTTCTGCTGTTGTCACTACACTAAATATTCTGTAGTTTTTATAAAGTAGAACTAATACACAAGGGAGGTGACCTACTGCATCTGCCTAGGTCTGTAGTCCTTCCATAGAATCCTCACCTCTTGGAAACAGAAATAGCACCAAAGCTCTTTGCACCAAGATGCATGTGGAGGTGATGACAAGGTAAGGTGGAGGTTACCCATGCCTCCCTGCCCTGTACAAGGGTTTCAGGAAGTGCCAGAGCATCTTAATACAGTCATCTTATTTAGAAATGGGATTATTTGAGCTCAAGGGGAAAGTAGTTCCATTATATAGACAGAGCAGAAGACTAGCAGAATGAGAACTGAGGAGTTTTCAAAAGGTCCCAAAAAACCTGTCACAGTGATGACTGTGTCAGGCAGGGGTCTAGTGCTATTGATGATGATCTCCTGCATGAATTTCCCTCCCAGGTTCTCCAGGATGATGCTACAGTAAACACCCGCCTGGTTTACAAAGCATTGCCTAGGAGACTCCATCACCTGGCTTGCATCATTGTGGAGGGATGCTCGTCATTTCTTCTGGATGTTGGAGGGACACGGATCTGTCACAGGAAAGCCAGAAGGACTGCATGGGCAATGAATTCTGTGTCAAAGACATAGTCTCTTCAGGATCCTCTGGTGTTTCTTTCTGACTACAAAAATTCTTAAGTCAGGCGGTCACAGAGTGTTTGTAGATTCTGTGTCCCCTGGGACGCAATACCCTAAGATCCTCATTAGACAGAACCTCATTATTTGGGTCCTGGGACTGTGTAAATCCTTAAAGACCAACAATACAGAAGGGCAGGACCAGGGTGGCTGGTCCCCTTGCCTGGGAATCCAGGTTGTCCATGCTTCTCTTCTCCACTTCCTTGTCTCATCTATATTCACAGCTTTGCTCACATGCTGAAGGCTGTGCCTTCCTGCTATGGCAATAACCTGTAACCAGTTCTGTGTTCAACACAGATGTGTGGGTTAATCTTTCATGTTTCATAATCATATTGTCTAGTTGTGGTTTCAGGATCTGCTTTCTTCCCATTAGGTGATCATTAGTGGAAATTATCATTAATTTTTGATAGTAGTATGAGAAATCAGCATCAAAGGCAAGCATGGAGCTTCAATATTTAGGAAATGTGGACAAAGAGATTGGAGACATGGTCTGGGCTCATGCATATGGCCCTAGAACAGTTGTAAGTTTCAGAATATTCCACCAAAGAGCAACTGAAACAAGCATCCTGATGGCTTCAGAACTTCATTGGTGGTGGTGTTAAAATCCGAAGCATAATATCCATTAAAATTAATTTAGGATGGGCAGACTGAATTAGTGAATGTAACTGGTAATCTACTAGATAAAAAAAACAGTCCAAAGATGAAAATAATGAGGAAAAACCCATTTACATAAATTCTACTAATAAAGATTTTTTAAAAGAAGGAAAATAATCCTGAAAAAAAAAGATCATCTTAGCCTATTGTTGCTGCTATAAATTACTACAACAGACAGGAAATTTGTCAAAAAGAGAGATTTATTGGTACACAGTTCTAGAGGCTTGGAAGTCCACAGTCATGGTCACAACCTACATGGTGTTTGGTTAAGGGTCTGGTCTCCAAACCAAGATGGCACCCTGAGTGTTTCATCCTGCAGATGGGATGAGTGCTGCTTCTCACGTGGAAGAAGATCAGATGAGCCAACTCACATCTTAGTCATTTTTATGCCATCATTAAACCACTCATGAGGGAAGAAGCTTTGTGGCCAAATAACATCTTAGATGTCCCACATCTTCACACATTTACAGTGGGCACTACATTTCAATGTAAGTTTTGCAGAGGAGCAACTTTCAAACCACAATCCAGAGAATCACCAACATGAAAATCCACAGCATAAGGAGTTCAGAAGGGGAGAAAGGGAATAAATCACAGGGAGAAGAGAAAAGAGGTGACAAAGAGGGAGTGTCTGGTAGTTAGCATGAAGGCCTGCCAATGACAAGCAGACTCAGGACAGTCCAGGCAGGATGACATTTAAATAAACCTGTATGGATGATGGCTTGGATCATGCTGGTAATGGCGGGGCATTTTATGAATGATTGTGCACAGGTTATTAAAAAAATGAGGAATCAGATTATCTTAACGAGAGAAAATGATCAGTACCTGGAAATATGGAGTTGCCATCAGCTATGACAGGAAAGTGAATATGTATAAAATATGGGAGGATTCATATCATAATATTAAGGAAATGTTAAATTTGTGATGTCTATTAGACATCCACATGGGAGTGTAAAGCAGGAAGTTGGATATACACTTTGGGAATTCAGAGGTGACATTCTCTCAGAATTCATAAATTTGGGAATCCTATCTATCTACCTACTGTATAACTATTTATTGTCCTATCTGTCTAATCATCTATATCTATCTATGCATCTATTGATCTATGTAATCACATCTATCTATCTAATCTACCTATCTAAAACCAATGATAACATATTGAAGATATCATATAACTTCAACAAAGACTAATTCAATATGTGGCTTGGTTAAATTTTACCTTATGCATATCACAAACAACCATTTCTAATATGTTTTTTTTCTAATCAAGATGGACTCTTTAACATGTATCTTACTTCCTTTTAGAATTTCACAGCCACATTTTCTGAATATCACAGTGTTGTCACACATACATTATAGCCAATAAGTGGAGATCAGAGTTTTAAAATAAGGGTCCTAGTTGTCAATGTTACTGCAAAAAATGCAAATTAACAGAAAACAGATAATCATTTGTGATTGTAACTAAAAATCTTCTAGGGTGTCTGTGTTACAAGAGAGTCTGGCTGACTAGTGAGCCCCAAGCCTGCAGACAGGAGGTAATAGTGAAGGGGTAGATACAGCAAACCTACTGCCAAGGAGAGAGAGCCCAGACAACATGATCACTTAAATCCATGGCTTGTTTATTGCTGGATTGGCATTATGGTCAAAGGATGGACTTCTTAATAAAAGGTGCTCAGTAATAAAAGCGATTTTCATCTCTTTGCACATCCACAGCAAAAACAAATTTCACATGGCTTCATCCTTGGCAGAAACAGGGCAAGACTACAAGTCTCTTTTCAGCCAAAGTAGGAGTTTCAAGATCAAGAATTACTGAGCACAGGACCTGAGGGAAAATGCTGACAAAAAACCACATTAAAACCAAGGACCATAGGGCACCGTGGTACATACTGTGACAGATAAGCAAAGGAGACACCTGTCTAAAAGGAATTCACAATATAAATAAGGATAAAGGATCAATATCCCAATTACATAAAAAAACATTTGGAATTAATTTTTCAATAGAATGAGAATCTAAATGGAAATAAAGGAAACACATTGCCCAAGAGAAAAAGATGTTGCATGGTATTATAATGACTCTGAACCTCATCATGAAAGTAAAGTAAATTGATGAAATTTTATTTTATATCCACTGCATTGTCTGAAGAAGAGACAGTGTTGTGGGGAGGATGAGGAACTCCAGGAAAACCTAATGGGTTGGTCAGATGGTGCACCTACTCAGGAAAGCTCTGTGGGAACCCCAGTCATCTGCCCAAGTATATGATTCTTTTATTTCCTTCAGAAGACATGGAGGAGAATCCTCGAACAGGTTTGCTTACAGCAATTGAAAACCAGACACTTTTCTGGGAATAGAAGTCGTATTTCATCAACACCAGATGTGCTTCTTAGTTTTAATGTCACAATACAGAGTTTAAAATGTGGACATTGAAAGTACATTAATAGATTTCACTAATAAAACAAGAAGACTTTAACAATTTTTGTTGTTGTTGTCTACCACATTGCTATCAATAATTGGATATCTAGGAGAATACATCTCTTGCTCAGAATATCTGCAAGATCAGAACTGTGTCTAACCTTGAATTTTCAAAAAATGAATCTTTACGGTGAAATTTTCAATTTTTTTTTGTTTTGTTTTCAATGTTTTGACTATGATTAAGCAAAATATTTCTATTGAAAAACCAAAAATGAGTAACTGCTTTACTCAACATGAATGATCCTGAAAAGCAGGGAGATACTAATGATAAGACTTGGGATAAATTTATTAAACTTGAACTTTGGCAAGTTTAAAAAGAAGTACATTTATGTAATAAATGATATAGGGATATCTACAGAGGTGATAAAAACTCATTGAAACCTTAAGAAAATGACAGTTTTATAGGGAACAAATGATCAATCATTGGCTGTATCAATCCAATTTCTGTCTTTGTGGTTGACAAGCCTCCTTCTCTGTTTCTACTATAAGTCAGACTATTTTATACTAAAACATGGGATTACACTTGAGACTCACCCAAGAAAGCCTTTTCAAGTCCTCTTTCCTCAAACAAGCAATATTAGCCAGTTATTATATAAGTAAATAAAAAAATTAGTTGGAAAAGTTCTGGGCCTATGCTTAGGGCCACCATTAAATTCTCTAAGAGATGCAGTCTGACTGATCCACGGTCAAGTCACCTATCAGCTGACCCAGGAATAGCACTCAGTTTTCTTTCTCTAGCATCATGTATAAGCACTACACCTGAATTTGTTGCTCTCACCTGGTGACTTGGGAGGAAACCAGCCCTAGGAAGAGGCCAGCTCATGGAGAACCAATGGAAGTCCGACTCCACTCTGGTCTACTCCCCACCTCAGAAGTGCTAGCAATGCAAGTGGCGTCTCTTTATTGTTAGAGCAACATATTAATGTTAGACTTTGCTTTTCTTATTAGGACAAAAGGCATCTTTACTGATGAGTTTGAATGTCCTCATGGCCATCTCAGACCACGGATACCACCTAATCATGCCAATTTTAAGCAACATGACACAGGACATGTGGATGCCATTGTGATCTTAGAAAGTTATACTTGGCCACTAAAATGGTTCCATATTTATTCACAAGATATAAATGGTACCCCTTTGCCTCGCAGTAAAACTACCTCTAGGATGCAACTCACATGGCCCCAGCCATATAATCACCTGGAGTCAACTTTGTAGACATAAAGGCAGCTCTGTTTCAAAATATTCCCAGTCTATCTACCCTCTAGAACTTGCCTTTTCCTTTTTTCATTTTCTTTTTCTTTCTTCACACCCCAGTTCCTCCTCCTTCTTTTTCTTCTTTTGATTTTTTGTTTTGGTACTAGAGTTTGAATCAGGGGTGCTCAACAACTGAGATGCTGAGGCTGGCTTTGAACTTGTGGTCCTCCCTCCTCAACCTCCTAAACCACTGGGACTACAGGCAGGCACCACTGCACCAGACTCAAACTTGCCTTTTTATAAGAATGTGTCACAACAAATATCTCTAAAATTAGAGTCCTTTACTCCAGGCATAGCTCCTGTGAGAGCACATTAAAAAATTATGTTTAGATTATTGAAATTATGTGTCCAACATCACAGGGATAGGCAAAAGCGATATAATAATTCACTCAGAGGTAAAAATGCACCTGGTCATTACAGTATATCATCATTTTGGGGCAGAATGTATGGGCAGAAGACCCAGATATCAAGGGCCCTGTCACTGTGACATACTCTAGAAACCAAAATCCAAAGCAACTGACCCATTATAAAGTCGATGCTAACCTACTGACAAGTTTCCTCAAGGCCTCCTTCATGTTCCCATTTCTCAGACTATAGATAAAGGGGTTCAGCATTTGAGGAACCACAGTGTACATCACTGAAGCCACAGCAGACTTCCTTAAAGAGTCAGAGATAGCAGAGCTAATGTACACCCCAAGTCCTGTCCCATAGAACAGGGAGATAACACACAGGTGAGATCCACAGGTGGAAAAGGCTTTGTGCTTCCCTTCTGATGATGGCATTCTCAAGACAGAGGACACAATGTGAACGTAAGAGAAAATGATCCCGGAGAGAGGAACACCAGCAAATACACAAGATGAAACGTATATCAGGATGTTACCAATGAAGGAATCAGAACAGGCCAGCTTGATGATCTGAGCAAGTTCACAGAAGAAGTGGGGGATCCCCAGGTCTGTGCAGAAGGACAGCCGCAGCAACATCAGTGTGTGGAGGAGGGCAATCACAACGCTAATGAGAAGACAGAACAAAACCAGCAGGACACAGAGGCGGGGATGCATGAGGACTGTGTACCTCAGTGGGTGACAAATGGCCACATAGCGGTCACAGGCCATCACTGCAAGCAGACAATTTTCCAAAGATGCAAAAACGATAACAAAGCAGACCTGGGAGAGACATCCTGTGTAAGTGATGCTCTGATTCTGTGTTTGGAGGTTCACCAGCATCCTTGGAATGGTGCAAGTGCTTAAACAGATATCATTAAAGGAGAGACTGCAGATAAAGAAGTACATGGGGGTGTGGAGGTGGGAGTCAGAGCTGACGGTCACAATGATGAGCAGGTTTCCCAGGATGGTGACCAGGTACATGGACAGGAACAGGCTGAAGATCACTGGCTGCAGGTCTGGGTCAGCTGAAAGTCCCAGGAGTAGGAATTGTGAAACAGCTGTGTGGTTGTGGGGTTCCATGTTGGTGAAGATTCTGGTGGGAAAGACAGGGTGAGGAGACCATAAAATGTGTGGACAGCAGCTGCAGCATCAGGAAGATGTCAGAGATGCAAACCTTTGGTCCCCATTCCAGACAGACTCCCGATGCACTCTGGGGAGGACCCCGAGTCTGCTTCAAGGGCTCTGGATGACTTCAGTGTGTGCTGAATTTTGAAAAGTTCATAAAGCAAATAACTTTCCCTTGGGCACTGTGAACTTCAGTGAACATCCAGACAATGTTTTCTGCTCTTTTTCTCTTTGGATCCTCTTCACTCATTCCTTTTTCCCTCCAATACCTCTACAAAAATCAGTTTTTACTGAATGCTGATGGTGTTCCACTTATTGTGCTAAATATGAGAAGAAACAAAGCCTAAGGCACGTATTTTGAATCAGATATGTCACAAGACATTATATAAGAGAGAAGAATGAAGTTTTGAAATGTTTCCTGTAAAGCAATAATTCCCTGATTTTGGCTTGCTTCAGAATCACCTGAAAGACTTGTCAACAAGCATATTTCTCACCATCATCCACATTTGTGCCTGAGGACACTTAAGTAAGGGGAGGTTATATCATCTGAAGATGTAAGATCTTCAGTGAGGGCTTGGACAAGACGGGGTTACAGCTCAGATATTCTGACAGCTGAACTGACTCATGAACAATCTCTCTTAATGTCTCTGCATAGCACAGAACTAACATTCCTAGGTGATCATTAGGATCTCATGATTTTTTTTGTGTGTGTAAATTCAACATTTTCTTTCTGACCAAAGCCTCTAGCCTTGTCCCTGGCTTCAAAGTATGTCCATCTTTATCCATGAAATTAACAATAGCAGCTGGATGGCATCCATCCAGGAAGACCTGAGCAAAGACTAGAAAATGTTGCCTCTACCCTTGAAGCTCAGGAGAACCCCCAAGGAAACATCAGTCATCTCCCTCAGCAAATAATTAAACATCAACTTTGCACATGAAATTCTGTGTCTCCTCTTCAGGCAGCTCTTCTATTTATTTGATAGTTGGAATAGCATTTTTGAAAAAAATTGGGTTTGCTGAGGGCCATTGCCAAGTAGGAATGACACATTGAAATTTCCTTGCCAGCATACCCCATGTTAAATGGACTTGCCTTGGAAATTCGCTGTTGACATTGCATGTGTGTTTGAGAAAGGTGACCCTGCTCAAGGACGAGGGTGGATCCAGGATTAGGGTGTATCCTGCAGGTTTGAGGAAGTATCCCGCTCCTTGGGTTTAGGGCGTTCCCGGTTTAAGACAAGTTTAAGGCGTTCCCAGTTTAAGACAATGTGGGTTTTAGGGAAGTTCGAGGTTGAAGATTATTGCTGCTGGGCATAGGGCGTATCCTGCTGCCTGAGTTCCCGTTGAGTTCTCATGGAATTGAGAAAGTATTTTTGGGACGTGAATTGTGCGGCAGAACTTGGATTTCCCCAGAACGTGTGTGTAGAGGCCGATGTGAGTTCGGGAATAAAGAATTGCTGTTTGAATCTACAAAGCTGTGAGTGGCTCGTGATTCTGTGCCCAGCCAAGACTGCGGCATGGGTTAATGAGAGAAATGTCAGTGAAGTTCATAGAAAAATCTCAAAATGATGAAAACTAAAATAATTTCCTGATATTCAGAAAACAAGCACAAGAGAACCCAATGATAAGATAGGCAGGGTCTGCCAGGCATGTCTGTTGGAGCAATGGTCTTTCTAGTCAGAGGGAGGCAGAAGTGCTTATGATAGCTTTCAGCACTTGGATGATGTTGAACTCACACACACTGAAGGTCACAGAGGCTCTAGAATATCCTGTGTTAAGGGGAAGCCCTCAACTCTGGATGCCCCATTTGTAAAAAGAGAACTGCAGGAGATGTGTCAATTCATGCCATCGTGGCCGCCGTCTAGCAAGGTATACTCGCATCCCACCATCACGCTGCACACCTGAACATATATGGATTTTATTAAGTTATCCCCAATGAACAAAGAAAAGACTGCTGTGCATTTCATGATGAGAAATGAGTAGAACAAAAATACCCAGTGTGAGTTTCAGATAGGGGCCTCAAGCTGACCTCCCCTACTGGTTTCTTCTTTACTGCCATGTGCCCTGCATAAAGCCCTCTTCACTCCACAGAAAGAAGAATGTGTCAGGGCAACTGAGGAACAAGGGGAAGCATCCCCAGCATAGAAAATGCAAAGATCTGGGAAGTGTTTAATGGGCTGAAATGACCTCTGGGATGGATAATTAAAAAATCAAGAAGGAACCACCCATGACATCAATATTTGTTTGGCAAACGATATGAGAAAATATACAGTAATTAAAATTAATTTGGGAATTACTGAAAGAGATCGTATGAAGCATTAATTAAGGAACTTTAATTACCTGGTTGGCTTCAATTAGAATCTGGTTCAAAATCTCACCCTGATATTGAAGAAGCAAGATGTGTCCTCAGGAAATGCATCAGACTTAATGTTCCAGAAGATCCCGAGGAAGGCTCATCTCTGGGAGGAAGTCCAGGTGCTGCTTCCTGTCTGAAGCAGGGCTCCTGAGAGATGTGGGTCCATGCTGACTCCTATAGTGTTTGTAAACTTGGGGACCAATATTCAAAGCTCCTCATTAGACCTTCTATTGTACTAACCTTCTAATCCCAAGAGCACTCGTCCTTGAAGACCAACTCTGCAGAAGAGAGGGATTCAGGGTGGCTGATTCCTGACCCCTGAGGCCATGTTTGCACCACGCAGCTCTCTGCCCTGTCTCTGCTGAGCTTCTTTGCAGGTGCCCTGCTCATGGAACACAGTGCAACTCTCTAATGAATTCCAGGGCTCCTTTTCAGTCATGAACAAAGCCATCCCTATTTAATTAATGATTTCAGGATGTACCATTCCATTTTAGATGTGAGGATAAGTCCTGCATGGGTCAGTTTAAATAATGTTTATAGATTTAGCTAAGATACTGTGATTGTCAGTTTTCAATTGCTGTAACAAACACCCAAGGTCATTCAGCTTAATTAATGGGAATGGTCTTCTGGCTCATAATTTAGGGGTTGACTCATAGTTACTTGACCTATTGCCTTGGGCCTGTGATAGTGTAGTTCACCATTGTAGTATGTGGCCTTGGGGACCACCAGAAAATAAAAAGAGATAGGAAAAACCATCTCTATGGCCTTCCCCAGTAATCCAATTCCCTTTAACTTTGGCTAGGAAGGTTCCACTACTTCCCTGAAGCCCTACAGGCTAGCCATGAGGCCTTTAATGCATGGACATTAGGGGCAAATAAAAAAGCTGTGATCTTGTAAAAATGCTCAGTGTGTTCCTAGTTAGTCATCACGGGGTGTTTGCCCAAATGTAATAATTTCTCACATACTTTATAAAGATCTTATTATTATTTTATAATATTCCCTTTGTGCTGTGTTGAACTTGTGATGGAGCTGGGTAGGAAGTCACATGAACCAGGCGTTCTCAAACCAGGCGTTCTCAAACTGCTGGGAGTTCCTTATACCAGACTGTCTTGTATAATGTATCCCACATCATTTTAATTTATGCACAGTTCATAAATTAAAAGGCTCCCCGCATAGACTAACTCTGAAATCGTGGCTCATTATCTTTGTAGAGGTTTCCTCCCAGCCTTTTCAATTTCATGGTTTTAGCTTCAATATGTATACTTTCCAAGTACTACATGTCGCAGATTTCAGGAATGCATGTTTCTTATCAGTATTTTGTAGGAAATTCCAAATGAGCATAAAAGATGTAACTTATGGAAAAGGAACCTTTGTGGTTGTAATAAACAGGGTTTGGGATTGCTATCTGCAGCCACATAATTTATGGAGCTACAATAATGTCAACAGAAGACATAAGCTATTTCTGGGAGACATGCAGAGAACCAATTGTTTAGACAAGAGAGTCCAGAGAAATAACAGCTCAGGAATAAAAGGTTATTTATTACCAAATTATAGTTAAAAAGGAATATGGATTTCTGTGACGCCTCCAATGCAAAAATAAATTTCAGGGGGTTTCATGCCTCTGTACTAAAAGACAAAACACTTAAATCCTTTGGACTCAAGTAAGAACAGCATCTAACATCAACATATATTGAGCTCAAGTTATTGGGGAATATATGCACATGTTAATATATATTAAAATTAACCACTTGTGTGTATCCACTGTAACCTTAAAATAGTAAATTGGCAAATGTAATAACTAAAAAGGATTGGCTTTCCAGGTAATAAACCACTTTTGCATGTTAGCACAAAGACAAACACCTCAATAGAAATATCTCAAACACATACTTTCAAAAAGGGGAAAAGGGAGTGACTCAAATAATGTTTGAAAAGATACTCCACCTTATAAAAGGAGGAATGCAAATTAGGAAAACATTATTCCATGTCACCAGATTGTTTAGATAAAGGAAAGTATTTCCTAATGATGTGGAACACCAGGGTCATCTGATGGGCAGGCAAGTTAATTTCACCATGTAAGCAACCTGGATGGAGTTACACCCTCGCAGCCACTCAACCCGCCACAAGAGTAGAACTATCTTACATTTCCTCCAAGAAGTGTGAAAGAGAATGTGCCATCGGCTTTGTGCACAAGAACAAAAAATGACTGACTTTTCTCAATATCAGAGAGACTCTCTGTGTTTTATTGCTACCCTACATCATGCAAAAATAGGGCAGAAAATGAATGTGCACCTGCTAAATCTAACAACATGACAGACTTTCAGATGTTCAGTGGTGAATGACAACCAGGACCCAGAAATCAGTCCTGACCTTGAAACTATGTCAAGGTCAAAAGGAACAAATTGATGTAATAAATGGGGCAGGTGTGTATACATGAATGATAACTATTCATTAGAGTCACACAAAATAAGCTTTCTAAACAAATGTGTACTTGCTTTCCTTATAAGATTATGTAAAATTACACTTAAGGCCCCAGGGAAATAATCTGTGATGACATCATTCTCTGCAAAAAAAAAATTATATGAATTCATTCAACCTCTTATCACATAGGTTCTATTAACAAGTGAGGAGGGCTAGGGTATGGATGTGATATTTTGAGGGACTTTTTCTAAGTGTGCCAGAGCAAAGTGTCTGAAGCCAGAATCCCTCCTTCAGCCTCCTCTTCTATGAAACTCAAGGAAAGAAGTTGTGCTTGGAGAATGGAATCATGTGTCAAAAATTACAAATGAGATAAAAAGAAAAATCAGGTTTTAAACCAAATTATAATGCACATGGACATTAGTTGATCTCATCAGTTTAGAAAAAACTATAGTGACAGAAGAGTCAGGGATTCTGGTTTCAAAGTTCCCTTTATCTTACTCTAGAGAGCCAGGTTCATGCCAATGATGCATCATAGCAGAGAACCGGTCCTACCCAAGAGTTTCCTCAAGGCCTGCTTCATGTCCCTGTTCCTGAGACTGTAGATAAAGGGGTTCAGCATTTGAGGGACAATAGCATACATCACAGAAGCCACTGCAGAATTCTTGGGGGAATCAGTCACTGCAGAGCTAATGTACACCCCAAAAGATGTCCCATAGAACAAAGAGACAACACACAGGTGAGATCCACAGGTGGAAAAGGCTTTATGCTTTCCTTCTGATGAAGGCATTCTCAAGACAGAGGACACAATGTGAATATAAGAGAAAATGATCCCGCAGAGAGGAACACCAGCAAATATACATGCTGCAACAAATACTGTGATGTTATCAGTGAGGGTGTCAGAACAGGAGAGCTCAATGACATGAGCAAGTTCACAGAAGAAGTGGGGCATCTCCAGGCGTGTGCAGAAGGACAGCCGCAGCAAGAGCAGTGTGTGGAGGAGGGCGTCAGCCACACTAACGAGCAGGGAGACCAGGACCAGCAGGACACACAGGCGGGGGTTCATGATGACTGTGTACCTCAGGGGGTGACAAATGGCCACATAGCGGTCATAGGCCATCACTGCAAGCAGAAAACTTTCCACAAGTGCAAAAATTATGACAAAGCCAACCTGGGTGAGGCAGCGTGTGTGGGTGATGGTCTGGTCCTGCGTTTGGATGTTGACCAGCATCTGTGGGATGGTGCATGTTGTATAGCCAATGTCCGTGCAGGAGAGGCTGCAGAGGAAGAAGTACATGGGGGTGTGGAGGTGGGAGTCAGAGCTGATGGCCAGGATGATGAGCAGGTTTCCCAGGATGGTGACCAGATACATGGACAGGAACAGGCTGAAGATGAGGGGCTGCAGGGCTGGGTCATCTGTCAGTCCCAGGAGAAGGAATTCTGAAGCCGCTGTGTGGTTTATGGGTTCCATGGTGTTGATGGATCTGATGGAAAAGATGGGGTGACACACCATGAATGAATGACCAACAGCAGCTTTAGGGAAGATGATAGAAACACAAAGTCTTGGCCCCCACACTAGTCTTGCTGCTGATACCCTCTGATAATGAGGACCAGGAGCCTGTGTTCCAACAGACCCTCTGCATGGCTTTCATGCGTGCTCAGTTTTGAGAGTAAGTTAGTACAGGAAGTCTTCATGGGCACTTTGAGCTCAAGCCAATACTCAGAAGTTTTCCCCTCTCCTTCCTCCCTGGTGCTGCACACTCATTGTCCTTTCCCCTCAACTTCCTTGATTGCCATAATTTTTATGGAACACCATCAGGTTTCCTGTCTTGTGCTAAGTGCTGAGCAGGAAACGCAGGGTGCTTTGCAGTCAGTTATCCCAGGCCTTCACCCTCAAGATGAGAAGGAAGTTTTGTACCTTTGGCTTCCTTTAGAATCCTCTGAGAGACTTACAGACCTGCAGGTGTGTAGTTGACTACGACCCCATTTACATATGAGGACACGGAGGTGAGGTGAGCTTTGATCATGGGTGTGGGATCCACGGTGCTTGCTGGTCAGAACGGGGTTGGGGCTCCATATTCTGACTGCTGTGTTGACCCATAACCAGTCTCTGCAAATGCTTCTGCATGGTACAGAGCTGGCATTCCTCAGCAATCACTCCGATCTCATCACTGGGCTTTGCAATTCTAATATTTTCCTCCCGATCAAAGCCTCTTAGTCTTTCCCTTGCCTTGAAAATGTATCTATTGGAGTCAGGTGTGATGATGCATGTCTGGAATCCCTGCTACTCAGGAGGCAGCAGAAATCATGAATTTGAGGCCATCCTGGGCAACACTCCAAGATACTATCTAGAAACTTTTTTCTTTAATCTATTAAAAAGTGTATGTCCGTCTTACCCAGGAAATTAATCATAGTAATTGTGTCCATCCAGATGGACCCGAGCAAAGATTAAACAAGTTGCTTCTATACTTGAAGCTTAGGAGATCCCCCTTGGAAACAGAGGTCACCCCCTTAGCAATTACATCTGAAGGGAACTGAGCGACTCTGTCTAGGAGATTCTCTCTCATGTAAAAGGAGTTCAATCCTGGCGTTGACAAATTTTGTTGACTTTTTAAAAATGTGAGTTTAATTGAGAAAAATTGATTAAAAAGAGAGAAATTGAAATGTACAGGAATATAAAAAAGATATAAAAAACTTAAAATCCCTGATAGTCAGAAAGTACAAGGTACTCAAAGCTATCAGATAATTTGAGTCCTATTAGGAGTGTCCCCGTACACCAAGACCTTGTCTCCAAGGGGAACAGAGGTTTCCATGACACCATTTACACCTGATGTAATAGAGGACTAACAGAATCTGAATGTGGCCCTGACCCACCCCCATCTGGGAACCACATGGTGTATTAACTTGATTATGGTCATTATTTTGCAGTGCATGGTATTTCCCAACATCCCAGTGTGCACATAGTATGCATATGATTTTTATTCAATCATAATAAAGTTGTAAAAATATGTGGGAATGTTTCACAATGAGGAACTAATAAATCAAAAGTACCCAGTACTTTTTTTATTTTTAAATAGACACCGTGATACTGACAATTCCTGTTGGTTTCTTTTATCACTGTCATGAACCATCACATGAAACGCTGTTCAGTTTTCAGAAAGAAGCAGTGGAAATGACAAATGAAAACAGAGAACCATAAGACATCATCTCTAGCATGATAAATGCAAATATCAGGGAGGGTTAACGTGCTGAAACTCCCTCCGGCTAAGAGAGTCAAGTAGGAAAATAAGGAGACCTCAGTGAGACCAGGGTTCATTCCACCTGGCCTCTGCTGAAACAGGAGATAAAATGAATGAAGTCATCCATGAATTAGGTGAACCTGAATTGCTCTTCCAAAGCCCTAACTGAGGGTTATTTGAGGTCTAGTTGGCTTCGTGAGGAATATCGTTCCAAACCTCACCTGGAGACTGAAGGTGGAGGATGTGTCCTCAGGAAAGGCAGCAGCCGTAGTGAGTCGGAGGATCCTGAGGAAGGCTCGTCTCTGGGAGGAGGCCCTGGTGCTGCTTCCTGGCTGGGGCAGGGCTGCTGAAGGAGTGGTCCCAGGAGGACTCCTGCAGTCTCTGTGTCCCTGGGGCTCTATACCCAGAGCTCCTCATTAGACTAGATATTTTACTGACATTCTGATCCCAAGAGGGCACATCCGTGAAAACCAACTCTGCAGAACTGAGGGGTTCAGGGTGGGTGACCGATTCCTGATCTCTGAGGTCACGTTTGCTCCACTCAATTCTCTGCACAGCTGTGTGGCAAGGGCCCTGATCACACAGCATGTGACATCTCTCTAAAGAATCCCAGGGCTCCTTTTCAGTCTCAAACAAAGGGATGCCTATTTAACTGACTGTTTCAGGGAGCCTGATTCTATTTTTTTTGTGTAAAGATCTGTCCTGTAGGGCTAGGGTTGTGGCTCAGTGGTAGAGCATTTGCCTAGCATGTGTGAGGCCCTGGGTTTGATCCTCAGCACCACATGAAGATAAATAAAAGTATTGTGTCCATCTACAACTAATTTTTTTTTAAAAAAATGATCCGTCCTTTAGATGTGAGACTACCTCAAATAACCATATATAGATAAGATCTTGTGTTATTCAGATTTCTCTTGCTGAATGAACATTTTTAGATGAATCAACATAAAAGGTGGAAAGGTTTTTGTTTAGGACTTTGGATGTTTCCCTTCATTGTCTCCTCCTCTGTCACTCTGGGACCTGAACCAGGCCATACATGATGGAGGGAGTATGTAGCAGAGGAGGCGGCCAGGAAATGAAGATGGAGAGGAGTCTGGAGTTCCACCCTCCCTTTCCAGACCACGCCCGAGTAGCCTGCCTGCCTTCCACTGCACCCACCTCTGAATGGTGTCACCACTGCCTGTAGTGTTGAAGGCTGGTGACCAAGGTTTTAATGGATGGGACCTAGCAGGACAAAAATCTAAACTATAGTGTTGCAAAATGTGGACACTCAAGAGGTTCAGGGAGAGAGAGATTGCCCACCTCCCTTTGAGTGCTGAGACTGACCCAGGCCTACACATGCTGGGCACGCACTCTAACACTGTGCTTTCCCACTGCCCCACAGGGGGTTTGTATAAAGAAACTCTACATTTGAACTCAGGATGTCAGAATTTGGAATGTGCCATCTACCACCACATGAGGTGACCTCTCAGCATCAGTACTGTGATAGGACACTGAAGTGCCAGCTGGATTCTGTTATGAGCCTTCTGAAAATGTCCACCTGAGAACAGCCACAGAGACTCCCCTGGTCATCAAGGTCTTCAATTCCCCGTCCACAGAGGTGGTGTGTAGCTAGAGGCAGGATCAAAATAGGAGCCACGTTCAGGAGCAGAGAATGTGCTTCCTGAAATCTCAGTGTTGACACGTATTTTGATAAGGTGGTCTCAACATTTCAACTATGATTAAATCACTGTCATTAATGTAGCACGTGTGGTTTTTTTCCAAAACACAGGAATTAGAGGAAAGATGATATATGCAGGGATTTGAGAAAAGAGGAGAAAACAGCTGGAGTTTGTTAGTGGGTCCTAAGGACAGTTTCCAGATGCTTGTGCAGCGGCCGGATGAGGAAGAGGAGGAGCACTGCAAGGGAAGGTGGGCGACACTGAGCCAAGTCACTTGAGTGCCTGGGTGAAGGTCACAGTGGAGGTCATCTCTAGCATCCCATCAACACAGCTAGCTCAGCAGGGATTCACCTGCGGTGAGAGTCATGTCCTCTTGGTCAGGACGATGACTGAGGAAATGATGGTTGACAAGTTCCTCTGGGTTTTCTCTGAGCTGAGATACCACGGGCTGCCACCTCTTCCTTCTCATACCTAACTTTACAGCCCATCTCACGGAGACACACCCTTCCTCTCTACTGCATTTACAATCTTCTCCTAAGAGGCAATATTAAATAAAAACCATGTGAGAAAAAAAAACCACTAAAATAAATTTTATTTTAAGGATATTTACCTCTTCCTGCATAAAAAGTGATGATACAGAAAATGAATACCTACCCCACAAAAGGAATTGTTCTAGCTATGACTCAGTAAAAGTTGATCCTTTTTAAAACTTTACCTCTCTCTAAAATATTTTTTGCAACCGACATGGAATAGTATGTAATATGCTTATGGTTCATGAAAGGAGGGCTTGGAGATTGTGAACAGAAGCCACTTAATTTTAGGAGTGGGTTTGTTAGTTTATTGAAGACGTAAGATACTAACTCAGAGAAAGATGCTGATGGACAGAGATATCAGGACCAGGAAGACACAGAGGGTGTGGTTCATTATGGTTATATAACTCAGGGGGTGGCAAATGGCCACATAGCGGTCATAGGCCATCACTGCAAGGAGAAACTTTTCCAAGACAGCAAAAACGATGACAAAGCAGACCTGGGAGAGGTGATGCTCTGGTCCTGGGTGTGGATATTTGACAGCACTTTTGGGATGGTGCTTGTACTGAAGCCAATGTCATTAAAGGAGAGACTGCAAAGGAAGAAGTACATGGGGGTGTGGAGGGAGGGGTCAGAGCTGACAGCCAGGATGATGAGCAGGTTCCCCAGGATGGTGACTAGGTACATGGACAGGAACAGACTGAAGAGGAGGGGCTGCAGGGTTGGGTCATCTGTCAGTCCCAGGAGAAGGAATTTTGAAACAGCTGTGTGGTTTCTGGGTTCCATGTAGTTGAAGATTCTGATGGAAAAGTTGGGGGTGAAAAGATGAGAAAATGTTTGTATAACTGCAGCCTCATTGAGTTGATGATAGAAATGCAGAGCCACTTTGGGCTAGAGGACCAGCGGTCTGTGCTTCAGCCAGGCCTCTGATGGCTGGGATGTGTGCTGAGTGTTGAGAACCCGTTCATTATACACATGTGTATATTTTTTGTGGCTGGTTGTGGAATCCAGTGAATATTCTGATGTTTTCCCCTGTCCTCTCTCAGTCCTTCTTCACTTGCTCCTCCTTTGCCTCCACTCCCTTTATAAAACATATTTTTAACTGAACACCAATTCTGTTTCATGTGCTGTGCTAAATGCTTAGATGGAAAACAAGCTCAAATACATGCTATTCAGTCAGAATCACCCCTGCCTTAGAAATGTCATGAATGCAGTTTTGAAATCAGTCTCCTAAAGTGATGGTTCCCTATCCTTGGCTTACTTTAGAATCACCCAGAAGTCTTTTCCAACTGCAGATGGGTTAGCTCTTATGGGCATCCCTGTGTACTCACAAGGACAGCTAGGTAAGGTGAGGTTATGTCATGGATGTGGGATTCACAGTGAGTGCTTGGCTCAGACTGGGTTTGAGCTCTGATATTCTCGAGGCTGAGTTCATTCTGGACCAAGCTCTCTCAATACCTCTGGACAGTACAGAACCAGCACTGTGAAATGATCACTCGGATCTCATAACTTTCCTTTATAATTGTAATATTTTCTTCCTGACCAAAGCTTCTTGTCTTTTCCTTGCCTTCACAGTGTGTCCACCTCAGCCAGCTGCCATGCTATATGCTTGTGATCCCAGCTACTGGACATGCTAGGGCAGGAGGATTGCAGCTTGGAGGCCAGCCTGGCCAGCACAGCAGAACCCAGTCTCAAGAACTCATGTTTCTTAAATATATTCTAAAAAACCTTCATCTCTATAAATGACATTTCTTGTAGCTGATGGGCTGCATCCATTATGGTGGACCTGAGAAAACCTCAAAGTGCTGCCTCCATTGAAGGTTATAAGGTCTCCCCGTGGAAATGCAAGTCCTCCTGTATAGCGATGGATTCTAAGGGAAGCTGGGAAACTCCAAGTGTGACCTTCTCTCTCATTCTCAGGGAGTTCTTCCCTTAAGATGACAGGTGGCATTATTGATTTTAAAGAAAAGACCATCAGCTCAATAAGAGGACTAAGTGAAATATAGAGACATCCAAGAACACATGAAAATAGAAACACTTCCCTAAAATGCACACTTATAAGAAACTCACACTTACAAGACAGTCAGGGTCCTGCTAGGAGTGTCCCTTTGGTACAATGGCCTTTGTCCACAGGGAGAGGCAGAAGATGCTGAGACAGCATTTGCCTTTTGGTAGGGTGTTGACATCAAGACTCTTAACTTTATCCAGCCTCCACCACATGCTTTGTGAATGGAACAGAGACTCAATTCAAGAGAAGTTGGATGTTCTATTTCTACCACTGGAACTGTGCGTGATTGATATTTTAACTCACCAGATTGGGGTTTTCATTTGGTAATGTATACATACCTCCAATCGTCACTTTGCACATTTGAATCTATATGGATTTTATTCAATTATACTTCAATGAACCTGGAAAGAACTTGGGGGGTGTTTCATATTGAGAAACATATAATTCAAAGGCAACCAGCACCATGTTGGCCTATAGGACCCTAATATTTGTCTCTTTTTTTTTATTCTTATGGAGTATCAATGGTAGCACTCTATATTCCTTGATAGGAAAGGATGTGTCAGGGCACCTGAGGAAAGACAAAAGAAAGAGAACCTTCCTAGTGTGATAAATGCAAATATCAGGGTAGTGCTTAATGTGCTGAAATGTCTACTGGGAATGATGGTCATGTATAAAAATAAGAAGAAAACTTTAATGAGTACCACCATTTTTTTTTTGGCTGAGGCATATTTTAAAACATCAGAATTAAATTGAATTACATAATATATTCAATAGATACATAATATATGCAAAATATTAAATATTTGACTTTATTTACCTGGCTGGATTCAAGAGGCTGCTTGTTCAACGTCTCAGCTGGATATCGATGACAGAAGGTATCCCTTCAGGAAATGTAGGCTGACCCAATGAGGCAGTGGAACCCTGGTGAGGATGGCTCATCTGAGGGAGGAGGCTCAGGTGCTGCCTCCTGGCTGGGCAGGGCTGCTCCAGGACTCCTTGGCTCCCTGCTCCTCCTCTCTGCTGGGCTTCTCTTCTTCCTCCTCTAGCAGCTGAATAAGCAGCATGGACTCTTATGGAAACGCAAGTCCTCCTGTAGAGCAATGGATTCTAAGGGAAGCTGTTTTAAAAAGAAAACTAACACGGAGCTCCATCTCCACCTGTCAAATGACTGATGAAATCCCATCCAGTGTGCAGAGTGTCTGGGCACAGCTGCATGGTCCTGCCTTGTATGGATTTTCTAATTGTTTCTCTATTAGAATCAACAAGCCATAATCGTTCCTTAAATTCATCTAATGTGAAGGAAAAAAAAACTGAAACTATTGGGATGGAATTGAAAACTGCATTGATGAAATGGTGAGCAGGGAGTAACAGCTAAGTCTGTATTTTTGGCCATCAGCAGTGATGAAAGAGAATATATTAGAAGCTTCTTTGAAAATTTTAAGAATAAAAAATTATGGTCCAGCAAAGAGCTGTCTGACCTGGGGGACACCCTGGGTGTTTGAAGTTGGGGTAGAGGTGCAGCCAGTAGCTGATCATTTTGTCCTACAAAAAAAAAATTCATTTTCATAAGATTATGGTGCATTGTAATCACTGCTTTAGAGATTCCTGTACTATTATTATATAAGTGCTTCCTTTTGACCTTGTTAAAGCTGAAATCTGATAAATGAAATCCATGCCTCATGGTTGCCACCACCCTGCTTTGCAGAATCAATCATGTTGTTTCATGGTTATCCAATCATTTTCAAACTCCCTATTTATGTATTGAGACATTAAAAATCAGAGATACTGTGGTGTTGAAATATTAGCATATATTTTTCTGCTACTGTGAATCAGGTTGTTTGAATCTTCTCTAGTGTATGAAGAAAAAAAAGATTTATAAACTTGGGGTGAACCTATTTTGGCTGTAATAGTAACTATTCACCTTTGGTTAGTTCTAAACGTTTTTTCAAAGTGTTGAGCCATTTTACTCACCAAGCAGATATTCCTGGCCTTCCACACCATTCTGCAAATGTTTTTACTTAGTCTGACAATCTAAAGGGTGTACAGTATAATTTAATTAATTTAAATTTCTCTTACAAAGGGAATCAATGTCTCATCACATAGAAGTGAACTTATTTTCTGTTTTGTGAAAACTATGTATTATGTTTCCATTGAGCTTTTTATCTTTTTAAAAATTAAAGAACTATCCTGATAATTCTTTAAGTAATCTGCAATAGCAGTCCTCTATATTTTTTCTTTATACACCACAATTTATTCTTTAGACATATGTCTCCTTTATCATATGTGTTAGTGTATTTAGTAGATATACTAAGGTGCTTTGATCTAATTTGTCAATTTTTTTGTTCATATACTCACTTTTTTAAAAATTATGCGTTTTAATTAGTTATACATGACAGTAGAATGCATTTTTGCACTGTTATATATCATACATAGATGGGATATAATTTCTCATTTTTTCTGAGTGTACATGTTGCAGAATCATATTGGTCATGCAGTCACATATATACATACAGTAACAATGTCTGTTTCAATCTACTATCTTTCCTATCCCCAATTTCCCTCCCCTCCCCTCCCATCACTTCCCTCTTTATTTTATTTTTCTGACAGCATTTTTCTGGACCTCACTGCTCAGGAGGTGTTGGTACTGAAACGCCTACTTTGAGAACATAGTAGTAGCCTTGCCTTTCCCACTAGAAGCTGAAGCCATGGAAATCTACTTTTCCCTTTGGTGTGAGAAGGGAATCACATTCATTTTCATTACTGAGCACCCTTCATCAGACAGCCCAGCCTTCACTGTAACTCCAATTCAGCAATGAAGAAGCGCCGTGCTCAGGTGTTCATGTTTCCTGGACTCTCTTTTCTAAAGGGGCACTGCTGGATCTCTCCCTGCACTAACCTCACATCCTTGATGACTGCAGCTAACAGTCAGCAAAGCTGAGTTTCCTATGGCAACAAACAATCCCTAGAGATTTTTAGTTACGATCACAGAGGTACCTTGTCCTCATATCAAAGTATTTTCTGTTAATTTGTAACAATATTGATAATTAAGACTCTTAATTTACATCTATGACCTCTAATTGTTACTTGCAATGTGTTTATGTGTGCTACTAGTCTGAAGTTGCAAAAGTGAAGTGGTAAAATTCTAAAAAGTAAGTGAAATGTCTGTTGTAGCCCATTCTGATTACGGACAATATATTAGAAGCTTTTGCTTATGGAATGCCAAAGAAGTTCAAATTTCACAGAGTCATACAAAGGCTCAGCCTTAAAAGGTGGGTATTTTTATGGTTCTTTCAGTACCTAATCAGTTACTAGACAATGAGATATTAAGACAAATAGTCTCCTAAGTGTCTCTATAGAATTCCCAAAGTACATCCAAATGTCCATTTGGCATCCTCGTGTGAATGCCTAATAGACGTCTTAGAATCAGCATTTATATGGGACTCATGGTGTTGACCTTCCCGTGTGCTGTGCCCACACAATTTCTGGTCCTCTTTGATGGCGACTCCGTTCTTCCAGGTGCTGAGCAGTTTCTCTCACTGAGCATCAGCCCTCATTCCTCTCTTTCCTGAACACCCTAAGCGCCATCATTGGGAAACCCCATTGTCCACACTGTTGAAATGTACCCGGCATTCAGCGAAAGGCCTCATCTCCACACCTGCTGCTCTCTCTCCATCCCTCGGGTGCGCACCCTCAGGGTTTGTGCAGGAGGCCAAAAGAGTTGGCTAATGAGGAGCTTTGGATATTGAAGCCCCAAGGGCCACGGAGATGACAGTCTGCCTTTGACCCCTACTCCACGCTGGCCCAGGTGAATATGTAGTCCCCTGGCCCTGGGCTCAGCCGCATCCTTTCCGCACAGGAGGCAGGTGCTGCACTGTGTCCGTGTCCCTGAGAACAGAGCTTCCATCTTTATCCTTCGCTGCAGGGAAGAGCCATGTCAGTGCTCGGTGTTGGCACCAGGTAATCTGAAGCCTCCTGGTTTATGTTTCCTGTGGTGGCACTTCTTTGTCTGTCAGTCCATCTGGGGCAGTGGTGAGGTAAAGACCTGAGGAGGAGGAGCAGAACTAGGTCACCTGCAGGGTGTCGGCCTGACTGTGCCTCCTCTGCACAGGTTTGCCACCTCTTGTGCCCCAGCACCGAGTGGCTTTCCTCCCACTAACACCTCACTCTGCCCTGGGTCCAGCGCTGCCTACCACACCCACAGCACTCTGCTCTTGCCATGGTTGTGATTTGTTCTAGAATTCTCTAACCTTTTCTTTCATTTACTTTACTAAGGGCAAAGGTCTGTGGCCAGCTTCTAGTAACTTTTTCCTTCCTGGCTCATAATTCCCTTGGCAGACCAGGTCTTGACCAGCACTGCTTCCTGTTCATGAAAATACTGTGGAAGAGCAGGTGGAGAACAAGGGCCATCCCAAGGCTGAATCCCATTGACTCAGCTTTATCTTGGTGCGAATACAACAGTCACTAGTAAATATGTAAAAACCCGGATGTGTAACTGATGTGATTCTGCAATCTGTATACAGGGTAAAAATGGGAGTTCATAACCCACTTGAATCAAATGTATGAAATATGATATGTCAAGAGCTTTATAATGTTTTGAACAACCAATAAAAAATATATATAGAGAGAGAGAAAAACAAACAAACAAAAACACCAGAACAGCACAGCGTAACCTCGGAGGCACGAATATAACAAAGACTTTGTGTTGCACTCCATTCTCCTTCCTTTTGCAGATGCAAAACCAGGTTTTAATTAAATTATTCTTTTTTTAAAGAGAGAGAGAGAGAATTTATTTATTTTTTTAGTTTTCGATGGACACAACATCTTTATTTTTTATTTTTATGTGGTGCTGAGGATTGAACCCAGCGCCCCGTGCATGCCAGGCGAGAGCGTTACTGCTTAAGCCACATCCCCAGCCCAAATTACATTATTCTTAATGTGTTATTTTAAGTTCTCTTATAGTTTGCTCATTTTATGTGTGTGTGTGTGTGTTTGTGTGGAGATGTATATATATATATATTTTTTTTTCAATAATTAAACATGACGAGCAGTTAGAGAAAGGAAAAGTAAATTGTGATATAATAAGACATTGGGTCAAAGTAAAGTAGTTAAGGTTAATGAACTAAAGAAAATTGTACCCAAATTAAGAGGTGATTAAACATGCTATTTTTTTCAAAATAAGAAAAGTCCATGTTATGTACATGAAGTTTTGTGTTTTAAAATTTCTTGTTAGTGCCTTGTGGTTATACATAACAGTGGGGTCCATTTTCACATAATGCATGGATTATGATTTGCTCCGTTTCCTTCCCCAGGAATAATGTATATCAACTTCACTATAGTGATTCTGTTGAGGAAGACAAATGTACAATCCTCATAGTATTAAGGATATGGAAAATGAATATGTATTACTTATTGTTTTCAACACTAATAATGCAAAAATGGCAATAACTTTTAATTAAGTGTTGAATGGTCCACACCCAGTTCTTTATTCTTTTTGATCTGACTTTTGAGTACCTGAGATGTTTATATAATTAAAATTTTCATATCTGTGATAATTCAAGACTTCAAATTTTTATCATTCTTTGGATGCATTGTTAGGAAAAGTCAGTTTTCTCTTTTAGTTTTTAAATTATTTCAGTTAACACTTGCACTGCTATTGTGTTTGTTTTCATTTCAAGACATTTTAGTGCATGCCCATGAGAAACACACAGGAACGTCATGAGCTTTGTTCAGGTGTTCACTCTTCCTGATTCTCTATGCAAGCTTGCAGGTTGCTGGTGAGCATCTCAATGATACTTCCCTGATGTTTTCATTTATTGAATAAGGATATTCTGTTTATCTTTCATCTCCCCACATTTGTTCCACTCCTCTCTTCCCTCCTATAATGAACTGTGCCTCGTGTCCTAATTATGTCTGTGCCAAGAGCAAATCACAACAGAAATACTAATAGTGTCCTGGATCTCAGCCACTATGGTTGAAGACTTGACTTCCCATTATTCATCCTGGTAATACACCAATTTGGATTTATAATCGTTCCCCAAAACACAAATAAGGAGTCTGATGCTTCTTGCACAACCCATGAACTTTCCTTGTTTACGAACCAAGCACTGAAGCCAGAATGAAAGCCACGTATCTATGAGTTGAAATCTTTATTTTTAATCTATTACAATTTATTTTATTTGATCTTTTTAATTATACATGACAGTAGATCATATTTTGACATATCATTCATACATAGAGTTGAAATGTTGATTAAAGCTGTTATTGATTTTGGTGTAATATTGTTTGTTTATTCATTTACTGTTCATTTAAGGATTGGAGAATTGTCAAGCAAAAAGCCACATATTAGTTGCTTGTTTGTTTCTATTAGTAGGACAGAGAGGAATGGGGGTGGTAGTAATGAAATAAACTTGGAACAGTCAGATAGTTGGGAGAGTGGAAGTGCGGAAGACAGGAGGCTGTGAGCAGGTCACAGGAGGTGAGAAGAGTGTAACATTTACTTCACCTCTCAATGCAGACACCGAACTTTCCTAATACGGAGGCTTGTGCATCCATGATCTATCCCATCACCTGTATCTTCCCCATCAGGCTCTCCAACAGCACGAATTCAGAAAACCAAGCGGGCACAGTAGAATTCCTCCTCCTGGGTCTCTCAGAGGATCCAGACCTGCAGCCCACCATCCTTGGACTGTTCCTGTCCATGTACCTGGTCACAGTGCTTGGGAACCTGCTCATCATCCTGGCCATCTTCTCTGACTCCCACCTCCACACCCCCATGTACTTCTTCCTCTCCAACCTGTCCTTCACTGACATCTGTTTCATCTCCACCACGGTCCCTAAGATGCTGGTGAACATCCAGAGACAAAGCAAGAGCATCAGTTACACGGGCTGCCTCACCCAGGTCTGCTTTGGTGCAGGTTTTGCTGGATTGGAAAACTTTCTCCTTGCAGCAATGGCTTATGACCGTTACGTGGCCATCTGCCATCCACTCAGATACACAGTCATCATGAACCCCCGCCTGTGTGTCCTGCTGATTCTCTTGTCCTTGACCATCAGCATTACGTATGCCCTGCTCCAAAGTTTGATGCTACTGAGGCTGTCTTTCTGCACAAACCTGGAGATCCCCCACTTCTTCTGTGAACTTGTTCAGGTCATCAAGCTGGCCTGTTCTGACACCCTCATCAATAACATCCTGGTATATGTGATGACTAGCCTGCTGGGTGGTCTTCCTCTTTGGGGGATTATTTTTTCTTATGTTAAAATTGTGTCCTCGGTTCTGAAAATGCCATCATCTGGGAGAAAGTCTAAAGCCTTTTCCACGTGTGGGTCTCATCTCTCAGTGGTCTCCTTGTTCTATGGGACAGGATTTGGGGTGTACATTAGCTCTGCAGTCACAGACTTATCCAGAAAGAGTGCAATAGCCTCCGTGATGTATTCTGTGGTTCCTCCAATGCTGAACCCCTTTATCTACAGCCTGAGGAACAGGGACATGAAGGAGGCCTTAAAGAAGCTCATTCAAATGTCTTCCTTATGATTAGTTCTGTGCTTTGTGCTTTTACTTCTAAAATGAATCAGTGTCTAAAGAGTTGGATACTGCGCAAAGAGTTCTCTTCTACCATTAAGGTCTTAGGGTGCCATGCTTAGGCCCTTTTCTGCCTGGGTATTTCCACTTAGACTTGGAAACTGACTGGGGTCTTCAGTTGTTTGGGATTTTGAAAACTCATGCAACCTTTTTGAGTTTAATTCTGTGATCAGATTCCATAGAGGCAAAACATAAACAAAGGGTTCTGGCTATAGAGATTTGGGGGTATTTCTCAGAGGAATGTGAGTGACAGTAGGACATTAGGACAAAGGATGAAGATAAGTAAGCATCTCAGTACAGGAGGAGGACTAGCCTCTACCTCAACCCATGTACACGGCCATTTATGGCTTCCCCAAATGATTGCAATCTGAGTTCCTGTTTTATAACTCATGATATTCTAAACTTTGTCTCCAAGGCTGATAATTACCCTGCCATTTTCTGTTGAGCTGAAGTAATTCCGCAGAGATTATAGGAGCTATGCAGTGTCAGTCAACCATGACAGTAGGTGGCAGTTAGCTCAGGGGTTATCAATAAGTCATTTACATAGCAAAACCACACCCATTAACCTTGGCTTCCTCTTTCATGCATTTGGCCTAAATTATATATTGCAGAATTTGACATAATTATGGAATGTTTGAATTTCATGAATGAGAATGGGTCTAGCTCAAAACACAGAAAACACTATTAACTGAGTTAGCTCACACCATGAAGCTGATCATCCCAAGTTAATTAAATTTTACAAGCTGAACCTCCACACACAGTACAAGCCCCTTATTCACTCCTCCTGTTGTTAGTTTCACCCTAACGCTGCCCCTCTGGTCATTGAAAGCCTGGCTCAGTTCCAGGGGTCATATTCCTACAGAATGCAGACTCTGTTTTCCTTAGGTTTTGTTGCAACAGAGAGCCAACCATCTCATGGAGTTATTAAGAAAATATCCTTTCACATATCACAGTCCAGAATCAGGACCTTTGCTCCTTTGTAAACTAATCACTGTGATATGAATGGGGTGGTATTCTGGGGTCCCTATGATGAAAAACTCACCCATTTATCTATAGCCTGTGAAATAGGACATGGAGGAGGCCCAAAATCACCAAGGCATAAATCAATACATGAATAATAGTAATAATAATAATAATAAATAGATGATCAGTAGGATAGAATGAGCAGATCAGGAGAAGGAAGAAAGGAAAGGGAAGCTACTAGGAAATGAACTTAATCATGTTATATTATGTGCATGTCTGAATATGGCATAATGAATCTCACTACTATGTATTATTATAATGTACCAATAAAGTGAAACACTCATCAGAATGTCTTCTACCTTGTTGTTCTTGTGTCACTTGATTTGTACGTTGGCTTCTTATTGATTGCTTTCTTCTGTACTCATGAATGAATGTCAGCCTCGGTCAACGGGGGCTGCTATTGCACAACACCGTAGCCTGGGAAGGTTCAGTAGTGGACATTTATTTCTCTAAGGGCTGCGTGTTGCAAATTCCAAGATCCAGGTGACAGATGATGCAGACTCTAGTGATGACTCTTCTTGTGGTTTGCACACTGCTACCTGTTTGTGGTGTCTTCTCTTAGCAAGGACAGGAATTTCTGCTCTCATCTTCTTGTTACAAGGCCATGGATCTCAGGGTGAAGCTCCATGACTTTAGAAAAACCTAATTAATTTAACAAGTTCCACCTCCTATCACTATTAAATATGGGCACAAATTCCTGTTGTAAAAGTTACACTTGTAAGTAAGAATAAAAAAGGTTTTAGAGCTTTTTATTACCACAGCAACAGTTTTGGCTGACTGATGGTCTACAGACATTAAAAGGTGTGATATTAGATCAGGAAAGATACGACAATAGTATTGTTTAGAAAAGAAATTCCAGAAAACATTCACCTGTAAATGAACAGTTTATTTCTGAATTGACCTTACAGGAAACAGATGGATTATTTAGTCAAAGGCACTAAGAAAAAGAAAATGAATTTCATATATAACTTGTGTCAAGGCAAAAGTAAATTTCATGTGGTTTCAACCTAAATTGGAAAAGGTAGAACTAAAAATCCTTTATTGAGGAAAGTACAAGTTTCAATATAGAGACCTCCTGAGCACAGACCATGAGAGTAGGTACTTACCAATTAAACCATGGGAATTCTGCACACTGTGGCCAACTAGTGAATACCATGAGGCACAAGCAAAATGAGACAATGTTATATATCCATGCATGCTATACATATATAGGATGGCTATACCAATTATATAAAGAACAATTATAAATTGCCTTTTTTAAGGATATATGAAGAATTCAGTAGATGTGTCACAGATATATACTTCACAAGACAGAAAAATAAATGGACAATAATATGTGAATGCACTCTAAACCTCTTAATGAGATAAACAAATTAATCAACTACCATTTTGCATCCTTTATATTATCAGAGTAATTTAAATATTAGAGATAATTTGGAAAATCAGGAATATTTATTGAGAAGGTAAATTGATTCAGCTACTTAGCAGATCCTTTGGAACTATGCAAAAATGAAAATCCACTCCACCACAACCCACAAATCCACCCCTCTATAAAACCACCTTTTATTTCCTACATTAGACATAGAGGAGATATGGAAATGACTTTACTTATAAGAGAATAAAATAGATAAAGCATTTTATTACCATCAAAAATATTCCTCAGTTCTACTAGCACCATAATGGGAATATTTGAAATATAAGAGTAACTGCCAAACCCAAGAGCACAAGAGATTCTTAGGCGAAGTGATGAGAGTAACAGGGAGACATGGAATCCATCCACTAAGTTTGAATTGAGACACATGAAATGGAAGCACTTATATGTAATAAATTGTACAGTTATATCTGCACTGGAGATGCAAAGGCATTAGAGGTCTCTGGGAATGATGTTGTGTAAGGGAAAACAGTCAAGTACCGACTACATCAATTCCATCATGACCTGCGTGGTTATCACATGTTCTTTTCTGTGTTTTCTCCCTTCTGGAATCACTTGATTACCTGAGAGCCCAGATCATCCACTAATGCTCCTCCTCCACAGATCCCCTGTTGCAAACAAGTGCCTTGCAGCAATTTGTCATGTAAGTTAGTCACAGTGACTGAGACAGCAGCTGGACACCTGAGAGCCACAACTCAGGGCACCTCAGAGATGTAATCTGCTTCACCCATGGGAAGGTCACCCACCAGTGGACCGATGGAAGGACATTCAGTTTCCTGTCTCTGAGATCATGTCCGGGTGTGACACCTGATGGCAGCACGTTCTGCAATAACTGGGGACCAAGAGAACCAGTACCAGGACGTGGCCCCTTCGTGGAGAGAATCACTCTCTGTTCCAGTGTGTTCCCTGTCTCTGAGTCATTGCAGGAAACTCGTGTTATTGTTTGAGCTCTTTAATATTAGGTTTTCCCTTCCTTATTAGGACTGAAGACATCTTCACTGATGAGCTTCATGACCTATCACACCACTGACATCATCTAATTATGCAAATGTCATCAACAATGAAGCTGAGGGTGGTGGATGCTAGTTCCACCTCAGATGGGCATGGTTTGCCTGGACAGGTCTCAGTGTTTATTTCCCAGGTCATGAAGGTTTACTACTTTGCCTCACATTACACTAGAATGTACTTCTATTGGCCCTAAACACATAGGCAAGCAGAAGTTATATGTAAAATACAACAATAACTTTATTCAAATATTTCCTGTCATTTCTGAACCTCATATTCCCTTTTTCTGAGCATGCCAAAAAAAAAAGTTTAAATGGGTGGTGGAAGGCGCACACCCAGGAAGTGCAGACAGACGGACTGGGCCCGCAGGTCCTGGTCAGGAAGCGGGTTCTAGGAGGAGGCTCCAGTGTTGCTTCTTCGCTGGGCAGGGCTGTGGAGTGGGGTGGCCACAAGCTGAATCTAAGCAGTCTCCACACCCCTGGGGCTCAATATGCAAAGCTCCTTGTTAGACTAGTAATTTCACTACCATTCTGATCCCTGGGGTGCATATCCTTGAAGACCAAGGAAACAGAAGGGAGGCTTTCAGGCTGGCTTGTCCCCTGGCCCCAGAAGCCAGGTACAGATCACCCAGTTCTCTCCATTGTTTCTTCTCCCATCCACTCATGGTGCCTTGCAAGTGAGACCCATGGAAGTTTTCTAGTAAACCCCAAATATATACTTACCAACAAAGAAAATGTAGCTCTTTTATATCTTGTAGACTGAGAGACCTGGACAAGCACATACAGAGGCAGGGGTTCATGATGACCATGTAGCTCAGGGGTTGGCAAATGGACACATAGCGGTCAAGACCATCACTGCAAGGAGAAAATTTTCTAAGACACTAAAAACCAAGACAAAACAGAGCTGGGAGAGGCATTGTGTGTAAGTGATGGTCTTATTCTGTGCTTGGATGTCTACCAGCAACTTTGGGATCATGCTTGTGCTTAAGCAGATGTCATTAAATGAGAGGTTGGAGAGGAAGAAGTACATGAGGGTGCAGAGGTGGGAGTCAGAACTGATGGCCAGGATGATGAGTGGTTTCCCCAGGATGGTGACCAGGTACATGGACAGGAACAGGCTGAAGACAAGGGGCTGCAGGGCTGGGCCATCTGTCAGGCCCAGGAGAAGGAATTCTGAAACAGCTGTGTGGTTTGTGGGTTCCATGTTGTAGATGAACCTTATGGAATTGATGGGATGAAAGGTAAAAATTAATGGACTAGCAGGTGCAGCTTCACCTAGGAACAGATTAGAATCACCTGGTAGACTCCTCCATCTTTAGATTTCAAGCCTCCAGAAGTATGAGTATGGACATTTCTATTAAGATACCCAGTCCAAGGTAATTGGTTATGATACTCCTACCAACTAATATGCTCACCACAATCCCTGCTCAACCAGCACAAGAACACAAACACATTTCAGAATATTTTGTAGGTCATTAAGTTTAAGAAGCAGCAGATTTCTGTTGGGTAGGAAAAGTGGCATCTCCTTGAGGAGGAGAATGAGGCATTCCCCGAAGGGGTCTGAGAGTGAAGGGCTGTCTGCTAGCAGCACTCAGCTGCTGTGCTGATAAGCCCATCTCTCCTGGAAGGAGATCCAGATGGCTCATCACATGCCTGTCATGCTTGTTTTCCTTGTGCATTGCCTATTTCTCCTCTCATGGAAGAATCAGGACCTCGTGGATGAGGGCACTGGATAGATGGAGTTGATGATCCGAGTGAGTCTGCAGAAGTTAGGCTTTCTGAGACTGTGCAGAAGGGCAGTCACAGCACCATCTGATACATCAGGCCATCTTCAATGCTGGTGAACAGAGAGGCCAGAATCAGCAGGACTCAGAGAGGCAGGGGTTCATAGTAACTGCATACCCAAGGGGTGACTGACAGCCATGTAGTCATCACAGGACATGACTTCAAGGAAACTTTTCTAAGGAAGTAAAAATGAAGACAGACCAAGACTGGAAGAGACATCATACTTAAGTGATGCTCAGGTCCTGTGCTCGTATGTTCCCAGCCTCTCTGGCATTATGCTTGTGTTTAAACAGATGCCAGTTAATATGAAGCACAGCTGGGTATGAGGAGGGGAGTCTTCTACATGCATTGTTAAAATAATTTTCACTTCATTCCGTGAGTAACTATCATGAACCATCCAGGGGCTGTGTGTGGACCACCGCACATGGAGTCTAGTGGATAGGATCATCTGGTGTCTGGGAATGACCAGTGGACATTTCCTCTGGTTAACTGCCCTGACACATTGTGAATTCCTATCCCACTCTGCCATGTCCCACACAGCACCTGAGATGGGTGTAACCTGCCAAGATGTCGATCAACTGCTGACTGCAAAATATCAGGAAGCAAGACTCTGCCCTTGAAACTTTATCCCTGCCTGTGATGTACCCCCTTAAATAAACCACTAGAGCCATCTTCTTTTGTCTAGCTCCAACTCTTGTGTGGACTGGATCTATCAGGGGCTCCAGTTTTGAAAATATATTTCTGACTCTTTGTCTTTTGTTCTTCACTAATTATTTTAGACTTTAAGTTCTCAGGTGGCTTCACCCTCCTCAGCAGGAAGAAGAGCTCTCCAAGGAGACGCTGGCCATTGCTCCCTATAAGTGAACATTTAACAATTTTCATAATTATCTTTCATTAAAGTCTGATGCAGCATGAAACCACCTCAAATATGTTACAAAAAGGTAACATATTTATTCTTGCTTTATTTTCTTTTGGACCCTTAACTCAGACTTTCTGGAATTTACAAAAACTTTGCATATGTGTAAGAGTTCCTGTGTCCATGTGAATTGAGCAAAGCACTGTCTATTATTAGTTAAAAATAATTTCTTCCTGGTGCATTGTCAAAGTCTTTGTTTTTAAAGAGAGAGAAAAAGAGAGAGAGAGAGAAAGAGAGAGAGAGTGAGAGAGAGAGAGAGAGAGAGAATTTTTAATATTTATTTCTTAGTTCTCGGCAGACACAACATCTTTGTTTGTATGTGGTGCTAAGGATCGAACCCGGGCCACACACATGCCAGATGAGCGCGCTACCGCTTGAGCCACATCCCCAGCCCAAAGACTTTGATTTGTAAGTTTTATTTTAAAGGACACAATTGTACATCTTTACACAGTGCAGTCTGATAATTTATTACATGTGTACATTGTATAATGATCAAATCATTCAAGGGGGAAATCTAAAATATTGATCTCATAGAAATAAAGAGTGGAATAGTACTTGCCAGACTCTGGGGATGGCAGGGAGGAGGGAAAGGTGAGGAAGTGTCAGTCAACAGGTGCAAGGTTTCAGGTGGAGAGGAGGAACAAGTTCTGGGGTCCTATTGCAGTATGGTGACTGTGGTCAATAATATTACATGCTGTATTTCATAGTGGGGTTTTGAAAGCAGAGAGCATTATTACCATATTTATAACTGTGTTTAAATTCACCTCACAGCTTTTCATTTTCACAGATCAAAATAAAAGTTCAGTCACTATACATCATGTACATTGAATTTAAAAATGCAGCATAATTTAAATGTGTTAAGAATATTTTTTTAAAAAAATATCCTCTATGTAAACTTTTCAGATTGCATTTGTGTATGGATAACTGCAGAGAAACCACAGATAAAGAGCTCTGGACTACTGTGCTTTTATCATATATGAAATGGCAGACATGATAATTTACTTGATGACTATAATAATCATTTCACATTGCATACTTTAAGTACATACAACAAAAGTAAGTGAAATGGCTACTCACATACTTAAGAGATAATTACATTGTGAAATCATCATGTGTCTTGCAAATATATACAGCATTGAAAATGAACTCTTGACACACAATAATGTCAGTAAATCTCCAATACATCAGGATGAGTAATAGAAGGCACAGTACATAAGATATAATTCAATTTTTGGTACTAAGAGGATTGAACTCAGGGTGTACTCTTCCACCAATCTACACCTCTGGCCATTTTATTATTTTTTTTTTATTTTGAGACAGGGTCTCATCAAGTGGCCCAGGCTGACCTAGAACATTTGCAATGCTTCTGCCTCAGCCTCCTGAGTTGTAGTCATTACAGACTGTGTACCACTGTGCCTGGCAGAATTAAACTTGTAACAAGCTAAAATGCAGGTAAAATTGTGAATCATATCATAGGTCAAACACATGAAATGCTGCAATACACAGCAGCTAATACACAATTGAATTTTAAGAGTGGACACTCTGGGAGAGGCATCGTGTCAGAATATGGCACCTGCAAGCAGTCCAGACATCCAGTGACCATGCGGGGAGCCAGCAGGTGGATGAAACTGGCTCACACAGAGATAGAGGGACTCCAGGGTGCAGGGCACGGAGGTCCATAATTAACTCTAATTTATTCAAGATGATTATCTTGTTTGATCAAAGTTAAGTGGCATTTTTTTTAATTATTTGAGATAGAGCTATCCTCCTGGATAGAATTCTAAAATTTTATAGCGACCTCAAATCTGTGAGTAGACAACTCAGCCCAATTTCCTGGATGAGAAGCTAAGTGCAGTACGTGCTCTTGGTGCTGTGCAGGCAGAATACTTATCAGCCTCTGAGCTGTGGCCTCAGAGAAGGTTGACAGGCAGCAATGCACAGCTGCTCTGTTCTGTGGAGAACTCAACAGAATTCTGTCTGGATAATCAGTCTTCAGAGCCCCATTGAGAAAGATCAAAATGTAATTAGGCTATTAAACTGGTAATAACGTCAGGAAGCCACAGACATGGAGCTCTACATGGGCTGAGATGAAATCTAGTCCTTCAGTAACACCAAGATCTTTCCTTCACTCCTCCCTGGACCTGCTCTCTCAAACATTCACCTGAGAAATATCCCCCAATCACTACAGGAGGAATCCTTTGCTTATGTTCTGCTATTGAGAAAGACGATCAGTGGATCAAGGTCACAAAGATCACAGGTGTTTTCAAGAAAAGACAAAGTCAGTTTTCAGATTGAAGATGAACTATCCACAGCATAAGGGAGTTTAATTATGGTAGCATAAGGATGTGATGTTGGAAGAACTCTCCATTAGTCTTACCCGGTGTTCTTTCATTTTACTCATTCTACAGTCTCAAGAAAGGAGATGTTCCAATGAGTTTCCTCAAGGCCTCCTTCATGTCTCTGTTCCTCAGGCTGTAGATAAAGGGGTTCAGCATCTGAGGGACCAAAGTGTACATCACTGAAGCCACTGCGCTCTTTCTGGTTGAATCTGTCACTGCAGAGCTAATGTAGACCCCAAAAGCTGTCCCATAGAACAAGGAGACAACAGACAGGTGAGACCCACAGGTGGAAAAGGCTTTATGCTTTCCCCCAGATGATGGCATCCTCAGAATAGAGAAGACTATTTTGATGTAAGAGTAAATAATTCCAATGAGAGGAACACCACCTAAAACACTAGTCACTACATATACCAGAATGTTGTTAATGAGGGTGTCAGAACAGGCCAGCTTGATGACCTGATCAAGTTCACAGAAGAAGTGGGGGATCTCCAGGTCTGTGCAGAAGGACAGTCGCAGCACCATCAGAGTGTGCAGCAGGCCATCGGCAATGCTGATGGTCAAGGACAAGAGAATCAGCAGGACACACAGGCGGGGGTTCATGATGACTGTGTATCTGAGGGGATGGCAGATGGCCATGTAACGGTCATAAGCCATTGCTGCAAGGAGAAAGTTCTCCAGTCCAGCAAAGATCAGGACAAAGCAGACCTGGGTGAGGCAGCCTGCATAACTGATGGTCTTGCTCTGTCTCTGGATGTTCACCAGCATCCTAGGGACTGTGCTGGTGCTGAAACCGATGTCAGCCAAGGACAGGTTGGAGAGGAAGAAGTACATGGGGGTGTGGAGGTGGGGGTCAGAGCTGACAGCCAGGATGATGAGCAGGTTCCCAAGCACTGTGACCAGGTACATGGACAGGAACAGTCCAAAGAGAAGGGGCTGCAGTTCTGGGTCCTCTGAGAGTCCCAGGAGGAGGAATTCTGAGACACCTGATTGGTTTTCTGGTTTCATGTTCTGAGGAGGAGGATGGGGAAAGTAAAGGTCATGAAACCAAATGGGTGTGCAAGGATGCCTTATTTTGAAAAGCTTTCACATATACTTTGTGAAGGGAGTATTACCCCCCTCCCTCCTTACCTCCCTCCCTCCCTCCCTCTCTTTTCTTTCTGTCCTACTCTCTACCACACTAGTTGATTGTCCAAAATTTTAATTGTCCATTCTTTTCCACATTGTAGCAATGACTAGAAACAAAACAGACAGTCATTATTGGCCTTCAACCCTGAAAATATCCCAAGCCTCAAACCAGCAGGAAAATCAATAACAAACTATATTAACTCTAGGTAACCCAAACCATGTCTGTCAGGATTTCACACACCCGAGTTAGATTCTGGTTTTAGTGCTAGGTTCACAATCAGTAATAAATTTTCCACTGTGTGATTATACAGGTCCTCATCTGTATAACGGGAGACATGATGAAGCTTGGTGGGAATATTGTGAGGATGTGCCGTGAGGAAAGCTTCAGGGACAGGGCTGGACATGAGACATTCTTGATCTTGGTATTGTTACTTGCTTCTGCTGTGGACATGACCAGACTGCCTGCACCAGTCATAGTAGATGAGAAGTGATGGTTGGGACAAATGTATAAGGTGACAAATGTATAATATATATATTATAAAAAATCAAAAAGTTATTATCATTGCTATTTTTGAACTTACTTAAATTTTGTTATGGTACATGTGTCTTTTAGGAAAATTTTCTCTCTTATTCAATTTCTATTTGTGTTGCTATATCCAGGTTTATTTATTTTTTATCTAGACTTATTGTTATATATACATGAGATATGAGATATAAACATTAAATATCATTGGTGTTCATTGAGTGGTTTGCTTTTCCTGCTTGTGCATATGTGTGAGATTCTCAGGGGGAGATTTCATAAACTCACTCTTCCCATAAATTTGCAGTTACCAACTAAAGATGTGGAATTAATGTGGTATTTTCATACATGGACATGGCATAATTTGGCATATTTCATTCCGCAGTACTTTCCATTCCCCTTTCCTTCATCCTGTCTCTACATACCTTTTTTCTACTCCATTGGTCTTTATATTTTTTTTGAGTTTCCTTGTTTTATTCCTTTTTATTCTCTCTAGCTTTGATGTATTAGAGAAAACATTCCATCCTTGATCTTCTGAGCCTGGCTTATTTCACTTATCATAAAGTTCTCCAGTTTCACCCATTTTTCTAGCAAATGCCATAAATTCATTCTTCTCTGTGGCTGTCTATTAGAGTATCATCCAACAGGAAGTAGTGTCAGCCAGGTATTTGCTCTACAACAGGGGTATTACGATCCAGGAAGGAAAAAGTAAGAAGAAACTGGCCATGTACTTTTGACACTTGTCAGATAAATTAAAGGAAAGATTGGGAAATTCTAAAACATCCTTCAAAGCGAGCAAGAGTGGCTGGACTTTAAGGTCAAAATAGGGCATTAGTAGAATGAAACTTACTCAGATAATGGTGCATGAGTAGAAGGAAACATGGAGATGACAGAGAATCAGGAAGACACCCCACAAATGACCCAGTTCTGATATTAGTTGACAGACAAAAACCTGCCATTATGGGAAAGCACAAGCCAGTAGACTTCTTATTACCTGGGTGACAACACTGAGGAATAACATTCTGTTCCTCCCTGGATATGAAGGAGAAAGATGAGCACTCTGTTCTCAGGGAACACAGAGAGATAATGCAGTACCTGCCTCCTGTGCAGATATGATGGTCCTGAGACCAGAGCCAGGTGAGCTGTTTCTCCCCTGGGCAAGGTGTTGAGTGTGTGGTCATGGGCAAAATGTTTGCCATTTCTGTGACACTTGGGGCTTCAATATCCAAAGCTCCTAATTAGTCAAACTCTGTTTAGTCTTATACAATCATAGGGCAGCAGAAATCTTTAATGAGCAAACCTGAGTGATGGAGAGCTTTGCTTTGGCTGATTCTCCCACATGGAGAGGCAAACCAGGTGCCTTCTTCCCTCTACCTGTTCAGGCTCACCTCCACTTTAAGCACCTTGCACACCTCAACACACCTCCCTTCTTTTGTTGTATTCTGTTCTTCTTATTTTTGTATATTCAAGGCAACACTGACCTAATAACAATACTAGAAAAATGCAACATTCAAGTTGGTAAATATAGCTCATTTACATGGGAGGACATATACATTATTTGTATAAATTCATGTGATAAAATAATGAATATATGATAAAAATTCAGACTCTGAGAAGCAATACTATGGCCCATGGAACATTGATTATGCTTATTATTTTGCATTTTACATCAAACAGTTACTAATATATTATATGCAATCAAATACAAAAAGGCATTTTTGTTCTTATTCACAACTTTATTGAAGTGTGACTGATATACAATAAGGTGCATATATTTAAAGTATGTACTTTTATTTATATGCATGTAAACAGAATTTAGTATATATAGATATAGACATGTAGATACATGTCTCTCTCTATATATATGCATATATAGATAGATAGATGGATAAAAATGGATTTGATGGATCACCAAAATCAACAATGATGCATCCATCTACAGCAAAAATTTCCTTCTGTCTCTTTGTCCATTTTTTCCATGCTAAAAATTGATCCCATGGCTCTCACATCCTAGATAAGTATTGTGTCACTGAATTACATCTCCAGTTCTCATATTCTTTTGTAAAACTCATTTCTGTTTTTTCTACATCATATTTGGTTTTGGACACAACACCTTTCTTATGTCTCTAGTTTGTTACTTATTTTCCTTAGCAGTATTCCATTGTTTGAATGTTGCATGCTTTGCTTATTCATTCACCTGTTCATAAATGATTGGGATGATTACAAACAGCACTGTTATGAACATTCGTGTACAGATCTTTTTGTAGACATGTGTTTTCATTTCTCCTAAGTAAATACTGAGGAGTGAAATAATGAGTCATAAGATATAGATATGTTTAACTGATTTGGAAGGAGCTAAATATTTATCACTAACTATTCTTTCCTGTTCTTATACTATTTGTTCCTTAAATATTAATTAACATCTATCTCTTCAGATTTGAGAAGTACTTCTTTATAAAGCACATACTTCAGAAGTCTCAGCAAAGATCCAAATTCAATAGTTTTGGGGTGAGATCAAGGAACCTGAATGTAGTCCTCAGATGATCCACCTCTGCAGGAGCTCTGGGGACACCAGTGGAGAAGTTCTGTAAGACAGAATGAGAGCTAAGCATGGAGCTGTCCACCAATTGTGGTGCTGAACACTTTTCCCTTTGCTCTCCCTGCACCTGCTCCAATGATGGTCTATCTGGGTACTCTCCAGATTCTCCTGTGAGATGTCACAATCCCATTATTTTCATTTCCACACCTACAGAGATGTGTTTGACTAATGGATGGTCTTCTTTTGCTTGTAAAAAACTCATGATCCTTAATCCTTCCAGCTTTTATTTTCTTCCATGTTTTTCCATACTGAACATTTACTCCAAAAAGTAAAGTCTTTCTTTACAGAAATTGGTCTTCCTCAAAAAGGCAAGTTAAAAAGGTTTACACAAAAGCTACAGTTATCACTAAGATACATTCTAGAAATCTAATTTAAATATGCTTACAATCACCTAAAAATGTTACTCTACTAAATATTCTCCTTCAGGCTTCATTTGTATCTCTGTTTCTCAGGCTGTAGATAATGAGGTGAGGGACCATAGAATACAGCACTGAAGCCACTGCAGCTCTCCTGGCTGAATAAGTATGTAAAAAGCAAAAGTAAATCCCAAAAGTTTTCCATGGAGTAAGAAAAACAAAACAAAACAAAGAGAGGAGACATTTAGGTGGAAAATTTTTTGTATGTTTTGTCAGATGATGACATTGTTAAAAGAGAACAATTTGAGTACCTAAGAAAATGATCCAGGAACTAACAATTGATATGAAAGGAAAAAATAAATAAATACATAAAAATTAAAAATTAAAAAAAACAGAACAAAATGTTACTGATGAGGGTATCAGAACATTCAGGCCTAAGAAGAAGTGGGGGATATTCATATCTGTACAGAAGGACAGCCACAACATCATCAGACTGAGCAGCATGGAATCTGAGGAACTAGTAGTCAGAGAGACTAGGCATTTGTATACAGAGTGAGAAATTCATAATGAACATGCACATTAGTAGCAACAGAAGGTCTCATAGTCGTCATGGGTCATTGCTGTGAGGAGACAATTTACCAAGAGAGAAAAACCAGACAAGGAAGATCTGATTGAGACACTCTGGGTAAGTAATTGTTTGAGTCTGCTTGCTTGTTCACCAGCATCTTTGAGATGATGCATGTGCTTAAGTAGATGCCAGTAAAGAAGAGGTTGAATGGGGTGGGGGTTGCAGATGAGAGTCAGAACTTAGAACCAGGATGATGATCAGGCTTCCCAGGGCAGGAAGGTCCATGAACAGGAATGAATGAAGAAGAGCTGCTACATTCCTGGATATTCTTTCAGTTCCATGAGAAGGAATTCTGAAACAGCTTTTTGGTATCTGGGTTCTATGCTACTGGTGAATCAAAAGCATAGGTGAGCAAAATGACAATAAACTCAGTGATACCTAGCAGTAGCAACATCACCTGGGGACTTGTAATGGGTGCTGATCATTGTAACCTACTGAATCTACTGGTAGTAATTTCCAGAGATGAGATCAACAATCTGTGACTTCACCTCTCTCCCACATTCTAAAGTTGGAGAATTGCTGGTTTACAAACACTATCTCATCTATATTGTGAATTCAAGTGAACCTTTAAATCCTTCCCTCTGCTTATCTCTTTTCATCCTTTTTCTCCCTCATTTTTTCTCAGTACAAATCTATTCAGCTCAGTATTTTTTTTGTTCAGTATTAACACCCTTACATATTGTACCAAATTTTGAGAAGTTAATAAAAAGGCATGTCTTTATTCTTTCATAATTATTTTACACTTTCAAGCAAGCAGAAAAAAATGCAACAATAAAATCACTTAACCGGGTCTCATCATTAGGAAGGTATGTTCCCTGAGGTTGAAGGTGCATACAATTAAAAGAAAAAATAACCTAGTGGGAGAAAAACTGAAAAGCATAGGTTATAAAATTTAGAATAGCAACACTTTGTTGATGCTCAGAAGACAGAGGCAGGCCTCCATGGTCTTGTTCTTTGAAGACACATACTCCTGGGATTAAATAGCTGGTCTAATGAGGAGCTTTGGATGTTGAGCCCCAGGGACACATAGACTGCAAAAGTCAACCTGTGACCTCAGTCAACAGTCCTGCCCATCCAGGAAGCAGCACCTGAGACTCCACCCAGAGATGAGCCTCCCTGACCAGGGTTCCATTGGCTCATTCAGTCTGCCCCCATTTCTTGAGGACATATTTTCTGTGTTCTGTATTCAGGTAGGATGCTCAACATTATCCTTCTCAAAGCCAATAAGGGAACAGAAGGCCTCTCAGAAAGCACCTTGGAAATGAGGACCGAGATTTCATGAAAATTTTATTCCATGGAAGCAGTGAAGTCAGGGTATGCATAAGATTTTGAGAAACCAGTACCCTGGGCCACTCTTGTCACCTGTCTGTTTTCCCCATGACCCTCTGCCACATACATTTAGACTGATACTTACCCAGGTCCTATTCCTCCAGTTTTATATTCTCCATAAGGAGAGATCCTGCTTCCTTCAGAGTAGAAGGCTACCCCTCATCAAACATAATGACTATTACAAAAGATTTGATTATTTTCTTGTATTCTCAGGCTTTATTGGGCAGGAAGTCTTGTGAGTGGGATAGTTGCAAAGGCTATCATAATCAAGTACCCCAACTGGATACATTTTTAAAAGAATTTATTTTCTCAATGTATGGGTAGGTGATTTTCAGAGACCGGAGAGTCCACTGTGGTGTTTCCCTAACACATCTCCATGTTACACAGATGCTGGTGGTCTAATATTTTTCTCATCTTTTCACCACTTCTTTTCCATCAGATTCGTCAACATCATGAAATACAGAAACCACACAGCTGTTTCAGAATTCCTTCTCCTGGGACTGACAGATGACCCAGCACTACAGCCCCTCATCTTCAGCCTGTTCCTGTCCATGTACCTGGTCACCATCCTGGGAAACCTGCTCATCATCCTGGCCATCAGCTGTGACTCCCACCTCCACACTCCCATGTACGTCTTCCTCTCCAACCTGTCCCTCACTGACATCTGTTTAAGCACCACCACAGTCCCCAAGATGCTGGTGAACATCCAAGCACGAGATCAAAGCATATCTTACACAGGCTGCCTCTCCCAGGTCTGCTTTGTCCTGATTTTTACTATCTTGGAAAATTTTCTCCTTGCAGTGATGGCCTTTGACCGCTATGTGGCCATTTGTCACCCCCTGAGGTACACATCCATCATGAACCCCCACTTCTATATCTTCCTTCTTCAATTCTCTCTGCTCATCAGCACTGTGGATGCCCTCCTCCACACTCTGATGGTGCTGTGCCTGTCCTTCTGCACAGACCTGGAGATCCCCCATTTCTTCTGTGAACTAGCTGAGGTCCTCCAGCTGGCCTGTTCTGACACCCTTATTAACAACATCCTGGTGTTTGTTGCAGCCTGTGTATTTGCTGGTGTTCCTCTCTTGGGGATCATTTTTTCATACACTCACATTGTATCCTCTGTCTTGAGGATGCCATCATCAGGAGGAAAGCATAAAGCCTTTTCCACCTGTGGGTCTCACCTGTCTGTTGTCTCCCTGTTCTATGGGACAGGATTTGGGGTGTACATTAGCTCTGTAGTGACTGACTCCCCCAGGAAGACTGCAGTGGCTTCAGTGATGTACTCTGTGGTCCCTCAGATGCTGAACCCCTTTATTTACAGCCTGAGGAACAGAGAAATGAAGGAAGCCTTGGGGAAGCTCATTGGTAGGATAGCATTTCCTCCAAGATGTGTCATCTGCTTTGGACTTCACTTTTAGAGAAAGTTGTAGTGACAGGATTCCTGGTGATCCAGAATGCCTGTTTTTTCTATCGCTACATTCTTCTAAAGTAATGACACAATGAGTAAGTACATTTTAAATTGGTTGAAACCTGAGTTTACTTTGTATCAAGCTTTGTGATTTTTAAAAGTCATTTTTCTGTCCTTAAATACAATTTCTTTGCTTGGGTTCACAGGAAGAAGAGGTTAAAGCAGGGTTTCTAGTTTTAGCAATGTTTTTGACACACTGATTTTGGGACAGGTAGCACAAACTGTAGTCATATCTAGAAAGGGGTTTTCACCAGATCATGTAGTCAGGTCTAAGGGAATCTCACCCTAGATCACATGCTATTGTGAGCCAATGGAGCGAACACTGTAGGGGGATAAGTGATGAAGGGGGAAGGGTTTTACCCCTCCTGAGCTCACCCAGGACTGGTTCTCCTTGAGTTCCCACAGTGATAGGAACAAATTCCGGTGTCGTTTTGGACATGATGCCAGAGGCAAAAAATCAAGATTCCTCCCACTTCATGTGCTGATATTTAATATTTCCATGCATCAACCAGACTGCATTTCTGTGGTGGAGGGGATGGTGGCCCTTCAATTAAGACCAGATCTGGTTGCACTCACTTACACTTATCTAATATGATAAATGGGCAAATGTCACCTCTAGGATGAAGGGGGAAAGTGATTTTCAGAATAGGAGTTTTTCCTGGAGTGTCTTAGTGGACCCTAAATATAAACTTATAAGATAGACAGACCCAGAGAAACGTGGGAGGCACTGTAACCCTGGAGATGCAGATTGTACCAACTGTCAGTGTCTGATCATTTTCCTGCAACACTCACATTTTCAATGGACTATTGTACATTTTCATCTTCATTGTAGATGGCACTAAGTTTCCTTGTATGACAGGAACAGCTGCTTTGCTGTTAATTTACACTTTTCTGTAAAAATATTGATAATCAAAATACAAAATTTTGATCTATAAACTGAAGTGTGTGTGTGTGTGTGTGTGTGTGTGTGTGTGTTTTGAGGGAGAGAAAGAGAGAGAGAAAGGAACAAACTCTGATGTTTGGAAAACTTCGCAATGAAATTCTAAAAATAAAATAAAATCTAGCAAAATGATTAGTGCATTTGATTACGGGGACTATATTAGAAAGTCATGTTTAAAATATGCAGACTCAAATTTCACTGAATCCTAAATACCATTAAACCTCCGTGGTTGCATTTTATTATATATTGTATGTATTGCCACTTGTATTAATATGTATATATACATGTATTTATAAATACATATCCATATGTGTGCCTATCTATCATATTTTTGATGTAAGCCATGGTGTCAGACTTCCTGATTTCATGTGTGACTCTAAAGACACCTACTGAAGGGAGGCAGAACCTAGTACAGAAGGACCCGTGTCCACATGTGAGTGGTGCTGGTGATGGACATGAGCAGAAAAATGGGAGAGACATAATGACATACTCATGGTATTTCAGGATGAGGATTTGGCCAACACTAAGTTAGGAAAGATGTGTTAAGAAAGGAGTTGATGTGTCTCATGTCTCAAACGACTGTCTCAATAATCTTACATTGCAATGATTTCACTGTCATTGAGTTCCCTGATAAGACACTGGATTCAGTATTGGAAGTCCCTCAACCATTACACCTTCTACATGCCCATGCATACTTGGCTCAATGGTTTCTTCTGTCTTTGAAATCCTCTCTTTTTTGCTCTTCCAACTTCAAAAGCAGCCTAGGGACAGGTAGCACAAAGTCAGGCTACAACAACAAATGTTTACTTCTTTTCTCCAGCTTTTTCAAATCCCTGCATATTATATTCTTTCTCTCCTCTGGTTTGGAAAGAAATTGTGTGCAACACATCACAAGAAATAATGTTTCATTCTAAAGGGATAATTAAAAGCCTTGGCTCACGTAAACAGTAGCCATGACACCTGGAAGTTTGGGGAAGTTGCTCTGGGCCTTTTTGATGCTGCCACATGCTCAATACAACTGTGTGTGCAGAGGGCTGGAGACCTTGAGAGCTGAAGGACATCTCTGATGCTCTGCTCAGGTAGATATCAGGAGGCGGGTGATGGATTCCTAACGACTTCAGATTCGTTCTTCCAGTAGCATAATAGGTCACCTTACATGATGGCAAAGAATGAACTCCAGAGTCTGATATCATGATGTCAAATGGTCGGGAATTTCTCTTTAGAAAAGCAAAGAATAATGAAATCACATCATTTGCTGGCAAATGCATGGAACTAGGAAATATCATACTGAGTGAAATAAGTCAAACTCAGAAAAATCAGTGGTCTAATGTTTTCTCTCATAGGTGGAAGTAAGAACAAGAAAAGGGAAACAGAACGATTACATGAAAACTGATGAGAGACCAATAGAGTAGAAGAGGGATGGAGAGAGAAGGAGGAGTGGACAGCGTGGGGATAAACTGGGGAATGAGACCAAATAATTATGATCTGTCCATGTACCAATATGCACAACAAACCCCGTTTTACATATGATTTGAATACATTAATGAAAATAACAACAACAACAAAATAGGAGTGATGTCACTAGAGTAGAGCAAGTGGATCAGAGAGAGTGAGGATGGAGAAAAAGGAATTAAGACCAATCTAACCATGTTGTGTGTACAGACAAATCCCATGAGGTATAATTATAACACAACAAAAATGGTTTAGAAAAGAAAAGTGAACAATGAACCTTATGTGTGAAAGGATAAAAGAAACTGAAGTTAAAATGTAAAGGACTAGGTATTGTAAAGTTTCTAAACTGCACTCAGAACCTGAAATTCCTGTGGCAGTTAAGACAATTCCCGGAACTGCCCATTAGACCACTTAGTTGTTTAACAACCTGGACCCTGTGCAGCTCGGCACGTAGGCACCTCAGGGTCCAAACCAATCAGTTTGAATGTATCCCCCTCCTTAGGAGTGACCTATCACTCCCGCCCGACCTGTTCCCGCCAATGAATGTGCTAATCATGTTTGAGAGTTGTTGTTTGATTTTCCCGTGCCTCATGATGATTTGCTCTGATGTATGCAAAGCTCCCGCCCTCCCCAAAAAGTGTACTTAAGCACTGCTCAACCCCTGCTCGGGGCTCTGGGCCACTCTCCCTTCTCGAGTTGGCACGGAGCCCCAGCGCGCTGGATTCTCAATAAACCCCCTTTTGCTGTTGCATGAGTTGGTCTCTTGGTGGTCTCTTCCTCCATCGTTTCGCTGGATCCTTACATTTGGTGCGTTGGCCGGGAATCCCGAAGCACCAGACAAGGAGACCCCAACGGACTCCTCTAGGGGTAAGTAAGGCGCCTCTTTCTTTTTCCCTTTTTCTTGCGATCGCTCAGAGCTTTTCATTCAGGTTCGGTTTAAGGGTTGGCAGAGTGGCTGCCAGCGGAGAGTGTAAGTTCCCCCTGGCGGTGGTGGACAGACGTGTCCTGAAGCCACAGACCACATCCTCAAGGGACACCTTGGAGGACTCGGGAAACTGGGGGACGGAAGCGCCCTCAACTCAGGTGTATTTTTACTCCGGAAACTGGGGGACGGAAACGCCCTGAACTTGGGTGTATTTTTACTTGGGAAACTGGGGGACGGAAGCACCCTCAACTCAGGTGTATTTTCTGCCACTGATTCGGATTCAGTGACTCTGCTGCCAACCCGTCAGGTTTTGCCAGCTACTTAGTTTTGTTCATTGTCTCGTGTTGAGTTTACTGTCTGTCTTTATTGTCTGAAGGGAAGACCTCAGTTGGCTTGGGACCAGCACCCACTTTCGGTTTTTTGACAATCTAAAAAGGGAATCTGTGTCTTTGTGTGTCCTTGTGTGTCTTTTGTCTGTGTCTGTGTTAAGTGTGATGGCATTATTTTACTTCGGACTGATGCAGGGTCCCAAATTCCAATCTGCCTTAGATGTGTGGAGATAACTTTAGCTAAATTTTAGCCTAAATTGTCCCTAGTATGCTTCTCCTGTAAGGGACCAAAAGTCAATAGAGCCCCCAGCTTTTCTGTTCTCACTTTTTACACCCCTTTAGCTGTGTTTTGAAGAACTTTGATAAACTTTACTCCCCTTTGTTAAGCGAGATTAGGGAAGCAGTGTTTCCTTTTCTTCCCATAGTTGGCTTGAGTGCACCCACTGCAGAGAGAAATGCCTGCTGGGGATCTAAGAACTTTGATGTCTTGCTTTAACTTTTCTCAAAATCCTGTCCTCATTATTAAATTGGCATTAATTGGCTTTGGGGATGGGAACCAAACTTCCAGTCATAAATGTTGGCACCCCAGAGGGGACTTTAGAGGAGTCCCCACTCTGCCTTCTTGGGGAAGCCTAGCACTCGAAACAACTGCAAGCAGAGGATGAGCTTTTTGGGAGCTGACTACTGAAAAGTTAGGAGATGTGGAGAGTGCCTGGTGCCTGGGGTCAGACCAAACCGGAGGAACTAATCCTGTAAGTAAAAGGTGGGACTAAGGGACTCCCAGCAGCTGCCAAAGCTATTTTGCTTTGGGGAACTCCCTCTTCCTTACCTGCACTTTAAGGATTACTCCACCTCTGTCTACTTAAAAAAAGGGACAATGAATGTAGTAATGCATTGATATTATAGATTGTTTCTAGAGGATGATCTTGGCTGAATGTGTATCTAAAAGATGATTTTTTTATTGTAGCAATCTGGTATCTGAATGGGTTTCTAAAGTATTGCACAATCTTGCAGTTAAAAGTTGGGTTTCAGTAATTGTTTAGTTTGAGATTTCAGGTAGTTCATGCTAGAAAACTTAAATACTTAGGATAAAAAAAATTAAAGAACTCTACTTCCAAGCTGGCAAGTAACTCGCAATCATTCAGTTTTATTTTTTCATCAATTTTGAACTGGGTAGCCTGAGAAAATTTCACTAGGTATACCAGTGCATTGGACAAGGATAGTAAATTATGATATGGTATCTGTTCCCCTCAGTGTGTAAGATTCAGGAAAAGAAAGTGTTGGACTGAGACGTTGGCCTAGTTTATTAAAATGACATTAAATAGCAACAGTCTTGGAAATTTTTAAAAGCTTAATTTTAGATATATATGGTAGTGTGTAGTTCTCTTTCAGGCTATTTAATGTAACTTAATACTACTTTAGGAACTTCAGAACAAAAAAAAGTGGCTTAATGATCCTAAAGAAATTTCTTCTGATGGTAGCTTAAGATCCTATTTTCAGTTTTGTGTGAGCAAGTTTTTCTAGTGTAAAAAAAATGTAAAGTTTAAACTTGTATCATAATTTTCAACGTCCAAACCTGAAAATTATGACTTATAGTTAAAATGCCTTAGGCATGAGGTTTCTGCTCAGAATTCCAGTTTTCCCAGTTCCTTCCAGACCTCAGCCAGGACTTAAGTTGATATGCAAATAGAAGAAGCCTGGGGCTCAGTAGAGGAAAGGTCTGAGATCCAAGGGAAAAAAAAGAGTAAAAGTGTCTTTTTACCTGAACTCAAACTAGACCAAACCAAAAAGTAAATTGTATGGTATTTACTAATTACTGGCCAGTCATCTTTTTTAGGACTCTTGCTTTTTCTTAGATTCTGTATTTTTTTTTTTTTTTTGAGTTCATGATTTTGATCCTACAGACCTAAGTTAATGTTTTCTGATCAGTTCTATTTTTGATCAACTGTGGAGTTTTTAAACATTGCAATGGAGATTTCACCTAAAAAAAACAGCTACAAGGCCTTGTGTATGTGTGCACACTTGTGTTACGTGTTGTATGTCAGTATGTCTGTATGTGTATATGTCCATATATCATGCAGTTATATGACAATTGGTAGGTATATGAGGAGCACTCATAAAAAATTAAAAAATGGATCCAAATATCTTTGATTCACATGATTCAAATGGTTCATAAATTGGGTAAACAGATAAAAGTAAAGATGTCTTTAAAAATTAAGCTTATAAGTTTTTCTAGGTGTTCAAAAAGGCCCTAATAAAATGTTGATGTCTATGAAATAATCTGCTTAAATTCAAAAGTTTACAAGTATTGTTTCAAAATGTGAACAGAAGGAGGTTAACAGATGGAAAAGAGAAACTAGAAGGTTCAAGGTATGGATTTAATAGAGGGAAAATGTGTTTCTGGATAAGAGAGTCTATATGATTAAGTAATTAAGAGGGTCTAAATAAGTGATAAAGAAGGTTTATATAAGTTGGTTATATGTGTAAGTTTTTGAGCAAGTAATCTTAAGGAAATTAAAAATTATACAATTATGGTTAAACAACAACTGTTATTTTTCAATACTTTTTTTGTGCTCTCTTGCCCTGCATAATGAAGTTCCTTCAAACCCAATAGCAGAAAGTTTCTAATCAAACTTTCAACCAGCTTCTGCTTAGGCACTACCAGCCTCTGATGACCGATGAACCCCCAACATCTTCAAGAGAACAGTTCACTCAGTGCTGAGGCTCCCTACCAGGCACGATGGAATGCAATGGACATCAGACAGCGGGAGACAACGAGCTCGGAGAACCTCTTAATCTGCCATCCTGGATTCATGAGTCTTTATGTCCTTTAAAGCCTCCTCATGGCCCTTGGCCTCTTCTCTGTCAGTCCCCCAACATGGAACTTCTGCCAAAAATTGACCTTTGCTTTAATTTTTATCTTCATTCTGATTTTATTCGCTCTGATCTTCTTCAGGTGCTGGTGACGCCAACATGGCACCTAAGGACTTCTTCTTCCTACCTTCTTCTTTTCTGCAGTGGCGCGAAAAGTTCCCGCCCCTGTGAACTCTCCCACCGGCGCCAGGCGCCAATTTCAAATCTCGCTGGCGGGGAACCTTAGCCCCAATGAAAACTAATTCCTGGGCTCCGGAGCTGATATCTGGAAGAACTTACCAATAAACAGGTTGCCTGCCATTTATCTAAGCCCTACCATCTCCCCCTTAGTTCTATATAAGCACACAGCATTTTTTGCAAGGTTAATATAAAAACATCAATGTAATTAGGGTGCTATTAATGTGTTCATATTTTCCAGGTATATAAGTCTGTAAGGTAGAAGCTTCAAAAGAGCATTATATCAAGCTGGTTTTCTAAAGTTGTATGGTAATTTTAGGCTCAAAAAGAAAACCATGTTGGAGATTTATTTATATCATTTGTGTTCTATAACTGGACTTGTTATCAATAAGATATGTAAAGTTCTATGTTACTTTTTACACTGAGATACAATTTAAATGTATTTTTAAGTTAATGAGGGCCTAATCTGTGTGAAGGTTTTATTGCAAAACACAAAAGTACATTACTACTTTTCTACAAAAGGTTAAAAGCTTTCAGCTTTTCTTTAATTCATGTTTTAGGTGTGATATTATATTGTGTTAGCTAATATTCATGCAAACTTGAGCAACAATTTGTGTAGGCTTTGTAAAATGATGTCTAAAAGGCAAAGATCAGCCTCAGAACCATAGTATTTAAGATTTATAAAGAGCCCCGCCTCACTTGAGATAAGGCTCTATGTCCCATCTCGTGTGAAAGAGACTATGAAAGAAGTAGGCCAGATTTCAGTACATTTAAAGTTGTGTCCAAAAGTTAGTTTTTGTCACGATTGCCAGGATCTCAAACAGGGGATTATAACTCTGCCAAAAATTCAAGGTAGCTATTACATAAATTAAATATGTTTTTACCCTAGTTAATTTTATTCTGTAGTTTTCTTATAGATGGTCTAAGGATTGCCTGTTAATGTTTTAAAGAGGTACTGATTTAAGAACAGACAACCTGGGTTAATTTAAGACAATGAGTTATCACCTCCAGGATAGAGAGAAAGACATTAAAGCCCAGTGCTCTTAATATAAGGCTGTTAGCTTACTTGCTGGATGTTTAAGATTAATTTCTAAAATTAAAGTTAAATTAAAAGGGCCAAGAAAACCAATATTTGGCTCTTGCCCTCTGAGTCAGTCTGAATCAGGGAATATGAGACTTCTCCAAAGAGCTTTGCAACTCTAGGCCACATAACCTCCCGATCAGGGAGATTAATGAGACCAGTGGAGGACAGAAAGCCAATCAGTGCATTTTCTGTGAAGAGGAGGGTGCTTCCGAGGGAAGCCACATAGTCAAGCAAGGCCTGGACCCATCCTAGCGCAAATGACACTAGCCCAACTGAGAAGCTGCTGTAAATTCCCCGAGGACTCCCAGGGAAACTCAGCTGACTGTTAACAATAGAGAGAATCAAAAGTCAGTTTGACTTGCTTCATATTAAACACTTAGCAAAGACAGTCAAAGCCAAAACACAGCTATTCCTGGGCATTTTAAATAATAATAATAGTTAAATGTAACTTCCAAAAATAAGTAAACTGGAGGCTACAAAAGAGATTCTCAGACAGGAATGCCTGATAACTGTCAAAAGGAACTGCCAGAGTAGTTTTTTAGTTTAAGGCCTTTATTCCTAACCTACACAGGTAGGCTTAGTATGGTTATTCAGCCCTAAGTAACAGAATTAAAGATTTCTCTATTAGACACAGAGGTCATACTAGTAAAAGGATTTTGCAAGATCAGATGACATTAAATTATTAAACTATATCTTAAGGGAAAGGACATCTGTAACCCTAAAAGTTAAATGTTGTGTTTACATCCCTGACAATTCTGGCAATGTGACAAATATCCTTAAAGATTTACATGCTCAGATAGAAGCCATGTCCTCAGCAACTTTGTCATGGAAACAACATCTTAGCTCCTGGTTCTTGGTACTTCCTGGTGGAAAACATTGTTAGTCTTTGTCTTAGCCATCATACTCATTGGCATATTTCTTTGCTAGGGGATTTATTGCTGCATCAATCTGGTTCCATAACTAATGAATTCTTGTTTCTTTTATAGACCACCCATCACTCAAATGGCCCTCCAGCCTATTACTTCTCAATTGGACTTTTATCATGGACCACTCGATAGACACGATTTTTAAAGGGGGACTCCAAACTGCTTGCCCCACACCATCCCTTTTCAGCCTGAAGAAGCCAGAAAGATCTTCTTCACCCCCCTTCCTTACAGCAGTAAGGAGTTCCCAAATTAGAGGGGGGAATGAAGCCAGATTTAAAGTTAGGTAGTCAGTGTAGTTAGATAAATTGGGGTCTAATACCGAGTGAAATCTAAAATAGAGGCCATGCTGAAAATGATTCCAGGAGACACAGGACAACTCATAGTAATCAGACAGCAATATGCTCCACTGACAGAGATGGAAAATGAGACTCCCCAATAATTATGATTCATTTCTTTTAAGATTAAAAGTAGTCAGAAAAAGGAGTGGGGAATGAAAGGATAAAAGAAACTGAAGTTAAAATGTAAAGGACTAGGTATTGTAAAGTTTCTAAACTGCACTCAGAACCTGAAATTCCTGTGGCAGTTAAGACAATTCCCGGAACTGCCCATTAGACCACTTAGTTGTTTAACAACCTGGACCCTGTGCAGCTCGGCACGTAGGCACCTCAGGGTCCAAACCAATCAGTTTGAATGTATCCCCCTCCTTAGGAGTGACCTATCACTCCCGCCCGACCTGTTCCCGCCAATGAATGTGCTAATCATGTTTGAGAGTTGTTGTTTGATTTTCCCGTGCCTCATGATGATTTGCTCTGATGTATGCAAAGCCCCCGCCCTCCCCAAAAAGTGTACTTAAGCACTTCTCAACCCCTGCTCGGGGCTCTGGGCCGCTCTCCCTTCTCGAGTGGGCAGGGAGCCCCAGCATGCTGGATTCTCAATAAACCCCCTTTTGCTGTTGCATGAGTTGGTCTCTTGGTGGTCTCTTCCTCCGTTGTTTCGCTGGACCCTTACATGTGTACTACAGTTCTGGTCTAGCTACAGTCACATTCTCTTCTTTGTTAATAGCAAAACTCCTCAAGAAGCTCTCTCCAGCTCTTCTCCACTCATATTTTTCTGAGGTCCATCCAATGAGGCCGTAGCCACATTTGTCATCTGCAGGTCACATTTGCCCTCACCAGTCGCCAGTCAGGTCCATCCACCTGACTCACATCACTGACTTCTGCTGCTTGACGATGTGGACCCTGTCACAGATCTGTCTACCTGGTGGACAGTGAGCTTGGTTAGACTCTTGGAGGATTTTATGACATTTTGAGGGGCTCCAAGCCCAAGTCCTGGGTCTAGGCTGGGCTTCACTCTGCAGTTCATCCACATTTCTTAGATAAAGACACTCTAGCTCAGCCACTGGGAATACATCTTCTCCTGGGGCATTTAGTCCTCATACCAGGAAAGGGAAACTCCTTTACAGCTATGGGGATAAATCCAGAGATCCTTGGCTTCTATCCATTAAACATGCTTTCTCGGAGTTCCTTTGTAAGTGTGTGGAAAACTTGAACTTATTTTTATTTAGATTAACTGTTCTCTTTGTGCGATACATGGGAGATTGGTCTTCTTTTATTATCTCAATGATACCTTTGCATATTTTATCTATGATTAACGTGTTATAAAATTTAATGAGGTTAAAGTGGTGAAGAAAGATGCCATTCTGCCAAAAATCTCAAATAACCTACCTTGAAAATTACAAATTCATACAGAATGAGTGAACATGGGGTAAAATGTTTTGATAACACATGAAGATATAGAACCCTCAAGTAAAATGTTTTAAGTGAACACTGATGTGGAGCTCCACCTCTGCTTCTTAAGCAAAAGGTTAAGTTCTGACCACATGTACTGAGAGTATGGACATTGGCACAGTCTGCCTTTTGGTGATTAGCTGACATCTTTTCCTTTTTATTGCTTCTTTTTAGTTATACATAACATTGGGATTCCTCTGACATAATTAAAAAGGCATGAAATATAATTTCGCCAGTATTTCCCCTTTCCCTCCCCTGTTCTCCTACCTTCTTCCCTTTCCTCTTGTTATCTAGGTTACTGGTATTTATTTTCAGGTCATTTTTTAGTTTTTAGTTAGTGTTGTGTGAATATACATAATGACTGCTGCATATTTACATATGTACTTAAGAAAGTTAGGTTAGATTAATTCCATGGTTCTTAGATCACATTTAAAAAGTCATAATTTATACCTGCATATATATGAAGGTATATGTGTATATATGACATATTCTCACATCTAAAATAGGGACCAGGCGTTAGGAGGTAATTAAATAGATAGCTGTGCCTTAGTTTTTAAATTGGACGGAACACTGGGATCTATTATAGAGGAGGTAGGCATTACAAGTTCAAGGTCTGGGAATTGGGGATGGGCAGGAACCATGGGGAGAACTGAATGATGAACAGTTTCCCTCAGGGATCAGGAGATCAGCCATCCTGAACTCCCCACCACCAGAGTCTTGGTCTTTAAGGACCTGCACTCCTGGGGTGAGAATGACTGTGAAATAGCTGGTCTAATGAGGAGCTTTGCATATTGAGACCCCAGGGAAATAGCATCAGAATGCAGCATCTGACCTCACTCTCCAGCCCTGCCCTGCTCAGGAAGCAACACCCGAGCCTCCTCCCAGAGATGACCTTCCCTGACCAGGATCCCATTATCCACCTGGTCTGTCTGCACGTCCTGAAACAGATTTTCCATCTTCAGTATTCAGGTAAGATGTTCAGCTTCTTTCCTCTTGAAACCAGAAAGGGAACACAAAGTCCCCTAGTTAATGCTCTGGGAATGAGGGAAGACGTGTTTTGAGAATTTCATCCTGGGGAAGCAGGAGAAAGCATGTGCAGGAGCTGATGAGAAACAAGATCCATGCCCAGAAAGTCAGTCTCCACCCCTTAACCCTTTGCATAGGCGCTTACCTGATGTCATGCAGCTCCTGTTCTTCACTCTGTGCACAAGCTCATGGGCCATTTCCTTCAGACAGGAAATCTTCCCTTTCTCAAAGGTGATGACACTTACAAAGCACTCTGACATTTACTCATTTATTTGGTGTTGGGTGTATTAGCCTATGACCGCTATGTGGCCATCTGCAACCCCCTGAGGTACACATAACCACCTACCACAGACTAGTGGCTTTGCAACAGAAGCTGATGTTCTCACGGTCCTAGATGCTGATGCGCAGAGGTAAAAGTATCTCAGGAGTGGTGTTCAAACACATTCCCACGTTGGGCTGCTGCCATGGATCTATGTATACTCACCACTTTATTTGCAACAGATTGATCAACATCATGGAAGCTAGAAACCACACAGCTGTTTCAGAATTCCTTCTCCTGGGACTGACAGACGACCCAGCCCTGCAGCCCCTTCTCTTCAGCCTGTTCCTGTCCATGTACCTGGTCACCATCCTGGGGAACCTGCTCATCATCCTGGTGGTCAGCTCTGACTCCCACCTCCACACCCCCATGTACTTCTTCCTCTGCAGCCTGTCTATTAATGACATCTCCTTAAGCACAACCATCACCCCCAAGATGTTGGTGAACATCCTGAGACAGGATCAGAGCATCACCTACATGGGATGCCTCTCTCAGGTCTGCTTTGTATTAGTGTTTGTCGGTATGGAGAATTGTCTCCTTGCAGTGATGGCCTATGACCGCTATGTGGCCATCTGCAATCCCCTGAGGTACACAGTCATCATGAACCCCTGCCTGTGTGTCCTACTTTTGTTGTTTTCCTTATTCCTCAGCACTGTGGACGCCCTGCTGCACAGTCTAATGATCCTACGGCTGTCCTTCTGCACAGATTTAAAGATCCCCCACTTCTTCTGTGAACTTGCTCCTATCATCAAGCTGGCCTGTTCTGATACCTTCATTGAGAACATCTTGATTTATATTTCATTTTGCATCTTTGCTGGTGTTCCTCTCTCTGGGATCATTTTCTCTTATGTTCACATTGTGTCCTCTGTCTTGAGAATGCCATCATCAGAAGGAAAGCATAAAGCCTTTTCCACCTGTGGGTCTCACCTGTGTGTTGTCTCCTTGTTCTATGGGACAGGATTTGGGGTGTACGTTAGCTCTTCATTAACTGACTCACCCAGGAATTCTGCTGTGGCTTCAGTGATGTACACTCTGGTCCCTCAGATGCTGAATCCCTTTATCTACAGCCTGAGGAACAGGGACATGAAGGAGGCCTTCAGAAAACTCCTTTGACAGCTTCTCATCTATGACAAGGGGTCTCCCGAGTAAGTCACAGTGAAGTGTTCCTGCTTAGCTAGAATACCTGACACTTTGTCACTACATCCTTGTAAGATGTTGACATAACACAATGACCACTTGCATTTTAACTTGGCTGAAACCTTACTTTTAAGGTGGTCTAGGTTGGTGATGTTTGACTTATGATTTCCATTCTCTAAACACATTTCCTTGTTCAGGTTTCACAGAAGTGGAGTCTAAAACAGGGCTTCCAGTTGTAGTGAATTTCTTTGTGTTGCACCCTCAGTAGATGGCACATTAGTGAAGCAGAACAGGAAAAGGATGGACACAGGAAAGCGTGGTCACATCTGCAGAACAGCTTCCCCTGGAGCTCTTGTCCAGGGCCATCACAGCTGCCTTCCACTGTCAAACCTGCTGTGAGACAAAGGGATGCAAATTCATAACCCAGGAAGCAATTCCTTGGACCTCTTACTGGTAAACCATATCTGTGTGAGGCAGAAGAGCATCAACACACACATTGTCTATCTGAGAAACTGGCATAATTAAATGATGTCCGTGGTTTGAGATGACTGTGACGTAGTAGAACATTTAAATGAAGATGACTTCTGTGCTAATACGAAAAGAATGCCATGCATATGATAGCTCTGCCAATGAAGAGAGTCATTTTCCATTCCTAGTTCCTCAGAGTCTGGGAATGCACTGGGACAGATGGTGGAGCTTCATTCAGATCCCCATGAAGTGGCCTCATCTTAGCACTTGTTCTGTTCCTGTCTCCAGGCCATAACTGCTTGGACGATGTCACATCTGGAAGGGATGCCTGAGGTGACACTCTGAGAGTCTGCTCCTGGTGACTTAACTAGGAAGTCATGGATCTTGGGTCAGCCACATTGTATCCTTGAAGTGGACTGAATGTTGGCCCTCAGAATATCCCCAATCCTGTCCTGTTAACATGCAATGTATGTGGGATAAAGGTGACTGTTACTTGCTTGTAAGAAGGGGATGTGTAGAGCAGGAGCTTTTACCTGATTCTGTGGTCAGACTGTAAATGCAATCCTGTGTTTCCTTATAGCAGAGCAGAGGACACGCAGCACACAGGAGGCACTGTGACCAGAGGTGGGCGTTGGATGGATGGAGTCGTGATTGATGCCAGTGTTTGATCACTTAGCTCCACAGAGCTGTCGATTACTTAGACTCTTATGGATTTGTAAAAATCAATCCTTTAGGTATCCCTCTTATTAAATAAAGTAACTACTATTGCAGTTCAGATTTAATATGTGAATCCCATTACTTCTTGTTAGTCCTGTGATTTTGCTTCAGAATCAGTCATGCTATTGGGTGTGGCAGTGATTCATCTATTTTCAATGCTCTGTGGTTGCATATTATGTGTGATGAGATTAAAATATGGAGCATTTCTGGCATTGATGAAGTTTCGGTAACTTTTTTTTTCTCTTACAAGAAAGCTACTTTAACATTCTCCTCTATGTCCTCTGAAGGAGTGAAAACATAATTTTGTTCTTGGGGTAAAATTATTGGAATCAAAAGAGGATCTTTTCACTTTGGTTTAGTTCCAAAAAGTTTTAAGTGCTTAAATCTATTTACCCGACCCTCGGAAATTCCTGGTGGTCTACATCCTCCCTGAAGTATTCCTTTACCCTGACAATCTAATGGGCCTAAAGTAGCATGCAATTAATTTACATTTTTCTTATATCGAAGCTGAGAATTCTTTTATGCATTATGGTGTAATTATCTTCCTTTCTTAAGAGATACATATCTATGATATTTCCATTGTTCTCTGAATCTTATTCAAAGTAGTTCATTATGTAATTTCACAATGAATTATATATTATTGTACATATTATTATCCCATATATAAGTATATATTGCCTATGTCTGAATGGAATGGATTGCTCAGTTTTGTATTCGTAGATACCTACCCCTGCTTGGTTTTAACAGGGTTTAATTTGTCGGTATATGCCCTGATTGTCTCTGCTCACAACGTAGTGATCTGAAAGGCCTACTTGAGCTCAGAAAGCATTTGTTGTTGTTGTTGTTACCTTTTGCAACCAAAGATGAAGCTACCAAAATTTATTTTTGCCTTTGATTTCAGGCAGGAATCTAAACTCAGTTTTATTTCTCAGCCCACCTTATATTCTGTAGTCCATCACTGTAAAGCCAAATCACCAACGAAGAAACTCTTCATTTATGTGTTGATGCTTTTCTGGACCCTCTTTCCTGAACAGTGTGATTATCATATCCTGCTCTAATATCACATCTCTATGATTACAGAATAGCAGTTGGCTGACACTAATTTTGATGTAGTAATAAGCCATACAGCTTTTTTCCCCCAAATTTAGTATACCTTTATTTTTAAAATTTTTATATTTGTTTTAATTAGTTATACATGACAATAGAATGCATTTATGCACTTTGATATATCATACGTAGATGGGATATAATTTCATTTTTCTGAGTGTACATGTTGCAGAATCACACTGGTCATGCAGCCACATATATACATACAGTAATAATATCTGTTTCATGCCACTGTCTTTCCTATCCCCGCATCCCCCCCACCACCACTTCCCTCTACCTAATCTTAGGTAACTCTATTCTTCCCTAGTGCCCTCCCATTTTATTGTGAATTAAAATTTGCATATTAGAGAAAACATTTGGCCTTTGGTTTTATAGGATTGGCTTATTTCACTTAGTGTGATATTCTCCGACTCCAACCATTTACTGGCAAATGCCACAATTTTACTCTTCTTTAAAGCTTAGTAATATTCCATTGAGTATATAAACCACATTTTCTTTATCCATTAATCTATTGAGGGATGCCTAGGTTGGTTCCATAGTCTAGCTATTGTGAATTGAGCTGCTATAAACATTGATGTGGCTGTGTCACTACAGTATGCTGATTTCAAGTCCTTTGGGTATAAACCAAGGAGTCAAATGGTGGTTCCATTCCCAATTTTCTGAGGAATCTCCTCAGAAAATTGCTTTCCATAGTGGTTGCACTAATTTGCAGTCCCACCAGAAATATATGAGTGTACCTTTTTCCCCACATCCTCACCAACATTTATTGTTGCCTGTATTCTTGATGATTGCCATTCTGACAGGAGTGAGATGAAATCTTAGAGTAGTTTTGATTTGCATTTCTCTAATTGCTAGAGATGCTGAACACTTTTTCATGTATTTGTTGATCAATTGTATTTCTTCTTCTGTGAAGTGTCTGTTCATTTTCTTACCCATTTATTAATTGGGTTATTTGTTTTTTTCAGTGTTAAGTTTTTTTATTTACAGTTGTGAAGGTAACTTTTGCCAGTTCAACAGCTTTTATTATATTTTACAAATTTCTGTAAATGTGGTGATTTAGGAGGTGGTAATGTGGAGGTACTTAGATTTATATAAGGTCTTATGTATAGAGCTACATGATGGGATTCATATCCTTGTAAGGAGAATAAAAGACACCAGAACTTCTTTCTCTGCCAAGAGAAGAGAGCCATGTGAAAAACATAAAGATGACCCACCATTTTCAGTGAATTTGTAGCACTTCAGTTTTGGACTTTGCAACATGCAGCAGTCTGAGAGATGAACGTCTGTTGTTGAACCCACCCACTCTCTGCGGTTTCGTTATAGCAGCCCCCATTGACTGAGAATCCCATTTGTCTACGTGTAGAGACAACCGCAAAATGTAAGTCTGGAGGCCATCCAATGTGGGATTGGATTTCCAGTGGCAATGGGAAGATCCACTTCCTTAACAGCTACTTACTTATTGTTTAATCATTCATCATTCCACCAATTCTTAATGAACGTGAATGGAGCCCTGCTCTATTCTAGATGCTGAGACAACTGTACCCATACTGAAGTAGACCCTTATTCCAGGGGCCATCCCTTCAGGAGGAACGACATGGGCAGTCCAACAGAGGTGTGTGTGGTGGACACTGTGGTGTGCCCCCAGGACCTAAATTCTCACCCAGCTTGCAGGAGTGCTGGTGAAACACAGCGTTGGCCGTCAGCCCTTCCTGGGATTGCATCTGTGAGAGGGAGCTACTGCTCATGACCCTTCTCAAGGTGGCAAGCAAAGACTGGTCAAAGCAAAGATTAACACCTGGTCCACCTGGTGCACCTGGAGACACGTCTGACATATCAGGCTCAGCTGTCCATTTGTGGAGGACCCTGTTGATCTGTTTGTCTGCATCGAAACCAACCTCAGGCTGCTTTAATTATTGTAGCTTTATCATTCAGGTGGCATGAGTCCTCTGACTTTACTCTTCTTTTTCACAATTGTTTTGGCTCTTCTACGTCTTCCACATTCCCTTTCAACTTGAAACTCCTCCCAAATAGCCTGCTGGGATTTTCACTGGGATTTCACTGAGTGTACGTATCAATTCAGGGGCAATTGACATTTGACAAAGCTGAGTCTTCTAATCTGTGCATATATTATATGTGTCCATATTTTTAGACTTTCTTTAATTTTCTCCAACAGTTTTTATAGCTATCAGGTTACAAACCTTTCACATGTTTTTCAAATATATCCTTAAGTATTTCATATTTACAAGAATATTTAAAAACTAATCCAACATCCATACCTGAAATAAACAAGATCCCCAAACAAACACCCCTCAGTAAAGCAGAAATAGGAGAGATCTTCCTCAGTCTGATAAGCTCACCTATGAAATCCTTCGGCTACCATCACACTTACGGAAGTTCTCTGTACGCCTCTGCTCAGCGGCGTTGCCTGGGCCCTGCTCAAAAAACACATGGCATCTCTCTAATGAATTCCTGGGTTCCTCTTCAGTACAAAGGCATCTCTAATAATGATTTCAGGAGGCATTATTCCATTTCAGATGTGAAACAATATTCTGAATATATGGGCATGAATAATTTGCTAACAAATATTAGATAAGATATTGTGTCATAAATCAGTCTCAAAAGAGGAAAGGTTTATTTTGGCTCATTTCTGAGGTTTTATTTTATTGTCATTTCTCCTGTTTCTTTGGGCCTGGGATCATGAAGAACGTCATGGAGGGAATGTCAGGCAGAGGATGCCACCAGGAGAGAGAGAGAGAGAGAGAGAGAGAGAGAGAGAGAGAGAGAGAGAGAGAGAGAGAGGAGGGGTTCTCACTCTCCCCTTCAAGTGCACAGTCCCCAGTGACCTATCTACCTTCTGCTGCACTCCACCTCTGAATGGTCCCACCACCTCCCAAGAGCACCCCAGTGCGAGGAACAATCCTTTAACATACTGGCTTTTGTTGGACCAATATCCAAACTATCACATGGTAAAGATGTAAATGCTCAGGGTGTTTCTTCTTGACTTTTGTTGAATATTTGATGAACTGTGAGATGAAATGAAATCTCTCAATGTAGTTTTGATTTACATTTCCCTGATTGTTAGAAATTTTGAACATTTTTTATATGTTTGTTGGCTATTTGCATTTGTTCTTTTGAAAAATGTCTGATTAGTTTGTTTGCCCATCTACTCATGGGGTTATTTGTTTTTCTTAGTGTTATTTTTTGAGTTCTTACGTATTCTGGATATTAAGCCCCTGTCAGAGAAGCAGCTAGCAATGATCTTCTCCCATTCTGTAGGCCCCCTCTTTGTATTCTTAACTATTTCCTTTGCTGTGAATAACTTTTTAATTTGATGGCATTCCACGTATTGATTCTTAGTTTTATTTCTTGAGCTTTAGGGGTCTTGTTAATGAAGTAGGTTCCTGCACCAGTAGGACGGAGGGGTGACCCTTTGGGAAACTGCTTCTTGTAATATGAAAACTCAGTTTCAGGTTTCAGCAAGTTCAAGTTTATCCACAAGACATTAATTTTAAAAAGAACTGTAAATAACTTGCTAAAAAATCAGTGGAGAAGAGGAAGGGGAGTAGAGGGGAAGGTGGGGGAAGGGGGGAAATGTTGGGACCTGAATTCAAGAAAATCATACTCCATGTTTGTGTAACTATGTCAAAATGTATCCTAAAGTTAAATATGACTGAAAAGTATCAATAAAAAAATTTTCAGTGAGTTACACTGGAATTTTCCTTTATTAAAAAGTTGGATTTTAATGACATATTCAACAGAATTATCACTCATATTTATTTCTTGCATTAATTATTTATATTAATAAATATAAATTATAGTTATAAATATGTGCCTATATTAATATGTGTAAATAGACACTCTTTACTTGCACCTACAGCTGTCTATATTACTGTATATAACTATAGAAACCATCTTTTATAGTTTGTTTTTGAGAGGAAAGGCAATAGTTTTCCTAAGTTGTGTTTTAGCTTCGACTGCAGCGATGCCTGGGCACAGAGGACTAGGATCCACACAGAAGGAAGCCATGTCCATGTAGCTCAGGATGTGGGATCAGCCACCACCATGCTGGGAACGGTCAGGAATCCCTCAACCAAATACCACCTAGCGAGGGTCTCACAGGCAGCAAGTGACTACCCGGCTCAGCAGCTGGTGCTGATGAGATATTTCAAGTTCCTGGAGGTGAAGGTTGTGGAGGTGCCGAGGCACGTCCTGCTGGAGGCCTGTTTTGTGTTGAGGTCTAAGTGCTGGGCAGTCTTCCTCCCCCTTGTCCTCTCCCAGCTGCATCAGCTGCCTGGACTCCTGTCCTGGGAGACTCTGTGTTCGACCTCCTAAGAGTTGGTTTACGACGCAGTTACGAATATGGCTACTTCTTCAGATTTTCAATTCTCTGCATATTTATCTTTCCTCTTATTCCTCTGTTTTGGAAAAAAAATATTGTGCAGCCTGTCACCTGAACTCATAGAGATTTAATCTTCAAGAAATTACTGAAAATAATGTCTCAATTAAATAGTGGTCATGAGTCCTAAGGTTTTGGAAGCAAGCCCTCTGACCCAGAGTGTGGGTGCTGTCTGGATGCTGGCCCTTGGTGGATAGGACCTATGAGGCCAGCAAACTGGAGACCTTGAGAGCTGAGTGTACCTGTGTCTCAACTCAGGTGAAAGTTTTCAGTGACATTTCAGTTTTCCTAAGCTAATACTTCTCAGAGATCAGTGAAGCCTGACATCCTTACTCCAAATGCATATGAACTTCCCCTAAAAAATAAGAGGAAGCGATTTTACATTCTCATCCTGCTCTATCTGCAGTCTCTCCTCTCTTTGTATCACAACTCCTCGAAGGAGATTTCTCTACTCACCATCCCTCGATAAGTGGCTGAGACTGGATTTGAACTTGCAATCCTCCTGCCTCAGCCTCCCGGGATTACAGGTGTGCGCCACTGCCCCCGACTCAAATAATGCATTTTTAAAATGTTAAATTCATGTAGAAACAGGAAACAAGTGATAAAACAAGTTGATAAGCATAGGGAAATATTGCTGTCCTGAAATATGAAAGGTTTTAAATGAACACTAACATGGAATTCCGTCTCTGCCTAGTAGAGCATGCTTGAGATCCAGCCAAGTCTACTGAGTGTATGGACACATCTGCCTACTGCTAACTTTTGCTGAGTTTGTATTTGAATTAACACCTCATTTTAAATTGAAGAACCATAATCTCAGTTCACAGCTTCCTTATGTGAAGAAAAGTGAACCGTGATGACACAGCAATGATTAAAGAAATAGATGAGAATGTGCTAGTGCCCTTCAACAGATGAACAGATAAAGAAAGTGTGGTACATATACACAGGGGAGTTGGATTCCACCATAAAGAAGAAGGAAATTATGGCACTTGCTGGTCAATGGATGAAACCCGAGAACATCATGCTAAGTGAGATCAGCCAGACTGAGAAGGTCAAGGGTGGAATGTTTACTCTAATGTGGGGGAGCTAGAGCAAAGTAAAGAAAAAGGTGGGGTAACCCCAAGAAAATAGAAGAGAGGCCAGTGAAGGAGGGGAAGGAGGTAGAGATGGAGGAGGAGGGAAAGAGAAAGTAGGAGCTGCAGAATGACATGGACCAAATTATACTATGTACAATACGAATATATCACAGTGAGCTTCGCTTTATGGATATCTTTTAAAATTGATTTTTCAAAAAATGAATGCCAGCGGAATGCATTACAATTCTTATTACACATACACAGCACAACTTTTCATGTCTCTGGTTGTATACTTTATGTCTATCTATAAAGCTCAAAATCTATAAATAAAGAGAGGGAAAGATGAGAAAGTAGAGGAAGTAGAAGAGGAGCAGAGAGGAGGGAGGGAAAGAAGTACCAGGGACCGAAGTGGAGCAAATCGTAAGCCATGTGTGCGTGACTGGGTCAACATAACCCCTGTATGTTGTGTAACTAACTATAATGCACAATTGACAACACAAAAAAGGCCTTGAGGAAAGGAAATTAAGACTCAGGTATCATCAATGACAAGAAGAGAAACTTTGATTTTTATTTTAAAACCTCTTAGCTATATTTGTAGTCGTGTTATTTATACCCTCTGTATGAGGTATATTTCACACTAAAAGTAAATCGGGTTCCTTGATTTCATGAATAGATAGAGACACTTCTTTAAAGCTAAAGCAGAAGTTTGTGATTTATTAGAAAATGCTGTGTGTTGTGTTCACAGGCTACAATAAATGGAGGGAGGAGAAACAGTGGAGAGAACTGGGTGATCTCCACCTGGCTTCTGGGGCCAGGGGACAAGCCAGCCTGAAAGCCTCCCTTCTGTTTCCTTGGTCTTCAAGGATTTGCACCCCAGGGATCAGAAGGTAGTGAAATTGCTAGTCTAACAAGGAGCTTGCATATTGAGCCCCAGGGGTGTGGAGACTGCATAGAGTCAGCTTGTGGCCACCCCACTCCACAGCCCTGTCCAGTGGAGAAGCAACACTGGAGCCTCCTCCTAGAACCCCATTCCTGAACAGGACCTGTGGGCTCAGTCAAGTCTGTCTGCACTTCTTTGGTATGTACTTTCCACCACCAATACACAGATGAGGCGTTGAACATCTTGAAGCCAACCAGGTAACATGCAGTCCCTTGGTTAACACACTGGACATAAGATTTGGTGAGATTCATATATGTAATTCATTTATTAGTTAACTCAATTTCATGTTTCAGGATATAACCTTGCCAAAAGTATATGTGAATTATTGATGTTTCTTTACTCACTTTTCTCCATGACCAGCATTCCCAGAGGGGAGTTCCGCACATAAATGTTTCCCTGACATGTGCATTTATCATATTAATCATGTTCTCTTACTTTTTTCCTCATCTGTCCCTACTCACTGCTTTTTATGAGGAGTGAGAGGTGCCAGGTATAAATATTCATGACAGAAAAAAATAGCCCAATAGGAAACAACCGTATTAGGGTCCCACACGCTGTACACCGTGCTGACAGCGTTTGTTATGTTCATTTCTCATCATTCCCCAATTTTTTCAGCTTATTGAAGCATAATTTAATAAAAAACATATATTCAGATGTACAGTGTGGGGATCCCATATACACCTGTACTGAAAAATGATTAGCACGATCCAGCTAATTAGCACGACCATCATGCAGTTCCCTTTGAACATGGAGGACACCAGGGCTTCTCATACAGTGAAGATGTTTCCCCTACACAAAGTGTGTTCTGGAGCACAGATTAGAATGTATGAGCCCATATTACGTCTAATCAAAATCTCTGTCATTGACAACCTTGTTTCACCCTGTAGAGAGACCACTAGTCAAGAGGGACACTCCCGGTAGCACCCTAATTATATGTATCTCATAAACGTGATAATTCTGTGTTATGAGGTCTCTGTTTTCTGAAGAACAGAGAATCATTTTTTGCCGGGGGCCAGCCCCGGCGGGGTCCAGGGAGTCCCGAAGGAGGAGTGGCGTCGGCGAAATGATGAGACAGGAGTCGTTCCCTTTGAGCAATCTTCAGAGAGAGAGCTAAAGCAGCTTTCTCTGGGTCCCCTTTTTATTACAATTTTTCTCATCATTATAGATTCACAATACGTCATTGATTATATAACTTAAAACTTTGCCAAGACATGACATTTCCTTAACCATGATTGAGAGCACACCGATCTACATTCTTTTAGGATATGACCCCCAGCCATACAATCATCAAAGTACAGATTCATCAATAAAACATGTCACCAATTTACATCCTTCAGATTTTCCCAAGATTTACTATTTTTCCCAAGATGTTATTTCCTTATTAACTAATGTCAAACTACGTAACCAGACTCTAAGTCTCCTAATTAATCATTAACCTAAAGTACACCTGCACTTTATTTTTAATCTAAAATTCCCATCTTAAAAAGTCCCTTTAAATCTTATATTTAAAATGTCCTAAAGTTTATGAATCATCCTTAAAGCATATCAGAAACCTATATAGCTAAAGACTTAATAATTTTTAAACTTAAGAATCTAAATAATATTTTTAACATTATTCTAAAACTGTGTCTTATAAAGCTATTTTAATTAATTCCTAAATTTATTTTCGTAAAACTGGTTGAGCTGCTTTCTCAGAGAGTTTCTTTTGTTTCTCAGTCAAGGTACACTAGTTCTCAAAGAATTTGTTTCTCAGTCAAGGTACACTAGTTCTCAAAAAGTTTGTTTCTCAGTCAAGGTGTACTAGTTTTCAAAGAGTTTGTTTTTCAGAGGATGATTGTTGTCTGTTATTAGGTTTGTCCACAATGTACTAAGATAGAAGAATAGCCTTTTATTTTGTCCTTGATATGCTGAGGGGTGGGTAGCAGAACAGCTTCCAAGGCATGAACTACCTGTTCTGTTCTAGCCATCTGAAATTTAATTGTTTGGCATTTAACATACTCATGCCTCCTGTGAGAAACATAAGCATGAAAATGCAAAGTCCCAATTACATAAAAAAGGGTCTCATGGTTTCGGTTACCCACCAACCAGTGTGGCTTTGCCAGCATTCATCCTCACTGTGACCCTGTCAAGACAGTGGGAGAGCGGCTTTGCCAACACTTTTTCTCACTGTGACCCTGTCAAGACAGTGAGTGGGGGATCGCCTTCACCAATTTTTTGTTTCCATTGACAGTAGTTTGTGCACATCAGTCTTTCTCTCATTTTAAGAATCTATTTTTAAAATCCTATGTTCCTATTACCTTCAGGGAAGAATTCCCTTGGGATGACACAGAATCCCATGGACGGAGTTCCCCAGCTCCTCTTAGAATTAATGCTAAAGGAGAATGACTTGCTGCTCCATGGGTCAGTCTTCTGAGCTCCAGGCCTAGAGGCAACATTTCCTTGTGTCCACCTGGATCTATGCCACCCACTAATTTCATCTCATCGGGGAGAAGTCAAAAACCCTGGAAGGCCAGGGATGTCTTTACACTTTGCTCAGGAAGTAGATGTTAAAAGGACAAAGGTAAATTGTGAGGGTTGGAATGATCGTCAGGAATGCTGCTTCTTGCCACCCAGAGTCATTGGCAGAGCCTGGCCAAGATCTAGCTCCTCAGGGAGACATTCTGAGTTTGTCCCAGTCCTTGTAAGCACTCATGGGTGTCGCACATCCAAGGAGTATTCACGGGTAGATTTGGCAAGGTCTTCAGATGATTTTGAGAGACTCCAGACTTTGTGAACCACGGATCAAGTAGACGGAGCTAATGAAGTCATTATCACCTTTTTGTTTATTTGAAGGCATGGGCAATTCTGTCTGAAAGCCTTATCCTTTTCTTTATTCTCAACACTGAGCACAATTCATGAGAAAGAATTGGTACTCATCCAGAGTGGCTTGTATAAAGGGATTCCAGGGGAAAGGAAGGCTGAGCAGAAAGGAACAAATGGGAAAGGAGAAGGGGGAACTATTTGGATACTCGTGAGAACTCATGATACAGGTATGAAGTGTTTGTTTTTAATGAACTGGTTCTCAGTGTTCAGCTTATATCAAAACCACCTGGAGGGCTGGTTGAAGCATAGACTGCTGGCCTCATCCCCAGAATTTGTCACCCATAACTCTGGAGGGGGGCTAAATCTTTACATTTTTAACATTTTCCCAACTGATGCTGCTGCTGCCATCCATTCATGTTATTATTTTTTAACTGTATGTTATCCGTCAGATTATTCAACAACATGAAAGCCAGAAACATGTCCGTTTCCTCAGAATTCCTTCTCCTGGGACTGACAGATGACCCAGCCCTTCAGCCCTTCATCTTCAGCCTGTTCCTGTCCATGTACCTGGTCACCATCCTGGGGAACCTGCTCATCATCCTGGCCGTCAGCTCTGACCCCCACCTCCACACCCCCATGTACTTCTTCCTCTCCAACCTGTCCTTGGCCGACATCTGCATCAGCACAACCACGATCCCCCAGATGCTGGTGAACATCCAGAGAAAGAGAAAGACCATTAGTTACGCAGGCTGCCTCAGCCAGGTCTGCTTTGTCCTGATTTTTGCTGGATCGGAGAACTTTCTCCTTGCAGCAATGGCTTATGACCGTTACGCAGCCATCTGCCATCCCCTCAGGTACACGGCCATCATGAACCCCCGCCTGTGTGTCCTGCTGGTTCTGGTCTCCTTGTCCATCAGCACTGTGGACGCCCTGCTGCACAGTCTGATGCTGCTGAGGCTGTCCTTCTGCACAAACCTGGACATCCCCCACTTCTTCTGTGAACTTGATCAGGTCATCACACTGGCCTGTTCTGACACCCTCATCAATAACCTCCTGATATATGTCACAGCTGGGATATTTGCTGGTGTTCCCCTCTCTGGGATCATTTTCTCTTACCTTCACATTGTGTCCTCTGTCTTGAGGATGCCATCACCAGGAGGAGTATATAAAGCCTTTTCCACCTGTGGCTCTCACCTGTCTGTTGTCTGCTTGTTCTACGGGACAATTTTTGGGGTGTACATTAGCTCTGCAGTGACTGACTCACAGAGAAAAGCTGCAGTGGCCTCAGTGATGTACTCTGTGGTCCCTCAGATGCTGAACCCCTTTATCTACAGCCTGAGGAACAGGGACATGAAGGGGGCCTTGAGGAAGCTCCTGGGTGGGGTCACTTCTCTTCTGTGATGGATCATTTGTTTTGCCCTGGAGTAAACCAGAGCTACCAGATTCCTGGTGAGCGGAACACCTGACTTTCCTACCCCTACCTTTTTGAAAATGCCTAAACAGGGTGGGTATGTGGCCCAGTGTTGGAGCAGTTGCTGAGCCTGTGTGAGACCCTTGGTTGGAGACCAGCAATGCAAAAATAAAATATAAAACAAATACAATGGCGAACACCATGACCAGCTGCATTTTACTTGACTCGTATCTATGCTTTGTCCTAGTGATAAAACTTCAATTCTCCAAGCATAATTTCTTTGGTCGGGTGCCATGTAATCGAATCCTAGAGCAGAGACTCTGTTTTATCAGTTCTTCTGTGGTAATCTCTAAGAAGGAAAATTATAGAAAGAACACAAAGAAAGTATTTAAAGAGTTGTGGTCATATTTAGACAAAACTTCTACCAGATCATGTGAGTAGAGCCACTAGAATTGCATTGTGGGCACTCATGTCCTATGAATAAATACTGAACCCTCACTGCCAAGCCACATCCTTCCCAACCATCTGCCACACTCGGTATCAATATCTATAAAATTGGAGCAATTAGATGACATTGCTGGTTTGACATTGGTGGTGACATTTCAGAAATTCATCAGTGACAGTATTTATGCCACAAATGTTCTTCCATTTGGCCTTGTTAAAAGTCAGACTTAGTGGATAAATTCTACATCTTGTCATTTTCATCCTTGATCAAAAATCAATCATTTCATTTAGCAGTTATTTGTTAGGGCCAATCTCTGTAATTTTACATTATGTGTGATGGGCTTAACAATAAGGAGACTTTCTGACGTTGGTGACAGAAAGTCATCAGAGTCTATTTTTATGCTATTATAATAAACCTATTTTAGTGTTCTCCTCCATGTGCTCTGAAGGAATTCAAAACAGTTTTATACTTTGAATATAATTATTGAATATCACAAAGTAGCTTCTCAGTTTGGGGAACTTCCAAAGAGTTTTCCTACATGGTGAAATCAATGTGCCTTACCATTAGACATTCCTGGGTTCCACATCATCCCCTGAACATAGCCTTTGGCCTGACAATCTAATGGGTATATAATGGCATTTAATTAATTCCCATTTATTTTATGAGATTGATAGTGGTTTAAAATATTATGGGTCATTTATTTTCCCTGTTTGTGAAAGAAATTTTCTATGATATTTCCATTGAGATTCTTATTTTTAACCAATAATAGATTTCTGGTGTTTTGAGGAATTTTCATATTTTTTTCCATCTTTTTTAAAAATAGTTTTTAGTTGTAGTTGGACAAAATATCTTTATTTTACTTATTTATTCCTACGTGGTGCTGAGGATTGAACCCAGGGCCTCACATGTGCTATGTGAGCACTCTACCACTGAGCCACAAACCCAGTCCTTTCTTCAATCTTGATTGTACTAATGTAAAGTCCCACCAAAAAATGCATTTGTGCTCCTCTTATTATAAATCCTCATGATCATTTTTAAATTATTTGTATTCTAGATAATTGCCAGTTGAACTAGAGTGAGCTGAAATTTCAGTTCAGTGTTCATTTGCATTTTCTGATTGCTAAGGAGCTGGACATTTTTTCATACATTTTTTGGCCATTTGTATTTCTTCTTTGAGAATTTTTTTTTGTTAGCATGCCTATGTATTGATTGTGGGAAGCTAATGAACCTCAATACTGCCAATTTCCCCTTGATAGTGCTGCCCTCTTTCTTTTACACCAAATACCTGCTCCAAAAGTAAATTATTTATCCAGAAGTATGTTTTCTCATAAAAACACATTTTTTACATATTTTTTTATTATTAGTTGTTAAAAACATTGCAAAGCTCTTGACATATCATATTTCATACATTTGATTCAAGCAGATTATGAACTCCCATTTTTACCCCATATACATATTGCAGATTCACATTGGTTCCACATCCACCTTTTACATACTGCCATACTAGTCTGTTGTATTCTGCTGTGCTTCCTATCCTCTACTATCCCCCCTCCCCTCCCCTCCCCTCCCCTCCAATTTTCTCTCTCTACCCCATCTACTGTAATTCATTTCTCTCTCTTGTTTTTTCCCCTTTCCCCTCACTTCCTCTTATATGTAATTTTGTATAACAATGAGGGTCGCCTTCCTTTACCATGCAATTTCCCTTCTCTGTTTACAGGACAGCCCTAAATGGACATCTGGATGCATTCTAGACACCTGCTTTATATATTATGACAATCACCCAAAAAATCATCTCAATAATTACTTTCTTCAGGGCTTCCTTCATGTCCTAGTTCCTCAGGTCTCATAAACCTGTCCCATAGAACAAGGAGATAACAGACAGGTGAGACCCACAGGGGAAAGGGATTTGCACTTTCTGCCAGTTTATGGCATTCTCAAAAAAGAGCAGACAATTCAAGTTTTTGAGAAATGATCCCAGGGGCAAAGAGAGAAGTATCTCGGAACAGATGAGTTTAATCACCTGAGCAAGTTCACAGTGGAAGCAGGGGATCTCCAGGTGTAGGCAGGACAGCCACAGCACCACCAGAGTTTGGAGGAGGGCATCCACAGTGCCAAGGGACAGAGAGAGCAGAGCCAGTGGGGCACACGGGCAGGGTTCATGAGGATCCTCTATCTCCTGCCTGACAAATGGTCACATAGTGGTCCCAGGTCATCACTGCAAAGAGACAATTTCCTAAACCACCAATGATCAAGACTAAGCAGGCCTGGGAGACAGTTTTTGCATATGTGATATTCTCATCCTGTATTTCAATTTTTACAATGATCTTTGGAAACAAGCCACGATTAAGCTGATGTCAGTGAAAAAAATATATGGAGCCATGGGGGTGGGAGTCAGAGTTGACAGCCAGGATGATGAGCAGGTTTCTCAGGATGGTGACCAGGTACATGGACAGGAACAGGCTGAAGAGGAGGAGGAGCTGCAGTGCTGGGTCATCTGTCAGTCAAAGGAGAAGGAATTCTGAAATGGTTCTTTGGTTTCTGGGTTTCATGGTGCTAAGGAATCCTGTGTAAAGCCTGGGTGACACCACAATAATACAGACCACTCCTTGGCCCACAGCAGTAGTGGCATCACCTGGGCATTTATCAGAAATGTTGGTATTGAACCCACTCCAGGTCTAACAGTGTGCCTCACCACTGCCCCTCTCAGGGATCTGTACAAAGACATCCTGGAACAGTTGAACCCAGGATGTCAGAATTTGGAATATGTGCCATCTACCATCACATGAGGTGACCTCTCAGCATCAGTACTGTGATAGGACACTGATGTGCCAGTTGGATTCTGTTATGAGCCTTCTGAAAATGTCCACCTGAGAACAGCCACAGAGACTCCCCTGGTCATCAAGGTCTTCAATTTCCCATCCACAGAGGTGGTGTGTAGCTAGAGGCAGCATCAAAATAGGAGCCACATTCAGGAACAGAGAATGTGCTTCCTGAAATCTCAGGTATCGACACATATTTTAATAAGGTGGTCTCAAGTTTTAGCTCTATGATTAAATCACTGTCATTAATGTGCAGTATTGCATGTGGTTTTTTCCCCAAAACACAGGAATTAGAGGGAAGATGATATATGCAGCGACTTGAAAAAAGAGAAGAAAAAAGGTGCAGTTTGTTTTAGGCTGCATCTTAGGGTAAGAGACACACAATGTCCCATCCCAAGTTTCCAGGTTGCTTTTGCAGCTGCCGGATGAGGAAGAGGAGGAGAAGCACTGCAAGGGAAGGCGGAGGACACTGAGACCAGTCCCCTGAGTGCCTGGCTGAAGGTCACAGTGGAGGTCATCTCTAGCATCCCATCAACACGACTACTTCAGCAGGAACTCACGTGCAATGAGTCATGTGCTCTTAATCAGGACAATGACAACAGAGGAGATGACTACTCTGACAGACTCCTCTCCTTTCTCAGTCTGGCACTGGCTTTGCTCTGAGCTGAGATAACATGATTATGCTACCTTTTCCTTCTCCCTTTTCTTCCCATCTCTTACTTTACAGCCTATTCCACAGGGAAACACCCTTCCGGTCTACTGAATTCACCGTATCTCAGGCTAGCTGCCTTTGAAGGTTGTCTTATCCTAAGAAGCAATATTAGAAACAAACCCTGTGAGGAAAAAAGTCATATAAACTTCATTTTAATGAAATCTCCCTATTTCCTGTATAAAAACGTGATAATACAGAGAATACCCTCCCCGAAGAAAGAGATAATTCTAGGTATGATTTAGCTAAAGTCATCATTTTTTTTTTAAATTTAGCTGTTTCTAAAATATTCCATGCAACCAACATGGAATAAGAATGTAATATGCATAAAGTTCATGAAAGGAGGGTTTGGAGACTGGTAACACAAGCAACTTGATTTTAGCTGTCAGTTTGTTTCATTAATGAAGATGTAAGTTACTAGTTCAAAAACTTGGTCAGATGAGACAGTCCAGAAAACTAGTGGCCCATGAAGGAGCCATTATTTTTTGTTGAATTGGAGGTAAAAAGAAATGTGGATTTCTATGTCAATTCAAATTCTAATTAAACACAGTAGGTTTGATGCCACTGAAATAAAAATAACAGCTGTATTTATGACAATTCACTTTTGGTGTGTTTGGCTTATTTTTTAAGAACTTTATAGTGTTTAGTAAATGCGCAGGTATTCAGGTTTAATATGGTTTCTTGTATTAACATGCTCTTTAATGACTTGGAAATTATTATAAAGAATTGAATTTCCTAATAAATAAAGAGCTGTTATACATTTAAAAAAAAGACAAACACCTCAATGGAAATATTGCAAACACCCATTTCTGAAAAGAAGAAAAGGAAGTGACTTATATAATATGTGAGAAGGACACCACTTCATTAAAAAAGAAATATCAATTAGCAAGACATTATTTCCCACCATCAAGTTATGTAAATGAAAATGAATTGTAAATGAATTGTGATGATTCGGAACATCAGAAAATCATCTAGTGAGCAGGTCAGTTCAATGGAACTGCACAAAAGAGGACGTCGATACCCTCATAGCCAAGGCACCCACCACAAGATTGAAACAACCTTACATTTCCTCCAGGAATCATGAAGCAGAAAATACCATCATCTGGGGCTGGGGATGTGGCTCAAGCGGTAGCGCGCTCGCCTGGCATGCGTGCGGCCCGGGTTCCATCCTCAGCACCACATACAAACAAAGATGTTGTGTCCCCCGAGAACTAAAAAATAAATATTAAAAATTCTCTCTCTCTTTAAAAAAAAAAAAAAGAAAATACCATCATCTTTATTCACAATAACAGAAAATAACTATGCAACATTTATCAATATCAGAAAGACACCCTGTGTTTTGTTTTTACATTACATCATATGAAATAGGACTAAAATTGAGCCAGCATCAACTAAACCAACAATAGGGCCGACTCTCAGATGCTCAGTGATGAAATAACAATGAGGACCCAGAACTCAGTCATGTCCTTAAAACCATGTCAAGGTCAAAAATAAGCAAATTCATATAATAAATTGGACAGGCATTTATTAAGTGGTGGTAAATATTCATTGGGGTCCTCCAAAATACTATCCTAAAAGAAAAATATGTAAATATTGGCAATCATTAATAAACTTTCTGTCTTTACTTCGGTGTGTATTCTAAGATGTTATACAATTACAGTTCAGCCCACCCAGGTAGTTGGGAATAAGATCATCCTAGGCAAAAATACTCTTGGAAATTGAACAATATTTACCATCTTATCATATTTGCTCATATTAAAAAGGGAGGGTGATTCGGATATAGAATATCATCCCAGCCCCTTGATTCAACTCATGACACCACGTTTGCTGTGTGTCTCCATAGAGAGGTGGACCGTAGATAGAACAAGGAGAGGACACTCCGTTGACTGTCTCTGGCATCATATGTTCAGGCAAAACACCTGCATCTGCTGCAACCACCTGAGAACTCTTAGGAGAACAGGTCCTTGGAAGAGGCCACCTCATGTAAGAATTGGTGACGCCCTAATCCCCAGAAATATGCACCCCACTTTTGAATCCTTGTAATGAACATTGGTTCTCTTCCTTCTGTCAGTAAGAATTAGAGATCCTTTTCCTTGAGAACTGTGTTTCATAATGTCTTGAGATGGTTCCAATATCACAGAACCACCTCAAGCCACTCAGGTAACTAGTTATGTGAATCTTATCAATAATAGAGAAGGGTGAATGCTAACGTGACCTCATATGGATACAGCTCTCCAGGGAATTATTCACTTATATCTTTGTCACACAGGACATTTCAGCTCATTTGACACAGTGTTCACAGTTTGTCTACCTCTGAGATGCAAGACACACAGCTCTAACCATGGAATTAGGCTAAATATAGTCTCCATGTCTGAACTTGAACTTACACAAACCTTTCCCTGTTCTGTCCAACTTACACAATGCTCCTTTTCTGAGATTATTCATAAATGCTCACTAAAATAGAACCCCAAACCAAAGCAATGAGCTGGAGGTTAGAGACTTCATCATTTATCTAACATCACAGGACTGTGCAGAATCAAAGTGGAGTCCCAGGGGAAATGCTCTTATCTAGCATATCCTCAGCACCACAGGACCAGGGGAAAGCTGCACCTTACCTGTGAACACAATGTTGATGGAATGGTTTCCCCATTCACCTTATCCAACTTGCCTTTTTCTAAGAGTGCACGAGAACTCAATTTCCTAAAGCAGGAACCAGGCTCACAAGCTCTCTGCTTCTGTGAAACTCAGGGAAAGAAACTGTGTTGACAGAATTGAAATCAAGTGTCACTATCACAGAGAAAGATAAAAAGAAAAGTCAGGTTTCAAGACAAGTGTACACATGGACATTATTTTGTCTCAACCTTTTAGAAAAAAAAATGTGATGGATATGGGAGGCTTTCTGGCTCAGAAGGAATTTTGACACTTTTTCGTATTCAAGAAACTTAAATCCAAAGCAAATGACACGTCCCTAGAGAAAAGCTGTCCTACCCATGAGATTCCTCAAGGCTTCCTTCATGTCCCTGTCCCTCAGGCTGTAAATGAAGGGGTTCAGCATTGGAGGGACACAGAGTCCATCACTGAGGCCACTGCAGTCTTCCTGGGTGAGTCAGTCACTGCAGAGCTAATGTGCACACCCCCACCTGTCCCAGAGAACAAGGAGACAACTGGCAGGTGAGACCCACAGGCTTTATGCTTTCCTTCTGATGATGATATTCTCTAGACAGAGGACACTATATGAACATAGGAGAAATGATCCCAGAGAGAGGAACACCAGCAAATACACACACTGCAGTAAGTATTATGAGGTTACCAGTGAAGGTGTCAGAACTGGAGAGCTCAATGATCTGAGCCAATTCATAGAAGAAGTGGGGGACTTCTGGTTCTCTGCAGGACAGCCACAGCAACAGCAGAGTGTGGAGGAGGGCATCCACACTACCAAAAAACAGGGAGAGCAGAACCGGCAGGACACAGCAGCAGGGCTTCACAATGACTGTGTACCTCAAGGTACAAATGGCCACATAGTGTTCATAGGCCATCACTGCAAGAAGAAAATTTCCCAGTATGCAGAAAGCATGACAAAGACAACCTGGGAGAGGCAGCCTGCATAGAAGATGCTCGGATCCTGTCTCAGCATGTTCACCAGCGTCTTGGGGATGGTGGTTGTGCTTACACAGATGTCATTGAAGGACAGGATGGAGAGGAAGAAGTACATGGGGGTGTGGAGGTGGGAGTCATAGTAGATGGCCAGGATGATGACCAGGTTTCCCAGGATGGTGACCAAGTACATGGACAGAAACAGGCTGAAGATGAGGGGCTGCAGTGCTGGGCCATCTGTCAGTCCCAGGAGAAGGAATTCTGAAACGGCTGTGTGGTTTGTGGGTTCCATGTTGCTGATGAATAATATGGAAAGATAGAGTGAGAATTGGATGAAATAAATGGTTTCTCAAGGAGCAAGAATGATGTCCAGGAACAACACCTGCATTTTTTGCTACCACCTGGTGTCTTGGAAAGCAATTAGTCCCAGGAGGAGGCCACCCATGGAGGACAGATGCAAGCCCTATTCTGCTCTGTACATTTCCTACTTTGGAAGTCCTTGTAAGAAAATTAACCACCTCTCTTTATTGTTACAGCATGTTAGTGATAGACTTTCTTTGTCTTAGTAGCATAAACACACCTTCAAAGATGAGACTCAACTATCTCACCATCATTTCAAAAAACTTATATTGTCTACTTATGCAAGTTTGTAGACAATGAATATGAGTGTGGTGGTCACTGTTTTAATCTCAGAAGAATATGGTTTGTAAAGAACTGGCCTTTCTCTTTACTTCTTAGGTTATGAAAGCCCATCACTCAGAAAGACAGCAGGGGTAATATGCAGATAAAATTCTCATGGCTTCAATCAAACAATGACTTGGAAACGATTAGGTTTTCTCACCATGAATTTGCTTAAATATCTTCCTGTCCCATTTAACCTTCACCTAGATTTCTAAGAGTGAACCAGGACAAAATCTGCTAAAACTAGTACCCCTCCTCAGTCTCTATTCTGTGAAACCCAGGGAAGAAATTGTGTTTCAGCAATTGGTCCAACCCAAAAACCTAGACAAAAGGCAAAATCAGGTTTCAGGTCAGGTTAAAATGTACCTGGACGTTACATTATTTCATGATCTTAGACAAATGTTGGGCCATAAAATCAAGCATTGATGGCTCCCTAGGAATCCTGCCACTTTAGAAACCTAAGTATAAAGCAAATAACTAATCACAAAAGAGAAGCTACTCTACTGATGAGCTTCCTCAAGGCCTCTTTCATGTCCCTGTTCCTCAGGCTGTAGATAAAAGGGTTCAGCATCGAAGGGACCACAGTATACATCACAGAAGCCACTGCAGTCTTCCTGGGGGGGTCAGTCACTACAGAGCTAATGTACACTCCAAAAGCTGTCCCATAGAACAAGGAGACTACTGACAGGTGAGACCCACAGGTGGAAAAGGCTTTATGTTTTCCTTCTGATGAGGGCATTCTCAAGACAGAGGACACAATGTGAACATAAGAGAAAATAATCCCGGAAAGAGGAAAGCCACCAAATATGCAAGTTTCAACATATATCAGGTTGTCATCAATGAGAGTTTCAGAACAGGCCAGCCTGATGATCTGAGGAAGTTCACAGAAGAAGTTGCGGATCTCCAGGTCTGTGCAGAAGGACAGCCGTAGAATCATCAGTGTGTTGAACACCGCGTCCATAGTGCTAATGGACAGAGATATCAGCAGCAACAGGACACAGAGGGTGGGGCTCATTATGGTTGTATAAGCCAGGGGGTGGCTAATGGCCACATAGCGGTCATAGGCCATCACTGCAAGGAGGAAATTTTCCAAGACAGCAAAAACGATGACAAAGCAGACCTGGGAGAGGCAGCCTGGGTACGTGATGCTCTGGTCCTGGGTGTGGATATCTGACAGCATCTTGGGGATGGTGCTTGTACTTAAACAGATGTCATTGAAAGACAAACTGCAGAGGAAGAAGTACATGGGGGTGTGGAGGTGGGGGTCAGAGCTGACGGCCAGGATGATGAGCAGGTTCCCCAGGATGGTGACCAGGTACATGGATAGGAACAGGCTGAAGATGAGGGACTGCAGGGCTGGGTCATCTGTCAGTCCCAGGAGAAGGAATTCTGAAACAGCTGTGTGGTTTCTGGATTCCATGTTGCTGAAGATCCTGATGCAAAGAATGAGGTGAAAAGATCATAAAATGTTGGGAGAGCTGCAGTCTCATTTGTCTTAAAGATAGAAGGAGAGACACTCTGGGCTAGAGGACCAGCGGTCTGTGCTTCAGTAAGCCCTCTGGACGGCTCTGATGTATGCAGAGTGTTGAGAACCTGTTCATTATACACAAAACCTTTCTTGTGGCCGGTTGTAGAATCCAGTGAATATTCTGATGCTTTCCTCTTTTTCTCTCTTCCCCAGTCCTCCACTCACTCCTCCTTTGTCTTCACTCTCTTTATGTAAAACATTTTTAGTGAACACCAACTCTGTTTCACGTGCTGTGCTAAGTGCTCAGATGCAAAAAAGGTCAAAAGACATGGTATTCAGTCAGAATCACCTTCTGCCTTTACCAAGTCATGAATGCGACTTAGAAATCTGTCTTCTAAAGCGAGGGTTCCCTAACCTTGGCTTGGTTCAGAATCACTTGGAAGTCTTTTCCAATTGCAGATGGGTTAGTTCTTACTGTGTTCTCACGAGGGCACCTAGGAAAGGTGAGGTTAAGTCATGGATGTGGGACTCACAGTGAGTGCTTAGCCCAGACTGGGTTTGACCTCCAATTAAATGCTGAGTTCATTCTAGACCAAGCTCTCTCGATACCTCTGGACAGTACAGAACCAGCACTGTGAAATGACCACTCAGATCTCATAACTTTCCTTTATAATTGTAATATTTTCTTCCTGACCAAAGCTTCTTGTCTTTTCCTTGCCTTCACAGTGTGTCCACCTCAGCCAGCTACTGGACATGCTAGGGCAGGAGGATAATAGCTCAGAGGCCAGCCTGGCCAGCACAGCAGAACCCAGACTCAAAAATTAATGTCTCTTTTTTTTAAAGAGAGAGAGAAAGGAGAGAGAGAGGGGGGGGAGGGAGGGAGGGAGGGAGAGAAAATTTTTTAATATTTATTTTTCAGTTTTTGTTGACACAACATCTTTATTTTATTTTTATGTGTGCTGAGGCTCAAACCCAGCATCCCACGGATGCCAAGTGAGCATGTGACCGCTTGAGCCACTTCCCCAGCCCTTGCACCGCATCCTCAGCCCTGAGCCACATCCCCAGCCCTGAGCCACATCCCCAGCCCTCTGTCTCTTAAATCTATAATAAAATGCCTTCTTCTCTACTCATGACATTTCTTGTAGCCCATGAGATGCATTCATTAATGTGGACCTGAAAAAAAAAAACATCAAAGTGCTGCCTCCATGCTTGAAGGTTATAAGTCCTCCCCATGGAAATGCAAGTCCTCCTGTATAGCGATGGATTCTAAGGGAAGCTGGGCAACTCTATATGTAATATTCTTTCAATTTCAAGGAGTTCTCCCCTTAAGATGACAGGCAGCATTATTGATTTTTAAAGAAAAGACCATCAACTCAATAAGAGGACTAAGTGAAATATAGAGACATCCAAGAACACATGAAAATAGAAACACTTTCCTAAAATGCACACTTATAAGAAACTCACACTTACAAGACAGTCAGGGTCCTGCTAGGAGTGTTCCTGTGGTACAATGGTCTTTGTCCACAGGGAGAGGCAGAAGAAGCTGAGACACCATTTACCTTTTAGTGGGGTGTTGGTGTCAAGCACTCTCAACTTCATCCAGACTCCTCCACATGCACTGAGAATGGAACAGTCAACTCCAGAGAAGCTGGATGTTCTATTTCTACCACTGGAACTGCACGATGGATACCTTAACTCACTTGATCGGGGTTTTCATTTGGTGATATATACATATATACAACCATCCCATGGAACACGTTGAATCTATATGGAGATACTCAAATACACTTCAGCGAACCTGGAAAGAACTTGAGGGACGTTTCATGTTGAGAAATGTACAAAACAAAGACACCTAGCACATATAGTTCACTTATAGGGTTACGTTTTAGGGAAGCATTTCTATATTCTTGTTTTCTTAGATGTCTATATATTTCACTTATTGCACTTATTGAGCTGATTGTTTTTTCTTTTAAAATCAAGAGTGCCACCTGACACCCGTACAGTGCTGGCCTATGGGATAGTTCACTCTCATGGACTATCACAGGTAGCACTATTTATTCTTTAATAAGAAAGGATGTGTCAGGGCAATTGAGGAAAGACAAAGAGAACCTCCCTACTGTGATAAATGCAAATATCAGGCAAGGGTTTAATGCGCTGAAATGACCACTGGGGACAATGAAGAAAAATAAGAAGGAAAATTCAATAAGTACATTTTATTTTGTTTGAGGCATATTTTAAAATATAATTAAATTGAACTCAATACTAAATGACACATGCAAAGTATTAAATTTGGGACTTTACTTACCTGGCTGGATTGAAGAGGACTGTTATTCAACATCTCAGCTGGATATCGAGGGTAGAAGGTGTGACTTCAGGAAATGCAGGCTGACCTAATGAGGCAGTAGACCATGGTCAAGAAGGCTCATCTGTGGAGGAGGCCCAGATGCTGCTTCCTGGCTGGGGCAGGGCGGCTGAGGGAGGTGGTCCCAGGATAATTCCTGCAGTCTCTTGTGTCCCTGGAGATCAATACACAAAGCTTCTCATTAGACCAGTGATAGCACTAACAATCTGACCCCAAAGGGGCATGTCCTTGAAGACCAACTACAGGAGTGAGGGATTCAGGGTGGCTGATTTCTGACCCCTGAGGCCATGTTTGCACCACTTTTTCTGCTCAGCTTCCTTGCCTGGGCTTGGCTCACTAATCTACGACACTCTGGTAAATTCCAGTGCTCTTTTTAAGGTATAAACAAAGTCATCACTTTTTAACTAAAGATGTTAGGAGACTGCTTCAGTTGTAAACATGAAGGCGTGTCCTATGCACAAGGACATAAACAGCACATTTTAAAGTATTATCTGAGGTGTGTGGTGATCAGCTCTCTGTTGCCTTAGCACATACCTGAGAGGTTTATTTTGGCAGCTGGCTTCAGAGGTGTGGTTTCATGCTTATTTGGCCTGTTCCTTTCAGCCAGTGACAACGGTACCTCGTGGAGGGAGAGCATGGCCAGATTCAGGGAACACAAAATCAGGGAAAGGGAAGGAATGGAATCCAAATGTCCCCTTTAAGGGCAGGCTCCCAGGGACCCAGCTTCCTTCCACTGTTTCCATGGCCACAGCGTCCTCGTAGCTATCATAACACATGCTGGGGTTGTCGCAATGAGAAATGGACAGGCCCAAGTCAGCCAGCACAGTGCTCCACACCTGGGGACGACATCGTGACATTTCCTGTTGGGAATCTGTGTGTCCTGCCTAGGGAAGCAGTGGTCACTGGAGCAAACAAAAACCACGAGAGAAAGAGAGAAACAACTATAAAATTATAACTGCAGATTATGGGAGCAGTGGATTTCTTGTGAAGAAAAATAAGCATAGGCATCTCTGTAAGTGGTGAAAATCTATAGAAGAAGAGAAGTGTATACAAAAGTTATGATTTTTGAGACTCTTTTAAATATTTAGCAAACCTGCTCAAGTACTCTATGTCTCTTATGGATTGTTGAACCATAGAAAAGAACAGAAAATAATATTGACTGGCAAGGTACCTACCAAATTATTAAACTTACAGCTTCATCATCCTCACTTTAAGTATCACCATTGCAATCAATAGCAGATGTAGACCTGAAGCCTTTTTTTTTTTTTAACCATTTTGCTTCTTGACATCCACAGCAGAACCAGGGCATTACGTTGGTATACATGATTCCCCCAGGACTTTTGTGAGTTTTGGTATTATCCAGAAGTAATTGCATATTTCATGTCAAAAAGCTGCAAAGAAACAGTATCATCCTGTTCACTTCATTTTATTATAGATTTTTTTTACTTAATATGTATTTTATTTTTAATGTTTTCTTTGCTTCATTAATATTAACTACCAAAAAACAGTTACACAGTGCTGTTACTTCACCATTAATTTATCCACTTTCTGTCTGATTGATATTATGGTGTTTGTCATTTCTCTTTATACATAGATAGATACATACACAAGAAGAAACCTTGTACAGGGAAATTTATCAGGTTGCTCTTGCATCAAGGAAGTGATGGAAAGCAGTAAAGGGAAATATATAATTGTGCCTTCAATAAATATAAATATATAACATGAAAATACTTGAAGCTCAGGTAGTAGGAACCTCCATGTTGGTTTAACTGGAAAAGGGTGATAATATCTTAAAAATCTTAAAAGTTATTTTTACACTCTCTGTGCTATAGTGTCATTCAAAATTTTCTGTTTTCATAAAGAGGAACTGTTAAGACAAGGAACTGTTAAGACAGGGTCAGCCTGGGCCAGTGCTTCCTTCCCAGATTCCTCATCTCCAGCACACACAGAGGACATCACAGTCCTGCAGGGAGAGGTTTGGGGAGGAAAGATAAGGGAAGCTGACCAACACCTCTCCTCCACCACCACAGTTCTGTGATTCTATTTGAGAGGCAGAATTCATGCTCAAGAACAAAAAGATCGCTGCCCTTGTACAGACAAAGGACACTAACAGAATTACAGCTGCACTGAGGAATTGTGTGATGGAGCCAAAGAAGTTCTCAATGATGACAGCTAGGAAAGGGCCCTAAGGAGGACTTGGTTTTGACCATTCTCTGTGTTTTTTTTTTCCTCCCAGCTTCACCAGGATGGAACTGTAGTGACTCCTGCCTTATTTCCAAAGTACAGTCTAAGAGACCTTGGGACTTTGCTGGTATTATTGATGGAAGATGTTTGTCCTCTCCCCTGGATGTTGGGTGGTCACAGAGGATATGTCCTCTCAAGGGCAGAGGGACAGTGCAGCGCTGATCTCTGTGCCGCAGACATAATCTCTGAGGGCTCCTCAGCTGTTGTTTCCTGACTGGTCACACACAGGGTATCTGTAGTTCCTGTGTCTTAGGGGCCTCAAATTCCAAAGCTCCTCATCAGGGAAATGTTGATACTGTGATTTGGATCCTAAGCAAATGCAATTCCTTCAAGACCAATAATCCAGAAAGGAAATTCAGGATGGCTGATCCCTTGCTTTGCCAAGCCAAGGGACTCCTCCACCTCTTGTCACCTGTCTGTTGACTTCCACTTCGTGTCCCATGCATGTCCCACCCTTCTCTAACTTGATTTCAGAGATCATTTTTGGACATAATCAATGCCATATCTGAAGCCTGATGCTACCTTGAGGTGTAGCAGCCTAATATTACATGTGGGTACACAAATATATTTACATATATAGCTCAGATTGTAAAAAGGCCAACACTCAGAGGAGTTTCTTCCTCAAAGCTACTGAATGTTTTCTGAGAATGAATCTCCATTCTGTGTATTTGGTGCAGCAGATTCTAATCTACTCTCTGTAGTCAGTTCTGACCGTGACTAAGAGAGAGATGTGTGTAATCTCTGTTTAGTTTCATAACCACCTTTTCAAATTTCAACACAATAGTTTTGGAAAAACTTTTCTTCATATCAGGTGATCATGGGTGTACCTTAGGACTTGATTTTTAATGTAGTTATGAGACTTTATGACAACAATGACCAAGCAGTTGTCTGCTGGCTGTTTATCCATCCTCCCAGATCACACAATGAGATTTCAATCATAATTAACACGTGAAGACAGTACTGTGTGCTAATACTTAAAAATTTTATATTAAATGAATTCAATATTATCTTGCATTTATAGATATCTTTTGCAGCATGCTAAATCTTTCTATAATAACTTTTAAAATTTCATATATAAAATTTCATATATATATAAATATATATATGACACAATCAATGGCATATATGAAGCCTGATGCTACCTTGAGGTGTAGCAACCTAATCTTACACATGGGTATACAAATATATTTGCACATGATGTAGCTAAGATTATAAAAATGCCATATATATATATATATATATATATATATATATATATATATATAAAATACCAATTGTGTCAAAATAGCATTATTACTGAATTTGAACTTTGAAAATGAAACCTATATTTCAACATGATCACTAGAATTCTCTAAAGATGAGAGAGAGAGAGAGAGAGAGAGAGAGAGAGAGAGAGAGAGAGAGAGGATGTATTTTGGAATTATTATGTGAAGCCCCAGTTTTACCATTTCAAAATTTCAACAGATGAAATTTTTTAAACAATATACCATATTAAAAAAGCAAAACAATGACAACAACAAAAACAAAACACCTTTTTGCTCAACTCTCAGGGTTTTCTCCTTATTCTTTTCTAATAAGTTTGTTTCAAATCAGATTTATGCAGGTATAATTTACATACAGTGAAATAGACCTTTTTAGATGTATAGTTGCATGAATTTTCCATCAGTATTGTTGAGATAGAGAATATGTCTCTCACCCTATTGCCCAAACTCAGACACTGGCAACATTTTATCTGTCCTTTTCCAGAATGTCACCTAAATACAATTATATACTATATATCTTTTAAAGTCTAGCTTATTTCATTTAAATAATGCATTTGAGATTTGTCTATGTTATTGCAGGAATTGATAGTTTGTTGCTTTTTATTGTTTTGATTTTTAAGTGGCATTTCCCTTATACAGTAACACGATAGTTTTTTATTTATCAGTTGAAGGACACTGCATTATTCCTTTTGTGGTGATGATGATTACAGCTACTGTTACTTTTGTACATTGAACTTTAAATGGACATTTGCTTTCATTTTCTTAGGCAAATACTTCAGAGCAGTATTGTTTGGTTTTATGATAGTTGTATGCATCATTTTGTAAAGAACTACTTGTTTACAAAAGTAATGATACATGTTTTCATTCTCATCTGAAATGTATCATAATTCCTGATGTCTTATATCCTTGCCAGAAGCTGATATTGACATCAATTTTTTATAGGTATATAGTACTGTCTCATTGTGGTTTCAGTATTTATTTCCATATTGGTAATAATGTTTAGCATCTTTACATATGCTCATTCATCACCCATAAAGCTTCTTTTGTGAAATGTCAGTCCAAACCACTTACCTATTTTAGTTTTTGCCTTGTTATAATTAGAGACTCATTTGTGTATTTGAACATGAATCCTTTGTAAAATATGTGTTTTACAAATATTGTATCTTGGATGGCTTCTTTTCATTTTCTTAAAAGTGCCTTTTGCAGAGTAACCATGTTAACTTATTAAAGTTTAACATCAATTTTTTAAAAAATGGCATTGTTATGTCAGACTACACCATCTTTCCCCCATTTACCCCAAATGCATGAAAAGACAATTGTAAAGAGAGATAGTTTATTTCATAAAGCAAGACAAAATCTCCTGTATGCCACAAAATTCACTATGACGTAAAGGGTGCTTGGGTTGAAGCCAAGGGGCTCAACAGATTTATGTCCAGAAGGAAGAAGTTACCATGTCTAGACAATAAAGTCTAAAGGCACAAGAAGAGCTTGGGTGCTTAAAGGCAAAGTCAAAGTATTGCTTCAAGGTTAGGGAAGTGTGAACAGAGGTGTTCGACACAGCCTGAACTCACGTATGTGGACTTAGAAGAGCTGAAGATTTCAGAAAAGCCACTCAGAAGCAACAGACTTCTGGCTGGATTGATGGTATTCATGGTATTATTAATATCACAAACAGAATTCAATAAAATTAACTCAGGAGTGTCAACTGAATAATGAATATATCTGGGAAATATAACTGGGAATATAACTGGGAATCTGAATTAAATCTAAGCATTTGTAGGCATCTACTATACACATGCAAAGGAAACATGCACATGAAGAATAAGTTTGTAATATACATGAATAAAAATGACTATAATTACAATTATAAAGGAAATATTAGCAATTAGTTTTAAGATGGATAAGAAGCTCAATGAAAAAATAATAATAAATACATATTTTTAATAAGCGAGAAACATGACCCATTCTATATAAAACAACTCTGAACTTCATCAAAAGAGAAATGGAAATTAATTGTAGTTTCATACACATTAGATTGTCAGGAAAAGTGACAAAGTTGTGGTGATGATGTGAAACACCCAAAATATCTACTGGTGAAGTAAAACAGTTCAACCACTTTGGACCTGCCTGATAGTGAATAGTTTAATACTATCATCAATTCTCCTATCATTAATAATTCCACACAAGGTATATAACTGACTTTGTTTTCCTTCAGAAGACAGAGAAAGAGGTTGTGAGGGGAATGGGAAAAAAAACAAGGAGAGAAATGAATTACAGTAGATGGGGTAGAGAGAGAAGATGGGAGGGGAGGGGGGATAGTAGAGGATAGGAAAGGTAGCAGAATACAACAGTTACTAATAGGGCATTATGTAAAAACGTGGATGTATAACCGATGTGATTTTGCAATCTGTATACGGGGTAAAAATGGGAGTTCATAACCCACTTGAATCTAATGTATGAAATATGATATGTCAAGAGCTTTGTAATGTTTTGAACAACCAATAAAAAAATAAAATAAAAAAAGAAGACAGAGAAAGAATATTTAACGAGCTTGATTTACAATAGCAAAAAAAAAAAAAATCAAAACTTCTACAACCCAGGAGGTACTTCTTATTTTCAATGTCACAATAAAAAACTTAAGAAATGGTGCTTGAAAATGAATAAATATTTGCTAAACATAATTTGATTGATTCTGAAAAACAGGATGAGAGTAACTATAGACATGGAATTCATGTACTAAATTTGAAGTTTAACAGGATCAAAGAGGAGCACATTTATGTAATACATTGTACTAGGAGATCTATCAGGGTGACAAAATGCAGTAGAGTCCTGTGAAAATGTCAGTGTATAGAGCAATAGTGACTAAATACTGGCCATCGAGTCCTGGCTGCATCGATGCTATCCCATGGTGACCACGCCTCCTCCTTTTCTCATGTCTTCTCCACTTAGAAGAAAACACGGGATTACACTTAATGTGATCCAGGAGAAACTCCTTTTCAGCAAATACTCTTTCCTCAAACAAGTAATGTTCACCCAATTATCATATAAGTTATAGTTAAATTATTGGGAAAGAATCTGAACATATTTTGAGGACCAGCATTCAGTTCACTGCAGAGATGCAGTATGGTTGGTCCATTGATCCAAGGAAGAACAATCAGGTCCAGGTGCAACACCTGAATTTCCTGCTATCAGTTGTTGACCTGAAAGAGAATGAAGCCTAGGAAAAGACCACTTCATGGAGGAGTAATGAAAGTCATACATTCTTTGGGCACATTCCATACCTCAGAAGTCTCTGTAAGGAAGGATAATTCTCTTTACTATCAGAGCATACTCATCTTAGACTTCCTTTTTTAAAAAAATTAGGACTGAAGAAAACTTCATTGGTGGGTTTCAACCATTTCACAGTGATCTCAAACCACTGAGATCATCTAATTATGTTGAGTTTGTAGAAGATGATAATCAACATTCTATTTTTGCCTCTGAAGAGGTCTCAGAATTGTTTTGTCGGCTGGGAATAGCCACCACTTTGCTTCACAGTAGGACTAAAATTAGGAGTTAATGCACACAACCCCAAGCACATGATCACGTGGGGTCTCTTCTCTAGATATGACCACAGCTCTGCTTTAGCATTTACCTGGCCCTTCTCCTCAAACTTACTTTTTTCTTAGAGGGCAACAATATAATATATTCACTAAAACTAGAACCCCTTCTGCAGGTACTCTTTCTATGAGAGCTGACCAATTTCTTCTGTGAAACAAGTTATGTTCAGATAATTAAAATTCTGCATCTAACTTCACAAAATGAGACACAGAGAAAAGCCAGGGCTCACGTCAAGTTAAAATGTACCTGGTTATTAAGTTACCTTATCATGTTAAAAGAATGTAGTGGGAAAAGTCAGATATTCTGGAAATCAGGAACCTTGTCATTGTGACTTCTTTTACAAACCAACAAATGACGTGTCAGAGAAGAGAAACAGTCCTTCTGATGAGCTTCCTCAAGGCCTTCTTCATGTCCCTGCTCCTCAGGCTGTAGATAAAGGGGTTCAGCATCTGAGGGATCCCAGAGTACATCACAGAAGCCACTGCAGTCTTCCTAGGGCAGTCAGTCACTTCAGAGCTAATGTACACCCCAAAACCTGTCCCATAGAACAAGGAGACAACTGACAGGTGAGATCCACAGGTGGAAAAGGCTTTGTGCTTTCCTTCGGCTGATGGCATTCTCAAGACAGAGGACACAATGTGAACATAAGAGAAAATGATCCCAGAGAGAGGAATACCAATAAATATGCAAGATGGAGCATGTTTCCAGGTGTTATTGATGAGGGTGTCAGAACAGGCCAGCTTGATGACCTGAGCGAGTTCACAGAAGTGGGGCATCTCCCGGGCTGTGCAGCAGGGCGTCCACAGTGCTGATGGGTAGTGAGACCAGAAACAGCAGGACACACAGCCAGGGGTTCATGATGACTGTACCTAAGGGGAGGACAAATGGCCATGTAGCAGTCATAGGCCATCACTGTAGGGAGACAATTTTCCATGTCAATGAAAACTAAGACAAAGCAGACCTGTGGTGAGGCTGCATATCACATTGGAAGCATGTGGTAAAGCAAACAGCAGGAGGCTAAAGAGGAAGAAGGTGCGGCATCCCTCTCTCCCCTTCAAGAGCACAGCTAAGTGACCCAACTTCTTCCAACTAGGTTCCACCTCTTACAGTCATGACACCAACAAAGCCTTTAATACATTGGCCATTGAGCACATTTCAGACCCAAATTATAGCAGCCGGGGACACTGAGGAGATCCGTCCTAGGAAATGTCTACCTCGTGTAGAACTTAATGAAGCCCTAATCCCTGACACTATGCATTCCTTCTATCTCGACTTGTTGCAATGAACAGTAGTTCTCTTCATGGTCTGACCTTATTAGGGTGAGGGTCTCATTTTCTTATGACAACAGAAGGTCAACTTACAGATAAAGTCCAAAATCTCAAATATCTCAAAACTGTGCAATTTGTGTAAATAATGAAACTGAGTAGGGAGTCTGTTAACACTACATCAGAAGGACACAGTTTTCCAGGGCAAACCTTACTTGTTATTTAATGGAGTTTGAAATGTCAGTTCTTGGCCTCCCTGTAGGTCTACATGTGGGATGACACCCACCTGGCCCCGACCATGAGCTCAGGTCAGGAAGCTAGTCTGCAGACGCTCACACAGCCTTCCGTAACCCACCCTTGACCCACCCACTGGTCCAGCACTCTTTCTTCTGAAACTGATCCTCAGCAATTACTAACATTGAACCACAGACTTGAATCTGCTTCCATAATGTCACAGCAACAAAACGGAACCTTGAGATGGAAATCATTTGACAAAATCACATGTGAACAAAATCAGTCAGGTTTAAAGTACAAGTGGAATGAACTTACACATCACATTATCTAGTTGCGATGGAAGAACGCAGTAACAGAAGCATCAAGCATTCTGGATCACAGTACTCCTGTCCCTTTAACACATTCTCTAATCCTAAGCCCAAAGTCACAGCAAAGGTATCCCAGTGAAGAGGTGACCCAGGGCTCCCTTCATTTCCCTGTTCCTCAAGCTGTAGATGAAGGGGTTCAGCATTTGAGGGACCACATTGTACATCATTGAAGCCACTGCATTCTTAGTGGAAGAGTCACTTACTGCAGAGCTGCAATAAACTCCAAAACCTGTCCCATAGAATAAGGACACAACCGAGAGGTGAGACCCGCAGGTGGAAAAAGCTTTAGATCTTCCACTCCCTGATGGCATTCTCAAGATAGAGGAGACAATTTGAATATAAGAAAAAATAATCCCTGAGAGAGGGACACCAAAAAATATAATACCCACTGAATATTTCAGGAGGCTATTGACCAGAGTATCAGAGCAGGAGAGTCCAATGACCTGAACGAGTTCACAGAAGAAGTGGGGGATCTCCAGGTCTGTGCAGAAGGACAGCCGCAGCACCATGAGGGTGTGAAGTAGACCATGCAAAATGCTGATAAGCAGGGAGACCAGAACCAGCAGGACACAGAGGCAAGGGTTCATAATGACCATGTACCTCAGTGGGTAACAAATGGCCACATAGCGGTCATAGGCCATCACGGCAAGGACACAGTTTTCTAAACCACTGAAAATCAAGACAAAGCACAGTTGGGAGAGGCAACCTGTGTAGGAGATGCTCTGATCCTGTGCTTGGATGTTCACCAGCATCTTGGGGATGGAGGTTGTACCCATACAGATGTCAGTGAGGGACAGGTTGGAGAGGAAGAAGTACATGGGGGTGTGGAGGTGGTGGTCAGAGCTGACAACCAGGATGATGAGCAGGTTCCCCAGGATGGTGACCAGGTACATGGACAGGAACAGACTGAAGATGAGGGGCTGCAGTGCTGGGTCCTCTGTCAGTTCCAGGAGAAGGAATTCTGAAACAGCTGTGTGGTTTATGGGTTCCATGTTGATTATGAAACTTACGGAAAAGATGAGTGAGAATAAAAGGAATATCTCCTGGAGAAGCAGAAATGGTATCACCTGGCGAATGGTAGAACTGATAGAAATTCTAGAAAGGAACACTCTCGATGCCACTCTGGAGAGAATGTTTGAAAAGATCTGAGGATGAGGAGCAGTGGTCTATGTTTTATCACACAGTATAGATGAATTCAATATTTCTAAGTTTTTTTAAATTTTTTTAAACACACAGATCCTTAAAAGTAAATAAAAAAATCTGATTTACATTGTGAACCTACATGGATATTCGGATCTTTCCTCTGGCCTCTTTTTGCCTCCATTTCTCTTCCATCTTCCCCTCTAATACCTGCATTCATAAGTAACCTTTTTCACACATGTGCCAAGTGCTTAGACTGTAAGAACCATAAGACGTTGTTGTTCCTTCAGAATTAGTCCATGCATTGAATCAAAAAGAAAGATGAGGACAAACATCGAATCTATCTTCTAGAGCCACAGTCCCTAACTTGGGCATGCCTCAGAATCATTCAAACACTCACCAAATTATAGATGAGTTAGTTCATGCTTCAGCCTCAGGGGCTGGTGAGGACATGTACAAAGTACATAGCATATTTGACAGGGAGAGGGACAGGGTCACGCTCCAGTTGTCTGCAAAAGTTACTCTCTTAACTAGTCTGTCTAGTGCCCCTGGACAGTACAAGATTAGCATTCCAAACTGTTCCCTAGGGTCTCACAATTTTTCTTTAGAATCGTAGCTGTTTCTTGTTGAAAAAAGACCAAGCATCCTTTCCTTTCAAGGTGTGTCCTGTTGTACACAGGGTAAATTTTAGCAGGTGGAGGATATCCAACCAAGTGGACAGGAGCAAAGATGAGACAATGTCCCCTCCAAATGTGCAGCACATGAGATTCTCCACTGGAAACACAAGCAGTGTGTTCTAGCAATAAATTCTAAGAGAAGCGGGTGCATGTTGATGACATTCTCTTTCTCATCCCAAGGGAACTTCTTCCCCGAAGGAGCTGGGTAATGTATCACTATCTAAAACAAGAGAGCAAGCAACAATAGCTAAATGACAAATGAAATTCAGAGGCGCCTATGAAGACAGACGGAAGTAAAAACATTTGCCCTTCAAAAGACAGAGACTTACAACATAACAGACTTGTTATATATTCCACTACATTTTTACAACTTAATTTACTTTTATATTCTTTAACTGACAGGTGGTCCTGGATACTGCCTGTTATTCATGACTACATATATAATATAAAGCCATGTGTAGTGGACACGCCCACATTCAAGATGGTACTCCTGAGAAGGGAAGAAGATGAAATGGGGAGTGAGGAGACCAAGGTAGTCAATTTAGTATGCTTCTTATTTTATTACTTCCTTTTACAAAAAAAAGACCTGAAAGGATAGAACATAATGTTAACATTGGATTTTTGTGGAAAAAGGAGGCGAGTGGCCATGTTTGCGGTGGTGGTGTAAATTGAACTCTCTCTGCTATTCCAACTCAAAATATTTGTCAGCTCCAGAGAGTGAAGCATAAGGACTAGAAAGCTTCTTGGTGAACCTCTCTGTGTCTACACCTCAGAGCCCAGAGCCCTGTTACTCCTGCTAGAGAAATAGAACAAAAGCTCTCTGTACATTGAAGCACCAAGAACCAGCAAAGGGAATAATTAGTATGAGCTGAACTCTCTATCCTTAAAACTCAAATGTTGAAATCTTAATTCCCAATTAGAGAAGATGTGACTGTATTTGGAGATAATGCATTGAAACGATCAGTTCACACAAGCTCACAGTGTGTCCCTAATACAATATGACTGGTGTCCTCCCAAGAGATTAGGACACAGACACACACAGAGAGAAGTCCACGTGAAGACACAGGAGGAAGACAGTCAGCTACCAGGTGAGGAGAGAGGCCCCGGGAGGAGCCAACCGTGCTGACACCCTGATCTTCATACTTCTAGTCTCCAGACTGAGAGAAAATAAATCTCTCTCGTTCATCCATCCAGTCTGGGGCATCTTCTTATGGCAGCCCTCACAAACTGACAAAAACCCACCTACCACACAAGAATAAAAAATAAAGAAGTGAAAATATTTTGAAAGAAGCATCACCAAGAAGGGACAGATTTTGATTTGGAGGAAAATGTCCCTGCAGCTGTCCAGAGAGAGCAAGTGCCCAGCAGAATGGGTGCTGCTTGGATATTGGTGAAGAGAATGTGTCAGGAAGGTGGAGTCAGGCAGCAGCCCCCCCACCACAGGGACCTGCTTCTCCTCATCCTCTGCCTGCACGCTCCTCATGGCTTCCCTAGGAAAAAAGTGGAGCAAAACACCTGCCCTAGTGTCCAAAGCCTTCAGGGACAGTGAGCTCCTAGGTGACTTCCCTGAGAAGGACCCAACACCTCACCTGCATGTGGAGACAGAAACGTGTCCTCAGGATGGAAGATACACTCTGAGCCTGTGGGCTCCAGATCAGGGAGGACCATCGCTGGGAGGAGGCACAGCTGCTGCCTCCTGATTCCCAGGGCTTCTGAGTGAGGTTTTCACCAGCTGACACCTGCAGTCTCTGTGTCCCTCAGGACTCAATATCCACAGCTCCTCATTATACCAGAAATGTTACTATTATTCTGATCCCAGGAGTGAATGTCCTTAAAGACCAAATCTGTTGAAGACAGGAAATCAGGGTGGCTGATTTTCTGACCCACAAGGCCAGGCATACGTCATCCAGTTTTCTCCAATGATTCTGCTCACCTCCATTTCACATACCTTGAATACCAAACACTTTGAATCTCCCAATGAATATCCACCTCCCATTTTACATATCCCCATCCATTTCATCTTATTAGAAAGCCTAATTGAATTTTAGGTGTGAAAAATGTAACTTGCATATACATAGGCACATACAAGAGAATTGTAAATAGATCTAAGATGTTGCAAAATTGCATACAAAGATATTTCTTCTTAAGTGTATTAATGCTTCTTAAACCTTAATTTTTGTTCTACTTATTTTGTACAGAAGATTCTCATCTGTTTTTGTTTGATACTTCTGGCTGCATTAAAAAGGACTATTGTTTCCTAATTATCACTTATGAATACTTTTCCAATTCAATCCCAATATTTTCAACGGATAGTTTTCTTCACCTTAGGGGACTGTTAGCTGAAAGTATGTTTCTATGCATTTAATTCAGGTGTGAATTCATTCATAATATCACTACAAAGCCAAGTTGCATGCAAATTGTTTTATTAGATCACCGTAAGATGGATGCCCAATTCAGACAAGATTAATACACTGAGGTAATAAACCAAAGTACCCTGCCTCCTAAAAATTATTAAAATGACTTCAGAAAATAAAATACAGCAAGGAATGCAAAGGTATAATGGATTCTTTCAAGTTTGGTTTTGCTCCAGGAATGCAAGGTTGGTTCGTTCTCTACAGAATCACATCAGTCATCCCTGAACCCTTTTCAGTTCTGCTCAAACGCCAGCCTATCAATGAAGCTTCCCCTATGCTACCACTCTACAAAAAGTACAATACTTTAATATGTTCTTATCCTACTTCCTGATGCATTAGTCAGCATCTAACAGACTATAATTTTCTTGGGCTACTGGGGAAATATATTAGGGTGTCTACATGAGTTCTATTCCTGTGGAAGTAACAGGATGATTAGGAAAGGGATAAACCAATGAAATTATCACATTTGCTGGTAAATGGATAGAACTGGAGACTATAATGCTAAGTGAAGTAAGCCAGACTCACAAAGTCAAGGGTCAAATGTTTTCTCCAACATGAAGAAGCTAGTCTAAACTTTGATGGGTGGGGATAGAGAGAGCAAGAGAGGGAAGAAATGCAGGGAAGAATGACATCAAAATGAAAGAATGATCAAGGGAATAGAAGAGAATTGAGGGGAGGAAGAAGGGATAGGATAACAGGAAAACAGCGGGATGAATCTGACCTAATTTTCCAATCTGTATGTATGAATATATGATAGTGAATTTCACCATTATGTATATCCACAAGGTACTATTTTTTTCCAAAAATAAATAAATAGATCAAAGTAGAGGAAAGTAAACAGGGGGGAGAAGGAGTGGAAGGGTAAGGGAAAGTACAGGGGACTTAATTGCAGAAAACTCTACTATGTGCATTTATAATTATGTCAAAATAAATCCTAATGTTATGTATAGCTATTATGAACCAATGGAATTTTTATAAAATCTATACAATAAAAATTCTATAATAATAACAACAAAAGGGAGAAACTGAACTGTGACATTCTCTCAGTGTCAGTGCCCACTGAAATTATGGAGATGAGAGGTACCTTCTGAATTTTCCCATCTTGTGGCAAGTGGGCCAGGCCTTTAAATGCTTCATTGATTAGTCATTGGTTGTAGACCTTGGGTGCAGTCTTTCCCTTCTACTGAGGCAGTCCAAGAACTGGGCTGCCAATGAACGGCTGTCTGCCAGGTGCACTCCCAGGGTGGGGCAGTAATTCCCTCCCCCTGACAGCAGATCCTGGTGTAAATCAGTGTCCATGCCACCCGCCAGCTCTTGCCTTCACAGATGAAGGAACTCTCCCTGAGAACAAGGATTTGTACCAAGTTTTGTTATATCCTCAGTGTCCAGAATAGGACCTGGCTGTATTGTGTTCTTTTGTGGATAAATGAATGAATAATAAAAACAACTTCTAGGAAAATAATTATTCTCATTACTTCTGGAATTCAATCAGCACATCACAGTGTCCTCTCCACACGTATCTCTCTGGGATTGATCTTTCTCTATTCATGGGTGAGTGTATTTATCAATCAGCTGGAGTTGCTCTCACAAAATATCGTGGACTAGGTGACTTAAACCACAAACATTTATTATCACAGTTGTGGAAAACTCACTAGAACTACTCGAAGGAGGAAGTTTGCACACTTGTATTCAATAAACCCACCCGCAAATAAAACCATCTTACATTTCTACCAGGAAACATGAAAGAGAATATTCAATCACCTCTATTCACAACAGCAGAAAAGTGACTGTCTAAATTTCATCATTATCAGAAAGAACACCTGCTTTTTATTGTTACTACATATCACATAAAATTACAAAACCATCTCTAGTCACTGAGATGATCTTATTATGTGGATTTTATAAATAAAGAAACTAAGCATGACCTTATAATGAAAATTAATGGACTAAACCCCAAATATGATGAACTCTCAGAAATGCAATGATGAAAATGACAACAAAGCCCCAGAAATCATTCATAACCTAGAAACTATAGCAAAGTCAAAAATCAAATGGATGTAACTGATTCTACAGGCAGATAAATATGGGTGATACCAATGCACTGGATTTCTACTAAAGCAGCTTTTTGATTTCCCAATTACCCAATTCAGGCTCTGATAGATGGAATCAAAGAAAGGAGGTTGAAGTTAGAGACTGAATTATTTTGGAAACACTGCAGAACTGTTCGAAACCCACAGATGCAGCCTATATAAAAGGAGCCCCCAGGACTTAGAAAAACTCTGGCTCCACTAATGAAATTTCTCTCTACCTCTATTGGTATTGTAAGAATGCATGAAATTACACGAAGGCCCAAACACATAATCCGGAAAAGATCATTCTCTATAAACCTTCACTTCCAACATAAGTAACACTCACCCACTTGCCATATAGGTCTATATGCAAGAATAAGAGGCTTTAGCAAATGGAAGCATCATTTTGGAGGCCGCCATTCAACTGAGGACACAGATGTCTTCTGTGTGACTCCTTAGAGAAAGCTGTTACCAAAACACAGAGGGATGGGCTCTCATCTTTCTGGCCCTGGCCCCATGTCCAGGCACAGCATCCGCATTTGCTGTAACCACTTGGGGACTCTGAGAAGCACGTGTCCTGGCAGGAGGTCACCTCACGTAGGGCTCAGTGAAGCCCAAATGCCTGAAACTACACATTTCTACTTCTGAATTCTTGGTAAGGAATAATAATTCTCTCCATTGTCTAGGTTTATAAGAGTTTTGTTTTCTTTGTAAAATGACAGCTTCCCCTAATTACAAAACCATCTCAAGTCACTGAGATAATCTTATTATGTGGATTTTATAAATAATGTGGATTTTATAAATAATGAAACTAAGCATGACCTTATAATAATATGCTTTTAAGGGAATGCCTCAGTAATTATGTAATTGAGTATGAAAGTACAGTTCTCTTGCCTCACATTTGATCTACCTGTGAGATGCAGTGTATGTAGCCCTCCCGACCCATGGGATCAGATTGAAGACAGTCTCCAGATATGATCTTGACCTTGTGCAAACCTTTCCATGCCCTGTCTACCTTCTACAACTCTCTGACCTCTGAGATTGTCCCATAAAATATCACAAAAGTAAAAAAAAAAAAAACCCAACTCAGGCTCTGCTGGATGGAATCAAAGAAATGATGTTGAAGTTAGAGACTGAATTATTTTGGAAACACTGAAGAACTGTTCAAAACCCATGACAAGTTTGAAGTCCAAGTAGAAATGCACTTAGCTGTCATCTATCCTCCCAACCATATGATCACGGGAAACAGACTCTGCATCCCACCACAGGTCACTTCATTATTTCCCAAAACACTCGTGTCCTCCAGCTTGCCTTTTTCTAAGTGTGTGCCACACAGAATCGGAAAAATCCAGAGCTCCAAGAAAGGGAAATGTGTTCAGATAATTGAAATCTTCTTCATAAAAGAAAATTCAGGTTTCAAGGCAGTTTAAAGTACATATGGTCAGGATTTTGTCTCATTATTTTAGAAAAACTGTATTGATGGGGGAGACAGGCATTCTGGGTCACCAGAAATTCTGTCACTTTGATTTACACTACAAACCTATATCCAAAGCAAGGACACATCACAGAAAAGAAGCAATCCTACCCCTGAGCTTCCTCAAAGCCTCTTTCACGTCCTTGTTCCTCAGACTGTAGATAAAGGGGTTCATCATCTGAGGGACCACAGAGTACATCACTGAAGCCACTGCAGTCTTCCTGGGGGAGTCAGTCACTGCAGAGCTGATGTACACCCCCAAACCTGTCCCATAGAACAGGGAGACAACACACAGGTGAGACCCACAGGTGGAAAAGGCTTTGTGTTTTCCTCCTGATGAGGGCATCCTCAAGACAGAGGACACAATGTGAACGTAAGAGAAAATGATTCCAAAGAGGGGAACTCCAAGAAATAGGAAAGATGCCACATAGATCAGGATGTTATCAATGAGGGTTTTGGTACAGGAGAGCTTGAGGACCTGAGCAAGCTCACAGAAGAATTGGGGGATTTTGATGTCTGAGCAGAAGGACAGCCGCAGCACCATCAGAGAGTGGAACAGGGAATCCATGGTACTTATGAACGCAGAGACCAGAACCGTCAGGACACAGAGGCGAGGGTTCATGATGGCTGTGTACCTCAGGGGGTAACAGATGGCGACATAGCGGTCATAGGCCATCATTGCAAGGAGAAAATTTTCCAAGACTACAAAAACGATGACAGAGCAGGCCTGGGTGAGGCAGCCTGTGTAGGTGATGCTCTGATCCTGTCTTTGGATGTTCACCAGCATCTTTGGGATTGTGCTTGAGCTCAAACAGATGTCATTAAAGGAAAGAGCGGAGAGGAAGAAGTACATGGGGGTGTGGAGGCGGGGGTCAGAGCTGACAGCCAGGATGATGAGCAGGTTCCCCAGGATGGTGACCAGGTACATGGTCAGGAACAGGCTGAAGATGAGGGGCTGCAGGGCTGGGTCATCTGTCAGTCCCAGGAGAAGGAATTCAGAAACAGCTGTGTGGTTTCTGGGTTCCATGTACTTAATGGACCTGATAGAAAAGATGTGTGAAAAGATAATAAATTTTATGGACAGCAGCAGCCCTTGGGAAGATGATAGAAATGCAGATGCTTGGTTCACTCCAAACTTACTGCTGGTACCCTCCAGGGATGAGGAATAGCAGCAAGCTCTCTGGGTGGTTCATGCATGTTGAATTTTGCAAACCAATTAAAAAAAGCTTTCTCGTGGGCAATTTGAATTCAAGTGATTATTCAGATAAATCCCTCTGAAAACGTTTCCCTCCACATCTCTTTACTCATTCCTCTTTTTCTCTCCATACCCTCTATCAAAATAAAATTTACTGAATACACACTGTTTCTGTGCCAAGTGCAGAGAATGAAACAAAGTAGAAGGTGTCAGGTATCAAAATCATTTCGTGACAGTAAAAATTTAAAAAGTGAGAATGAAATTTTGAAATCCTTCTAAAGCAAAGGTTCTCTGGCTTTGTCTTGCTTCAGAATCATCTAAAGATATTTCCAAACCAAGGATGTGTTAATTCTTACTATCATCTCCATTTACCCACGAGGACACTTAGGTAAAGTGAGGTTATATCATGGATATGAGATCCCCAGTGCATGCTGGTCAAAACTGGGTTGGAACTCAGATATTCTGACTGCCTAGTTGATTCTTGAGTCATCGCCAGCAAAGCCTCAGAACTAGCATGGCTCCATGATCACTCAGTTCTCATGATTCTCCTTGGACATTTTAATGACTTCTTCCTTACCAAAGCCTCTGGTCTTTCCCTTTCTTTCAAAGTATCGATTGCTACCAGTGAAATTAATTAGAGCAGGTGGATGGAATCTGAGTGAAAATCAGAAAATGTTGCCTCTGCATTTGAAGCCCGGCAGACTCCCCAAAGAAACACCCAGCGTCTCCTTTAGCAATTGATTTTCAGGGAAGTTGGAAAACTCTGTCTTTGTGATCCTCTGTCTCATTAAGGGAGTTGTGGCCTTAATTCTATAGGTGTCACATCATTTTTTTTTAGAGAAAAAGTGAAATTCATAGACATGTAAGAAAACAGACAAAAGTAAAGTACATTCCCTGATATTCAGAAATCAGAAGCTTGCAAGATAACACACACTTGTTGGTGAGCATTGTCATGGTCCTACCAGGACCCTGTAGAGCAATGTCTGTGATGAAAACTGGGCATGTCAGCACTTACCACTTGGTGCAATATTGCAGTCACACACTCCAAATATTACCGAGGCTCTAGAATGTCCTTTGTGAGGAGCAGCCGTCATGGACCTTGTGGACAGCCTGGATGTTCTACCTGTAGGTACCTGTAGGCTGGAAACTGGATCAGGGAGGTGTTCATTACTTAATTGTGCTCATTATTTCCAGTGCATAAATATATCTAACCATTATTTGTACTCCTCACATATACATTATTTTTTTTTCAATTTTACTACAATGAAGCTAGAAGGACAATAGGAGGTACAGTTCACGATGAGGAAAGACTAAAAGGAAAGCACCCAACATGCTGCTTGTCTTATGGGACCCTCATGCTGACATTTCCTCTTGATTTCTTTTTATACTGTAGTGAGCTATCACAAGTGGTGTTTATTCATTCCTCAGAAAGAGCCAGATGGTGGTGGTGCATGCCTGTCATCCCAGAGACTTGGGAAGCTGAGGCAGGAGGATCACAGGTTCTAAGCTAGCCTCAGGAACATAGCAAGGCCCTAAGCAACTTAGTGAGATCCTGGGTTAAATCTCCAGTACAAAAAAAAAAAACAAAAACAAACAGAAAAGAAGGCGAATGATAAATGAAAATATCAGGGAATTATTTAATATTCTAAAACTCCCTCTGGGAATTGTCAGATTAAAACATAAGGAAACACCAATAAGACCAATATTCATTTGGCATTGGAATATGTTTAAATACATAGGTATTAAGATGAAATAAATGCTAAGTGAATTGAAACATGGATTACTCTCCCAAAGCATTAAGAGACTTCACATACCTGTTTGGCTTATGTATGAATGTCATTCAGCATCTCACCTGGCTATCGAAGATGAAAGATGTGTCCACAGGAAGGGAGGCCACCTGAATGACTCAGTGGTATCTGGTCAGGAAGGTTCATCTCCGGGAGGAGGCTCAGGTGCTGCTTCCTGGCTGGGGCAGAGCTGCTGAGTGGGCTGCCCCACGCTGACTCCTATAGTCTCTGTGTCCCAGGGGCTCAATATCCCGAGCTCCTCATTAAAGCAGCTACTTGACAATCATTCTGATCCCAAGGGTGCAGGTCCTTGAAGACCAACTCTGCAGGAGTGAGGGATTCAGGGTGGCTGATTCCTGACCCCTGAGGCCCTGTTTGCACCACTCAGCTCTCTGCACTGTCTCTGCTCAGCTCATTGCCCCGCCCCTACTCACACAGCAGGTGGCCTCACTCTAAAGAATTACAGGCCTCCTTTAAACTACAAACGAAACCATCACATTTTAATTAATGATTTCAGCATGCCTGATTCATTTTTAGGTGTAAAGCTACTTGCTGTAACAAAGGGGTATACTTAACACACGTGTGAATCATTATGAAATATTTGTTGAACTATTTT